>NC_050479.2:79079939-79704939 GCF_012460135.2 Molothrus ater | reverse complement strand
TAGAGGACAAGTCACTAGAGAAGTGCAGCTGTCTCTGTGTGTGAACACTCCAATTTAGCTGCACTGGCTCATGGCACTTTTGTGTTCACACAGGCAAGTGATTCTGTCTGGTGCTGTCCTTTTTACAGTTTCGAATACAAGCAGCTGGGAAAGCCCGTACTTAGTCATCTGTCTCCTTGTCTCCTTCCAGGAACTCCACAGAATGCCCATATGTTACCCTGTCAAAAATGGCACTGCTGCTATCCACTCACAGCAGAGAAACAGCAAGAGGAATGTTCAGAGAGCCCAATGCTGAGCAAGATCTATAAATAACACAGGTTTGAATCTCTGCTATCACTCTTTATTTAGGTATAACAAAATTATATGACATTTAGATGAGCTAGAATCTGTAAACATTATTTTTACACATTTAGGCCAACAATGCTTACATGTAAAGAGCATATAAACTGTAATAAGCCTAAATGCAATTGTTGGGGCATTTTAGTGGTGCCTATCACTAAATAAAAGACAGGCCAGATGCTGATTTGTGTCAACCATGGAAGAA
Organism: Molothrus ater; assembly: GCF_012460135.2. NCBI lineage: Eukaryota > Metazoa > Chordata > Aves > Passeriformes > Icteridae > Molothrus > Molothrus ater. The sequence goes on along the minus strand of NC_050479.2, from coordinate 79,704,395 downwards.
CTGTGAAACCAACTGAAGATGTCTCTGGATCAGAGAGGATTTTGGGGGGGTTGGGGTTTTGTTTTTTGGGGACTTTGATGTTGTTGTTGTTGGGGATTTTTAATGGTGTCTTTAATCTTCTTGACATCAGCTGGAAAAGCAATACAACAGATTCAAGAAATCCTGAAGATGGCTGCAGGATTCCATGTGTCTGGAAGAAATGATGAACACCTGGATCTGTTTTTCACTATCAAGGAAGAACTGGTGACAATCTTGGCTGTAGTGCCAATGAAATAGTGGCCTTCAAGGGCTTGAGGGGACTGAGAAAAGCAAGGAGAAGAGCACACAGCCAGGATTTCCAGTGAGCAGACCTCAGGCTGCTCAGGAAGGTCAGAGATGGGCTTCCGTGGAAGACAGCACTGAGGAAAAAAGTAGTTTAGGGTAGCAGTCACGTGTCTAAACAGAGAGATGATGAAGTGATTCCAGTCCATCATGGGACCAAAATGTTCAGCAGATTATAGAGTCATAGAGCCCTAGAATGTCCTGGGTTGGAAGGGACTTTAAAGATCATCTCATTCCAACTCCCCTGCCTTGGGTAGGGACACCTTCCACTAAATCAGGTTGCTCAGAGCCACATCAAACCTGGCCTTGAGCACTTTCAGGGATAGGACATCTACCACTTCCCTGAGCAACCTGTAATTGTGACTCACCACCAACACAGTAAGAACTTCCTTGTAATATCTAATCCAAATCTGCACTCTTGCAGTTAAAAGCTATTCCCCCTTGTCCTGACATTAAATGCTCTTGTGAAAAAGTCTCTCTGCATCTTTCTTGTAGGCTTCCTTCAGGCACTGGAAAGCCACAGTTAGGTCACCCCAAAGCCTTCTCTTCTCCAAGATAAGCAGGCCCAATTCTTTCAGCCTATCCTCACTGGAGAGGTGCTCCATCCCTCTGATGCCTTGGAGTGGCTACCTAGAACAGAGGCTAGACAAGATTAGGAGAATAAAAGTAGGTATTTATTAAAGGCCTTCAACAGCTACACCTTAGGCAGTCAAAAGCCTCCAAGAGGGGCTACACCCAAGATGGATGATGGTCACAAGTTTTTCAGGCAGATATAAGTTTGATCTATTTACATATCAGGGGTTAATCCTCCAATTACAGCTTCCAAATACAGGTAATGAAGTCAAATACCCCCAGTTTTCTCCCCCCAATTCACTTTTTTTTATGCTTTTTGGGCCTGAGGCAGTAGGGTGTCCTTGAATTTTAGGCTTAGAGGGATTGTTTTGTGTGACCAAAATGGAAAGACAGTAACTAACACTCTATGTGGAGTCTAGAGTTATACACTAATGCTGTACAGGATTTGAAAAATATAAAAGCAAAAATCATAAGGCATCACCTCTAATCAACTTGGTGCCCCTCCTCTGAACTTGCTCTAACATATTTATGTCCTTCCTGTGCTGGGGACCCCAGAGCTGGATGCAGTATCCAGGTGGGGTCTCATGAGAGCAGAGTAGATGGGGCACTTGGCCTGTGAGGAGACACTGAGGAAGCTGGACTTGCTCAGAATAGAGAAAAAACAGCTTCAGAGGGACCTTATGGCAGCCTTCCAGTACCTGTGGGTGGGTTTTCAAGGAGATGGAGCCAAGCTCTGGACAGTTGTATGTGGCCTGAGCACACATAACAGTGGTCACAAACTGTAAGAAGAAAGTTTCTACTTGGATATAAGAACTTTTTCAACATCTAGACAGATGGGTACTGGAAAAGCTGGTCCGTAAAGGCTGTGGAATTTGAATCCTTGAAAGTTTTTCAGGGTCCAGCTGGAAAAAGCCCAGAGTAACTGAAATAACTTGGTCTGACATCCTAGATGACCCTTCTTTAGGCAGGGACTGGACTAGTGATGCCTGCACCCCTCCCAACCAGAATGATTTTGTGATTCATCTGCTGCTGTCATGTTTTCATGCAATCAACAAAAATTTCAGTGTGTGTCAAATTCAGGGAGTTATGAGGTACGATTCTCTGGATCATCCAAGAGTAATATGAAAGGCAAGAATTACCACAGCAAACCATACTATTGAAGAAGGAAAATACAGAGATTGTTATAATTGCATTAGAGGTCTTCAAAATCTTGAAATTCGGTAGAGATTCATACCAAGTGGATCTGCAGAGCAGAGGGATGACAAGGGATTGAGAATGACATAAGCTTATCTGAATAAGAAAACAAAGTTGGAAAAAATGGTTTCATTTAGTATATAACATAAAAGTATTTTTTTAAAGTTTCCTGCAATATGTTTGAAATGCAAAACCAAAGGAGAGCATAGGTCTAGTAAGACTCAATATTATTTGCAGATCATATAGCAGATGATGCAGAGAAGGCTGAAGTATTCAGTAGTTTCTTAAATTTTTGTTTGGAAAGAAAAAGCTTGCTAAAATCCATGTGAATTTCAACAAGATAAGAATTTGGCTAGAATGCAGAAAGGACACATTAAATAATGAATTTGAGTTGGCAAGGCCTGGTGAATTTCACACTAGAAATTATGCAGAGCCTGTCTTCCCTCATCCCATTTTCCCTAAAAATGAAGAGGAACAAACCCAGTACTTATGTCATTAAAAGGAAAAGGACATGCACATGAATAGAAGACCCACCATTTAGAAATAATGTTTGAAACATCTGACTGCTGTCAGAGCTGCACTTGTGTAAGTTGACAGTGTCTAACTTTGATGGAAGTATAGAAGTAAAGAATTAGCCATCCAGTATTACTCATAACTTGAGGCCTGATTAAAAGCAACCTATGGGAAAAAAACTCTTATAGAATTTAAGGTTTTTATAAGCCAGGCCAATTTCTTTCATATTTAATTTGAAAGACAGCTTATGAAAAAGATGTTCACTTGTCAATTATGAAAGATGATTAATACAATTTTCTGTAGATCTGCAGGTTCAAAAAGAGGCAACAGATATATTTCAGTTTAATGAGCTGTTAGGAAACATCTGTGCCTTAGTGTACCTGAAGTTTAGAAAAGTTCTGCACCAGGTACATTTTTTTCCCAAAGCTCAGATCAACCTCTATTTTAAACTTTAGCAATGATAACTTGCTAATATTCTCCTATGAGGCCTAAGAACATATCACTCTGTGTGCATGATTCACATAGAACATTTCTATGAGTTAGATTCATTTAATAATCTCATAACTAACTAAATGCTGGCACTGAGAAGCATCTGCAGCTCCCCTTAATAGAGTCCAGAGCCCACAACACCTGGTTACATTTCGGTGCCTAGTTATGACAGTGATCTCAGAGAGTGATTCCCCAAATCCATTCACATGTTCAATTTCCTCAACAAATTCATTACTTAAATGAAAGACTTTCACACAATTTAGTATACAATTGAGACCTAGAATAGAAAAAGGCTTCAATATAGGCATTTTATTTCAGTTTCACCTTAATTTCATTTCAGAATTGATCTTGCAAAAGTCCAAGAGTTAAGTCCTTGCTCCAGCTCCTACAAAAAAAAACAGTAGGTTATTACCAAAAAAAATGTAAGGTTATTACTTAATTTCTGTTTATTCAAGTTGTCTAGAACTGAGACACATGTCCTCTAATCCTAAGTAGTGCAAACCAGAAACCACCGGCTGTATTTAAGTCAATTAAGCTGCAACAATTTATGCCAGCAAAGGAGCTAGAATTCCTTTTTAGATAATATAAATTAAACAAGTGGGATCACCTCATAGCTCTGAGTCTTATTATGAGTTCACAGCAGGTCCTGCTGTTTTGAATTCCAAGTGCTAAATGCCTTTAAAACCTCTGTAACAGTGCAGATTTTGAAGATGCCAAAGAGTCTAAGGAAGCCGTCTCCCGGCCCCATGGAGAGAGGAGCTCACACTGGAGCAGGTTTGCTGGTAGAACTTGTGACCCCACTGGAGACCCACCTTGGAGCAGCCTGTTCCTGAAGGACTGCATCCCATTGGGGACCCAATCTACAGCAGTTTGTGAAGAACTGCGGCCCACGGGAAGGACTCATTATTGAATTACTGTCTCCCATGGGAAGGACCACACGCTGGAAAAGGGAATGAGTGCTGAGTCCTTCCCCTGAGGAGGAAGGAGCAGCAGAGACAATGTGTGATGAACTGACTGCAATCATATTCACCATTCCCCTGTACCACTGTCAGAGAGGAGGTAGAGAAATTGGGAGAGAAGCTGAGACCAGGAAGGAGGGAAGGGTGAGGAGAAAATGATTTTATGATTTGGTTTTATTCCTCATTATCCTGCTCTGATTTGATTGGCAATAATTTCCCCACTTCAGATCTGTATTGTCTATGCCAGTAACATGTGAGTTCTCTCTCCTTGCCCTTATCTCAGCCCAGGAGCCTTCCACTCTATTTTCTCTCCCTTGCCCAGTTGAGTAGGGCAGTAATGGAGTGGCTTTGGTGGGCACCTGGTGTCCAGCCGGGGCCAACCCACCACATCTGGGTTAAAACCATTACAGGCTTTTACTCTTAGACAGTTCAGTGCATCTCTGCACACAGAATAAGCTTTCTTTATAGTATTAGGGCTTCCATGGCTAATGTTTTTTGTATAAATGTGGAGCTCTAGTGCTGTTGCAGATATCCTGTTCAAGGCACCTGTATGGGATTTGCTAATGCAACACAGAATCTGGGTAAAAGCTGTGCTCTTCTGGACTTGTAGCTAGCACCAAGCCACATACCTTAGATACTCAAAGGCAGAGAGCTGTCTTCCAAAAACTGAGCTGAAGTCCTAGTCAATGCTGCCAGTAGAGCTTCCTGAATGACCAACCTCTACATGCCTGCTTTAAGATGAAGTGCATCATTCTATCCCTTGACTTTAATGAATAGGACTCGTATGCCTAGGCAGATGTTTCTAGCATTATTTGAGGTGGTGTAAGGTTGCTACTTGGAGGTGGAACTCCAAAAGGGCCCTGGTTTGGTGTATGACCATTGTCACATCTGCCAGCCCTGAACAGAGGTTTTGGGCAGCCCCAAGGATGCCTCATCATAACATTGATGTACTGAACTGCAGTCAACTGAAAGCTATAACTATAGCCTAGGCACACAACTAACATATAGACATCCACACAACCACATCCTAGTTTAAAGAATCTAATTTCAAACTGAATCCTCCACAGTTTTGTCTTAACTCTGATGCACACTTCACCAAGCTTCATGTACTCAGGTGTTACAGATGAGATCAGCCAATTTCAGGAAACTGTGGGATGACCTGAAACAGTCAATGATGCTTCAAGCAAGAGAAGCAACGAGTATCTGTGTGGGGGACACAATGAGATTAAACTAGCACCCATTACACAGTATAATGAGAAGCAGTGACACTCAGTGTAATGAGCAGTGGTGACTGCAGTGCATGATCACTCTCTAACTGACAGTCTAGGAAAGAGAACATGAAATACATGAACCCAGAGACCTAGTGATCTTGAGTCGTGTCTTGCTCATCATTAACACCTATATGAGTCATTAGAACATGGTGAAGACATTACATAAACTTTTATTCACTATCTGCTGCAAACTGCATTGTTTAGCTGTTGTTCTGACTATAAAACTCATTTCTATCAGAAGCCATGAAAAGAAAAATAAAAAAGAAAAACAAGAGTGAGAAACATTTCTGTTTGTCGAGGATAAATTGCCAGTCAGACACTCTCTTCCCTGTGATACATATCTGTCACCTTGGTTAATTAGCAAGCCATCAAAGAAAATAACTTTTCACCTTCGATACAGCTTCTGTTATAACTATAATTTGACAGGATGGACTTCAGTTTAGTCATATTTATGATAAACCAGGCTATGTTGTGCATGAGATTTTTCTCTTCATCATTTGAAGGTGTAAATGTTACTGGGGCTCTAGCTCCAAAATCCCATGGAGCATGGTGAAAATGCTTACTGATTTGTGTCAGGTACACACTGACAAACTGCTCCTGCTCTGGTGAATCATCCTGGACATATTGCATTTTTTTCTGGACAGTTGGTCTACTAAAGGATATTTGCAGCATGGCAGAGAAATACTGTGGACCAAAGGGGTGTTGTGGGATCTAGGATCTTGTGTGTTTAACACAAGTTACACGGTTGACCTCAGTTACAAAGGACAGGATTTGATTGGATTTGATTTGATGACCCCAGTTCTGTGTTTCTATAAAACAGTATAGCACACATATGTGTACTGATCAGCATTTGAGTGCTGGTCATAATCTTTTTTAAAACTTCTTTTCTTGTCTGCAACATACATCAGCAAAACCCCAACATCCCCTGAAGAGACTTCAGAAGAATAAACAACCCTTGTGTGGGCAGGGGCTTGTGCCTGAGTATAAGAGCACATGCTCAGTCTGCCTAAGATGCTGTAAGTTTGAGACTGTGACTGTGGTCTCTGAAATAGGAAAGAGGTGAACTATGCAGAGCTGTGTTGCTGTTTTCTTTTAAGGAAAAAAAAGAGATGTGGAGACTCTATTTGTCACATGCTGCATTGTGAAGGAGATATGTTTTATCTCCAGAAAGTTGTACAGAAAGCCTCCTTGGTGGCTGTTGTGTACCAGATCATGGAGACTGCAGCTGGAGCACTCATCTGAGCTAGCTAAAGTAGATGCATCTTTTTCCCACACAGTGGTTATTTGCTTTCCACCTCAGCCTGGCCAAATGCTGCCTTTCTCACCTTTTCTGCCTCATGTCTGCCTTATCTAACTTGAATTTAGTATTTGTAGTCCAACGCATCTTACAAATTAGCAATAGTGTCTTGGCACTCTCTGATCCAGACTCACCTTGCCTAACTTTAGAGATAGTGAGACTAAGCTTCCTTTCAAGAGAGAAACCAATTTTGCAAGTGTAAATGTCAACCCAGGAAAAATGTTCTTTATTCTGCATTCTGCTCTTTTAGAGGTTCGTTATTCTGAGTTTCCTATCTATTACCTATACAAACAATTTCAAAGTAGCATATCTTCAAGGCATATCATCAAATTTAGGAATTTCTGCTATGTAATTATTATTAGAAAGCCAACCTACTTCCCTTATCTGCTTCTTTAAAGGTCTGTGTTCTGGCCAGGACAATTCTTGCACTTGGCTAGAACAAGCTTTTCAGCATGAAGGAGACCATCAAGGATCTAATGCAACTCTACTGTAGATGTTTTTGGTGACAGCACTCTTGACATGGGGTTCACTTGAGCTTTATTAAATATCTATTTCAGAAGAAAACCACCACCGCAATTTCATCACAAAAGCCATCTCACCTGCTTCACTAATTTACAATTACTGGGATTGTGAACAAGTAGTTCAACAGTAGCTGAAAAAATCACAGTCAGATGAATCAGGCCTAAGTTTCTCTGGCACTTTGTTTTCAATGCAGAAGACACTCACCTGCTATGCTAAAGAATGAATTCTAAAAATATAGAAAAATGAATTACACAATTATCTTAAGCTTAATCCTAGTTTCATTATATTGATATGTACTACTCTCAAGTAAAGGGTCAACAAAAACTATAGAAATGAATAAATAAAAATTGTGATATTTTTTATTTTGGAGTTTCACAGTGAGAGTGCATCTTGCATACCTGTTTCCTCTAGAATTTTAATTTCTAACAAGAAGAACTGTGTTTCATGTCTTAAACTACCCTAAATGCTGTCAGTGTTCAACAGACCCTGATGGCCTTTACGAGACATTGGGACAGCACAGTGATGATACAGCAAACTGATCTGCTTCTCTCAGCTCTTTAGCATCAGCATAATTACAATAAGCAAGAAACCTTCTTCAAATATTCATAAATACTACACATCACCTTGCAGATATTCTGGAAGAACAGCCGCTTGAGGCATCAAAGAATTAGCATGACAAAGAGAGCTGAATTAACAGAAATGCCTTCTGACTTATTCCCTGTGTTTATGTACAGCCTGCCACCAGTTACCTGGATTTAGGTTATAGCAGATGGAAAAGAATGTCATGAAACTGGAGAATCATTCTGCTCCTCAGCTTAGCTGTCAGTCCAGAAATTAATCGTTCAGGAAAGAGATTACTCATGCTGGCCTTAGATTTACTGGTCGTCTGTTCTGTTTGCATGGGCCTTCAAGCATGATGTTGATGGATAGGCTTTGGGACATACAGACACATTGGCCTGTTGAAAACCCTCCTCAGCTTTTGTCATCCTATTCATTAAGAAATAATCTGTGCACTTTTTTCCTCTGAAGAAATGTGCCAATACAACTCTTATAAGAGCAAAAGGAGGAAGAAAAAAACCACTTTGTTTTAAACACATTATTTCCTTTAGCAGCATGAATTATTTCATTAATTCACTGATAAAATTGTTTAGTTCATGAAGGCACTATGTTCTGCAATGCATGAAGAAAAATGGCAAAGTACTTTTCTTTAAATTAGTAACTTGGATGTTTAATTACTTTTCTTAATGTAAAGAGATGTTAAATGACACACTCTTATTCCCTGCTCTTTACAATAGTTTTTAATGCAGTCTGCTTATCAATAAAAATGTATTCATATGCATAAACATGTGGATATTTATAGACACATAAATGAGTCAATTCTGAAGGAAATTTCCTTTTGAACATATAGGGAAATTTCACAAACTTTTCCAATTCCTCAAGCAGTTACTCAATCCATTCTGTACATGAGATCTGCATACCTGACTCACAGGGATGTCAGTCTTCCTCAGGCAAATCAATGTTTGAGCTGATTGGTATTTATTATTTATCAGATGTACTTATACATTGTATTTCACACTTCTGAAGACTCTTCAGGCAGAGAGCTGCTTCCCATTGAGCATCAGAGGTGTTTTTCTAATACAATTATCCATCCTTATGGAATATTTCACAATACTGTAAACTTCATGCCTTAATTATCTTCTCCAACACCTGCTGTTCTGTTAGTACCAAACCCAGTTAACTTGGGTAGATAGAGAGCCTGTTTCTTCCTCCTCTGCTTATAGATGCCTTCTTTCCCCCATAAACCCAGACATCTTTTGTCACATAAACCTCCTTGAGAGTGACATTTTATCCTTAGTGGCTTTTATAGGCAGGCATAGGTTTCATGCAAACAGCCAATAGAACAAAATGAGAACATAATTATAATGCAAAAAAAGGACTAGTGTTGTTAATATATTTCTATTTTATGTTGGAAGGGATTAGCCATCTTGCAGTCTGCATTTTCATTTGCTGTCCATTCACTGTTCAATATAAATTCTGTTCAATTTCAGGCTTCATGTTTCACACAGCTTGTCATTCCTTATTCAGTCTCTCTCTTCAACATCAGCACTGCCAGGCACATGAATAAGTAATTGCACATTTTACAAGCATGTCTGTGGGAGGGCATGAATGAGTTATGACCTTCTTTGATTTACAGTCAAGAGCCTCCAAAAATTCTGATTTTAGAGTACAAATTCGCCTTGCTGCTAGGACCTAGCTCTCTGGCAGCAAACCTTAAGCCTACAGTCTGAGCTTGGTTTACCTCCCTTAATCTAGATTTTTTCATTAGCTCCACACAGAAAGCTGTCTCCAAGCCCCAAATAAAATCTTTTCCTAAAATAATAACCCATTTTTCTTTACTGTAATAAATCAGATTACCTCTCTCTGTCTCCTCCAATCATAGTGCATGGGGAGAGCAATTGCTCATTGTCTATTTTATAGCAACTTGTTACAACCAGAATGCTGTCTTTATATATTGTCTCATGTTTTCTTTTTCTGGATTAAACATATCCAATTTCTTTAGATCTTCCTCTTAAGTCATGTTATCTAATTGCTTAATTATTCTTGGAAAGAGTTCTGAGGGCAATCAGAATTGTCTACATTTTACTTAAACACAACGCTCAAACTGTATGCAGCATTTTAGTAAGGCTTAACTTAGCTAAGCGCTTAGTAGATGGGAAAAAAACCCCAATTCTATCTTATCATTTCCTCTTCTGTTAATGCACAACACAACTTTCTGGAAAAAAGCATTGCACTGTGCCTCAATTTCTTTGACATGATAACTTGTTGGGTTGGTTTCTGATTTATTGCACCCCTAAATCCTTTTTCTGCTTCTCTTCAGCCTGGTTACTTATCATTTTTAAGTTTGTGCATTTGATTTCCTCTTCCTAACAGTCGTTCTCCATGATTACCTGTATTGAATTTAATCTTGTTGATTTTAAATTTTGCTCTCTGCAGTTTGCTGTGATCCCTTCACTTACAGAAAGCCTTGCAGGCAATTTTTAATGGTTAAGTTCTTTAATGACTTTAGAGTGAATTTCAGTAGGTCTGAACAAATTGAATCCATCTAACTTATCTAAATGCCTTTAATGTTTCTCTTCTCTATCTGGCTCTGCACCTCTATATTGTCATTAAAATCAATTTAAGTACCTGGTGATGGCTGACATTGCCTTTTTTGCATTGGCTCAAATGAATCACTGCATACCTCCATCATTTCTACATATCACTCATATACACCTCTTCAATGTTACCTCTTTTTTCACTGCAACCATGGTGAAAATACACAATAAAGGTAGCAAGCAAACACATTATCCTTCCCTTTCAAAATGAAATCTAGCCCTGTTATCACAATGAGACATGAGCAAGCTGAAACGCATTTCTCTACTCTAGTCTGCTTAAAACGTAAGGAAGGTCAGACAAGAAGATGTATAATAATGGCACTTTCTTACTTAGCAAAGTTATTCCCCCATTGAGATGAAAGGATACTAACTGGGCAAAATAGCTTCTTTTTCTAGCTAAGCTGCTTTAGCCCTGGTGCACCAAGGAAGATAGAGACACATTCAGCTCTTCTTGACTGGAAATAAAATTCTAATGAAACCTTTTTTTTTTTTTAATAGAGATAAGCAATTAGAAGGCAATCTCACTTTTCTTGTTTGCAGATTTTGAGGTTTTTGCTGGCAATCAGATGCATCATTTGAAATCTGTAAAACAGATTTTCAAATCTGTAAAACATAGAAGTATGAAACAGCATGCAACTATATTATATGTACAGGCTCTTAAGCCCATTGTCCTGATTCCACAATGAACTAATCATGGGTGCATTTTCATACTTGAAAAATTTACATTACTGGGAAAGTAGCTGTGGGCTAGAGCAACAAATCGGAGTACTATCTCCAAGATAGTACTTATTGTAGAAGATAAATAGATGAGAACCTCGTGGACTCATAAAATAATTCAGGTTCAAAGGAACCTCAGGAGGACCTCTAGCCCAACCTCCTGCTCACAGACGGATCAGACCAGGTTATTCAGACCTTTATCCCACTGACTCTTGAAAACTTTTAACAAACCACATGCTTGGACAGTACAACTTCTCTGGAAAGTCTGTTCCAGTGCTCAGTCATCATCACAGGGAAGAAGTGTTTCCTGGTGTTCAGAAAGAATCTCCTGTGTTTCTATTCTGTGTCCATTGCCTCTGGTCCTGGCACTGGGCACTAGTGAAAAGAGCCTGGCTGCATCTTCCAAGCATCTCCCTTCAGCTATTTATTGATATTGATGAGATCCCTGTAAACCTTCTCTTCTTCTGAAGAGGTGCTCATTCCTCCCTCATCCCTTGATTGGACTCTCTCCAGTGTGTCCATGTCTCTCCTGAACTGAGCAGCCCAGCACTCAACACAGCATTCCAGACCTGGACTGACCAGCACCGAGGGATCACTTCCCTCTCCCTCAATACATTCCCTAAGGCAGCCCAGGATGTAGTAGGCTGTTTTTGCAGCCAGGGTCCATTGCTGGCCCACATTCAACCTGGTGCTCAAACTTCCTGACTAGTTTCTTCCCAACGGGTGGCCCTTAGTATATACTGGTGCCTGGAGTTGTTCCTCTTCGGGTTCAGGACTTTGCACTTCTTAACTTCCTGAGGTTCCTTGTCTGTCCCTTTCTCCAGACCATCCAGATGCCTCTGGGTGGCAGCACAACCCTCTGGCATATCAGCCACTCCCGGTCTCATGTCATCAGCAAAATTTTAAGGGTACATTCTGTCCCAGCATCCAGTTAATTAGTAAAATTGTTGAATAAAACTGGACCAGTGTTCACCCCTGGGGTGCATCTTTAATTGTTGGCCTTCAACTAGATCTCCTACCATGACGGCAATCCTCTGAATTCAGCTGTTTGGCCAGTTTTCAATCTACTGTATTTATCTGCTGATCCATCCCCTCTCTGTGAGAATTTCACAGAAGAGAATATTGAAAGCCTTTCTTCAACAGAGCCACAGTTTTGCACCTTCTCCTGATGTTTCTCCTCCAGTGACTTCTCCCATTGTAAGACATTATGAGGTTAACAGTCACTGCTCCTGAGGTTTTCTTGTGGATGGTTGGGGTGCTCAGTTGTTCACTGTAATCTTCTGTTCATGAAACAGCATTACATTTGAACTCTTCCTTGACTTTACTATGTAAGGGTTACCATGTAACTTCTTTGGTTTCAGATGAGTCACTCCTGTGACAAACCTATGCACATTACAGCACTGGTTCAAACTCTGTGCAAGAAGTCTCTGGCCCTTTACCTCACATTTTCTTGACTGCACTTGTGTCAAGGCATCCAGTCTTTTCTGCAGTCATGTTGAACTTTTGCCAGCTGCAGGATTTGGAAGTGACTTCCATAACCTCATGCCTTTCCATCCAGTGGCCTAGAAGTTGTATTGCAAGTGAGGTGTAAAAACTGCATGTTGGCAGTGTTGGCAAAGGAATGAGTGACAACAAACTTCCTTGAAGGAAGACAAACTATAAAGGAGATTAGAGAGGATAAACATTGACATGATCACTAATTGAGCTGGTATTAGCAGTGTAGAAGATACCTAGATACAGATGAAGAACTGAGTGGTTCAGTGACCAAAATATGTCGAATGGTGAAAAACAGAACTCTGGGTACCAATCATCTAATGAGAATTTTGTCTGAAAGCTGAGAAGTCATCTGCTGGAAGCAAATAAAAGTGATGAAACTGATTATTCTTCAGGATAAACATAAGCCACCAAAGTGAAAAAGTGTATCAGTCCAGGAGTTTCCAATATAGAGCACGAAATATGGCGTAAGAGGTGACTAACCCAGAATGCTGTATTCACTCACTATTCATGTCCAAATATGAATTTGATTTTGAAAAGCTGTAATGAAAAGCTAGGATAGTGGAGGAAATATGAGGACTCTTAAAAGTGGGTGTTGTGTGTGACATGAGGTATTAAAATATGACTACAGACTACAGTGATATAAAAATGAGATTATTTTTGTCTGACTTTGGTTTTTTCTCCTACTTCCATTTTCACTATTATCACTATTCTCAGTATTATCAATTATTAGCATTTTTAATTTTCCAACAATCTCTGGAAAATTCCATGGAAAGAAATAAATCTCTGAGAAGTAATCTTAACTCTTTCTCAAAAGAGATAAAAGGGTAGGCAGTAAGGAAAGGGAGACATATATGCTAGGAGAAAAATTACTAAATTTTTTTTGCTAAATAAAAATTACTAAATTTCTATTATGTGGAGTGACTGTTTAGTGTCTCCTACTCAATGGTGGTTGTTTGACTTTTGTAAGAATGGAAGTAACTTTTAGGGAAGTACTTGAATGAGAGAGATGTGTATATCGGTAGGTGAGCTCAGGAAAGCATTCTCAGGGAAGTAGAGGTAGAACTTTCCAAACAGCTCTGCTGTCTAGTTATGCAACTAGAAAAGGCATAACTTAACAACAGAAGAAATGAAATATACAGAAGTGACAACAGGATGCAAAATCCTGAAGGTGTAAAAAACATGATGCAAAATGTCGAAGGTGCAAGAAGAATGACAAGAAGAATGACAAACTTCGCGTAATAAAAGGGAAGTAAGATAAAACACAGTTTCACAGATAACAAGGCAGTGCTATTTTAGAAGTTAAAATATTACCTGTGTAACTACCAACCACCACAGATCTGGAATCCAGATATCGCCCTTGCTCTCTATTCCTCTTCTCATTTTATCAGCACTGAATATTCAATAATTAAAATCCCATCATTTTTTCACTGACTGATGAGGACAATGAGACTCCAGCTCAGTCTTCCAAAGCACTGAAGAGCCCATAAAGGATAAGTTGTTGGCTTGCTGCCAGATGAAAACAAAACTGGCCCAAAAAACCCTTATGGTGGGTGTTACAAGGAACATTCCTAAAGTCAGCTTTTTAGTCTTGTTGCAGTCTTGAATTATTTTCATGTACTTCCCTGTTGGCTACTTTTTCTGACACCTCTCATCACTCTTGCTTTCTTGTGTAAATTACACCGATTTATTAGATTTCAATTTTCTGGCATGTGAAAAAGCTCACTAGGTTCAACAGCACCCCTGAACTTAATTCTGCTTGACAAGAAAAAGTCACAGGCACATTGTGTGTGCTGGAGATAGAAAAAATAAATGCCCAGAGCAGCATGATATATCACGTGATGATAAAGCAGAGTTAAGAGCTGTTTGAACCCTTTGCAATGAAAGCACAACTATGGCCTATCAATTTTCAGAAGACCTTGGGAGCACTTTTATGTTCATAATCAGCACTCCTACAGAGGGGAAATTTTTATCTATTTGGTTTCACACAGTTTTTGGAAAACCTTGAAGCTGTATTGTGTACACTAAGGAAACCTGCAATACCATATTAAATGGTGGAGGTTTTGTACTGCTGTATGCTGCAATGCTGGGAAAAGATCAGAATAAAAGAACTCAGAGCTCAGAGCACAGGGAGTTATTTGCCTGTTCACAAAGAGAATTTAACACAGTAAGCCCTACAGTACCCTTGTGATCTTTTTATTGTATGCTCAAAAAATTAAAGCTGGAGAAGAGTCTACAAGGATTAACAAACTCCCACTCTGTAGTATCCTTTAAAAACACTTTTCTTAAATGAAAAAAATAATTGCCTTTTAAGATCCATCCTAATAGTCATTTTGTGGAAAGGAAGAGATGCTTCTGAAGAAACAGGAATTCAAATTTTATTCTTCTGACCCAGCTGCTGTCTAAACTCTGCAGCTAATATATAGGAAGCATACTCCCTATGCACCTACTACATGTAGGGGCATCAGTTTGTGAAAATGGTTGTGATTAAGTAGATGAATTGCATGGATTCTGCCAGTGAAAATACTGATCTCTTGTCTAAAGGTAATTAGTTTATTTTTTTTAATCTTTTTAGCTTATTAAAGCATATATGAAAGCCAAGGTATGTAATTTGGACATCATGTCTCTGTTCTGAGAGATTAAGGTCACTAAAAGAGAACCATTTTCTTCTTGTCGAGGTATTCAGTCACAGTCAAACTAAACCACATTCAAACATAAATACATCTTTACTGGATTAGAACTGGTGCTAAGTATTAAAAGAAATCTGCAAGGTGATGGAAGTTCTCCATTTTCTCTTTCAGTTATTACTTAGTTCCAGACTTTAAAAACCATGGTAATTTTTAACTGTTTATTTCTGTTTATTCAATGGGGGTTTTGGAAATCAAAGTGAGGTTTGTCCTGGCTAATCACAGTCTGAAATAATTTCAGAAGTGCCTTTATGGGGAGACAGGGGGCTGTCAGAGCAATTTTAGACATAGTGGAAAGAACAGAGCATGGTAATGATAATTTCAAAGAGTTTTCCTTATTAGAGGTGCTGATAATTGTAAAGTCAAGAGCCCCATTGACTATCAGAGATGAAATCTAGTTTGCAGGACTAAAAATTAGATTTTTGTTTGTGAACTCAGTAGATCTGCTGCTGAGTCACTGAGACATAGAAATATGGCAGCTCTTTGTTTTTTTCTCATAGTCATTTTTCCAGCCCGTGCATTGTAAGCACTTAATGGATTTGATATAGTGGCACTTGGAAAGGGAACACAGATCAAAACTGTGTTGCAATCCATATATATCTACCATTATGTTACCAAAGTAAGTTTTGCTTCTAGAGCAGACAGAAAGTAACACATGAAAGCAATTGTATCACGCAACAAGACAGGTGAGACTATTATTAGCATGGTCAAAATCAAAGCTAAAACATTCTTAGTGATGATTCGAGCCCATTAGGGGTAATAAGAACTCATTTAATAATTAATAGCACAGTAACAAGTTTCACTAAAATCTGTCTGCAATAGTCTGTGAAACTGATGAAGGAATTAATGTACCTTCAGCCATTCATGAAATCTTATAGATTTTATATGTTGATATTCCCTTGAGTACTCATCAAACAACAAAAAAATCACTTTTTCATATTGGTTGTGCCACTGAAGTCTCACAACACCTCTTCAGATCTGTATTGCACTAAAATACAACTTAATGTAAAATTAAACTTCCTTTGCTGATTCTGGACATGCTGCATAAATATTAATGTATGAAAGCACCCCATTTATAACCAATCAGTTACACTCTCAAAATTTGGGGGTCTCACCCACAGCCTATATCCCTTCTGACAGCCCACTGCTGACCACACTGATAGGAAAGAAGCCAGTCAGCAACGGCTGAAGACAGAAACAGCACTTTGCTCATATTTACATCCCTTCTCTGACATCAGACTCTAGGTCCTCTTTGCAGACCTTCTGCCTCTCAGCCTGTTTCTGTTGGAATGTATTTTTCAAGGCAAAAAGTGACTTAGAAGGCATCAGTGGGAAAGAGCAGCATTTGCCAGTCCTGTCTGTGAGACAGTGTTCAGGCAGGACTGAACATCTGCCTGAAGCTGCTGCACCACTCAGTGCTCATGTCCATCTAGGTTTGGGAGCATCCCTGTAATGCTGTTGGACTGGAACAGGATGAGCCTCATTGTGAGGATGCCACCACTTCCCAGGATACTTGCTGGCAACTGCTCAAGTGCACTTAAGTGATCCTGGTCTGAGGAGCCATTTTAGAATAACAGGCTTAAATTTGGAAGAATTTGCCAAAGAAGTGTCAGATTAAGCAGATGGGAATGTGGCTGTGAAAAGCAGAAGGCCGTTTCTTTACCATGTAAACTCAAATGGTGTAAATTCAAATGGCCAAGTAAATCTCCTGCAATGTTCAGTGAGAGGTCATAGAATGAGAGGAAACCAGAGGACAGTACCAGAAGTGCAGGTTTTAATTCTGGAATCAGAGAGGCTACTGACCCCCACTTTTTTTGTGCCAGGGCTGACCATAATGGATGAGTGAAACACACAGCAGCCCTGTAAGCACAGTTTCAAAGTCAGAACACATTTGCTACAGCTCTTTGGGACACCTGAAACACAAGGATGAAGAGAGACATAGTGATCCAGACAAATCCAGGGTAGAGACTGATAATAATAACTGTGCTGGGAAAACTGGAGAGGAACTCACCACAGCTGCATTATTACTGACCACACTGTGCATTATTGCAAACCCAGCTCTGACAGACATGCAGAGGAAACCAATAGCTCTTTTAAGCAACAATACTGTAGTAACTGGGAAGGAATGGAGGTGGGAAAGCAAATTGCTATCACAAGGAACTGAAATTCCAAGCAAATGAAACCAGTTAGAAAAATGACAGTGCTCTTAGCAGGCATACCTTTGAGGAATTATGGGTTAAATGGGGGAAAGCCATTAGGGTAGCAGCAGGGGAACCCAGCTAGAGCAGCAGCAAGCACTGAATCAGACTGGGAACCACTTCTTCGACTGAATTAACACAGAGGTTCCAATAAGCAAGGAAAATGTTGAGAGATGAACAAAAGGCTCAAAGAGATAATAAACACAGGAATGAGTCAGGGCTTTAACATTTGCTAACGATAACCTGCAGCAATTGGACTTAAGAAAGAGGGATAAGAGTGAAGCATTGTATAAATAGGAGAGCCAAATATGGTACAAATCCCAGAAGCAGAAAACGACAAAAGAAAAGGCAGCATCAGCTCCGAGACTCTCCAACATTCATTCTGAATAATTTTGGAAGAAAAAGAGAACCACATACAAAAGAATATCTAACTGCTAGAGTAGCTAAAATGTTTGAAACTGCAGAACCAGACAAGCAAATGCAATACAAATAGAATGAAAATGAGCCATTCAAATTAACAGAGAGTATTGTTAAATTCAGTGAGGCATGTGAGGAGGTGCATGAAAGAAAGGGGGGAGGGGGAGGGGGTGGTCCATTGCCTACAAAATCAACAGAAAAATAAAAAGGACAAAAACCAACCAAGTGCTACTTAGGACATGTACATAATTAACAGTTGAAAGGATGGTGGATTAGGTGTGACCCTTCAATGAGAGAGAGAGAGAGAGAGAGGGGTATTAGCTATTTCATCTGAACTGGAGAGATCTATCTCTTGAATACTGAAGTTAACACTATAATGTCTGATTTTAAGTCACATGTGAAAACCAGTATTTTTTTCAGAGTACAGATAAGAAAATGAAAAAAACAAAATCAAACAAAATATGCCCAAAAAAACCAACAAAACAAAAGGAAAGGAAAGGTTGCAGAAGCCTATGCATATATAAGAACTGCTAATTTAAGATAAAACAAACCTATCTATAAATATATAAATAAATCTACCTATAAATAATACATGAGAAATGGATAATAAAAATTAATTGAGTACATATAAACAATAGTATAGCCATTTTAGGGGATGAATTACATGAAATAAAGAAAACATGCAGTTAATCAGGCCTTTAAGATCACTAGAAAATCCTATGAAGAGAGATACTTAAACTGGAGTAACTTGGATAACTATTAATAACAACCCTTAAGCTGGAGTAATTCGGATAACTAATAATAACAATCTCTAAGCTGGAGTAACTTGGATAACTATTAATAACAATCCTTTCTGCTTTATCTGCCAGAGGTAGAACAGAAAAGGAATCTATTCAAACACTACAAGTATATTAAATTATAAGTTGTTTGACTCCATTTCACTTAATTTTAATTTTATTTTATTATCATATCTGAAACAGGATAGATGTAATACATTTAGAGGTCAGTGGCCTTGTCTGGTGTTGTGACTGATGAAGGATATATCTTATTATATCAATATGAGTATGATTTATCGATCACCAACTCATAAAGGTGTGTATGTAATATAAAACTGCACATGGATATGATTTTGTCTGTTTATAGGACTTACTATTCCAAGTGTTGAAAAGAAAAGGTGAATCAGTCAGATACACAAATGTAAGAGCTGTATTTTAAAAGACTGCATGTTTATGTAGTGCTACAGCCAAGACTTTTTAAAACAACTGTGAATAAAATCATGGACCTGGGGTAGAACAAAAGATGGAATTTTCTGGGTAGTCTCTACAGAAGGAGGACAGCAAACATCAGGGCAAGGCAGGCATTACACTTTGGAAGATAACAGCTTTCTGTTCCAAAAGTGGTCAAGAGTGACTCCGGAATTGTCCCATCCATATCCAATCAATCTGTAATTGCCTATGCAGGCTGCAATGGTCTTTGTGTGTGTTTTTGCCCAAACTACCATAAACTAAATTATAATATATATGTCTGTGAATATTTACTGTAAACTCCATGGAAGGATATTATTTCTCATGCATTTTAAAATAACACTTACGAATTAAATTATTGCAAATGTGAGTTATAATAGGCCAGTATATTTTTGGGGTAAATTTCAATCAATTGCAACAAATGCTAAGGGTATTTAGAAGGTGAGCTGAGTTGGACTTGATGGCTGAGGAATGATCAGGGTAATTTTGGTGACTGTACAAATTGTGTGGACCACAGCAATTCAAAGCTTAGCAGGCTGGTACATAACCAGTACTAGAAGATATCAATGGGCTGCGCTTGGACTTTTGCAAGTTCTCACATCACAAAACCAATAGGAAAAAGTGAAAGCCTTGAAGAAGGTCCATTGCCCTGTCCTGATTCTGACCTCAAGCACAATGATTTAGAGTCTCAGTATTAAAAACTGTTAGTGGGAACTTTGTCCCAGTAAAACATTTGCTTTATATAAATGTGAATTTCAGAAAGGCTTTGTAGACACAAACATAAATTTTAGAGGCACATCCTTTATTTCAGTCTAACATTTGATTGTTTTTCCCTCAAACAACTAAAATTCTTAACAATTCTGCTTTAAACTTGTTATCTGACACGAGGCAGTAGTACCAGAAGTACGAGTAGTCAGAACTAGCAAAGTGCAGATTAAGGCTTATAGGTGCTATTACTCAAGTGCCAAGACCTCAACATAGAAGTATTGGTACACTTCTGCAGGAATTACAAATGTCAGTATTTCTGTAGGAGTTACAAAATCAGGAGACTTCTATGACACAGCAGTGTTTGGTTTATTTTTCCTTTCTTTTGAAGCCTTTACAGTCTCTTGTCCAGGAAGACAAGATTTTTTACCAGTGAGTAAGGGCATAACTTAGACCTAGGGGTGTTGATGGATGGCAGGCTGGACATGAGCTGGAAACACAGAGCCAATCACATCCTGGGCTGCATCAAAGCAGCGTGGGCAGCAGCGTGAGGGAGGGGATTCTGCCCCTCCCTTCTGCCTTCATGAGACTGCACCTGCAGTGCTGTGTCCAGCTCTGGGGTCCCAACACAAGAAGAACATGTAGGGGAGCAGCCATGAAGACGATCAGCGGCCTGGAGCACATCTCTTATGAAGAAAGACTAAGAGAGATTAAATGGTTTAGCCAGTAGAAGAGAAAACTCCAGGGAGACCTTACTGTGGTCTTTCAATACTTAAAGGGGTCCTACGTGGAAGATGGAGGCAGACATTTTAAGCTCAAACCATGAACTCCTGACAGTTGCATAACAAAAGACATAGGGACCTGTGGCCCATCCAGGTGACCAGACATTTAGAAACATACCAGGATCTGAAGGATCTGGAGGAATCTGAGATTTGGACTGTGAGGGTATAACAGCCCCAGGGGTTTCTTTGTTCAGGGCCCCTTCTCGAAGGCACCAGCTTTGTTTTTTTCTCTGTTGCTGCACCATGAATAAATTGCTTTATAGAATAAAGCAATTTATGGGGCTGTTATGGAAAATCTGCGGTTAACTCTGGGATTAAAATCTGCAGTAAGGAAACCAGGTCTCCCTGTGTGTGAGTGTGGGGTGTGTCTGGAGTCAAGCAGGGTCCCATTGGGTCACTGGAGCTGCCTGATGTCAAGGGGCTTCAGTCCCAGCCTCTGGCATTGAGAATGTGACTGCCAGAGAGTCTCACGAATGGCCAGACTGGGAAGTTTACCACCATCCAACCCAAACTGTTCTATGGTATTCCAGCACACCCCTTAACCCTTTCCAACTAGTGTTTCTTTTCATTGCTTGGTCACGTTTCAGTGACACAGTTTTAGTTAGGACTGCACAAAGTAGTATAAGTGCTGCCATTCCTACTAGACCTATTAGGCTATCCTCCTCCAGCTTCACCTACTTGGTCCCATGGTCTCTGAAAAAATGCAGCCTCCACAATCTTAAAGACAAGGCTGAAACAGGGAACTTACATAACAGTGTGAGCCATCATGTTTCAAACACAGGGGAAAAGACAGGAAAAGATTTGTAATTTCAAGGGCCTCTGAGGAAGTCTTTAAAAGAGCTTTCTAAAATTATGCTAGCTGTGGAATAAGGGAAAAAAAAGCAAGATTGGAAAGTTTTTAATAAAGGAAATTCCTGTAAAATTATGAAAGCTTCTTCAAACATTGAGACACAAATTTGGGAATGAAGAAACTCTACTATAAATATAGAGGCAGAAGGACTGTGATGCCAGGAAATGGTAATCATACCTACCAAAAAACTGACTGAAGGAAAAGGTCCAGTTTGTCCCAGAGGGTGACCAAAAAAGAAAAAAAAAGTTTAAAATTACAAAGCAGAAAGACATACACATATATGGATCTAAGACTGAAGATCACAGACTTGGATAGGCAGACACTTGGGAGAGAATGATCTGGATCTGCTATTCTCTTCTACTTCCTTTTCCCCAGAGATGCAGTAAGTAATCTCAAAGCTCACCAACCTTTCTGCTGCAAACCCTCAAGAAGATATCCAAATGTCACCACGCTCCCTGTTGCTGACACATCCTATGGAACTGAGCTGCTTGGACACAAATTTTAGGCTAATGTCATGTTGTCTCCAAAGTTACAGGGCAATCCTGTCCGTAGCTTCTATTCTTCCTTAAGATGCATGAGCTTTTGTCAAGTTCTAATGTTGACTAAAATGGGGGAATCCCATTTGGGGGAATCCTCCCAAAACTGCAGAGATTTTTCTCTTTCCACCCTGTGACTATTGCAAATTTCACCTTAGCAGAGTGGTTGGATGTATTTCATCCCCTACATACTGTTCACACTGACCTGACTTTCCATGGTTCAGTCGAAACCTGCTTCCCAAAGTCCTCTGTCCTGGGAGTGACTGGGCTGGGTTTATGAGTGAAAATGAGGAAAAAAGGCCCCTAAGTTCTCATTTCCTTTGAATCGTGTGAACACTCTTACAACAAAAAAAGGAATTTTCCTTCACTTTGTCTGGAGAGGACAAAAATCAATCCAATGCAAGTCAAAAGCAGGACAGACATAGCAGGAGGAGCTGGTCAGTTAGCACAATCTGTCTGGCAAAGCTGGTAGAGGGCCCAGCCTGCTCAAGAAGACTAGGCTAGACTTTGGGAAATGAAAAGGGAACAAAGCAGTAAGATAAGATAACATGAGGTACAGACAAGTTCCTAGGGAGAGAAAAAGGGATCAGCAGTAAGGGAGAAAGAAAATACAGGATGGATTGATATTAAAGCAGGAAAAGGATGGTGAGACTGGGGAGACACAGGAGCAGGGGAAAGGGTGAAACAGAACTTCTACAGTTTTGAAAGGAGAATTAGGCTTTGTTAGGCAAGAAGATGGCCTGCACATCAGGAAAGGGAGGTCCTGGGATCTCAAAGAAGCTCCTAAAGGGGATACAAGGACTGGCTGAGAAAGCAGACAAGAATGAAGCAATGAGGAGGTAGAAAAAGAGATTAAAGTACGAAGAAGGTGTGATACACCCAAAGGAAGAAGACGTGGAGGAACTTGATAGGAGAGAGCAGAAGGGAACATATATGGGAGAATCAGCTTGAAAGGTTTGAATCCTAAAAACACAGCTTTTCCATGCCCTAGAAAGAAACCTAGATTCCTGAGCTTCTTCTATCTTCTGCTGAAAGTGGCCATGAAATTCAATAGCTTCAGACTAATTTAATGCTGATGAAAAAACAGAGAATGACAACAAATTGTGATGTCATCAATTTGAAGAGAGCTGTAGAGATTTCAATACATAAGGTTCACTATCAGTGACAGCCCACAGGAAGGTCAGTAATTCTGAATGACAGAGTATTCAATTTTTGGGGTTTTTTCCAAATGAAAATCTATGACACAACAAAAAAGAATGCCAGGAAACTACAGCTTAAGGTTGTCAAGTCATGTGTCAGACAAATAGTAAAATCAATGTTGGTACAATCCAAATTCAAGACTTTTTTTGTCACCCTGTGTCACAGTTGTGGATGACCACTTACTATCCCTAATGGACTGATGTCTTCCATAAGTGGATCAAGTTTTGCCCACACCAATGGGTGGGGAAATGATTATTAGATTTCTCCTGACAAAAGAATGTCGTATTGCCAATTTGCATATCTCATTGGTGTACTGGTAGGTTTTTTAATGTGGCCCCTCTGAAATTTTGAGTCAAAAATCCTATATATTCTATTGTTCTTCATGCCACACTTTAGAGACCTTAACTTTAAAAATTTGAACTGGTTTTGAATTTTTCTTCTGTAAAAGCTTAAAAGTATGATAGTTTGAGTTGACTAACCCCTTATGACACAACGCATTTTTCAAGTATCCTGTTTTCAGTAATATACTAATTACAATTAAAAACTAGAAAAAGAGGCTATTTTTGTTGTCTTTGTTTTCAAATTTTCATCCATGACCTATACCATTACTCCATAACTCATGCAGCCCTCATCTACTGCCAGCCAAGTTTCACTTCATAAAGCAAACATACTCCTTTCCCTTATGTTAGTTTTAAACATAATGCTGCCACAGCATGTTCCAAATTGCTTCCTGAATTCTTCCTTTGTTGTTCTGCTTTCAGTCATATCCTGCATGCCAACCATACCAACCCCAACAGTATTTACTTTCTTATTGTTTGATGTAATAATCATTCTGAGTTAAAAAACAATTCTGAGCTACTTCCATAAACATACCTCCTGGCATTTTGTACAGTTAATGAATTCCAGTCAATGTAGAATAATTAACATTTACTATAAATATAGCTTTGTCCTAAATGATTTTGTCCTTTGTGCTAGGAGAATGACAGAAGAAAAGCATGATTATTAGTGCACAAAGATGAAAAAGTAGTTGGAGATTCTTTTGAATTTAACACAATAAAATTCTAAACTAGATATATATTTTCAACATTAAGAAGAAGATTCTAGTGCAGTGAATGATCTAATACATATAAAACCACCTCAATAACTTTCATAGATGAAACTCACCTGGAATGAAGGCCATCACAAGGGCACTGCACCTCTTAAAACCTATTACAATAATGTTTCCCTCTTAAACACTGCTAGAGTAACTGAAATGATGTTTAGCCTTTATGTTGTTTGCCACTGAAGACAGACACATAGCATTGCCCCTAAACAGCAGCTGTACCTTGGGTGGTAGATTATTCAGTGGGTCAGCAGGCAAAGCAATGAATCCAGGCAGTAAGTTCCAATTGACACCATGATCTATTGTTCTGTCTCCCAACCCTCAGAAACATGATCCATCTTGCATTGCAACTGAATCCACTGCTGCTGACTCGCTAGTGGTCCTGTTGATTATCAAAGTCAAAGGGCCACACTCCTGCTCTGGGTTTGCATGGCTACATTTTGGTAGCAGGGGGTGACAGGGGTGGCTTCTGTGAGAAGCTGCTGTAAGTTCCCTCCATATCCAGCGGAGCAAATGCCAGCCAACTCCAAGACAGATGTGCCACTGGCCACGGCTTGGCCACTTAGAAATGATGATAATGCCTCTATGATAATATATTTAAGAAGGAAAAAAAAAAAGTTACTGTACAGATGTACTTGTCGCCAGAGAAGAGAAGAGTGGGGCAAGAATATGTGAGAGGAACAGCCCTGCAGACACCACGGTCAGTGGAGAAGGAGGGCAGGAGATGGTCCAGGCACCAGAGATGAGATTCCCCTGCAGGCCATCAGGCAGGCCATGGTGGGGCAGCTCTGCTCCTGCAGCCCATGGGGGTCCAAAGGGATGCAGACATCCATGTGCAGCACATGGAGGAGCTGGACCCCACACTGGAGAAAGTGGATGTCTGAGACAAGGCTGTGAACCCATGGAAGAGCCATGCTGGAGCAGGCTCCTGGCCTGCAGACTCATGGAGAGAGGAGGCCATGCTGGAGCAGGTTTCCTGGTAGGACTTGGATCTTGTTGGGTACCAGAACTGGAGCAACCCGTCCTTGAAGGACTGCACCCCATGGAAGAGTGACCCACGTTGGAACAGTTTGTGGAGAGCTGCTGCCTGTTTGGTGGACTCACAGTGGAGAAGTTCATGGAGAACTGTGTCCTTTGGGACACACTCCATGCTGGGGCAGGGGAAGGACTCCTCTCCCTGAGCAGAGACAAGAACAATGTGTGATGAAGTGAGCATAACCCCCATTCCCTGTCTCCCTGAGATGCTGAGTTCAGCGGGTACAGCAAGGAAGGGTGGGGAGGGGGGTTGGGGGGGGAGGTTTTTTGAGGTCTATTTTTACTCCTTATTATTCTACTCTGATTCTGTTGGCAATAAATTCAGATAATATCCCAAATCTGAGTCTGTCTTTCCTGTGAGGTAACTGGTGAGTGATCTCTCTTGGTTCTTACCTCATCTCGTGAACCCTTCATTATATTTTTTCTACCCTGTCCAGCTGTGGAGGGGAGTGATAGAAAAGCTTTGGTGGGTGTCTGGCATCCATTCAGGGTCAACCCACTACCTATGAATCACAGGTAATAGTGGGAAAACAAATTCAGCTCAGGATGTAATTTGGTTGGTGTGATGGTCGTTATCAGAAAATTATACATTCTAATCAAGCAATCACCAAGTCTGACTCATATTTTATTTCCAGGGGTCTATCATGTTCCAGCTCCAGTCCCAGTTCATATTTACCTGGCACAGAAGAACATATGTGAGAGGAACAACAAGTGGATACAGCTCTTGGTAGTCTTGATGGAAGTGTGCTATTACAGAATCACTGTAACCTAAAATTCCCATGAAAATTGGACTTAAGGTAATCAGGCCTTCTATTAACATATCTGGCCTATTCTTAGCCCCTCCCTATAACTATAAACTTTTGCTAAAGTGCACTGGATTTGAGTCCTGGCCTCAAGCTTTGAGGTTATTATATTTTCAGACATTTTGTGAACATCAAACCTGGGTAGAGGAGCCAGACTTCCACTCCTTTGGGAAAAAGCCATTTGCATCTCTGTTTTGTGTATATTGTATCAGCCACCTGACTGATCTCAGGTGATACCTCACATCTCAGCTGATACCTGCACACCATGAGAAAGCCCAAGATAGCACAGTTCATATTGTCTTGGGGACAACACTGGCAGAAACTGGTGGTGAAGAATGAAACATGGTCTCTATCTTATTAAAAGTTGTATTTAAGTTTTGAACTCGTTTGATTCACCAAACAAATTATTCTTTGGTTCCAAATTTCAGCTCATGCATGGTCAACCCTGTGAAGCAAACCATCCTTTACTGCTGGTGTTGGCAGACAGCTGCAGGCTTGCTTTTATGCAGCTTAGACCATTCGTGACAGCTTTGCATTAACTTAAAAAAAGACAATAAGCTGCATAGCAAAATTAAATTTATTTTAAAACATTAACAAAATCACTCTCAATTCCTTTCCAAGAAGTACATAACAGACTTTCTTTAGCCTCTTTTAAATGCAACAAAAGAGACAAAGAAACAAAATTAGTTAGTTAGCCCCAGTCCCATGACAGATTCATGGGACAGTCACCACCAGGATTTCAGAGCCTCCTGATTACCAGTGCATCTCTCCCTCCCCAGCCCATCTAGGCCTTCTGGCTGTGACAAAACTAGCAGCTGCTTGCAAAAAACAAGCTGAAGGAAAGAGATAACAGCACCTGAATGCTACATAAACATCAGGATTGTGGTAGCTCTCTCTAATAATATAAACCAATTATGTTCTTCTGGCTCTGGTTTCCATCTTAAAAAGGATTAGTCATAGGGTTATGCAGAATAAGGGAATTAGCCTTTCACCTCTGAAAAATGTAAGTTCAAATATTAGTTGAGGTCATGAATGAAAATCAGTTTCTTCCACTCCAGCTTGTGGTTATATATTAGGAAAACACAACACAAATTGGCAGAACAGTCCCAGGAGAGGAATAGCAACAGCAGCTTGTGATATACACAGAGTGTGTGCATACATATATTGTACACAAAGTACATATATACATATAACCACTTACACTAAAGAGTGGCAAAGGTGGAATAGGAGAGAACGTTTAGAGACAGGATGGCTTTGACATGTTTTGAAATTTGACACTGAGTCCTAATCAAGAGATCTGACGTGGAGCTTTAGTCCTGCGATAACCCTTGGAATAATCTTCCCCAAGCAATCCTCCCCTTTAATCACCTCACACTGCAATACCTAGTCTAAGCTAGTCCTCAAAGCTCCTCTTCAGTTTCAGAAGACATGCACAAGGTTAATAAAGCCTCTGATTTGGCCTTATTAATATGCAGAGCAATATAGCTCAGGAGCTCAGTCCCCGGGGGGATCGGGTGCCCGACGCTAGCTAGCTCAGACCGAATCACCGTGGGCCCAACCCCATAGCAAGCTTGGTAGCTGTCAGCTCTTATAGTGATTGCAAGCTCTTAGGATTTCAGCTCTTCCCTGCTAGGTAAGTTTGCCCTTGGCTTGAGGCTGCAGCAGACAGCAGAGAGAGGAGAAGGAGAGGCGCTGGCTGGTTCCACAGAGATGGCTTTATTGGGGAAGTCTGCGAAGGGTCCCAGTGACAGCTCTTCTTCTCTCAAATGGGGTACAGTATGCCCTTTTTATAGGGTTGGATAGAATCCAAACTTAACCAATGGTAAGGGTTTAGGAGTATCCATAATTGACCAATAGTAAGGGTTAAAGTAACATGGCCCTATAAGGTTACAGAGATAGGTTATGGGGCAGAGGTCAGGGAAACAGGAATTTTCTTTTCCTGTTTCAGCATTCCTATTGTTCATATTCTCCATGGTGCTTTTCCCAAATTTATGGGGTTTACTACACAAGGTTATCTATTCCACCTGCTTCCCACACCCATCCAATGACTACAAGACAATAAATGTTCACAATCCTTGGGAAGCTGATCTCGACTTCTCCCTCCCCCTTAGGTTGAGATGTACTCAACCTAAATCCCTTCCCACTCCACATCTCTGTTTTGTCCAGTCTATTGATTAAAGCTTCAAAAATGGGTCTTTTCACTGAAAATTCACCGCAAAAGGATCTTCTTATGTGCCATGGAAATTCAGTGTGACAAAAACAACAATAAAATATTGGGATTGGGATGGCAGATCTCATTTTATGGGCAATTTCCAGCAGGTAAAAAGGGGTTGGAAAATTATGGACAACAAAATAAAATTCCTCTAACTAAGGCTTTGATTTCTACATTAAAAGTATTAACATTCATTGGAAAAGATGAAACCCAGACCAGAAAGTGTTGATAAGTGCATCTTCTGTTCCTACAGAAAGATCCTTCTTGATCAGAGAAGATATACCCTTTTGTACAGGCTCATGACAGCAGTGGACAAAAACACAGACTTTCATTTAAACAGTGGGCTTAAGTTGACTTAAAAATATAGACTTGTATTAAAAAAACCCCAAACTGTATAGAAATGGAAGAGGTATAAAAGGTATAAGACTCCAGCCCCTACCATGGTGTACACAGTGAGAACAGTCAACTCAAACTGAGATCGTTAAAAGTAGGAACACTATATGGAAACTGCATTTTAGCTCTAGGAGTCCCTTGGTTTTGCAGAAATGTGTACTGAAATAACAAACATAGAGGAAATATAATTTCTTCTTCTGTGGAATACCTGAAATTCAAGAGATTTTGCCAAAGGGATCCTCTGCCCTGAAATTTCATTTGTGCTCCTGAAAAGTTTTGACTTCTGTGACCAAGTACAGATTCAGAAAGTCAAATCAACAATTCACAGAGAACAAAGTGCTTGAATGTATCTCCAGAAAGCAGTCATTTGTCTTTAGAATGAACAGGGGAAAAAATTAAAAAAAATAATAAGACAACAAGAGAGTTTAGCCTCAGGCAGCAGAGCAATGCAGGGAATATTTGATTGCTCCACCATTCAGGCAATTCCTGGTCTTACCCTGCAAAACAAATAGAGCTTGCCTTTAGAAAACTTTAGATTGCTTTCAAAAAGAAACACAAGACATGGCTAATTTTCCTAGACATAGAAGAAAATTTTCCCAAAATTAAAAATATAAAGGTCTTAACAATCCAACTGTGAAGAATATATCTCTTCCTTTGAGATGGAGAGCTTTCTGCAACAAGTTGTTTTATAACAACTGCAACAATCAATAGGATTTAAATACCTATTTCACTTTCAAAGAGAATTTGGTTCATTGGAAATAAGGCTACTAAAAAGCTGAGTAAGATCATCCACAGATTGTATAATGCATTTTAATCAATCATTTTACAAAGCAAATAACATTTATAATTTATCCTTTGACAGACAACACTAAATAATTATTCCCATCTATGTTAGTGATACTAATGAAGAGAGTGGAAATTCAGAGCAGATAAAGAACATGCTCTTTGCAGGTTGCTGAGGCAGGAAAGGTACCAGTTTTATTCCTACCTGCCTGTTTTTCTACTGTCAAATGCCAGTGCATCCACAGAAGTCAGACTCTTGTTCCAAAGCCAGAACACTCACTATGTTTCACATTTTGTGGCATTCTCATACTTCAGGCCAAGCTCAGGCCATAGCTTTCTAATTTTTCTCTAAATCACTTGGTACACTTTTGGGAGTTATTAAATGAAGTGAGCAATGATACATAACAATTGTGTGTGACAGGGAGAAATACATTGTTCCTCTTGTGGGGACAAACTGCAAACCTGGATAATGCCAGGAACAAAGCCTACCTTGAAAAGCCACATTTATGCTTAGGGGCAGTTTAAGCTTTTGACAAACAGTTAAAGATAAATCCTGTAGTAATGACAGACAACAAAATGGTACAGCTCTCCTGAAAGCACTTACACAGATTCTGGAAAGATGCCCAGAAAGAGCCTCAGGCATGAAAATAAATGATAATGTGTGTAAGTTTCCCATAACAAGTCCATAAGTCTAGAGTAGTACATAGATAATGGGCAGAAAGAATAACAGCTTTCTGAGAGGGGAAATTGGAACAGAGGCAGATAAAGGGAAACACTGTAACACAACAGTTATTCTTAAACTATTCTTAAAGATTCATTAGGGAAAAATCCTCCTTTGCACTGATGAATACAGAAAACAGGCATTTCCTTGGATCAGCTACCTTTTCAACTTCTGGAGAAAGAAAAAGGAAAATCAAGTGAACTCTCACTTCTATCAAGAATGAGCCTGTCCTTTCAAGTTGCAGTTATTAGTTTCCTATATTAGAACTGCAATATAACTATTTAGGAGTGACAATTCTCAGAAGAAGGTTCTTCTTTGGTCCAAGCCATGAAGTCGTGATAACTCCAGCTGTAGTTTGAAAAGGACCATGTTGCCTTACATTTTGCCTATGTTAAACAGAAAGCATCTGAAGTAGGGTTGTTTTCCTTTTTTTAAATCAGTGTAAATAAGACTGGCACAAAAGTCCACATGCACAATTCTATGTTCACTCCAACCAGGACTACTTCAGCTTATCTAAAATTGACTAGGATTTTAAACTGAACTATAAACTATTTCTTAAAAAAAAAAAAAGCCCACAAAGTAATCTTTACATTTTGATTACACCAGTGCACGTTAAGCCTCAAAGAAGCAATGAGCCACAATAAGTTATTTACCGTTAGAAAAGACAGGAACTTGTCCTGTTTTTTCAAACTAACGCCAGAAGGCAGGTTACCTCAGGATCTAATTCTTGAAAACCTGAGGGGCATACCTTCCTCTGAAAGCAGGACAACCATACAGCGTGACCTGGATGGCGTGAAAACAATGTGAAGTAGGGCACGAAACCCTCCCGAGTTACGTCTGCTGAGAGCAGCGCTAATTGCCAGTCCCCGCTGTGCGAGCGCGGTGTCACAGTGCCAGCGGCACGTGGCGGCTGTGCCACGCCGCCAGCCAGGCACGGCGACAGGCGGGCTGTGCCCTCCCCTGCCGCACGCCTCTCGCTTGTTTATTTAATGCAAATGAGCATATGGCAGCTGTCACTTTGAGGGGCCCAAAGGAAACGATAGGTTTCAAGCGTAATTGCAGAGTTAAGCCCGTCGGTGCCCTTCTGTCGGCCCTGCAGCTTGGAGGGAAAATCCCGCGGAACGCGCCCGGCTTCCGAAGCCGACATGGGTGCGGGCACGTCCAGTCCGTGGCGCTCGCAGCCATGGCCCCACGGGCGCTGCCCTCAGTCTCGACCTGACCGCTGTGTTCAAACGCGAGGCACAAGGCCACGGCGAAGGCAGGGTACGACCCCTTCAGATCTGCTGCCAGGCCGACAGGAGGGAATGTGCCAGGAACACTCGTCTGGGCACCGTGTGCCTGGCGGCGAGAGCGGCGGGGGGAGCGCTGGCCTTGCGCTGCCGGGAACACCGCGGTCCGAGCCGCGGGGCAGGGAAACAACAACCAAACCAACTCCCCAGAACCAAATCACAAACAACCCCCGAACAAGCGCTCTCCCGGCGGCGGATGGCGGATGTCCGTGGCTGAGCCCTGGGGCAGGAGCAGCGTTTTGGGGACAGGGGCTTCTCCGCCGCCCTCGCCTGTCCCCGCGGCTCTCCGGCCACGCAAGCTGTCACCGGGAATGGCCGGGCGCGGCTGCCTCCGCTACCCGCGGATGCTGCTTCTGCTACCCGCGGATGCTGCTTCTGCTACCCGCGGATGCTGCTTCTGCTACCCGCGGATGCTGCGTCCGCCCCGGCAGCCCCCGCTGCTCCCGCTCCGCGCCGCCGCTCCCGCCGGCCACCGCCTCCCTCCCCCGGCAGGCGGGGCTGGGCCCGCCCCCGGGCTTCCCCCACCGCCCGCGAAAGGGGAGGGGGCTCTGGCACCGCCCCATCCCCGCCCCTGCCGGCGGAGCAGCGCCCGGCGCGCCCCTTAAAGCCGTTCCCGCCCGCCCGCGCGGGCAGTCCGCGGGGCCGCCGCCGGTCACCGCGGGGAGGCGCCGGGACGGAGTGGCCGCGATGCTGGAGAACGGCTCCCTGAGGAACTGCTGTGACCCGGGCGGGCGCGGCCGCCTGGGCTTGGCGGAACGGGAGGCGGCGGCGGCGGGCGCCCCGCGGCCCGCCTGGGTGGTGCCGGTGCTGTCCAGCGTGCTGATCTTCACCACCGTGGTGGACATCCTGGGCAACCTCCTGGTCATCCTCTCCGTCTTCAAGAACCGCAAGCTTCGGAACTCAGGTAAGGGCTTGACCCCCGCACCCTGCCCCGGCGGTGGCAGGGAGCAGCGAGCGCCCGGAGTCCCGCCGCTGTCCTGGTCCTCGCTTCCAGCTGTCCTGAGGAGTCCAGCCCACTTGCCGAGTCCGTGCGGGCCGCCCGCTGAAGGCGGGGTGGCACAGCCCCCATCCGTGGGTTCTTGCCCTGTAGTGTGTGCAGGGACCCCCAGGCGCTCAGTCGCCTTTCCCAGCGCACCGCCTCTGCGCTCCCCTCGGGCTTCATGCTGCCCTCCGTCTGGGAACGCAGGTCCTTCAGTGGTTCCTAATGAGGCATTATGTGGTCTCTATGGAGCTCCCGAGGAGGGGAATCGGTGCCATCCGGGGACAAAAAGCCTGCCCAATGCCGTCGGAGGAGTGAAGGAGGAGCTTTTAAAACTTGCTCAAGAGTCCTAAAGATACGGTGCTGTGCATGCGTGGGGAAGCGGCTCAGCCCGCTCTCTGGAGCCCGCATCAGAGTTCACGGTAGTCTTCATGAAATCGCCTTCTTGTCTCCTCATCGCATATCCTTCAACCGGAACGCAACAAATAAAGTGCGGTGTTGTCTTTGAATCGTGTCTACACTTTTTCCTTGTGTGTGCTAGAATGTTGCTCTGCGGTTTTTACTTGCTAAACGTACTGGCTTTATCTCCTCATCTCTGTCGGGCTGGTTACAACGTGTTTCAAACTACAAAACTCTGTAGTTTCTCACCAACTTCTCTGATTTGCCTCCTGGCCCTGAGTCGCGCACGTCCCGCGGCGTGCGGATCCTGCAGCCCCTCCGGCTCCCCCGTCGATGGAGCCGATTGTTCCCTGGTGCGCCGAGCTGGGCACACCCGCACTCGGCTGGATGCTGGGTGTCGGTGCAGTATAAAGTGCTACCCCCGAAACTGTGGTGTATCTACTATAGTTCTTGTAGTACCTAGCTGTTCCCGGAACTCCTCGTTCCTTCGGGACTCGAGTTCCCTCGTTTCCCATGCGCACGCAGGTCGGGGTAACCAAACTTTTCTGGGAGCTGGCAGGAGTGCGAAGCACTACGCTCCCCGCACTCGGAGCCAGAGGGCTCTGCAATCGATCCTCTGCGCCAGCGGGTGCTCCCTGCCCACCGGGAAGGAGAGAGAGCTGCTGGCTTGTTTCTCCTGGGGGTAGAGTGGGGGTGTTAGTTTGGGGTTTTTTTAACCAGTGTCGCTTCCCAAGCGCTGTCGTGTCTCACGCGCGGTGACTAGAGCTCCTGCTAACGGGGAGCAGGCGCTCCTTCGCTCTTGCTCTAAGTTAAACCGGAATCAGGGGCAAAAGCAGCTTATGGAGGGGTAGCTCTTGCCCTCCCCAATCGCTGCACGTCTAGCTGCAGGCGGGAGATGCCAGCAAGTCCCGTTTACACAGGGGTGAGAGATCACACTCCCCCGAGCAGCCCCGAACCCGAGAACGTCTGCAAGGGTGGTTTGGCTGAGCGAGGGAAGGCATGGGGTGGCCGCTGCTAGTCCGTGCGCTTGTGCTTGGGCTGTCCGTCCCGGGGGAGCAAGCCGAGAGAAGCAGAGCCGTGCCGAGGCCGGCAGTGCCGCACGCCGCGGAGCCGCAGCCCTGCGTGCCCCGAGCGGGACCGCGGCTGCCGAACAGCGCCGGGCGCTGCCCCGGGCCAGCGGAGCGGGGCTGAGCTGGGCTCGGCTGGGCTGGGCGCCGCGGCGGGGCACGGAGTCCCGCGGGACCCGCCGTGACTCACCGGCGCTCTCCCGGCCCCCTCGGCGCCGGGGGAAGGCGAGTTCCCGAGGGATTCGCGCCTGGACTCCGCGGGCAGGAAGCGCCCAGGGAACAGGGCTCTCGCTGGAGGGGGCGGCCGGCCCGAAGCACCAAATCCCGTCCAGGGGGAGGAAGAGGGGGACTCTCTTCTGAACGTTCCCTTCACCCAAACAACAGCAAAGGGAAGTTTGGACTTGAAGAGAGTGATGCCTGGAAGAGTAAGTTTCAATATACTGATCAAAGTACTCTGTGGCACCCTGGGACTGTTGGGGGAAAAAAACCCAACCCCCTATCCCCCCCCCCCCAGAAAAAAAAACCAAAACCAAAAACAAACAACACCACAAACCAAAAAATCCCCTAAACGCAGTCGTCTACCTTAGTTCAAATACCTGCTAATTGATCTTCTAGGATAATCCTTAATGTGATGTCACTGACCCTGTCCCAAAGATCTCTTTATCTTTGATAAGTACTGTGAAAAACAGCAGGGAATTCTTTCTGCATAATCTTCATAAGGTTAAATACCCTTTAAACTGGCAGTTCTTAGTTTTACATCAGGGGGAGATGACTCTTGGAGGTGTAACTCAAAGGGCATAGTTTTGTAAATGTCTACAGAAGTCCTTTTCAGGAAAAATTTCTTAGGGAGGAAGCAGAGTGGAAGAGGACTGGAAACTGATGTGGGTGGAGTGATAGAGGGGATGGGAAAGGAGCCCTTAGCCTCTGACAAAGAAAGGCGGAAAAGCAGGTGGACTTGCAGGTTTCTTTTCTGAGCAAACAAGAAACGATGTGTTTGTACCTGCCAGGGAAGGGAATATAGTAGAAAGTGAAATGGTGAGGAAAAACAGCATGAAAGGAGTTTTGGACCTTGTCAGAGAAGAAAAAGATGAAGTTAGGGGAATGGTTATGACAGGAAGACATCTAGATGATCGAAGGAAAAAGGAAGAGCTATACATCATGAGCACTCAGTTCCCTTTGAAGAAGGTAGTGAGATTTTTCTTGGATGAGAGTTTGGGACTTCAAATAAGTCACAGGTGTATAAGAAATAAATTAACCAGCTCTGCCTACTTCTGTGGCACAAGAAGTAATCATACCTTCAGAAAGCAATACAGGTCTAGCAGTTTTTCCAGGACTTATCAACACTATTCTGTTCAAGACTTCACAGAGAGATCTGATAACTGGAAACAATGTAGTTATGCATCACTGCCCTTAAAATTAAAGCATGACCAAAAGTAAATCTATTCTAATGCTGTTATATAATGGGAGGTGCAAGAATGGAGTGAAATAAAATGACCTACTAGCCACTGGGCTTGTACCCTATTATGTTCAGCAGGAGAGAAATAAAGAATAGATAGGATTGGTGTTTCAGGGACATTGCTCATTCACTCCTCAAACATGGGAATTTTGACAGCCTTACAACAGAATGATTGTTTCAGATCACACAGGAGCCTCTTTCCCACATTTAAATTTGGTTTTGGGGAAAATCTGTGAAGACTTTTCCAAGTAATGCATAGCATAATTGGTATGAATCAACATGCTTGTCTTACATAACTGCACCCAGTCTTTCTGTGAGAGGCTGAGCAACTTCTGATCTCTGAAAGTGATTTAATTTACAGAAATTAATGCTTTTATCAGTTCTAATTTGGGAAGAGAGCAGTTTCATCTAACACACTACAAAATTAAATAAAACTTCGTATGTGGAAATAATAAAATTAAATCAGCTTGCCTTTCTATCTGAAATGTCAAATGTGTTCTGAATTTTCAGAAACAATTATTGATTTTGTGTGCCTGCAATTAAACATGCCCGGTTGACGGCAGCTTTTATATTGCTGAACTTTTGAAGTGTTAAAGTTTACATGAGCTCAACAACCACTGCTGGGTGATCAAGTATCCCGAAAGTGCTTCAAGTAAATCCAAGCCACTAGATGCTTTTAAGAACCTTAAAGATACTTTTGTATAGCTATAGCGATAAATGTAACATTATGGGCTGGGGTAAGAACCTGGTAGGAAGCACTCTAGAAAGTGGGAACCAGCAAGGCATCTCCCAGAGGACAGAGATAAAGCAAACCATTTATACTTCATTGGTCCTAAAGCCAGCATAAAATCAGTGAGAAGTGAGAATTAGGCACATTAACTCAATATCATTTCAAATAGTAATGAGGACTTGGGACCCTTTGACTTTTGGCAGAATATTAGTATTAACCTTGGTGCATTGCCAAAGAATGCATTAGTGGAAAGTGGTATTTTTAGTGCATTTTGTCAGCCCTCCTCACCCTCTCCACTATTTTCCTTTCTATATATATCAGCTAACACAGCACTTTGAGACTCTGATTTCCCTTTGAATAGCAAGGTGCTGTTGCAACACAAATTAAATCAAAATTCATGTTTCTTTTACCTCTAAGAGCATCGGTGTATTTGCATGTTTAGTTTTGTCTAATGTGTATGTGGCTCTAGAGATGGACAATGCTTCTCATATGGTTATCTGTTCAAAATAAACAATCCTGCATGTAGGATTATAATATTGGTACTTATCCATCTACTAAACAAACTTGTTCAGCAATATAAGCAAGTCTTGTAGTATTTTTCCATGCTCTTTCCCTTTCCATAGCCCTCACTCCACATCTCTGTGATACAGCTGAAGGTAAGTTATCCCCATTGTTAAATGCTGTTTTCAGTTATTCTTCATCTCTTTGGCCACACCAGTTCTCTTTCCCTCCTTTATTCCTCTATTATTATTAATTTTCCTGTCCACTGGAATACAGGGTAGTTGTTTCCTGTGATGGAATCCATCTATTACAAAATGACAGTGGAGAAACCTGTTTCTGAAACCACTTGGAAAAATTGTCCTTTAATACCAGCAGTGATGCTGACAAGAATATATTTTGATGATCGGATCATGAGATCCCACTCTGATGGTTTCAGCTTCTGTACTCCTTACTTCTTGAACTCTGGATCCACAGAATTCTTAGCTCTGGGACTGGATGTGTTTGGCTTTCATATTCTCTCTCACATTCTCCTTAAAGGTGCTCAATGCTAAGAAATTGATGGAAACATAGCTTCAACATTCACAAAAGTTCATTGAACCCAACACTTATAATAAAAGTTTTCTATCTCTTACCATGATTCAAATTCATTTTTACTTTATTTTAACTTTGTGATTATTAGTAGCTTACTTAGAGTGGATATCTTTATTTGTAGAATTACAATTGTCATTTAATTTGAATGGATTTTTTCTCCACCCATTGAGAACTCTTGTGCAATATTAATGGGAAGAAAACAAATGTTTACCCCCCAACCTTTTTTTTTTTCCGTAGTAGACAAGTCAAATACTTTAAGTTTCCTCTAAGTAACTGAGTTCTTAATTTTCCTGGGGTTTTTAGGCCTTTCCAAACTAAATTAATCTGTCTTTAACAGAAAACTGACCAGTTCACAGTAATGCAGATGAAGTACCACCAATACTCTCAAGAAAATATTAACATTCTATTCTGCTCTGTCCTTTCCTGGATAGACAAAATGGATCTGGCATGCCTTGAAGACACATTTTACTTTTATGTGGTAGCATAATATGGGTGACTGTTCTTGGTGCAGTCACTTGCTGATGCAGCTCTTCTTTTTCTTTTGTTACACAATTATTCCTTCAGTGCCTGACCTCATATCTCGTGTTATTATACTCTAACCACTTTCTGGTCTTTCAGTCCTCAAGCAAAAAAAGGTCTTGGCATGTCCATGTATCAGCAGGCTCTCAACTTTGTAGTATTACAAAATTTCATTAGTTCTCTTCGTGTTTTGTGACGTAATACTTCTGAAACAGACAAAATTAGTTCAATGTAGGTTATCTCCCTCCGGTCCAACAATTCTCTTTCATCATTGTCCAGGAAGTGGTAGCAGCAAACTGTAAGTGGTACCCTGGTGATTCCAAGGCTAGATTTGTTTAGAGCAACCTCCCAGATCCAGAAAGTCCAAGTCCAGCTTTTATTAAATAAAGATGATCAGATTAGTTGGTACAGCCACTTTGTATAAGCTCACATTGACTTTTATTCCACTTGTCTATACATGCATCTTTAATTTTCCTATCCCTTCGAGTTTGTCTCTCCAGTCTTGGCTACAACTGAGATTAAGAACCCAAATAGTTCTCAATTCATTCTTTCTTTTCAAAAATTTCCCACCTTGAATACAGGTGACATGTTAACACATACTCTATGGTAGACAAACTAATCTTCTAGAGGTGGCAACACTGGTTTGCTGTTCTTATTACTCCCTGACTAATTGCTTTTCATGCAAAAAGAAACAGCATTTGTGCAGCACCATAGCAAAGGAGGAGGAAATGGGTAGTAAAGTGTGAGAGCACCACAGCTGCAAGTGAGTCATGGCAACACTGCTCTTTGGGATGCATGTGGGAGCCAAGCTCTGAGAGAAATCACTCAAGCCTGAGAGAAATCTGCACTTCCCTACTGGCAGTGAGGACTAGAGAACATTTCAGCCCCTTTTTAGAGGTCCCACATGTAGCTCTCAATACTTTCAGAACACAACACTATCTCTGAGATAACAGATGTTAACAAATTTCTGCCTACAAGTATATTCAATCTTTCTGATATTTTTGCTTTATTGTAGTGCAGTTATGCTAATTTCTCACCTGTCAGCCTGCTTTGTCCCCAAGACCACCATTTTTGTCCTTATTAAAAGGCCTAGCAAAATGTTTCTTCAAACCAGGAGCCACTTTAAATCAATTTTCAGGGTCCCACTCCCCCAGTAACTTGTCTTTCCTTTCCTCTTTTTGACTGTGCTGAAAGGGAATTTTTTAATAATTTTAGAAGTTTTTCTGAAGTCAAAGAAGTTTAGGGGGTTAGTCAGGTTCCATTTTATCAATTCTTGCTCTCTCTAGCAGTTTTCTTGGTGGAGATATCTTTTACTTCTAGCCTCATTTCTTGTCCTTACTGAGACAACTTCTTCTCCATCTAGATCTGGAACTTTTTCTTATATTTTTCCCTCTTTTGGAGGCAAGTTACAGAATATTTTGGTACCTTTAATATGAAGAAATGCCAAACTTCCTTCACATTCAAATCCCTAAGCTCCTCAATACAGCTGATTTCACTTTCCTAATTAGCTTCTTTTATTTATCAAAATGTGCAAGTCCCCTTCTTAGCTATGTCTGCTTTGTTTATTCTTGTATTTAATTTAACCAAAATAATCTCATCTACTTTCAATACAACCTTATTTTCTATGGCAGGCTCTTCAGGGATGACTTTGTTCTTTATGAAAACAAAGGCTGGGATATATTGGGAAATAGACTCTGAATTGAAGAAATCTGCTGGGTGTATGTCCAGAACTCAGCTGCCATTTCTGTGCCTATTTTCTCCTTAACATATGAGGACCTGCATTGTTAAATTGGCTTCATTAATGTTTTCCTCCTAAAAGGAGGGTGTTCTCATCCAATTTCAGGTTTCTGCATTCTTCACTGCACATTGTCTTTGTAACTTTTCCCCAATGTAATTTTGTCTTTTACCAGGATATCCTCTCTAGTCTCTCTCTCTCTCTCTCTCTCTCTCTCAATCTCTCTCTTCATTCTCCTTCTTTTATGAAGACAATAGACCTTTTGGTTGGTATTTCTCTTCTCTGATCACTGGTGCAATTCCATTCTAACAGAATTGTTTCCATAACATTTTATTTTTATTTCTTACTGGTTTTGGATCCCCTATTTTATTGCATAGGCTCCTGGAACCCTTTAACTGACTCTACTGCTTTTTATATTACCACACCAGTTGAACTCTGCAATGTTTGAGCTCCTGTTTTCTGTATTTTTTGCCACCACCTTCCTGAAGCCAAGATTCCCTTGCCCTGGGTGTTAAATGAAGAAACTATATGGTTTCTTCTCAAGCTCTCTTCCCATCTCTCAACTTCCAGTTCTTTTTATTCATTCTGCCAGCTTGGATTGCAAGCTGGTATCCCATATGCTTAGGTGAAGTCTGTCCATGAAGATATGAAACCTCTTCCCAGAAAATACCTCCAAATGATCAATACTCCAAATCTTTCCATATAACTTCTAGAACTATTCAGTCATGTGCCCGTGACTCATCTCATAATTCTAATTATACTTCTATTATCTTCTTGGAGAGGAAACAGAATTGGTTCATCACCAATTCCCTCCTCTTTTCTGTGAGACTTGGTTGAAACAGTAACCAAATGAGAAAATAAGTCTTCAAAGTTACTTATGAAATAATAACTCTGAACTTTGTTAACCTGTAAGTAAATCCAAAAGTAGAAAGAGCAAAGGGAACAGCCAGTATTATTAATTTGCAAAATAAGAAAATTTCTTTAACAAAGGAGATGAATCTTGCAGGTAAATTTAGAAAAAAGTGAAAAGTGGAAACCTAAGATTGTTCTAGAAGAGAAAAAATCTGAAGGGTACAGAATTTTAAATTATTTCAGAAACAGAAGTTTGTAAGGTAATTATGATCCTAGAGGGATGGAAAGAAGTATTTAAGAGTACAGAAATGTCATAAAGTAGAAAAATAACTTCTCTATCAATCTGCACCACAGGGAATGCTGTTTAGGGTAAAATTGTAACTTAGTGCAGGTTATTCTGCAGCCATAGGGTATTTTGTATCTTCCTTTGAAGCACTTGGCAATACATTATTGCCAAGTTATCATTGCTCTGAATTACCATTTACTTTTATCCTGTATGGTAATCCATTTGTTGATAAGCAAAAGAGAAGTTTATTGCCAAGATCAGGTCCAAGATACTTTTCTTTCAGAATGTAATACTAAATCCTATTCCACTTAATAAGTGGAGCTATTGGTATGCTTATCTTTATAGGAAATAGAACTATAAGGATTTATTTGAGCTGCAGAAGTATGTTTTCCTGAACTTGTGAAGAAGAATCTAAGGGTGTATTTATGTTGCGTATTTCATTTGGCACAAGTCCACTCCACCCATGTTTCAAGGGAAGGAAAACCAAATGATGTTGTTAGAGTGATGCTTTTCCTGCAACAGTGTATTCAGGCTCCCCTTAAGGTCTAGTCTAACACAGTCACACAGCTTTTGCTTTTTTTTTTTTTTTTCAGCTCAGAGTATGAATAAGTTTCTTTCATCTCCTTGATATAACCAATGCAAACATACTCTAAGATACAGGAAATTAGAAGAAGCTCTTAGCAGCTGTATTGTGGCAGTTCCAGTGGGTCTTAGGAGAACTCCCTTTTCCTGCCAGCTCTCTCCTGGACTCTGGACTGACATTCATTTTGCAAGACACACTGGCTGCATCAGGAATGACGTCTCTGCAGTAAAGCTCTATTCTTGCATGGACCAGCAGAAGCAATTCAAGGATTCATGGTGCTCTTTGGCACAATCAGCCAGAGCTAAGAGACCAAACCTCCCCACAGAGAGCTAGGACAACTCAGTTTGAAAGACTAACTTTTTCATCTATTCTTAGCAGATATATAGTCACCAGATGACTTTAATAATTGTGTTGAGGATGTTAGAGGAGACTACTCTCATTCCATTAAATCAGTGACAACCTGTTCTCTGCCTCTAGGAGTAAATTCTACTCCTACTCCAATTCAGATCTATTATGAGTACCACTACCTTCAGATATGCTTCAGATTTTAGCTTCTTAGAAGTTATCCTTTACCAGTGCATATTGGTGCCTTGAACTGGCAAGTACATTGCCTCGTTCCCAAGAATACTTATGAAAACAGCCATGTAATCCTGAGCTGATAAAACCATTTTTTCATTTGCAGAAGGGAATACTAATGCTATCACAATTTTTATCTTCCCAAAAATGAATCCAAGCAGTTGTTCTGCTTTTTTAACTTTTCACCTTGATATGGGCATAGAACAGATTTCCTGACAGCAAAATCCCACAGAAATGTCTAAATGTCTAAATGTCTAAATCACTGTGGGTGCAACACTGTGGTGCATCCTCCCTAACAACAGTAGCTGCTTTAGAATCTTCTGGTTTACTTTTAATCTCCATACTGATAAGGACTGAGATATATCAGAGGCAGCATTTTCCTGACATTTCAGCCTCATATGGGACAGCTACATCTTGACATGAAAGCAATAAAAACACCTTAAGCACGTTCATCAAATGACTAGAATCCTGACTGTTGGGATTCTTTTTTTTAATTATTTATTAATTGTAGAGGTATTGGATTACACTGTTTAATAAATGCTGCTTAAATTATGTCTGTAGAAAAAACATTACCCTTCTGACAGACTTACTAATTTTTTCAGCTGTGTTTTATGGACTTGGATCAGTTTCAATGTTTAAACACCTTATGAAGATGATAATAATTTATATGATAGTTCCATTTATACTGTCATCTTTTTGCTATAGAACAACAGCTGCTTACCTGTTGGTTTATACTGCCGTATTTGCTCAACGTAGGCAATAATTGCTGTCAGAAGATAGCACATGCAGCTCCTGGAACTAACAGTCTGACTAACAAGAAAAATATCCACTTGGTATCTCAGCTCTTGTAAATATAATTATGTTAACTAATTGTAAATTTAGAGCTAGCAGCAAATTGTAAAATATATCACTGCAAAAAAGACAGGAACCAACAAGCAGCATCCTCAGGTCTCTATGATTTGCTCCAATGCTACCCAAAATTCTCAGTGTACTTTCATTCTAAAACCAGTTCAATTTTTCCAAATAATTCAAGTGTAGACAGAGTTTCATTTGAGTGCAAATAGGAGAAAGAACCTTTTGTGTGAAGGCTATCACCTATGAATAAATGTAATAATAATCAATCTAAGCATTTTTATGTGCTGATTTTTTATTCAAGTAAAAATAACCTACTTTTTGAATATCATCCACACAGTTTAATGGAAAAAAGTGTCTGTTCAAGGTGCCGATTCTGTGAAGATCCTGTCCATGGTGAAATTCATTGGAGTTGTGATTCCTTAGGACTTTTAAAATATGTTCTTAGAAGTAGTCAACTCTAATCAGATTTTCTACAGAGAAATAAAAGGCTGTTATATTAAAACATGCTGCTTTTCTTCAAGACAAGGAAAGGCATGTAAATGGCATAGTCACTACGTGCCAAGTGGGAGTTATCCATCCCTCCTTTCTGTGAACTGCCACTTAAGGTTCTTCAGAGTCTTGTGAATATATTCAAGAGACTAAACATTCCAACCAGATTGCTTGAAATTAGTTGTTACTCACTGGAATGTACAGAGTGTAATTTTTGGATTCTT
This sequence comes from Molothrus ater, assembly GCF_012460135.2. NCBI lineage: Eukaryota > Metazoa > Chordata > Aves > Passeriformes > Icteridae > Molothrus > Molothrus ater. The sequence continues at coordinate 79,661,091 of NC_050479.2, read as the reverse complement.
AGAGAGGAAAAAAAATTTGATTAATAGGGGACTGGTATCTTTGTATGCCTTTGTCTTGTTATGTTAGTGGTCATGACAGAAAGAATATTTAAAATTCAAACTTCCCTGCCACAAGTCAGACAGTACACCATTATACTCCAGGTGTTTTACTGGCATAAAATATAATGTCAGAAAGTGAGTGTTGTGCTGTGGAAATTTAGAGCACTCCTACTCAAGAACAGGAAGTCTCCCTGAGATATTTTTCAAGCAACTGCAAAAGTAATTGTTATTAGATTCACAGGTGGGGTTAGAGCCCATGGACAAAAGATTACTTTCTGAAAAGGTTTTCATGTTAAGCAAGACTTTCCTTTCTTTTTTATTCTTCCCTTTGCAGTCATTAGAAGCAAAATGTGTAAAATATTAATCAGATGTTGAGGCAGGCTTTGTAAAGGATGGTGTAACAATATTGATTTGCCTAGAAAAAATATCTACTGGTAAATGGGTTGAAAGAGTTTATAAGATTTTACCTATGATTATGGTGCTGTGTATGAAACCTCAACTATACAATCCAGAGTCCAATTGCAGCACTGAACATCTGTTGTTTCAGAGTGAAAGAAAAGTTAACTAATTTGAGGTCCTGTAATTATGCCTTTGGTTGGATAATCTAAAAACAATGCAATCTTCTTTAGTCACTCTTATGAAACACCTGGTATGCTAGGACCATAAAGACCATAAAACTTGCTCTACAACCAGCTTCCTGGTTAAAGATGAAGCCAGAGTATCTGCTCTGCTTATGGAGAGCAAACACAATAGTGAAGCAGGTGACCTTCAAACACTCTCAAACATTCTCATGTAGTTTATATATGTATATATATATATATATATATATATATATACAAAATATAGTGATTTCCATTTGAGCTCATCTTAGTAAAAGCTATATTGGTTTGCTCCAGTTTGCAAGTGTATTCATGGAGTAAAAGAGGTGTGACTCAGTAGGTTAGGCAGACAGAAGTCACCCACAGCTGTGTTTCTGGGTCACAGGCCACCAGGTCACTCACTGGGGTGAACTGGAATTGCCACAAGGAGCTGGTCTGAAGGGCGGTTGCAGTCACTTCACAGTGCTCAAAGGTCATCAGAGCAGCATGCGGAACAGGATTCTGCAGAATCTAGGTTAGATTATTCTAAACTAGTAGGTGAGTATCTAGATAGGGAGGAGAATTCTAGCCTTGCTAAAGCCAGTGGGAATTGCTTTCTGAAAATGATTTTGCTAGGAGCTGGTGCCTCCTGCCTCTTTCTGTGCAGCCTTTACCAGACTCCACGCTCCACCCCCACAGAGTTCTGTGCTTTTACTGGTCTGTAGATTTACTGGTCTGGAAACGTTTCTTGGTCCAGGTTCTGTGTTTGGCTCAGGCTATTTTGTCCAGTCAAAGATTGTTCAAAAAGTTCTAGTGTTACTAAGAATCTGAAGGCAGAAGTATAAGAAAAACGAAGCCCCATCTATTCTAATCTGCACTGGGGCCTCTTCTTCTGAGCAAGCAAGTCTAGCTCATTGTTAATGACCATGTCTGGTGTCTGCATGCATAGTAACAGGTATGATCTTAAGTACCCTCTGATATTTAGTAGATCAAGTAGACCCCTCATCTGTCACAAAACTGACAGCATCTTGCCTCTATTCCCTAGTGAGAACAGTAAATATCCTGTACTCTGATTCCTTACTGGAACAGGTCACCCTGAGAGGTTGTTGAGTCTCTGTGGCTGTAGACAGTGAAAGGCTGACTGGACATGGCCCTGAACAACCCACTGTAGTCTATCTCTCTTTGAATGGGAGGGTTGGACTAGATGAGCTCCAGAGATCAGTTCCAGCTTTTGTGGTTCTATGGCTATACTGGTTGCATACCTATCACCCCTCATTTACCTATCTCAACAACATCATGGCTTGCAGGCCTAGCCACAGTAGAGTTGTTGTCATTTTTCAAGGCTTCTACTGGCTCTCAGAAAAGACCTTGATTCAGCAAATGATCATTACACACTTTGTCTGTATTGAGTTGGAACACAAAGCAGCTAATACTTCAGAAGAGAATACACAATCATCTTCTTTAAAAGCATTTTATTTATTCATCTATTCAAATGCTGTTTACAAACCTATGAGTATCATTATAAGGTGAATCACGTCCCTGTACTTTGCTTTAAGACCTTGTTTCCAAAAGAAGCAGATGGCAGAGTCTGACAACAGCTTCTGAAGACGTTCCCTATGCATGTAGAGTAATGAGGCCTTCCAAAAGCTCAGAACAGAAAGGGTAAGGCTTTTCCTTTCTGAAAGGTTACAATGGCCATTTTTTTGAGTATCATCTATTTTCTTCCTTGGTGAAACAGGAAACAAGAGAAGAAAAGAAGATTATAATGAAGAGACTCATGGGTTGTTTAGAAGCATTGGCAACTTGTCAACATAAGTGTTTTCCAATTAGATGTTCCCGTGTACTTTATTTACTGCAGTGTATCAGATCCTGTTTTAAAAAATCCAGGATCCTCCACCATGTCTGGGAGTTGAACACAGGAACACCCAAAAGTACATAGGAGGAGTAATGGGCCTAGATTTGGTTTCTTTTAGCAGATGGAACCAGTTGACATGTCCATGCTTAGCACATATTTGTCTCGGTAGCTGTCACAGGCTGCAAGTCCTCCACCTGCAGCCCTACAGAGCAGTTGAGCAAAGCACTGAAGAAATTGCCACTTGCATGATTTATGTTCTCTAAGTGGAGACCCCAACATCTACACTGGTCAAAAAATTCTGGGCTGTTTAAATTGGTCTGCAGGGCTAAACTACAAGATGTGCCTTATCATGGCTAATCAAATCTCTTGGCAAATTGATCTTGATTGTGCCCCAATAGTCCCAATAGTCCTCAGTTTTATTCACTTCATATACCAGCATGATAGCCTGAGTATCTTCAGTAATATCTTAAGCCTTATATTTTAAAATAGAACTATTTAATGTCAGATTTGTTGGTTTGTTTGGTTTTTTTAAAATTCAACTAATCTGCTAGCAAATATTAAAATAGAACAAAACACAAACCAAACAGCTTAACAAAAAAAAACATGGTCTTATTTTGAACAAAACTATTTTCATTTTTCAATTTCCTGTCTTTTTTTATAAAAGAAGGTGGAAGTTAAGTTATTCTAAAGACTTGAGCAATGTTTTGTTACTATAATAAAGAAAAATACCAACATAATTTCCTTTGACACAAATATAGTTTAGATACAGTAGCAAAGATGAAAGTAATAATAAAGGTGATGGAATGAACTATTGTTTCACACAATATAAATTAAAATCTGTCAGGGCATAATGAAGTTTTTTCCCAGAGTTTTTATAAGTGAAATATTCTTCCTTTGTTTGATTCCACACTTCAGTCTTTTAGAGTTGATCTTGAACAAGTTTTGGTGTAGGGTTTTTGTTTGTTTCTTTAACAAAGCAACATCCTATAAAATGTTACATATTTCACTTTTATTTTTTTGACATGCAATATAATGCTGAGACACTGAATAAAAAGTTATTAAAAATTATAGGTCGCCTAGCTCTTTATAGGATCTAACTAGATTGCACCTGTTGTATTTTACAGCTTTTCATATTAGCCCCTTTGTCAGCAGTAAATGAGTTTTCATACTTGCAGTTGTACAAGTAGGTTTCCTATTCTTTCTTGGTTGAAGCAATCAACAGCTGTGATTACTTCTAGAGAAGAAAATTAAGCTGATGTGTACTGGCAGATATAGAAAACAGGACTTATTTCATGAACCAGTGAAAAACCAGTCGGGTTTTGTTGTTATTTATCAGCAACTGGAGGTTCTGAGGCTGGGCTGCCACTGGTGCCATGGCACTAAGCCTCAGAGTGAATGTCTCAGCTTCACACCCCGTGTGACATCTAAACTAGAAAACGGGGAGACTTTAAACTAAAGAGGGTAGACTTAGATTAGATATTAGTAACAGATTCTTTTCTGGGAAAGTGGTGAGACACTGGCACAGGTTGCCCAGAGAAAACATGGATGCCCAAACCCTGGAAGTTTTCAGGGCCAGGCTGGGTGGAGCACTGAGCAATCTGATGCAGTGGAAGGTGTCCCTGCCCATGGCAGGGGGTTGGACAAGATGATACTTAAGATCCCTTCCAACCCAAACCATTCCATGATTCTACAAGTCTATGATTCTCTCAGTAGCAACATGGGCTGTTATGGATATGAACAAAGCCAAACTTTCTCTGGAGAAAGAGGTTCTCGTTTATTAAGATAGCTGCAAGGAACGGAGTACCCAGGATAAGCCCAGGCACCCACACAGCGAGCCAAAACCAGAACAGTGCGCTACCCCCAAGTGCACTGGGTTTTCCCCACAAAACAAATATCCAAAAAGAAGAACCCCGACCCAACCCAACTTCCCCCATTTATAGCCCCCTTCAAGTCCAGGATTGGTCCATTTTGGATCTGCATGGTGATTGGTCCATTTCCAGGCTTCTCATTGGTCTTTAACGCCGTTCATTCTGGACCAATCGTTTCTGCAGGGCTTCAAACGATTGGTCAGATCTTCCATCCAATCCCTCTTTGACCTCGCCTTGCCCCCCAGACCACCCTTCCACCAAACCCTGGACCCTTCTCCTAGCACATTCTAATAACCCCCCACTCTTAACATAATACAATTAATATAACATAATTAATACAATATAATTGAACTATACCCTAATTTAACATAGCTTAACTTTTACCTATAACATGGGCCTTTTCCATCCTAGACTACCCTCAAGGCAGGAGTCTGACTTCATTGTTAGGGCATGGATATAGGGGATCTTCTCCCCTGAGCCTGCTGCAAAATGCAGCTTAGTTTCAGATGGCTGGACACACAGAACAAGGCATAGCTAGACTTGTGCTCTGTCTTAAGCAGTAGAAGGAGCAAGAACTGAGGAGAAAAAGAGAACAGAACAACCCTGCACAATGCTTCTGTATTATTACAACTTGTGGTTCCTTCCATCTCAGAGGAGTTCTTAAATCTAGCATGGTATGTCTGTTAAGTAAACTTCAAATGTAGTACTTCAAATAAGTACTCTTACAAGTACTTTTTCCAGTCTTCCCTTGAACACAAGTAAAATTTTTTCATCTACAAAATCTGTTAAGGATTTACTACCTAGTGCAGCAACCATTCCCTTTTATTTGCTTTTAATACAACTACAACTAACCTTATTTAATAGCTCTAGCTCTTCTCTTTACTCCATCCCTCAGCATCAGTATGCCACTATGATGCTGTTTGGGAGAAGAAAGCTGGACCAGTGCTGCCACTTTTCCCAGAGGATGCCTAGCAGAGGTGGTATTATCTAACAGAGAAAAGTAAGAGCATGGTTCATGAACCTGGAGTGTTCTTCCTAATCAGTGTCTTGGAGAGTTCTTGCAATTATCTCAGTTTCCCTGCTGTTAAATCATGAGAGGGATTTTTAAACTTTTTTTTGGATGAGCATACTGATAAAGAGCACTTGACAATACAAGTGGTAACCTGTATATTCTGATTCTAGGCTGAAATTCTTGAACATAACCTAGAAAGAGACAAGCACCCTAACCCCAGAAGAGCAGCAGGGCTGGTGAGTAGGGCACTCTCTGGGGACTACGGGAGACATAAACTCAAATATTTTTCAAAGAAGAGTTCCTCTGTCATGGAAGTGTCCTAACTACTAGGCAACAGTGAAATTTTCTAGTAGTAGAGCCTGTCTTGCCTCTTCTGCTTACCCTTTTCTTTCTGAAAATACCCGGTAGTGGAAAAGTTCCTGCAATCTCAGAAAGTATCAGAAGACCAGAAAAGTATTTATCACCCCGTAAATGTAGTATCTGATTAACGATCAGCGTTTTGCTTTGGAAGAGCCAGCCCCGGGCGTTTTCCTGCTGCCCTGCTAGGGGATGCGATGCGCTGCGTCTGCCGTGGCTCCCGCACTAGGTGGCAACAGAGTGTCACCACCGTCCCCAGCAGCGCCCGAGCGAGCCACAGGCGAGCAAAACTGAAGTTAATAACCAGGGATTATTAACTTCAGGCCTTTTTACTCAGCACTTTTACACCTGTCGTCTATTGGCAAACTCAAGGCAGCAAGCTCGCAGCAAGGACTGGTGTTCCCATATTTAACCAGAGGGAGAAGAGGGGAGAAGAAGCGGAGGTTTTGTTTTGGGTTACATTCATGCCTAGTTGCCAAGCATGCCAAAATCATGATCTCAAAAACAACGGTGCAGTTTAGATACCTCCTTTCAGTAAATCTGTGTCTGTGTCGACAGCTGAGAGATCTGCCTAATAAGCCTAAAATTCACCTCCCGCAAATGTAGCTTCCAGCACTAATTCATAGCTGCGGATGTAGGGCCAAGAACACAGTTCTGTTCCAGTCCAGGAGTCTGCAAGTCACTTAGCCACAATCTCTAAGTCTTTTTTACATGCTAAGCTTTTGTCCTTGTGAGTCTGGAATTCTTCTTCAGGCCAGCCTTGTTTAATATCTTTATTAGTGATCTGGACCAGGGGATTGAGTACCCCTTCAGTCTGTTTGCAGACAACACCAGATTGGATAGCAGTGTTGATCTGCTGGAGGGCAAGAAGCTCTAAAATATGTTGTTCTGGTGGAAATCTATTGCCTGTCCCTTTCCCTTATATCAAACCTCACTAATATCTGAAATAATGAAACATAACCACAAAAGAGCATATCACTGCCTTTAAACTGTCACATTCAAAGAAAACAAATACCCATCTGGCATTTGTTTGGAGCATTATGTTACACCTTCTGTTAGCAACACGCTGTTGAACATTATACCAAATTAACATGTCTCATTAAATCAAAGCTTACCCTAGGTCTTGGCTTGTACTGTCACAGGGAATTCAAATGTCAGTGTGTGAAAGACTTAATTCTCTGCTCCACCTGATGTCATAGATTGAACGGGATGATGTCTGTATGCAACATATAAAAACTTGTTAAACAAATGTTTAACAACCAAAACACTACCTAAAAAAAACACCAACAACCAAACACCATGATATGTGATATATAATTAAGCATTTTCACCAGTTTAAAACCAGAGAAGAAAAACCTTTAAAAATAGTTGCTCATTGCAATTGCTTTTGGTTTTAGTAGAGAAATTAAAAGTCAGTTGTCTTTTCAAAAGGCAGATGCTTAGCCCTTTAAAGTTTTGGCTTTACCAAAAAGTTTGTTCCATAAGTAAATTCCCACAACATCAAGTCATGTCAAGATTTCAAGAGGGTGTGACAGTTCTCTTTCTCCTGTTAGTTGTAGTAAGTAAACCAGTATGCCGGAATGCTTCATGAAATACCTACCTAGTTCTGTTGCACCCAAATTCAATACCAGAACTTATTTTCTTTTTTATCCATAGAACTGTTTAAAACAGCACAGATGTGCATAGTTTTGAATACCTGGTGAGACATTTTGCTTTCAGTAGCTACTTCTTGTAATTAAGGGGTGTTTCCACTCCAGTGAAAATATGAATATACCTCTCTCTCTAATGAAACTGAAATCTAAGAACAAAGTTCATCAAGTAAATTCCAGAAGCAATGATAATAATTCCAGCTAGATGAAAATTCTGTGCTTTCTATTTTGTTACAAGCTCAAAAAGTTACCTCTTTAGTTATATTATTAATGTAATTTAGGCCACTCTGAAAGCCCTGGGTGAGGTGTGTCAAGGAACTTTTATTTTCTCCAAGCACATAGAAAATGTCTAAGACCTTCGATTTCTCAGAATGTCAATTATTTATGTTTTTTGAGTTAGAAAAGTTTCTCTCTACTTCTGTAGATTATTCATTGCAGTAATAAACATTAAACTTAATACTGTAGTCATCCACAAAGACAGAAAAATACCATTGGAGCTTACTTTGCAGTGCACAGTGGGAACATTCAACCCTGTAAAAAGCCATAGAAGTGACAAATCACCTGAGGCGTTTATAGATATTGGACCATTTTTCTTCTGAGTTGTAAACTATTAAATTAAGGTTTTGACAAGTTCCTTGCTCACTCTATTTATTCATTGCACCTGGAATTTTCAAGAAGTCCTAAATTGTGCTCAAAACTTTGAAAATATCTTGCTAAATGTACTTTACAGTTTATTTCCAAATGTGATTGAAAGAGTTCAATGCCTGCTCTATTTCAACTGAACAATTACATTTTGGGTAGAAGCTGATGCTAGAAGGCCTTAGAGTTTAGATTAATCATAGTGAACACACTAGACTAAATTCTCTCTTTCTCCAAAAGGCATTCTAAAACAGAAAAAAGAGTCCGTTTTTTCCTTCCTTTTTCTGTCCTTTTTTCTTCCTTCCTTTCTTCTGACTTCCAGCTTCTGACTTCTCTGTCTTCTAATGTCAGATACAGTGATGAAAAAACATAAGAGAAATTCTTGTTGCCAGGATGTAAATATATTCTGATAAAGATACCCTTGTTCTTTTCTTAGTTTTGTTTTTTGTCCTGTTTGCCACATGGCTACAAGAGGCCTTCACAGTCAGTTCATCCTTCCTGCACAAAGGGATCAGCTTTATTTAGGCCAGTACTGACAAATACTTGTTTTCTATTTTCTTACAGTCTTCAGTGGCAGACTCAAAGCAAGGTGTTCCCACACTTCTTCTTGCCATTAAAATTTTTTTCTCTGTGTCTATTTTGAAACTTCCTTGTTGTGACTGAAGCTTGCTTGGAATCACAACAATCATAGGGACATTTGAAGTTATCATGGCTCACTCAATCATCTCCCTAATTTGTTCAATCTTTCCTCACAAAGCATCCAGCTGCAGCTATGGAAAGACTTGCATAACTTTTTAAAATATAGGAAACAGGCTACTAAATGCATAACAAGGAGCTATCTGAAATAAGTTGCGCACTGCTCTTGAGATGGGCTATGTTTCTGAGGGTACAGATGGATAATCCTGCTTTCCATTAAGTTTACTTGCTGTTGTGCAAATTCTGCTGAGCATGGTGGTCCCCTAAAGTGTATGGGAGAAAGACAGCTCCCCATTCCTTAATTCCAGAAGCTACAGATGTAAAGCAGATGGAGAAAATGTGAAATGAGTAGATGTGAAATTCCATAATTTTTGATGAGCATATTTATACATGGTTGTTGCTTTTACGACTTCCAGTCAATGCCATTCTTAATATGACATGGAGAACTTGTTAGTTGAGGACTAGTAAGCTCAGATTATGTAGAATGGAGCACCTAACCACTCCTTCAAAAAAATTATTATGTTCCATGCCCAATTTTTAAAATTGCTTGGATTTTTCCATATCAGTTGATGTTGTGAAGGACTTCCAGGAAAGAAAAAAGAGTAGACAAGCCATATACAAAACCATACAAACCATATACATTTTATGTTACCTAAATGTCAAGAATTCAACATTAGTACCTCTGTCTTCTAGAGTGAAGTTCCTAAAGAACATTTTTCAGGAATATAGTTTACTATCTCACTATTTTATAAAAATATCCTTAGATTCAATGTCAGAAATTTCAAACTGATGAAAAGGACACTGGTTAAAGAGAGAAGATAGGGCTCAACCATATCACCTATATTCCCTGAATATCATCATCAGAAAATATGAATACTTCCTCTTGCATGCATGGAACTTTTCTTTGTACAATTAAATATGCCTTTCTGCAGAGGATGGTGAAGATGATCCACTCTTCCTTAGACAATCCCAAAAGAAAATAACAGCAGTATGAGTAGGCCATTCATGCAGTAAATATCTATTCTACAGAATATTGTGCAGCAATTTAGAGTATACCTAAAACAACACATCTTTCCAATACCTATAGACCTAGTCTTTGTATATCCTTCTCCTTTATGCTTGTGAAGCCCAGTAACATTCCAGTGATGGGATAGAATGGCATAATGGCTTACTTACCTGGCACAATTCAGACTTTTTTTTCTTTTTCCATTTTATCAATACAGCCATGGAGTTAGCTACACTTAAACAACTCAACATGTGCTTGTGTAACGGCTCACTGATGGCTATGTTTATTAAAGATAAAAAGAGCAAGGAGGATATAATCCAGTCACCAACAGACTTGAAACAACCTGTTGCTCCAGATATTTCCGTGGTGCTCCAAGTTACATTGTAAAATCATTTCCCTGTTGGTCCTATATACCAGCTGCTTGCTGACATCACCAATAATTTAGCATTGCAAAAGCCAACATAATGAAACACTTTTCTTCTTCTTCACAGCTATGCTTGCTTTCAGACTTATGCTTCTGTATTTTTCTTTCCTTCCAGGTAACGCCTTTGTGGTGAGCCTAGCTTTGGCTGATCTGGTGGTGGCCTTGTATCCATACCCACTGGTGCTCTTAGCTATTTTCCGCAATGGATGGACACTGGGTGAAACGCATTGTAAAGCCAGTGGCTTTGTGATGGGACTAAGTGTAATAGGCTCTATTTTCAACATCACTGCAATTGCAATAAACAGATATTGCTACATATGTCACAGTTTTGCCTATGACAAAGTGTACAGCTGTTGGAATACAATGTTGTACGTCTCCTTAGTCTGGATATTAACAGTAATTGCAACTGTGCCAAATTTTTTTGTTGGCTCTTTGAAGTATGATCCACGCATCTATTCATGCACGTTTGTCCAAACTGCAAGCTCCTACTATACAATAGCTGTGGTGGTCATTCACTTCATCGTACCTATCACCATTGTCAGCTTCTGCTACCTTCGAATTTGGGTTTTAGTGCTTCAAGTTCGAAGACGAGTCAAGTCAGAAACAAAGCCAAGATTGAAGCCAAGTGACTTCAGAAACTTTCTTACCATGTTTGTTGTTTTTGTGATTTTTGCCTTTTGCTGGGCACCTCTAAACTTCATTGGACTGGCTGTAGCCATTGATCCTACGGAAATGGCACCAAAAGTTCCTGAATGGCTATTCATTATAAGTTACTTAATGGCCTATTTCAACAGCTGCCTTAATGCAATAATATATGGTCTTCTTAATCAGAATTTTCGGAATGAATATAAACGAATTTTAATGTCACTGTGGATGCCAAGGCTTTTCTTCCAAGACACATCCAAAGGAGGAACTGATGGCCAGAAGAGCAAGCCTTCTCCGGCTTTAAACAACAATAACCAAATGAAAACTGAAACCTTGTAAATGTGTAATAGTCAATGCAAGAGTTTGTCATGGAGAAAACTAAGATCATAGTTGTAATGTTCTGGTCATTCCTGCTTAATTTTGGGGAGTTTCCACTTGGATCACACTTTATGACTGGAATACTGTCTTCATAGTAAAGCACATTGCTCTGGATTAGTGATTTATACAAGATATTAATTGAAAAGGTGTTTCAGAATTAAAGCAGCAGGTGGGTGCAAGCTGTTTTAGTTCTCAGAGCTGAATCCTGCTTCCAGACATATGAATGAGGTATTTTTTTACTTCAGCAGGAGTATTCTTTATACAAGATCAGGATTCATTTCTTTGAAGATGTAGTGAGTCTATGTGTTCATCAGAGCTCATCAAAGCTCTGGAGTGGTATTTTCCTCCATTCTGTGTCTGAACAGAGGGTGAGACAGACACTCTATTTTTCACATGTAAGACAAACATTGCATTTCTGTGACCATAATGGTGTCTTTGAATCCAATTTGTAAACTGGAAAAAAGAATATTTGTGTAAAAGCAAATATTAACATTAGAGACTTTCCTCACAGGTTCTTCAAACTTACATACATTGAGAATGGGAATACGTTGAGTCTACTCGCTTCATCTTTCGTGGTTAATTTTATGGTAGATAATGTAATTGGTTGATTCTCACAGATTTACCTTACACAATATTCTTCCTTTAGAAAAGATTGAATTTTCATTGAATTTCTTTTATTTGCCAAAATATCTATATAAAATGTCATTTGATGCACTTTAGCACACCTTACACATTTGAGACAGACTGGAAATTATAGCATATGACCTGTGATCATCTGTACTGGCAACTGAACACTAGACAGGATATCCTAGATCATCTCAAATGATGCTAGGCCAAAAGAAGAAGCCCTTTTGACTATAATGGTAGCTGATAAACTCAGCTCACATGTCTACATCTAATCTCAAACAAGACCCACTGCTGGTGTCTAACCTATGACAGCCTTCAAGGGTTCCCTGTAGTGGAGATATGTTTCCTTCCATCTGTGATGATAAACACACATCCAAGGATAAGATTAATTGCTTTGTGGAGGTGCTGGTCTCCTTTCACTGACTTTAAAAGCAGCTTTGATTAATAGTTCAAACACCTAATTTTGGATAGCTAGAGAGGGATTTATCTTGCTTAATTTGGGATGAACCCAGTGTAGATGTTTGCACACAATCCATTTTCTAAATGCTCACAGTAGTTCTTAGAGTCCTAGGAAATTATTCCTTTTCTTTTGAAACAGATATCTTTATTGATCATGGGAGCTATCAGCAGAACTCAGTAACTGTACCTTCACTGACTCTAAAAAAGATCTGGTAGCTCACACACACACATTTCAGGCAAGACAGGTCATCTTAATTCCATAAATAGTTTACCTACACTTCATATTTGCAGTTCATAAAATAAAAGATAATTTTCTGCTTTATTTTTAAACTCAGTTCAAATTCTAACTAGATTTCTGCTTTTCCAGGTAACAAATTGTAACAGTGACTGTGCAGATCAGATTACAATTTGGGTTATACTCCAGAGCATCATAGTAATTTAGACAATGTGGTTGAACTATCTCGAAATCAGACTAGGGATCTGTGCACAAGCACAGTCAATGAGCTTATTTTATCATTAGGCTTGAAATGCACATTACTCTTAGCATTTCTTAGCAATGCTGTTCAGGCTGGAACAGCTAGGTTTCTGGTAAATCCATGTCAGGTATTGAAATGGAACAATGAGGAATTCAGATTTCCTGACCTGGCCAATATGAAAAATATTTCTGCAGTAATATTAATTTGTACAGCAAATATACTCCTTCTGAAGCCATAAAGATGTAATAAACACCACCCTTATATTGCTAGAGTGACAGAAAAATATCAAAGAACCACAGTATTTTAAATGTTCTATTAGCTTGCCAAAAGCCTATGTAAAGTACAGCAAAGTAACAAATGTGATTATTTTAGCTGCTTTCATGTTCTTCACATGATTTCTGATAATCTCAGAAGTCCAGCACCATCAGACTCACACAGTGGTAAGCTGATAAGAAGCTGAAAATTTTGTGCATAGGGGTAATGAAGAGATGGGACAAATATAACCCCGTGGCAGAAAATAAAAATATTGTGGCTAAACGTAGCAATCATTAGTAAGAGGTTTTACCTGAAACATAATTTTGTAAGTCTGAAACAATTTTGATACCTATTATCTTTTTCCATGATGTCCACAGCACAATATAGATGGATATCTACATGTTAAATTTCCCTCAGAGTAAATAAGTTTCAAATGTCTCTGAAACTTGTAGGAAAGGATATAAAATTTGATTCCTGACAGTCCTGCTTTTTCTGACTTCTCTGAGTAGTCAAAATTGTGACTTGAAAGTGAAAATTGGTTGTCTGACTTATTGGTGAACTATTACTGGAAATAAGTTGATAGACCTTGGTTTATCTCTCACTGGAGTGAGTCAGAATAGAGTCCAAAAACAATTGGTTTAGCTTCATAAAATAAATTTAAATGTTAGAACCATTTCTTTGGCCACAAAAATGAGCTGCTGTCACTCTCAATACTCATGAGGGGCAGACTTGAAATTTGTATAAAGTCATTTTACAAATTTTATCTGTTCTTTAAAAATTAAATATCACTTTCAGAATCCTTGTTCTGATATCTTCCCAAATACCCTAAATTAAGCTCACACAAATAATTGAATAGAATCACTGAGTTGTGGAATGGCCTGGTTTGGAAGAAACTAGAAAGATCATTTTATTTCAGGCACTCTGACCTGACCAGGGGCACCTTCCACTAGACCAGGGTGCTCAGCCTGGCCTTGAACACTTCCAAGGATGGAGCATCCACAACTTCTCCAGGCAACCCATGCCAGTCAGAGAGAGAACTGTTCCAAAATTGGACCTTTCATCACAATTTATGGAAAATTTCTAGAACAGTGCTAATTTTTTAGGTGTGGATTTTATCACCACAGTATTACCTGGAAGGGGCCCTGCACTGCATGGTAGTTGCAAAGCCAGCTTTGCTATTATTGTGCCAGGTACTGCTACTTGTTGAGTCCTGATGTATGGAAAATAACTCATGCTTTTTAAAATAGTTTTTATACCATGTATAACTACAAAGTATTGCATTTTTGTTGACCTGGAAATCAATCAAACCCATAAAATTTAAATTTTTAAGTCAATCAAATGCATAAAAATTATATTTAGATAACTAAATGCGGCTCTCAATGGTGAAAAGTCTTTGTGTAGAAATGTATATTTCTACCTATATTTCTATCAGAAGCCTTAAATTAGTTTTCTCCCTTTTCTTACTTTAATTCAAAATCCATTTTCCCAAAGTTTGAAGGAAAACTCTATAAATGCACTATCAAGGGAGTTGATATGGTTATAGCATGATTTGAAAGTATAGTCAGGAAGAACATATCAGCTTTGAACAGATTTATGCGTGTTTGAGGAAATTGTTACTTTTGTTATATAAAAGTATTTACACCAGCATATCTGATATAGGCACTTTAAGAAAAAAGAGGAAAAAAAGTCAGGTAGACCCTGTGTCCTACACAAGGTAACTAGTGAAGGAAAAACTAGGGCCTCAGGGAAAAAGTCTGTTTCCAGAAAATGTGGAGTGTTTTCAGACCTTTAAGTATTACCTTGATTAAAAAGTGTTATATTTTGTGTTAATTAAAAGAAGTAAATGTATTCTATAATTGTTCTTACAATAGATTTCAGATTAGAAAAAATCTTACTCCCATGTAGATGGGTGACGACCAGTTGTAAATTCTGTTTCAGTAAAGAGAGAAGTGGAGGTCTGGTAAAGTCTAAATGAGACTGAAACAATACATTAATCTTATCCTGTCCTCTGTGCTAGTGAAAATATCACTCTCAAGGAAGAATTAAAACTAAAGGCACAGTCCTATTAATGGTGACTTTGATGAGTTTTCTCATAAATTATTGACTGAATGGAATAATTCTACCTGGCTCATTCTCAGGAGCAGAAATGCTTTTCTGTCTCTCCACTTCTTCCTTTAAGAACATACTTGGATAAAAATTATTGCTTTCATTTCCCAATTGTATTTTAATGAATTGAACCAGTCTGGGAATTTGCCAATGAATAAATATATATTGAAGATTGTATATATTTCTTAATATGTATATAAAACAGTTTTGGTCATCAGAACAATTTGTTGCACCTAAAGATGTTTACAGATTTAATGGAAAATGAGGGAGACAATTTATTTTCAGTCATCTATTGAAATGTTGCTAGTTTAACTGGATCATGCACATCATTATTGTCTATAATAATAAATCAATATTTTACCTCACGTTACAATGAGCATGCAGTGACACCACTATGAATGTCAGCTGCAGGACACACAACGGGTTCCTGTTCATTGTCTTGTTAGTAACACCTTCATTTGATTAATAGGATTATTTTTTCAGTCTATATTTATAAATACTTCTGTGGCATAAAATTACTCCAGGATAAGAACATGAAGGAGCTGTGAAAAATTGGGCACTCCTAATTTAACTGGAGTTGGAGGTTAAACCTGGAGGTGATGCACTCTGTGACCCTCTGGACTTGGTCACAGAGGTGGAACCGTCCCATTCACTAACTGTAGAGACTCTTGTGTTCAGCCCTGAGGGTTTTACTCCTTGTGGATAGCTGGGAAGGTCCTATGGAATGTTGCTGTGATTCACTCACAGAACAAGTTCATCTCATGGAATTGCACAGGCAAACTCCAAATAGTTCAGTGGCTGCAGAATGAAGCCTTGAAACTGCAGTATAAAGGGAGAATTCCTCTTTGGGACAAAGAAATAGAGTTGGCTACAATAACAGCATTTTAAAACATAATATTTTATGTCTGAAATACATAGCAACTAATTTTACTCTTCTGTAAACCTAGTGAGGTTCCCTTTACCTACAGTCATGCGATAAAATTAACTAAATGCATGTGAACTGATAGTACAGACCTCATAAATTAGGTCTGTTGCTGCAGATGTGTTTTATTTACAAACTAATGAACATTGAGGTTTTGTTCAAGGAGGAAGAAAGAAGATGGAGGAAAAAAAAAAAAAGCCTGTGAAAGCAATTCTTGTGACTATAGTTTTAAATTGCTTGTGGCAAATAACCAGTTTGCCTGTATTTACCATAAGTGTAATCATTATATCCTGGGGACAAAAATCCAAAAGGCTTTGCAAGAACTTAATTATATAGTCCTGTTTCAAGGTAGAAGATACTCTACTCTAGAAACATGCACTTCCCAAGTCCTAATTTTCAGAAGTCTCCATAGGACACACAGGATGGTGAGAGGGAAAAACATGGAAGATTGCACAATTGCGAATTTAAATGCTTTTTACTTTGTCCACAAAACAGACCCTGCCTGACTACTTAGGAAACACACATAAAAACTCTTAAGGGACTTTAAAATAAAGACTACCTCTGGTTTGAAATGTTCATATCTCTGTGGCAATCAGTATATGAGCAGATAGAAATTTTCCCTCACAATCTCAAGCATACTGCCAGAATTCCAGAATCATGTCTTAGTCTGGGAGGGATCTCCAGAATTCAAATTGTCACTATGCCCTGCTCAAAACAGATCTGAACTGATCAAATTGTTCAGGTCCATGCCCAGTCAATTTTGCACATGTCCAAAGATGGAGACTACACAACAAAAATTGTGTCATTTGAAAGAATTTGATGCCCTACTGATGCATTTAGTTCTGTGCCCCACCCCTGTGCCACCTCAGAGGGCTTTGGGCTTTGTTACAACAAGGCTATGATCTCATGTCCTTTGTATCCCGATGGATTCTCCCTTACATGCTCATTTTCTTGAGCAAAGGAAGGAATTTTACAGTAAATTTGAATGTAGCTCTCTAAACTACATATAATATTAAAAAAAGGTATCAGAAACAGTGAGGTCTTCTTCATAGTTTGTTAATGAATGGTATCTGAAGTTGCAGGAATCACTAAAGAATATGCATGCAAATCATGATCCATTCTGTCTGTCCTTAGGCCAGTATGCAGCAAGTGGAACACTGTGCAGACATCATGGCTTTTTTGTTGTTGATCTGCTTGAATAATATGTCTTTGTTACTCAAATTCATTCCAAAAAAGCTGTCTCTGAGAAGGGATCTTAAACACATCATACTTTTTATTCATGGAATGAATATGAATTAAAAGCATGAAAGGCATCTGGACAGTCATAAAATTCAATCTGTAGTATGAGAACCTCCTAGATGTCACACACCATGCATGTGATTACTTGCCTACACTAAACACTCTCCAGAGCAGTAGAAATCCCTGTAGCAGAACATGTCCTACCTGGCTTCCTGAAAATGAAACCCAGGTAAGCTTTTTTTCTACCTCAGCTTTTTTCCCTTGACCCAACAGATTTGCTGACACTACAAATCATACTGCCATAAAAAAATAGAGATTCAACTAAAAAGCCAGACTCTACTGGTTGTGAGGATGAATTTGTTGTGTGCTGCTGTAATGCAAATGGTCCAACAAAGGAAGTGTTTCTGCTCCTCAGAGTAAAGATCTCTGCAAAGGACCTCAGTTCCCAACACATATGCAAATGTGCACCTCTCACACCCTCCTCTGGGACACAGGCAGATGTCTGCAAAATCAAGTTTTCTGGAAATAGTTCAGTAGGCTCAAGGTTCCTTGGTGACTCTATCAGCAGCATTTCCTCCCCTCCTGCTCTACTGCAGCCACTAGCACTTGTATCATAAGACTAAATGCTAAAGAAAAACACCTAATTGTCATGAGACTAGTGATAAAACCACAGGGGTTAGACACAAACAGAATAAAATGGGAGTATTTTGGAATGAGATGATGTTTAAGGTCACTTTCTCTTCACAGACTATTCTATGATCCTATATTGTTTCTCTTTTTCCTTTTTTCTAGATGATATTTCTTGTAAGTAGTTTGAATGGGATGCCTTATAGTTTAATGATACAAAGATAAAACACAGTATTTTTCATGGCTCTATGGAAGACTCAAAGTAGAGAGGTTTGTTCTGATGTCTTGCAAGTATTAATATTCCAAGTTTAGAACACACCACCTCATGACCTCAAGGTAAGGACAAGAAGCCAGCACTTCTGTCAGCTTTCAGTTCTGGCTTCCTGGATTTGCTCCACTGAGGTCCTGGGCTTTGCTCCCACCCAAACCCTAGGAGCGCTCCATAGCCTCAGCATTTATGGGCCATGCTGAAGCAGTTGAAGAGAGGACAGTGGCTCCACCATGTGTGGTTTGTAATTCCTTAAGATTCCAGGGAACCTGAATCCTTTTGGAATCTGTGCTCCTTACCAGTTCTGTACTGCCCATATGTGTGGGTAAAGGAAGACCCAGCCTGCCCAGCTGCTGGGAGACATTGGCATGGTGGCAAAATATTTTTAAAAATAGGTAAAGAATATCAGCTACAGATTTGTGTGAACATGTAATAGCACACATACACATACAAACTCCCTGGAGTTGTTATGCCATAAAGGACTGCACAAGCAGGATGGGATCAAGCTGTTATTTATTAAGTTGCAAACCCACTGTGAGCCTTTAGGAGGGATATATTTAAGAAATCAAGACATACAAATCTTCAGGTTTTTCCAGGAAGTGGGAAAATTTACTTGAAATTTCCCACGCCATCCTTTAATCCTATTTTCTTGAACTTATCATAAAATGTTCACTTAAATTGGCAGGAATGGGATACAGGGGTAAACAGTTCTGTGATGCAAATGACATTTTAAACTATTTTATCTCTCATCAGAAGTACATGGAAAGAAGCTTATTTTATTCTTCCCCAAACATCATTGCCTATTTTTATTTTAAAATCCAGTATATGTATTAAAAATATGTTCCTCTAATTTTAAAGGACTTTTTTATATTTGGAGACTCATAACTTCATTAGGATTTCTGTCTTGTAAAAAGTGTGTGTGCTTTTGGAGGGTAAGCAGCAAGCACAATCTTTCATTAGACCACAAGTTGTTTACACATTTCTATTTTCCAAGTGGCTCATAGTTCATTTCTCTGTTGCATTTAAGCAGTGTCTTCATGGTTTTAATTGGATAAATTGTAACAAAAAATATTTAAAAATTAAGAAAATTCATTTTTGAGAATCTCTTAGAAGAAAACAGTTGGCAAGCAGGTTTTTTACCACTTCATACTTTATATCAGGTTTCTTTTGCCTTTAGGCATACTGGTAGACCTCTTTGTCTACAGTGTGAAGTACCAGGAGAAGAGGAAGCAGGCACTAGAGTGCTCTTTAGGAAAACTTGGTAAAATATTGCTCATAGCATCCGTATTTCTCCTCTACTCTATGAGATGTGACAGCAATAAGGGCTGAATCATTTCCTATGGCTCTTCAGAGAAAGGAGCTGATGGAAGGATACTGGCTGTCTTCATGTAGAGAAAAATGCTTCAGATTTTACTGAGGTTTCCCTGGTCACCCACATGTTAAATTAGCTGATTTTAAAAGGATGGGTAAACTAAGCCTAAGAGACTTTTTTTTCCAGATGCTTTCATTCCAGGCAACATTGCATAGCTTGCTATGGAGCCTCTGGAATTCTTCTCGTGGCCCTTTTCATTTATGATTACTAGATTGGCACTGGCTGCAAGAGTTAACTTAAGATTTTCAAAAGCCCATGATTCCTTCTTTGAAGATGCAAAGTGCCCTTTGTAAAAAATTCACATCCTCAGCTTTGAACTTCAGCAGCAGCCTATTATTTTAACACTTCATTTAAATGTTAATGTGCTATTTTCTAAACTTCAGACTGCTAAACTGCTGCATGATTTCCAGACTCCACAATGAAGGTTTTCATGTTGGAATGACATTTTCTCTAGATTACACAGGTACAAGTCTCCATAATTACAGAGAGAATAGAGCAAGGCAAGGCTTCCGGCAGAGGAAAACATAGCTGAGTTGTTAACTGAATAGCTGCATTGAGATAGAGGACAGTCATTCTCAGGCTGCATGGCATTTAAAGAGACTTGGAAAAGACCATTTAAATCTCCCATGCAGCCACAAAACAAGACAGAAGCCTCATCCCATGTGGCAGTAGCCATCTATCCGTACAGTGGATGCACTTATGCAAGACATACATACACATACACTCCAAGTGAGGTTCAAACTGCCAGTCAAAATAGGGATGCTGCCTTTTGGTGTAGGAGGGAGTCTTCACATTACACATTTCATTTTTCATCATAGGTGGCTACTATATGGCATCTGATCTGCAACAAGTTTATATTTTAAGTAAACAAGAGGTAAGTAAAAACGTCCGTCCTAAGATTTCCTGTCTTGGTGAAAGGAGAAGGAATTCACCAGAATGAAATCAAACAAAAATCTCCAAGAGAGCAAAGAAAACATTAAAAAAACCCTCAAAACAAAAACAAAACCAAAAAAAAAAAACCAAAACCAAAAACAAAAACAAAAAAAAAAACCAACCAAAAAAAACACAACAACAACAAAAAAATCCAGCTGCCAATTGTGTCCATTATTTGCTATTTCCTTCTATCAGTGCAGCCACAAAATGTCTACCCTCTTTTCTGGAGTAGGAAGAAACAAGCAAGAGAAGTATAGAATATCTAAATGTACTCTGCATTTCCCCCTGTATTCAGGGATCAAGGGCACAATTGTTACACATAGTACACATTCTTCATCTAACTATCTGGGTTCTGGAACATCCAGGAACACAATGTGGGTTTAGATTTACTTGACTCCTGTGGATAAAACTGTCATGTCAATGTCTTTTTGCTAGTGGATTAAGCTACATATCAGGCATATTAAGCCACCTAGCGCTCACACATGGCTGTGCAGGGTCCTACAGATTTCCTGGGGGCACCTCCTTGTTGCTTCTGGGCCACAGTTTTAAGCTGCATGATGAGTTTCTGGACTCAGGTCTTCAAGATGCAGAGAGTAGATTCATTAATTTTAGCTTAATTTTAGTTCCCTTAGAGTCCTTCATTTAAACCAGTAGTCCTTCATTTAAACCAGCCGAGCAGTCTACTGGATATGGAATATCAGGTTCAGTTTTCCTCCACAGATGAGTAGGAATTTCAGGCAAATAGATAAATCTAGAATCATATTCCTATAAATCCATAACATACAAACAGTTAGTGGGATCATACCTGAGATATCTGAGGCTGTATTTTAAGGCATATATAACCATGGACCTGTGGGAATGTGCAAATTTCAAGAAACTCTAAGGCATTTCAGATGATTTAAAATGCCTTTGCATAACCTGGTCAGTTGGACCTCTTGTGTCTGGTCAGACAATTTGCCTTCAGTGCCACATGGGTTCTATGAGTGGATCTGTCATAGATGAGACCTTAGACACTTGGGTCATAAATGTTAATTTTGATTTTGATGTCTTAATTTATGACTTAAACCTATTTCTAATGACTTCAGTTGATGTCAGATCTGATTCCCTGCAGTGTAAGCACCATACCTAGCCCTGAAAACAAGGAGTCAAGGAACAGCAAATTTTCTGGTCAGCAAGAAGTTCTGGTGGACAGGCAGCAAGACTCCTCCTAGAGTTGTTTGTTTCTTTTTATCAAAACCAAAAACAAAACCAAGACAGAAACTCATCAAAAGAGTAGGTTTTGCACAGGAATAATAGAGAGGTGTAGCCAATATAATCAGAATCATGGAATCCTCTGCAAAGTAATTAAATGTTTTCTGACATAGTCTGCAGTTCTAATTGGGGTCTGATGGGGTAAAAGGGCTTTGAGAAATTACTATTTACTCAGTAATTCAGAAAGGTCCTTTTTATTTACAGCCATTTGGGTTTATTGAGTAACTACATAGAATATTTATAGTATCTGCAGTCTGTTCACTATTCGTTTGGAAACAAATAGAGCACATCCACAGTTGGTAAGTTAAAACCCTGTATTATGTCATCATGATGGAGGCAAGAGCCTTTTACACAGCATTTAGAGACACCCCCACAAAGATCTGAATCATACTGTGTGTGGAGTTGTGGGCAGCTCTCCCTGTTGCCTCTGCCTCCTGACTCAGAGGGGCTGCTCTACCACAGAATAAGGAGGATTTTCTGTGGGGAATCTAGCCAGGAATCAAGCTAAATCAGGTAGGCATTTGACATGCAAAAATCAAGGAAAATACTTAAGATTTTAAAGCTTTGCAACATTAATAATGAAATACTGACTTTCCTTAATTAGCAACATCAGTGTATCTTTGCAATATCATTAAGGAAAAACTGACACCAAAGAGTGAAACCTCTCATTTACACTACTGTGTTGTAGTGCTTCCTGGAGATTTGGAAATCAAAGGGTAATTCATGGGCCACATCAGAGTTGGTTTTAAGTGTAGTCTCTACATGCCTCAAATCTAAGGATCTGTTTGGTATGATTTTCAACTTTTTCCATGTTCCCAAAACACCACTTTTCTTGCACAAAACAGCTCAGATAATGAGTGCTTTGTCAGATTTATTTTACACAAACATCTTTAATACAAACACCCAGCAGTCCAGGAACTACATTTAATGAGAGAATGACTCGAAGCAATTAAAGACATTAATTTAATTAATTTACAATAATGTTTTTCTAGTGTAACTTAAAGCATGTAAGTGGGTTTTCTTTTTCGTACTATAGAATCTCAAACCTCTAAAACATTTTCCAACAAAATTATGGACTTGACTCAGCTAAGTGAGAACTGACTTGTATTTTTGGGCCATTTAGAAGTCTTTAGTATGTAGTGGTGAAGAGACCTCTGCACCACTTTCCGGTTGAAAACTCATATCCAAAAGAAACAATTTCCAAGGCTGAGAAACACAACACAGGCTAAAAACTTAATAAATTCAACTTGTTTGTCAGTGGTGGGCAGAGCTGATCTGTGGAGGACTTGACGCATAATTAAATACAATGTCAGCTCTTTAAAGCAGAAAAAAGAATGGTTCCCAAAATAACTGAGGGAAATATCTCCACTCTTACCAAGAAGGGAACTATCTTAAAGTTGGGCATGAGGCTTTTATCATTCATCTTCTCCCTTTCAACTACCTCCTAGGCTAGATTAAATCCTGACAACCACTCATTCCTGACTTTTCAGTATTTGTAGCTCAAAGTTAATTTGAAACCTTGCTGTGCACTCTTTTCTACAAAAGTCTAGATTCATGACTTGTATTCAAAATACCATCAGATTGGTATCACATATCTTGTCTTCGGTTGCGGCTGACTCCAATGAAAATTTTTCTGTCCCTATCCTATGCCCAAGGCCGGTCATTGCTCCTCACATCCAATGGCATAACTGTCCCTGCAATTGCTCCTTGGCAGAACTAATTCAATACAACTAAGACTAAAAGCGATCTACTATCCAAGAGAAGGTAGTTCATGCTTAATCAATTAGATTAGACAGCAGTTCCACAAGCACTTCTGCTGGAAAATAAAGGTTCAGAGTCAGCGTCTGTAGCTCAATGAAGAATGATTGCAGCAAATCTCTACAAAGCTCTGGACACACACAGGTAACTGATGTGGTATGAAATTACACAGAAAAATCTGCTTTTAGTTTCCTTCTTCAGGGGTAAGAACTTGAAAAAGGATAATTGGAGTCTGGATTCATAGCAAGAAGAATAAAAGCCTTCCAGGTGCCTTCCAGGCAAACTGGAGTGCTTCGGGCTTGTGGCAACTTGTCCTCCAACCAGGTACTTCTGTTTCATGATAGGAAGTGTAAAAGCAGGTAAATATAATTATATGCTGTTGGGACATCTTCACAGTTTCCAAATGTCTTGGACTCAAGCTTGGGTAAAGGTACAAGTAAAAATTCTATTTCATTTAAAGAAATTGAGGAAAAGAAAGAAAAGAAGTTTTTAATGCAATAAAACTCAGAGTACAGCCCAAGCCATGGGTCCTCCTATTTTTCCATTGGTTTTCAGTCAAAAAACTTTTGGTATAGCAATAAAATACAGAAAATTTCAATACACCACTGAAACTCAGGGAAATTCTCCCTAATGCTTCAGTTTCTGGACTTTACTAGTGACCAATTTACTCCATAATGCCTCTGATGCAACAAAATCCTTGTTTGGCAGAGCACCACTTGTGTACTTCTGTTCTGCCTTGTTTAGATGCTAAATATTAAATATCAGTCAGACTTTCAAACTGTCTTCCAGGATAAAAAGTCTGATTTTACACTAATCCTCTAGAGGTGCACTCAGTAAGGAGCTAACAGGTCACTATCATTGAAGCAAATTAGGTCAACTCAGCTTCTCACTTGCAGTTATTCACCAGTGAAAAAGGTGTGGGCTGAGATCTTCCATCTACATTGAATATTTCTCTTTTTCACTATCCACCTTTTTATGGAAGAGATTGGGCTATAAATCATGATTGTTATGATTTGATCAGACCAGAGTGTACATAAAGCTTCCAGAACATTGTAAAACAAGTCTTGGCTCACAAATGAGCACACCGGATACAAAGGAGGTTTATGGACAAAAGGATGCAATCAAGTGATTTACTTTCAGACTCAACTGTTACTGATGCAATTGAAAAGAAAGGAGATACAGCTCTTGTTTCCCTCTCTGGCACCAAGTTAAAGACAGAGCTCAGCTCTTGAACCAGGTTTTAAGAGTAAATGTATAGTTGATCAGAAGGCTGAGACACCCGGTTGCAAAGCTGCAAGATGTCACAGCTCTGATCTTCCCAGGCCCGGGGAATTGGCACATACAGGTAATCAAGGGCAGCAATCAAACCACAGCTGAAATGCAAAGAGTAGATTTATTTCATTACCTCAATGACAGTTTATTCTGTGATGGAACTAAAATCTTCCAGTCCCTGTGGAATTAAGGCTGGGACTCTGTCAGCACAATTGAGCAAGGTTCAGGTTGCAGAGATAGTCTATACACTGTGAATGAGAACTCAAAGTTTTACAAGGAAGAAAGCTAAATGAAAAACCTTTGCATTCTCCTTAGTCCTCCCTGTGCAAGTGTTAATATCTTCATTAGTCATAATATGTCACTTGATCTTACTTCCGCTTTAAAACAATTGCTTAATTTCCTTATCACAGGCAGCAAGGGATGAGGGCTGGCAGAGACAGCTCTTTGTGTAAGAATGGGTAGCACATACTGTGAGTAAAGATAGTTCTTGATTACTTTGACCTTTCATCATTATAACTTTGCTTAATATTGTAATTAGAATATTAGAATGTGCTTCATTTAGCCAAGAATGTGATAAAAAGTAATTCTTTCTTGGGTATTTTTATACACCAGAGATGATTAAGAATTCAGTCAGTGTGTGATTTTCCATTTTCTTTCCTATATCCCCTTTTTAACTTCAACTCATGAGAACTATTAAGTTAGACCAAACCTTAATTATTGCATCCTTTTGCTCGACAGATTGAACTATATCACAAGAATCATTTAGCTTAACACCCAGGAATCATCATTTGGAACAAATAAACCATTAAAAGTGAAAAAAGGTGTGAAGGAAGGGGATGAATCAAGGCATGAAAAAAGGGCTCCACTGGTGGAGTAAGGAGACAAAACCAGTGCCATAAGGAGTGTGAGATATGTGAAGATAAATTTAGGAGTATCTTGGTCTAAAAGATTTTTAAATCACTTCCTGGAATAATCTTTTAGCCAGTGCTTGAGATTTGCTTTTCAGTACACTCAGCAGGGTCAGGATTTGCCTGAATGTTCAGAAATTCTCTTGATTTCCAAGCCAATATATTACATTACCTCATGCATGCAAAAAAGCTGAAATCAGGAACGCACTGTTAACTGCTTGTCACAATCCATCTTTTCTAAACATATACTTTCAGAAAATTTTGGGGGGATTTGAAAATGTGAATTGGAGACTTTTCTCTGTTCCTTTGTTGCATCATTTTTCCCCTAGTGAAAATTTTTTGACTTTGCAGGCAGCAAATTTTGCATTTGTGCTGGAAACAGTGTTGATAACACAGAAATATTTTAGTTACTGCTCAGAAGAGCTTACACAGATTTAAAGTCTTTTCTGCTTCTCACCCCACCCCACCAGCCATGAGGGTGAGGGTGCACAAGGAGTTGGGTGGGGACACAGCTGATCCCAACTGAAAGGGATATTCCAAACCATGTGGCATTATACACAGTATATAAAGCTGGGTGGGGGAGAAGAAGGAAGAGGAAGGCATTTGGAGTGATGGTGTTTGTCTTCCCAAGTTGATACTGTGCATGATGGAGCTCTGCTGTCCTGGGGATGGCTGAAAATCTGCCTGCCCATAGGAACTGGTGAAATAATTCCTCAATTTGCTTTGCTTGTGTGTGTAGCTTTTGCTTAACCTATTAAACTCTCTTTATCTCAACTCAGGAGGTTTCTCACTTTTGCTCTTCCAATTCTCTCCAACATCTCAATGTGAGAAGACTGAGTAAGAGGATGTGTGGGGTTTAGGTGCCACTTGGGGTTAAACCACAACACCGTTGTAAAGAGAGGAAAACTGTTATGCCATGGTCTGAGTTAGTTGTACACATTTTCCAAATGAAACTCAGACAGGGTCATGCTGGCTTCAGAAGTCCTGTGGAGTTGAATAGACATAAGACTGTGTTAAGAAACTCCTGCAGATCCTTGAACTGTAAGTGACATCTCATAAGTAGCTCAGGATTTCTTGAAGATCTAAACCATTTAGTAAGAAATTAGATGCCATAAGGAATTAGTACTAAACCATTTAGTAAGAAATTAGATGCCATAAGGAAGGCAGACTCCAGATCCTACAGTAATGACAACTGCATGGTCTTGGGGTGCCCACAGTCTGCCATATAAGGTGAGCAATACTTGAAGACTCAGGAGGAGAATGCTGACCCATGCAGTGGTCCCTGAGCTCTTCTAGCACACAACTGCCATACAGAGGTCAAGGGATGACCGTGAGGGAGGTGGGGCAGTAGGAGCCATGGTCTTACAGAAATGGAGATTGCCTGTGCTGGGGGAGTATAAGCCTGATCCAAGGAGCAATAGAGGGAGCTAAGCCAATTTCCATTTATTTGAAATGAAGGTGATGGTCACTTTACTTTGGAGTCAGGTGTTTATATATATAGTGCATAACAGTACTCTGGTACATGATTATATAAGGCAATGCTCCCAAGCCTCTAGGATTTTGATCATGCCTCAGCTTTCCTCAGTAGCTAAATCCAAATTCCCTCCTAGTCTTCTTGGTTTCTTTATTTAGTTTCTTCATTTGTTTGTTCAGGCTTATTTGTTCAGAAATATAATAAAAATGCCTTGCTGGTGCTCTATGTATTTTGACGGTACATTAAAAATAAAATCTAACCAAAATCTTACCTGAAAAATTACTATGTAACCTGGTTTTGAAGGACTCCACCTTCACAGGTTATCTCCAGGGTAAGCAGCATGTGCTCTGCATTCCATGCCATGAAAGCACCAGTCTGGTGAGCTGTAACACAGCCCTTGCATTATTTCACACACATTGAATGGCAAAGGAAGATATCATGGAAAATCATGATTGTGCCTTAGGCCACAGGGGATCAGGGTAGACTGAAGATCAAGTGTTGTGAAGAGCAGTCTGTGTCCCTCTGCTCTAAATAAGGTTTGTCCTCAACAGTAAGGCAGTAAACCCATGTACATGCTTGTGTGTCCCTCAAAGACAGAGATCAGTCCTTGTCTCCCCTCGTTTAGCAGGAGAGGTAAAACTTCTGTGTTCCTTTATTTCTTACTATGAAGAGCTGTTGACTCCCTTGAACGCAGTGAGGTCCTGCAGAGGGACCTTCCTAAATCAGAGGACAGGACAGTCACTATCCATATGAAGTTCAACAAGGGGAAGTGCCGGATTCTGCACTTGGGATGGGTCAAACCTGGATATACGGACAAACTGGGGAATGAGATGCTGGCAAGCAGTGCTGCACAAAGGGACCCAGGGATTCTGGTCAATGGCAAGCTGAGTATAAGTCAGCAGTGCCCTGGCAGCCAGGAAGGCCAAGTGTCTCCTGGGGGGCATCAGGCACAGCATGGCCAGCCTGGCAAAGGGAGGGGATTGTCCTGCTCTGCTCTGCACTGGGGTAGCCTCATCTTGGATATTCTGTGCAGCTTTGGGCACCACAATGTAAGAAAGAGATTAAGCCACTAGATAGTGTCCAAAAGAGGGCAACAAAGACAGTGAAGGGTCTTGAGGGGAAGCCATAGAAGCCAAGAAGTAAATGAGGTCACTTGGTCTGGTCAGCTTGGAGGAGACTGACAGATACCTCATCGCATTTACAACTTCTTTGTAAGGGGAAGAGGAGGGGCAGGCAATGATCGCTTCCCTTTGGTGATGAGTGGCAGGACCCAAGGGAATGGCCTGAAGCTGTGTCAGGGCAGGTTTAGTTGGATATCAGGAAAAGGTTCTTCACCCAGAGGGTGGTTGGACACTGGAACAGGCTCCCCAGGGCAGTGGTCACAGCCCCAAGCCTGACAGAGTTCAAGAGGTTTGGACAACTGCTCTGAGGCACATGGCGTGACTCTTGGGTGCTTCTGTGCAGGGCCAGGAGTTGGACTTGATGATCCTTTTGGGAACCTTCTAACTCAGCTTATTCTGTGATTTTCCCACTGTCATGAGATTTATGTTTTAGTTGATTGTCTTTTTTCTCACAAAGTCTCATCCACACTCTTCATTTAGTGACCCACTTGTTCTATATGTATTTTTTCCCCTTTCATGCCTACCCAGATATTTTCAGCTTGACTCACTTCCTAATGCTTTTTGGAGACCTCAGATCAAGCTTGCATCTTTGACATGGAAGGAACACTTCCTTCCTTTCGTCCATGAACACATTATACCCTTTAAATTAATACTTTTAATCAATATGCCAATTATGTGAATTTTCTCTCCAAGTCTACTCTGTAAATTAAATCACATTCTGATCCTCTGCATGAAAAAAATTTCAGGTTTACAGATGTGTTCTCCGTGGTTTTTATCATATACAGAAATGTAAATTGTTTGGCAGGCTTTCTATAATCCCCTTTGATACTCCTAAACTCTGTAAAACAAACTATATCCTCTAGTTTCTTGGCCTTTGTCCAAGTCAGCAAGTCAGCTTGAGTTTATACTCTTCTGTAGTGCACTGTCCATTGCTACTCTTGATCCTGGTTTAAAACTCTTCTCAACCGATTTACAAAATTTACCACTTCAAAGTTTCTCTTCCTCTTCACATATTCTAAACTCTGCCATCAGTCAAAGAATGACTCATTAAATATCCTTGGATGAAGCAGTGAAAACCCTCCTGACAGCACCATCTGCTTAGCTATGCCTTTGTCAATTGGATACATTTTTATGTGGATGTGCTTTGTCCCTTCACTGGAGGAACAGATGGAAGTCCCCAGTCCTTCAATTTCCTTCCACTATTTCACAGTCAGTTTGGATCAGCATAGGAACACTAGCAGGGCTCAGGAGAAAAAGCAGAATTATGCCTTGACCAAGAGTCTGGATGTACCTCAGCAACTTTCAGTAATATTTCACCTCCCAAGTACTCTCCAATACATCTCTGGGAATCTCTGGGAGTCTGGGCAGAGCTTTTCCTCTGCAATCCTCTCAATACTGACCTGCAGACTCTGAGAGAGGCTTGGAAACTAGAAGAGATATTTTCTAGAAGAGAAATTTAGTCATTATAGAAATTTACTCATACAGTCATACATTCATCTAGATCTCTGCCTCTTTGGCAGCATGGGTTGCCCAACTGAGCTCACTTTCAACCTGTCATGCAAGCTGTCCCTGAGCATGCAATGGAACAGATGACATATAAATAGGTATTTTCTCCTCCTCTTTATTTTACTACCATGTCGTTTATAAAATGTCTCAATTTTGAAAAACACAAATTTATCTAAAAACTCAAATTAAACAGGATTTTCAAAATTTGGAAAGTTTTGAAAGATGAAAGTGAAGCTAAAAAAAGGAAACAGAATAATGGAATGGTTTATGTTGGAAGGAACCTGAAAGATCACCTAGTTCCAGCCTCCTTGTTGGGCAGGGAATATTCCACTAGATCAGATTGCTCAGAAAAAAAGAAAAGAAAACACAGTATTTGCTAATTTTTTTCCTTCGTATCCTTTTATAACTTACTTTATATTTTGACCTCCCAACCTTCTTCCAGATTCTACTTATTAAACAATATATTTTAAAAGTCAGGAGTACTAAATTCTAACATAACAACCCAATAAGTACTTCATCAGCCAAATCTTTATCACTGTAATCTGCTAAAACCAAGATTTCATTACAAGATTAGCTTTGCTTTTTACTTTGTTCCTAGCCAAACCCAATTCCAATTAACCACTCCAGCTCAATTTTCCCATGCAGTTAATATGCTCTGCTGCAGGAAGGTGCTACACTTATGTGAGTAACATGACAATTTGAGTGGATTGTGACAAGAATTCAGTTATACCAAGAAGCCAGAGTGTTAATGAAAGGGATTTTTCAAAGTCAGCTTCTTTTCTGCCTTTATTTCTGTTTGTCAAAAAACATCTCTGTAAGGTTAATGCATCAAGCGACACATATTGAGAGCACCAGACTGCCTGCAGTACAAAACCAAATAATCTTATTTCCATTATTTGGAAATTTTTATTTCTATGCAATTAATCAGAGGTAAAGGTATAATTTAAAGCTACATTATTCTTGCTGCAAAGCTCCCTATTTGCAATGTACTTTTTTTACTCCTCACTGTAAATGGTAAAAGCCCAAAGGCAGCCTTGCCAATGTGTGGTTCCTGGCTACACTGAGTTCTTGCCAAAGAGGCAATTTAATTACTGACAATAGACCTGCAAATTAATGGTGGTCACTCAGGACAGGACTAAGGTTACAGGAGATGGTTTCTCTGGGATATTCCTATTAGCAAGGGAAGAACCAGCAGTTCATAACCTGTCATACGTGTATGAATAGAATAAAATATTCTTTTGTGGCAGAGGCTTAACCCATCAACCCATCCTAGTTTTCGTGGATACATGTGGATACCACCAAAATCCCTTGTGGCATTTTGCTGGAATCCACATGTATCCATGAAAACTAGGGTTTTCATAGGCCTCATAATATATGCAGTACTGTACATATCTCTTTTTGTCTGAAAAGTGTTTACCTTTAAGCACCCAGCAAGAAAACAGGTTTTGTCCTCCAAACACACCACTGGGTGTATCCTGTTCTGGTTCCCCTTTAGCACTGGGTGTTTTCCACTGATCACTGGGTTGCAATCCTTATTTTTGCAACCCAGTCAGAATTCTGAGATATCTCATTGTTAGTGACACTTCCAGGGTCACTTTGAGTATACAGCACTGTTTCCATTGTTTTCAGTAATAGCAGTGTGATCTTTCCCATAATTTCTGCAAAAGACATAATTTGTCAAAGAAGTCTAGAAATATCTAGATTGAAAGAGACCTCTGGAGCTCATCTGGAGTCACCCATAGCCTTGTCAAATGAGTTTGAATTTTTCCAGGGCTAGATGTCCCTTGATCTCTCTCAGAACACATCCTAATGCCACCCGACACTCATGCTGAGGATTTTTAAATTATACTGGTTCCATTTCCCTTGTCACAACTTTTGCAACATTTCTTCCTCTTCTTTCACTGCACACATTCTGGAAATGATGGTTTCATCTTCTTCACATTTCTCATTATGAGAGTGAACAACTGCAATTAAATCAAGCCTTCAGCTTCCTTTGCTCCAAACTAAACATATCCAGTTCTCATCAGTCGGGCACATCTCCATGCTAGTGGTCCTTCACTGTGTTCTCTCCAGTTTGTTGGTCTCTGTTATGCACCAGAGACCCCTACACTGGACAGTGTAGTCCAGGTTCAGCTGTCCTCTTCCCTAGCATGAATGTCAAACCTCAGCAGTTCAGTGCAGGGAATCACAACTTGTTTTGGTACCACATTTGTAGAACACTCAGCACCATGGGGCTCAGCACC
Source organism: Molothrus ater (assembly GCF_012460135.2). NCBI lineage: Eukaryota > Metazoa > Chordata > Aves > Passeriformes > Icteridae > Molothrus > Molothrus ater. Next base: position 79,629,128 of record NC_050479.2, on the reverse strand, counting down.
TGTGTAGATTTTTTTCTAAAGAAATCTAAAGGGATTCAAGATAAAAAGGTTATGACTTCAAGCTGTTTAAATGCTTAACATCATGTATGAAAAGTATAGTGACAGGTGCCTTCAGGACTAGTGCATCAGTCAGGCAAAACAGGACTGAAACTGCTAGAACAAGTTTTCATAAATCAAGAAAATAGAAAGTCATTGAGATATTCAAATTGTGGAAGATTTGTAAAACATGAAAGCCATGTCCATATGCTGACACCTGTCAAGACTACAGAGGCCATAGGTGAAAAACGGTAAAAATAACCAAGATATCTTTTCTGTAGGCAGAAGACAGCTGGTAGTTACCCTGGCCTCCTGCTGAACACTGGGCTCACTGCTGTGAGCACATTTACCTGCTACTGACAGATTCCACCAGTCACAAGAAACCATGTTCTATCCGCAGGCATGGGGTGACCGGGCAAGTGATCCAGGCATCAGCTGAGCCCTGCAGCCAAACTGGAGAATTTAGAAATAAATAAGAGCATCTTGGTGTCCCAATCTGGGAACTTGTCCTAAGCTGCAAACTCAGTGAGCAAGAGGGAATATACCCAAATATATCTGGTAAAAGTTCTTATCCAGTTATTTCACCATGGTAGCCACTGTGAAGAAAATTAACTCTACCCTGGCCAAAACCATCACAATCACACAAAAATAAAATCCTAAAACATGCTTCTGTGCTATTATATTTTTTTTCTTTAAAGTAATATGGTTCAACATTTCTTAACCTTAAAATCAACCCTTTTTTTTTTCCTCTCCATAGTAGAAGTAACCCACTCCGAAAAAACAAAAATACAGCAATTGACAATAAAACAATATAAAACTCTCTGACTATGACTGAAAGAACACACTTAGGAAAGGTTCATTTTCTTCTACATCATGAAATGAAAAATAATTGGCATCACTCCTCTGCAAGCCATCCACTGTGATTTCTATTCCATAAGGATGCAATTATTGTGAAATGTTAAATCCCCTCTAAAAGATGCTTGAACTCACTGAACGGCCATTAAAATTTATCAGCCTCACATCACAGAGGTCTTGATGATTTTTCTGCCTTTTGGTTTCAGTTAATATGGCCTCAATGACCTCAGCTTGCATTTAAATGTCAGGTTAAGATTAGATCTCCAGCTTGGCTAAATTCTGACAACCCACTTTGTTGTGAAACTAGACTGCTGGTCTGATATGACCAAAACTAGTATCATATCCTTCCAAGTACCCAGGGAAGTAGCTAGCTTTGTCTGGAAAGACTAACAAGGAGGACAATGGAAACCTATTTAGGACAGGAATCCTAGATGACAGTTGCTCAGCTCGGAGAAGAGAGAAGTTGCAGAGAGCAGCTTCTTTGATAGAGTACTTCTTCTGTGACAGGGATAAAACAGACTAATCTGACTCATTTTATACTCAGTATCCTTTTATCAGTTTAATTTGCAAATCTTCACATGTGTGCTGGTTTTGGCTGGGATAGAGTTAATTTTCTTCACAGTAATTTGTATGGGGCTGTGCTTTGTTCTTGTGCTAGAAACAGTATTGATAGCACAGGGATGTTTTCATTCAGTGCTCAGACAGTCTCCAGGGCTTTTCTGCTTCTCACCCCACTCCACCAGAGAGGAGGCTGGGAGAGCACAAGGAGTCAGGAGAGGACACAGCTGGGACAGTTGACCCCAGCTGACCATATGGATATTCCATACCAGAAGGTGTTATGCTCACAGATAAAGCTGGGGAGAATAAGGATGGGAGGACATTTGGATTGATGGTGTTTGGCTTTCCAAGTCACCATTATGTGTGATGGAGCCCTGCTGTCCTGGAGATGGCTGAACATCTGCCTGCCCATGGGAAACAGTGAATGAAAATTCCTTTTTTTCTGCTTTGCTTGTGTGCACAGCCTTCGCTTTACCTATTAAACTGTCTTTATCTCAACCCCCTGGATTTTCTAGTTTTTACTCTTTGAATTCTCTTCCCTATGCCCTCATGGCAGTGGACTGAGAAAAAGGCTGTGTGGAGCTCAGTTACCAGCTGGGGTTAAACCATGACAAAGGGTTAATCCAGCTATTGCCATGAAAATCTCTCAACAGACATCCCACAAAACAAGACAGAGGATGTCATGTTACAATGATAATATTTAAAAGGGAATAAAAACTTAAAAATAAGATCTGACATATTGTCTTTGTAGCAAAGGATAGCTTAGCTGCTTGGCCACCGCATGAGAAGTCCTCGCAGGCAGACCTGATGGTGGAAGTGCCTTTCTTATCATACCTGCAAACTCATTCAACTTCTTCAGCTCATCCTAAATTTCAGCTCTTTGTTTCTAGTCTAGATTTCAGATGCTACCAGTCAGCAGCATGAACTGTCTGACCAAACAGCATATAAGAAAATCACAGGGGAAATTTCCCAAACATAGACTTTTAAAAATAATGAGATGCAGAATATTGCAGCTGTAAGCCCTTTTTGTTTCTGCTAGGAGCTTTCTGTCTTTCAGCTCTCAGAATTTACACAATTCCCCTTTTGAGTTTCTAAAAAAAACCCAATAAATTCCAATAACTGTCAAGTATCACATGAAGAAAAAAGAAAAAGACAATACAATGATTTCCATGGACCTTAAAAGTGTTCTGTGTAACAGATTATTAAGGAATACCTATGCTTCAGCTGCCAAAACATAGTGCCTCTGGATCTGATTCAACTCCAGGAGCTAGCAGACTAGAAGTCTGCCACCAGAAATTATAGTCAGCATCATCCTATTATTCTCTTTTCCTGAGGACAAGCAGCCTAGATTCTTCAAAACAAAGATGTCATTTCACTTCTCTTGTCGCACTTGACTGTATCCATAAGTGAAGTTACTACCTTGCGCATGATCTGCCTTCAAAGCAAACAATAAAACTGTGCCTTCCCTCCTGAGATAAAATATTTTATATATATAATAGATTATAGATTGTGCTCAAATAACCTTGCATCTCAGCTTCTGTCAGCCCCAAATACTGCCATCAGTGTTACTCAGAAACAGCAGAAATCAAACTGCTCAAAACTCCTGGATTCTAACTCTGTCCTCATTAGAGGTGGTCTCTACTTTTTGTGCTCGGTGCCAATGCAAATGTTTGTTACAGGATTTCCCCTCACTCGCTGCAAGACCACACTGATCATGCTCACATCCTGCCTGGAGGTTTCTCAGCTGTGAGTCACACAGCTGATTTTCCACTCTATGTCTTATTACTTAATGGGCAAAAGTGAAGGAACATCCGATACCATCAGAATTCAGGACTACTGAGAGCTGCCAACTGGATAAGTCAGTTAGGGCTCCATAGGAGCCACAGGAGTTCCTATTGCAAAAAGTCACACCAACAGCTTCAGCAGGAGCATTGATCGGGACAATAAAGTGAGCTGAGCTTAGAATTCACCACATTAAAATCTATTCCTTTGCTCATTCTGCCATATAGTAATCCTAGCCGGTCAGGACATAAGCTCCACCTCTCCTCTTTAAACTTCACAGTGTAACGAAGCAAATTGTTACTGTTGTTCTTAGTGGAAACCTCCTTCCAATAAAAACACCTGCACAAACCTTACCAAGCATTGGCTGGTTACCAAAATTAAAGGACCACAGTCATCCAACCCCATAAATGAATCCAAAATATAGTCTCATGCCAGCGTGCCCTCCTCTATACCTCATCATACCATACTCTCCTTTTTCCCCTTAACAGATATACATATAGTTATGTACATTTTAGTGATGGTTTCACCTTAAATTTCTGCATGGATTTCCCATACCTTACACCATTTGGAGCTGATGGAACTGTGACCTCTGGTCATCTTGAGTCGATTTTATGTGTTCCAGTTAATCCTAGCCACAGAACAATAATGACTATCTCCAATTTGCCTTCTAAATGCTATTTCCTCATTTCTTCCTTTCTTAAAAAATCCAACAAACAAAACCAAAATGAAGGCACAGGGAGAATGGTGGAAAAGAGATTTGCCTCTGCCCTGCCATCCAGGCTGTGAGTGTTTTTGGATGCCGTTTGTTTATGTGAGTCTTGAAGCTTGTCCTTGTTTTACTGTATTGAAGCATAGCTGGAGTACACCAGCTCTCATTACTGTTCCTGTGCTAAAACTTTTCTCCAGCTTTCAATTCCCTTTAGCACTCTTACTTGGTACCTAGCTCTGATTTCATGCTTTTTTTTCTTTTTAGTGAGTCTCAGACCATTAATTCTCTACAACTCCTGGGCATCCAACTTTCACACTGCCAAGATGGTCTTGTGTCATGTAGTTAACTTTGCCTACAGATTGTTAAATGCTCCCCCATGAGTCAATTCAACATCATCCCACAATGATGGTTCACAGGAAAATGGATCAGATGCTTTCTCAATGCTGCACCTCAACAGGATGGAGAAATGGGCTGACAGGAACCTCATGAAGTTCAGCAAGGAGAAGTGCAAAGTCCTGCACCTGGAGAGGAGCAAGAAAATGGATCCAGGCTCTTTTTCAGCCAGGTCCAGGGGCAATGGAAACAAACTGAAATGCAGAAGGTTCCCTTTGAACATCAGGAAGCACTTTTTTCTTGTCAGCGCTGGCACAGATTGGCCAGGGAGGTTGTGGAATGTCCATCTTTGGAGGTACTAAGAATGTCTAGACCTGGTCTGGGACAATTGGTTCTAGATGGTCTTGGCTGAGCAGGGGGATTGAACCAGGTACCCTCCAGAAATCCCTTCCAAACTAAACCATTCTGTTATTCTGTCTAAATGCACTAATAGGTTATTTCCCTTATGAAATCTTTCAACCAGCCTAAGAAACAGCATCCTAGTCAGGTTATCTTGTCACATTATTTGAAACTGTAGGAGGAAGAGTGAGATCTAGGCATTGGTTCATGTTTTAGTGAGTGGAAATGAGCATCACATCCAGCTGGGATGAGGAGAACCAGGATTGCCAGGTTTTATTGCTAGTTCCCATGCTGCTTTTATGGCTAGAATAGCTTAATCCCTCTGTGTTTTACTTAATCCACATGAATAATGAGAACACATTTTACTCCCTTACATACTTACCACTGGGTAAGGTATGTCATTTAATGACCTTAACATGTTTTGAGATCATTATGTGAAAGACACTACACACAGTGGTAACATCAGTTATTGATATGGGTGTACTAGCAAGAGAAAGGCTCATGTCTTAACCCTGGAATGCATCCTAAACCATGAACACGGGGTGTGAGAGCAATTTGAATATACCCACAACAAGATTAAGACCCAAAAAAGGTTGAATGTTGGTAACCAAAATCGCGAGTCACTTTTATTTACTACCAAGGAAGACAGTAAGGAGGAAAGATAGAAAAGTAGGAAAAAGCAGAGAAGTAGAGAAAGCAAGAAAGGATCCCACAGCCCCTTATTGCAGCAGGTACATCATATGGATGGCTCCGGTGGATCGCACTCTTGGGTATGAGGAGCTGCCATCTGCTCCTTTTGTTTTCTGAGTGTCTCAATTCGCTCCAACAGACCCAAGCAGTGGTGAAACAGGTTGTTTTACAGCAGTTCCACAATTAAAGACCAAATTAACATGTGGCTTAACATGTGAAATTGCTTTACATAAATATTATTAGTTAAATACAGGCCGTGGAAATACGTGTGCTGCATATATGAATATTAACAAATGCAGGGCCTATTTGAACAAGGCACAGGGCAGCCTCCAAACCTCAAAATAAGAATCTGAGTCAAAGCATAATTGTGTGTAGGCTCAAAACTCTGTCATTAGTATTAGTTGTCTTCATTAAAGCAGCCTTCCTCCTGCAGTCACTTTAAGCCATGTATCCTTCTTTCTCTGACCAGAAATCAGCACTACTTTGAAATAAATATTTGGGTATTAAATCATTACGGCTCTTTTGTTGTTTGAATCATAATGTTTAGCCAGCAAGACAGTTAAGCTTAAAATCCCTGGGCTGAGGGCAAATTCCAGCTGTGGAAATGGAAAATAACTGGTCATGTTTGAAGAGAATGGCAGCACTACAACAACAACAACAGGTCTCCTGTGTTTGATGGCTTGAAGAGAACCAGGCACTTTGTCTATGGGGGGCACAGGGGCCATTTGCCACAAAAAGGACAAACCCAAGAAGCAGCATGGAGGTAAAGAGACCACAGGAGGAAGTGCTCGGAAGGGGAGTTTTGAAGCTCTGTTTGAAATACTGGAGCTAAAACTTTTAGTAATGTTCTATCATAAAGGGAATTTCAATCACAGCTTCAAATGGTTGACATTGTATACTGAATTGCTATCAGTGTAATCTTTACCTTTTGATATTTCCTTCTGTAATGATTTGGTTGTTGTTATTTATCATTAGGAGAAACAGTTTGATGAGCTTTGGAAGACTAAGCCTCAAAGCAGGTAGTGTGCAGTTAGATGTACTTCAGAGTGGAGCTATTTTCAAATGGACAGTAGAAGCAGGAGATATACAGGTTTGGAAGAAAATTTTGGTGTCTTAAGCTGCTTTTCTCTTTCAGAATAACTATGCTAATATTGCTGTTAAAGTAAGATTTTGGTTTGAAAAAACAAAAAGGTAACAATAACTGAGTTTTTTACACCCTGTCACAACCCTTCACATGTTTACCCCTAACCTAAGGATTGCTGCTGGCATAGCAAATCCAAAAGTACTCCATTTTCTTAACTCTTGGCAAAACTACTTGCTACATGACAGGAAATGGAGGCAGATCAAGTGGCTCCACACACAGGGAAGGATTCAGTTAGGCAGCAGCTGAACCATAATGAGTCTCTTCTAGAGACTCTTCTCTCAAGAGTCTCTTGGCAATGCTTTCACCAAAACATTGTGCAGCAGTTAAGATAGGAATGCTTTTATCTATTCCCCCTATGAACTAAAAGGAGGACACAGCCCTGCAGCCAAAGCAGCACACAGAGGAGAGGAGAAGTAAGGTTAGCATATAAAGTTGAGGTGAACACTTCAAAAATTTCTGATTCTTTGACCTCATTATATTTTTACACAGTTTCTGTAATAATAGTCTCCAAGAGCAGCTATAACACATGCCAATCTGGAACTACAGAAAAATAATTAAATAGAAGGCCTTCAGTCCAAGTAGTCCACATCTAGATAGTTGCAGTGTTATTAAATACTACAAACTTTTTCAAAGTCCATGTGTAGGAGTTTTCTGACTAGGCACAAATGTACTTTCTTCTATTTTTAGCTAATTCTTTTACAAAACACTGAATATTTAAGTACCTATTTTTTTTCTTGAAGCTGAGATTAAAGCTTGATTCAAGTTGTAACAATGTTATTCCAACATGTTATAAGAAATTTTCTAAGCCAGCTAAAATCTGTTAACCATGAGGTAAGCCAATCCCACCAAGAGGTACTTTAACTATCTCCTATTCCAGCATTGCTTTTTCAATTGATGATATTCCTGGCTCTTGAGCATTTATGCCAATTCCCCCTTTTGGGAAGGAGAGACGTTTTCTCTCTCTGCTTCCATATATTGCTTTCAATTGATGTCTGACACTGAATTTATCCTAAACAAATTCCAATAATGACTGTAATAATAATAATACAGATTAAGGCCTCAAGTAGTGTAGCCAACCCTTCAGTGACTAGTTCCCAATTTCCTGCAGAATTTTGTTTAGCTGATTAGTCTCTGCAGCCTGTTGTAATTCCTCGGGGAATTGTCTGGCTCACTGACTCAGTGAAAGGTATAGAGGTGGTGATATTACTCAAATTGCACATCTTACCAAACCCTTGAATTAAATCTAGTATGAGGTTCCCAGTTTCTCCAGAAGAAGCTATATCCCTTTGAGCTACTATTCTACAAAGTATAGAAAAATGATCTTCATTAACCGTTTCATTTCAGACAAACACTATCATGCACTCTATAACCATCAAAAAAATTCACTTGATCCCAAGTGCAATTTATTAAATATTTCATTTCAATCTTATCTGTAAGGGATTTCCTGTCTGCTGAACAGCCCAGTGAAGTGTTTCCCAGTTTGGGGCTGGCTTGGTCCAGATGTAGTGAATGCAGGAGTCTCAGCCAGCAGTTTTCACAGCCATGTGGGTAGCCAGGAGAACTTGGAATGGTCCTTTCCACTTTTCCTTAAGTGTTTCATCATTCCACATGTGGACATATACCTAATCCCTGGGTTGATGAGGATGTACCTGAATATCCAAGGCTGTTGAGGAAGCTAAACAACAAACCTATGCAAAACTGAGAGCTTTTTTTTCCCAAAGGTAATACATACTCTTTTAAATTACCATTTCCTATCACATGGCTTTCTCCTGAGATAGTTAGTTTGATACAGCACGCCTTAAATAATTTCATAAGGACTTAATCTTTCTTTAGATCTAGGATGTATTCTAATTCTTAATAAGGCCAAAGAAAAAGCCTGAGGCCAACTCAGTGAAGTTTCTTGACAAATCTTACTCATTTGCCATTCTTTCCACTTTTCCACTGGACTGAGGTATTTAAGGAGTGTGGAGATTCCATGTAACTCCCAAGCACTTTGCACTTTGAACTGTTTCAGCCACAGAATGAAATTCTCTGTCTGAAAGCAGACCCAGTGGTACCCCAAATCTGGGTATAATTTCCTTTAAGAAAATTTCTGTTACTTCTAGAGTTTTGTGTGACGGACAAAGGCTTCTGGCCATCCAGAATACCTATCCACCAAGAACAGTAGCAATAACCATCTTCCCAGGATAGTTCTAAAAAATATGTCTTGGTTTAAGACAGTTTAAAGAGGTGAAAACTCTAAAATGAGTTACCTCCCCTTATTTCCATCCAGTCCCTTTCCACAAATAAGGAACAAACACAAACAGATATAAAAGAATAGATAACAATTTATTGACAAGTGAAACAGCAACAGGCAAAATATAAGAGTAAGTAATCACTAGATAGTGATCACTAGATACAAAATTGCTAAATTTTACAGATCTCATGGGAACAAAGAGACACCTACAATGGCAGAAACATCTGCAGGGTGACCCAGCCCCTGGGATTGGCTCACTTTGCACACTTCACTCCAAAACAGTTTTTGATAGCGTGTGGAAAATCACGGTGCCAAAGACTGGTGTCCACAGAAGAGTCCTGCAAAAAATCAACTTTATTTGAATAAAGGGAGAGTCTAGTGGGCCATATCCCTGTGGGGTCTCTTGAGTTTTTGGAGGATCCAGCCTCCTTTTATCTTAAACTCCCAACCGCATGATGCCCTCCTCCTTTCCCCATTGACTGAGGCACTAAGAATGTACAAACTTCCCAAACCACCTACTACTTTCCAACATGTACCCCCACACCCATTCTTCTAGAATATGATTGGGTCTTTCAGGTTATTTAGTTATATGGTATGATCTCTCTTAGACTCCCTCTAGGAAAACCTGAAAATTTTAAAATTTTCCCACATGAATATGAAATTAGGCTCTATGGGTCATGAACAGGGAAGGCTCTGAGTAGCTTACTGAGGTAAGAGATTGCTGGATTTTCTCAAAGACTTCAATAGTCTTGGCTTGTTGCTGAATTGTGGCTTCCAGCCTTGCCATTTGCATTTGGAGCCTGAAAAAAAGTACAGGCCTTATCACAGAAGTCCACAAGAGAACAAACTCCAAAAGAACAGCATGAAAGAACTTCATCTAAAACAAAAGAATCTTTGAAAAATCATGTATTAGTATCTCACTGGGATTCAAGACAACAGTCCTGTTGTTTTCACAGAATCACACAAAGTGAAGCCTTGCTCCACTCTCTTACCGTTGAATGCGTTCTTCCAGCTGGGGGATAGCTGCAGCTGAAGAATCAAAAGAATCAACCAGGATGCCTTGCATGTTCCTCAAAATTGTTATTACCTTCTTCTTTTGGGCATTCTTCCCTGAGTCGGCATAATATTCATTCTTGTTAAGAGGTTCTTTCAGGTCCTTGAGCTGTCAAACCACAAGAACAATGCCCAGTAGAAAGTTTTATATATTAGAAAATAGTAGAGTGCTTTGATGTTTCAACTCTGATGTTAACTTTCAAAACCTGTGTTACTTCATCTTTTATAGTAGGCCCTCCCCTACACTGATTTCCTGAAGTGTTTCCTAAAGACTAGCACAACACTTTTCTTCTCCTCTCCGCTCTCAAGGACTCTGAACACACTTTGTAGCCTGTTCTGGTGTCATGGTTTAGGAATGTCATTCCCCTAATTTGTGCTCCCACTGAGACTCTCCCAACCACACTGCTGTTCCCTTGCTCCCTCCTTCTCTTCCCCCTCACCCTGCAACAGGAAGGAGAGGAGAACTGGGGACACAAAAGGTAAAGGTCATCGGTTCAGTTAAGAACAATTTACTGGAAACAGCAATGAGATAAGGAAACAGTAATAGCAACAATATTCATAAGAAAAGTGTTCAAGAGAGAAGAGATTCATATGCAAAATGCTGAGAACAGGTGTTACTCAACCACTCCCTCTGCCACACTTACTCAACCACAAGGGAATAGACTCCCTTTCCTTTCCCCTTCCTCATGCACTGCATTATCTCCTGGTCCCCCCACCCCATCCTGCTTCCTCCATCCTCTGTCCTCGGCAATGACTTGAGGTGGTATAGAATAACCTCAGGCCCCTAGCCATGTCCCCTCCTGGCTACTGTGATTAGAAACTCCTCTTCCTAAAGTGACTTTACAACTCCATAACAATGGTGATGGGGGGAAGAAATATTACAAAACATCAGTGCAACCCTCCAACAGGCCTATTCTTTCTCTGCCAACACACAGTCCACTTTGCAAAACCACGGAGGAGAAGCAAAGCAAGCATCTCCATGAAGCTTGGGAAGCAGCTTTTGGAAAGGAATACAGGTCCTTCTCCCATTAAGGACAAAGTGACATCACAACTAGTGATTTTTTAAATTGTAGTCACCAGACTTATAAAATCAGTTGGGTCAGTCATGTGTCACTCAACTTACTCCTGTTGCAAAACTATGTAGTGTACTAAGATCACCTCAGTGCAGCCCTCCACTGTTACTTCAAGTGGTGCCAACAGGCAAACATCAAAGGCAGCAGTGCTGTTCCTTCCCCTGAACCATCCCATGTTGCACAAGACAAAAGTCTTAAGGAATGATCATTTCCCTGCTCTGTTTACTACAAAGAAGGCTTGAGACTCTGCCAAGAAACAGGCATTTTCCACACCCTAGTTTTACCCTCTCCAGTTTCTCCAACAGCAGTTTCTGTTCCTTCCTGCTGTTGATCTTCACAGTTCCAAGAGGAGCTCCTTCCAGGGAGTCCTTTTTGAGAATTTTGTCAAGCTTCTGTCTGGCCAATGGCTAAGGAAATGGAGTTTCATGATCATGGCAAAATCAGTGTGAACATGACAACAAAAGTGATGCTTTTACTGATGAAAAGTCATCATTAGATTGGTCTGCAGGTTGAGGGAGAGCTTGGCCAGCAGGTTGAGGGAGGCAATTCTCCCTTTCTATTCTGCTCTTGCGAGGTCGCACCTAAAGTGCTGTGTCACCCTCTGAGGCCCCCAACAAGGCAAACATGGACCTGATGAAAAGAGGCCAGAGGAGGGCCACAAAGACATTCATAGGCCTGGAACACCTCTCCCATGGAAAAAGGGTGTGGGACCTGGGATTTTTCAGTTTGGGGAAAAGCAGGCTCTGGGCAGATATTATTGCAGCCCCTTAACATAAAAAGAAGGAGAGATATTTTTATCAAGCATTGTTGTGACAGGTCAAGGGGCAACAGTTTAAAATGAAAAGGCAGTAGATCTGGATTCAATGTAAGGAGGAAAATTTTCCAAGTATTGTGATAGAACACTGGACCCAGCTGTCCAGAGGAGTTGTGCTCATCCCTGGATGTGTTCAAAATGAAGCTGCATGGGACTTCAAGCAGCCTCTTTTTGCAGCCCTTCTGCTTCAAATACATATGAAATTAGGTCCAAAATACAGCTCATGTCCAGATTAATTACTTCCTCTCAGCTCTATTTCAAAATATACTCACCAGCAAGAGTACATGTGCTTATACTGATAGGTTCTATTTAGAGATATTTGCATCCATCTCTAAGAGTCACCTGTTTGTCCTGCTCAGAATTTGTTTGAGTTGAAGAATCAACCTTTAGGTGAAGATCTTCTCCCTGTAAGGTAGGAAGCTAAGCAAACAAGAAAAAAGAGAAACAGCTGGGAAAAGAATCCTCGGCAGGACTGCAGCATCACACTGCCTTCAAGCAGACAGCAGAAAGAAACATGACTTCTGCCAAGGGTAGTGTAAGAGCTCAGGAAGTACCTTATTCTCAGAAGAGGACATAAAATGTTCCTTCTGTTCTGCTCTTGCAGCTGATAATAGAGAGAAAAAATAAGGTAAGAGTGCTGCTGCTGTGAGTGCTTCTTTCACTTTGCTTTTCCAAAACTGATCCACTCCAGAGAGGCCTACAAAGGCAACCACATAGACCTTCTGAAATTACCTTTGCCACGCTTCACTGCAGCAGAGCTCACACCCACTCTGTTTTGGTCTGCAGCAGGAAGCTGCACATCGGCCAACACTTTCCTTCTACCTTCAGAATCAGTCTGCATATTTTAAAAGAAACATACGAGAACTGCCACAGGTTGCTTCCACACCCTCTTCCACCCTCAAAGCTTCTGCTTCAGCCAAGAGGCCTAACAAGAGAGGGATCAGGGGATGGAAATAACAATAAGGGCAAACACAGTCATCATGTTTGGCATATCTCTCTTGAGTAGATCTTTCAAAACAGGACAAAGTCCTAGTGCCCAAGCTTGAGAGAACCTGGGCAGAAGAAATAGGTCTCTAAATTGTGGGTCATCCACAACCATTTGACCTTGACTGGATCCAGAGAAGAGATCTGTGAGGTGGGAAAAAAAGATCCTTACAATGACAGCCTTCTAGGACTTGAGAGGACTGTAACCAGAAGGAAGTTTTACTTATTTGCCCTAGAAATCCCACATGGACATCAGCTGTAAGGAGGCCCAGGACATTAGCTGAACCTCACTTTGTCCCAGTCCCATCTGAACAGCTTGTCTGAAGCAGCAGCATGTCACGGTCCAAGTTATGAACCTGTGGCAGAAGCAGCAGCAAAGGAAAATGAGCCCTGAAGCAGGTCAGTCCAGAGGGACCCCCACTGTAAGGTACCTTAGAATCGCAGGGAAAATCATTGTATTTCTGTTTTGCTTCCCCCACTGCTGGCTGCAAGACTCTTTCTTCCTTTTTCACTTCTCTCCATGCTTGTTTCAAGACTTCTAAGAAAAGATAAGCACACAACAGCTATGAGTGTTTCTTTTACTCTGCTTTTCTGCATCTGATTCACTCCAGAGAGGCTTACAAAGGTAACCATTTAGTCCCTCTGAAATTACCTTTGCCATGTTCCACCGCAGCAGAGCATGCATCCAACCTGTTGCTGTTTGCAGCAGGAAGCTGGGCAGCAGCCAACGCTTTCCCTTCACCTTCAGACTCAGTCTGCGTAATTTAAAAGATACACATGAGAACTGGCACAGGCTCCTTCTCCACCCACTTCCACACTCAAAGTCTGTGCTTCAGCCAAGAGGCCTAACAAGAGGGATTAGTTGATGGAAAGAACAAAAAGGGCAAGCACAGCAAGCACATTCAGCATCTCTATTGAGCATTGCTTATAAATGGGACCAAGCACACCACCCCATGCCACAGAGAATGTAGGCAAAGGAGATAAATCTGTAGACTGTAGGTCATATGGGAACCCAGTTGATGTTAACTGCATGTACAGAAGAGAGATGTTAGATGGAAAAATGAATCCTCACAATGCCAGCCTTGCACCGTTTCCACAGGATTGTAACAAACACGGAGCTTTACTACATTATCCTTACTGGAAATCTACATTGGACATCAGCCGCAAGAATGCCCAGGACATTAGCTGGACCTCACTTTTTCCTAGTCCTATCTGAACAGTGTGTCTGCAGCAGCAGAATGCCATCAAAGTCTAAGGTATGAGTGTGTGGCAGAAGCAGCATCAAAGGAAAATGAGCCCAGAAACCAGTTATTTAGAGGAACCTCACTGTCTCCCTCAGAAAAGGTACCTCAGAATCCCAAGAATTATCATTTTTTCTTGATCTTCCTGCTGCTTGCAAGACCCCTAAGAACAGATAAGAGACTTGTCACATCTCTGAGTACTTTTGTCACTCTCCTTTTCCAAATCTGGTTCTCTTCACTGAAGTTTACAAAGGTAACCCTGTAGTCCTTTTGAAATTACCTTTGCTGCTCTCCGCTGGAGCAGAGCGCACGCCCCCTTCTCTGTGGTCTGCAGCAGGACACCGCCCACCAGCAAACACTTTTTCTACAATTGCAGAAAAAGGCTGTGTGATTTAAAAAACACACATAAGAAGTGGCACAGGTGGCTTCTGCCCCCACTTCCATGCTCAAAGCTTCTGATTCAGCCAACGCACCTAAGGAGAAGGATAAGGTGATGAAAACAACAAAAAGGGCAAACAAAGCCAGTGTTGAGCCATCATTACTGTTGAGCAGGATTTTTGGAACGAGATGAAGTCCCCCTGCCCAAGCAAGGGAGAACATAGGCAGAAGAAATAAATCCCTAAATTGTGGGTCATAGACAACCATTTGACATTGACAATTCACAAAAGAGATTTGAAAGGAGGGAAAAAGCAATTCTCACAATGCCAGCCTTCTAGGACTTGAGAGGACTGTAAGCAGAAGGAGGAGTTACTTCTTTGTCCTAGAAATCCAGCTTGGCAATCAGCCACAAGGATGCCCCAGACTTTAGCCGGACCTCACTTTGTCCCAGTCCTAACTGAAAAGATTCTCTGAAGCAGCAACTGCTTAAGGTCCAAGTAAGGAGGCTATGGCAGAAGCAGCATCAGAGTAGAAGGAGTTCAGAAGCAGGTGAGCCAGAGGGACCCCACTGCCTCCCTCAGAGAAGGTACCTTTGAACCCCAGGAGGAATCACCCTCTTCCTTTTCAGCTTCTCCTGATGCTGACGCTGGCAAGGCACCTAAGAAAGATAAGAGGCGTGTCATTTCTGTGGGTGCTTATTTCACTCTGCTTTTCTCCACCTGCTATACTCCAGAGAGGCTTACACAGGTAACCATTCAGTCCCTCTGAAATTACCTTTGCCACGCTCCACTGCAGCAGAGCGCGCACACGACCTGGTGCTGGTTGCAGCAGGAAGCCGCGCACTGGCCCGCACTCTCCTTCGACCTTTAGGATTAGTCTGTGTAATTTAAAAGACGCACATGAGAACTGGGACAGGCTGCTTCCACACCCACTTCCCTGCTCAAAATTTCTTCTTTTGCCAGCAGGCCTAAGGAGAGGGATCAGGGGATGAAAGAACAAAAGGAGCCAACATAGCCAGCATGCTCAGCATCCTCTTGAGCAGGGTTTTCAAAATACAGTCAAGGACACCCCTCTGAGCTGGAGAGAACCTAGGCAAAATAATTATTGTCTGAAGTGTTGGTCATATGGGAACTGTTTGACATTGACCACACCTAGAGAAGTGAGAGAAAAAAATCTGATTTTTATTAAGGCCTGAGCATATGTTATACACGAGGAGAAAAACAACTTAAGGGTTGTACACCTGCTAGAAACCCTGTCCCTGGTGAGTCTTCACCTGGCAGCTGATCAGGAAAGAGAAAGCTTCCATGCCTGGGCTACAAGCAACCTCCTTCACTAGCCAGTGGGGCAGACCCCTGCATGACCAGGAAAAAAATGCCCGGGAAATTGGGCCATAGGATGAGCACACAAAAGCCGTGAACAACACCACAACATTTTCTTTGGGTTTCTTGGAGGCAGCAGGAGCTCACCCGGAGGGTCAGCTTGCTCACTGCCCCTTGACTCTTGTTTTTCCCTTCCTGCAGTCCTGTTTCCCTGTCCACACCTGCCCGGTTTTGCAGTTCCCCTGAGGCAGCTCGACGCCATGGAAACCCAGTGCTCTACGGTTTGTCCCGACGGAGCGGCCGCTGCTGCCCATGGCTGCTGCACCCCAGCCCGGAGAACCTGCATGGGCTCCACAAGTGTGCCCATACCACGACAGCCTGTTTGTCCATGGAAGGGACACACAGCTGGCTGTGGTTTGAGAATCGCTCCTGGCTGCCACAGGAGCCACGCAGACTCCTCACAGCTTGCAGCACTCACACTCTGTCTGCTGAGCTGGTGCTGACAGGCTGCCCGGGGTACAGGGTAATGATCTGTCCCTATCTTCTCTTTCTCTCCCCATCTCTCTTTTCCGCCTCTTTGCTCTCTTTTCTATCCCCCTTTGGTAGGAGCACTTATCTTTCTTTATAAATAAACAGTTCTCAGGCATAATATTGCTGCACTCGTGAGTTTTTTTCATCCGAGAAATCTATCAAAAAAAATCCTCCCCAGCTCCCGTTTTACAGCAGGATGGGACAGGGGTAATCTGAGTGATGGAAAAACAGCAGTCCTCACAATGCCAGCCTTTCACTGGTTTCCGAGGAGCTTTACTGCTCTGTGCTATTCTAGAAATCTAACTTGGAGGTCAGCCACAAGGAGGCTCATGACATTAGCTGGACCTCACTTTGTCCCAGTCCTAACTGAACAGATTATTTAAAGCATTGCCTGGTTAAGGTCCAAGTTACAAGTGTGTGGCAGACGCAGCATCAAAGGAAAAAAATGAGCCCAGAAGCCAGTGAGTCAGAGGGACCCCACTGTCTCCCTCAGAAAAGATACCTCAGGATCCCTGGGAGAATCAGTGTCTTCCTTTTTTGCTGCTCCTCCTGCTGGCTGCAAGACCCCTAAGAGCACATAAGAAGATCATCATAGATCTGAGTGCTTGTTTCACTCTCCTTTTCCAAATCTTTTTCACTTTAGAGAAACATACAAGCATAACCATTTAGTAAACATACAAACATAACCATTTAGTGCCTCTGAAATTACCTTTGCCACGCTTCTCAGCAAGAGAGTGCCTGCCCACTCTACTGTGCTTTCCAGCAGGATGCTGCACGGGGTTAATCGCTTTATCTCTAAGATTACTGAGATGCTGTGTAATTTAATAGACACATGTGAGAACGGGCACAGGCTCCGTGTGCACACACTTCCACACACAAAGCTTCTGCTTCAGCCAAGAGGCCTAATAAGAGAGGGATCAGGTAAAGGAAAGAACAAAAAGAGCAAACAAAGCCAGTGCGTTTGGCATCTCTCTTAAGCAGATTTTTCAAACCAGGATAAAGACCCCCTGCCCAAGCAAGGGAGAACATAGGCAGAAGAAATAAATATCTAAACTGTGGGTCATACACAACCATTTGACATTGGCTGGACCCACAGAAGAGAGCTGTGAGATGGAATAAAGCAATTCTCACAATGCCAGCCTTCTAGTACTTGAGAGGACTGTAAGCAGAAGGAGGAGTTACTTCTTTGTCCTAGAAATCCAGCTTGGCAATCAGCCACAAGGATGCCCCAGACTTTAGCTGGACCTCACTTTGTCCCAGTCCTAACTGAAAAGATTCTCTGAAGCAGCAACTGCTTAAGGTCCAAGTAAGGAGGCTATGGCAGAAGCAGCATCAGAGTAGAAGGAGTTCAGAAGCAGGTGAGCGAGAGGGACCCCACTGCCTCCCTCAGAGAAGGTACCTTTGAACCCCAGGAGGAATCACCCTCTTCCTTTTCAGCTTCTCCTGATGCTGATGCTGGCAAGGCACCTAAGAAAGATAAGAGGCGTGTCATTTCTGTGGGTGCTTATTTCACTCTGCTTTTCTCCACCTGCTATACTCCAGAGAGGCTTACACAGGTAACCATTCAGTCCCTCTGAAATTACCTTTGCCACGCTCCACTGCAGCAGAGCGCGCACACGACCTGGTGCTGGTTGCAGCAGGAAGCCGCGCACTGGCCCGCACTTTCCTTCGACCTTTAGGATTAGTCTGTGTAATTTAAAAGACGCACATGAGAACTGGCACAGGCTTCTTCCACACCCACTTCCCTGCTCAAAGCCTCTCCTCCAGCCAGCAGGCCTAAGGAGCAGGAGCAGGTGATGGAAAGGGTGAGCACTGCCAGTGCATTTGGATCACTGCTGTGCATTGTTTTCAAAACAGGATCAAGTCCACCTGCTCAGTCTGGAGACAACTTAGGCAGAAGAAATTAATCTCTCGACTGTAGATCATATGGGAACCAGCTGATACTACATGTATCTAGGGGAGCGAGCTGTGTAATGGAAAAACAGCAATCTTCACAGTGCAAGCCTTTCAGTTTTCAGAGGACTGTAACCAACAGTGAGCTTCACTGCTCTGTGCTATACTAGAAATTCTGCTTGAGGGCCAGCTGCCAGGAGGCCCAGGACATTAGCTGGACACCAGTTTGTCTCAGTCCCTACTGAACAGCTTGTCTGAAGCAGCAGCATGTTGTCAAGGTCCAAGTTATGAGTGTGTGATAGAAGTAGCAAAAGAAAAAATCCCAGAATCCAGGGAGTTAGAGCAAGTCCATTGCTTCCCTCAGAGAAGGTACCTCAGGATTGCAGAAGATGCGTTTGTCTTCCATTTTCTCTGCTTCTTCCACTTTGTAGTCTCCTAACAAAAGATAAGTATGTCATTTCTGTGAGTGCTTATTTCACTCTGCTTTTCTCCACCTGCTTCACTCCAGGGAGGCTTGCAAAGTTAACCATCTAGTCCCTCTGAAATTACCTCTGTAGTGCTGCACTCTAATAGAGCGCACAGACACTTTAGTTTGGTCTGCAGCTGGACCATTGTCTTTCTTTTCTGCTGCTTCCTCTTTTAGCACACCATCTAAGAAATAAGATAAGAAGCACATTGTTGCCTTGAGTGTTTATTTTCCAGTCCTTTGGCCCATCCCTCCCGATCAGCTTCCCATTGATTTGGTATCATTCTGCTACAGGCCACAGTGATTTTCCTCATCAGCTCCTTGAAAGCGAAGTATCTTACATGACTCTGCCAATGCAGGTGTTTCCAAGGGAATGACAGGAGTTGTCTTGTAGCAGGAGCTCTCAATTTTTTCATTAGCAATACTAAATATAGAAAGGAAAAAGATGCATTAGGTAAAATCACCCCAGATTTCCATGCACTCTTCAGGAAGAGCAAAAGCCATGCATGTTCCATTCTATCCATATTCATAGACAGCTGCTAAAGGGTCACACACATACACAAAACTTACTGCAGTCCCAGAGAAATGGAGACTGAAATCCTCATTACAGGCATGCTGACAGTACAGGTGCCTAGTCTTATCTGTGGAGTAACTCACCCCTGCTACAGTCTGGCTCATCTGATAAATCCCCTCTCCATTTCAAGGGCCAATGCATTTAACCAGCCTCCTGCCAGACTGCCATCACCAAAGCCTCTACTTCAGCTAGAGGTTATGCTAATGGTGCAGCTACTCTCCACATCAAGATGGTTTAAAGTCTCTTAAGTCCTCGTCCTCACTTTGAAAGGCTTCAGAAATTCTCATGGTTAGGCTGAGGACCTCAGAGTCTAGAGAGCTCTCAAGTGGGTTATCAAGAGACCAGCAAATATAGTGCTTGCATTCCAAGACGTGTTGTCTTCTAACAACCCTGAGTTGACTAGGGCTTGGGTTTGTTTAATAAGCAGAAAAACAACAAAGAAAACCAAAACAAAGGAAAAAAACCAAAAACAATCAAACAAGAAAAGAAATTAAGCATGTTCTCCAGATCAAGGCTGCTGTGCAGAATGGTGCATTATCATGACATTATATGTGCCAGAAGCCCAGAAGGAAGGAATGAACACCACATATTGTAAGAGCAATCTTCAAACATGCTTTATTCCTAAAGGGCTTTTTACACCACAGTTTACACAAGCTCCCTTCTCTCCTGCTTCCAATCAATACAGGTTTCCAGAAGGGGCAGAGGTAGAAGAAACGAAGTCAAGATCCAGTGGCATGAGTTCAGGGGCAATTGTTTATAGCTAGAA
Organism: Molothrus ater; assembly: GCF_012460135.2. Taxonomy (NCBI): domain Eukaryota; kingdom Metazoa; phylum Chordata; class Aves; order Passeriformes; family Icteridae; genus Molothrus; species Molothrus ater. The sequence goes on along the minus strand of NC_050479.2, from coordinate 79,609,294 downwards.
AAGACATGTTTATAGGAATAATGCATTATGTTCACCCACCCCTTAGCTACCATCACTGTGAAAGAGCTCTCTTTTTTCCTCAGTCTAGTAAAGCACACAGGGGATATCTATTAGATCCTCTCTGAAACAAAAGGCAAGTAGTTGCTGCCAATGCAATGTAACTTGGAAGCACACAGGTAAATTCTCAGAGAAAACTGGGGCGAAGGGACAAAGTTTTCCTCAACTTCTAAATCTACTCTTGACATGGAAAGAGATACATCAGAAGACATCACCAAGTTTAGCTTCTACAAAGCACTCAGCACCTCATTAAACCCTGCTGCTGTTACCAAAAAGGGACATACATCAGCACAGATATTAGGAGAATGCAGTTGTTCTAACAATAATGTAAAACACTTACACATCATCTTGAAACATTTTGGTGAAAGGTTGGCATGGGTTGAGTTCCTTGCCTGACTCAGGAAAAACAGCACCACGTTGAAGAAGAAGTTGTATTATTTTCTTATTTCCAGAAAAATTAGCAACTGTAAGAGAGGTCCTAGGGCATCCAAGAGATTAGAGTAAATACATCAGCTTTTGCAAACATTGCCTAGCCAATACTTTAATTCCTCCTTGCCCCTTAAACAATTCATTTCCCCTCTCATACAGGCAGAGTGAAGGCACAGCCAAATGCCTACAAATGTTGGAGAATTCAGGCATGTGGGACCTCAGGAGGTCTCCTGGACAAACACCTGCCCAGAGCAGACTCAGGGCCTGTGTGCCTGCATGTACATGCACATGTGGATGCCTTGCATGGCAAACAGTGCTTTCTTGCAGTCCTCAGTGTGGAAATCACTCCCTGAAGAAAGAGACACCCGAGCCAGGGTCTGCTTTCACAAGTCACACACAGGAGGGAGATCCTTCTGGGCGACTCCTGGTCCTTTTTCAAAGCTCATTCTTATGCCTCCCATCAATCCAACTCAAACAGTGCTAAGGAACCCCACATGCACTTTTGGCAAACCCATTACCTAAAAACTTTATCCTGAGCATTCACATCAGCTCCTTTTTGAAGAAGGAACTTGACCATTTCTTCATGGTTTTCAGTGATTGCAAGAGTAAGCGGAGTGTATCCCCACTGAAAGGAGAAATCATCTCTCTTAGAATAAGAGACAAGTCAAGCAAGCTGACATGGGAAGAGCAGCTTTACTCAAAGTTCAAGCTTACTTTATTCTTAGCATTAATATCTGCACCATACTCAAGTAACAGCTCCACTAGAGGTTTGCTAGAAACCCTGACAGCAAAGTGAAGGGCGGTGTTACCGTTTACACCTCTGTGGTCGTGGTTGGCACCATGTTCCAGCAGAATAGCTGCACAGTCCCTGTGCTGGTGCTCTACTGCCTGGAAACAAGACACAAAGCAGGAATAACTTCCAACATCTATATTTCTCACTGTCAGAACTCCTGCACCTTCCCAACACTGGAAAGTATGAATGCCATCAAAGATTAGAGAACATATGCCCCTTCTGCATACCTTCATTAGTGGTGAATTATCCAATTTGTCACAAGGGTCTAGCTTGCACTTATTTTCTACCAGAAATTGAACAACATCTGCATGGCCATTTATGCAAGCAAGATGCAGAGGAGTCCTAGAAATTAAACATATGCAGTTGTCCTGGTTTAAGTCCAGATGGCAAATAAGCACCATGCAGCCACTCACTCACACCTTCTCCCTCCCCACCCCAGTGGAACAGGGAGGAGAATCAAAATTAAAACTTTAAATAACAATTAAAATATAACAGATTGATAAATAAAAAAGGAAATAAAATAAATATAATAATAATAACAACAAATTAAAAATCCCAAGAAAAAACTGTGATGTACAATACATTGGCCCACAACACACTGACTGATGCCAAATCCCATTTCAGAATGTTGACCTGACTAATTTCCCACCAGCTTTTTGTGTACTTTCTCACTGGCAGAGCATGAGACACTGAAAATGTCCTTGACTTAGGGTAAACACTGCTTAGCAATGGAGGCTGTGTAAATCTACAGAGAGTGCAGAACAAGTGTGTGAGCCCCTGAGACCACCCCCTCCCCCACATTAGCCCTGCATCAGTTTTGTCCCAGAGACTGATGGGATGGGACTTCTGACAGCACTAGGAATGCTGTGCTGACTTTCTGCAAATCCGTGCCCTGTTAAACCAAGCTGCTCAGTCTGGCACCTGGAAGGGAGCTGTCTCTGCTTGAATAAAGGGCTGATGAGCTGCACATAAAACGAATCATCAAATCTTAGTATGGTTTGGGTTGGAAGGGACCTTAAAGACCACCTAATTCCAACCCCTGCCATGGGCAGGGATACCTTCCACTGGACACAGTTGCTCAGAGCCCCATGGAGCCTGACCACTTGGATAAACAGGGATGGGACACAAAGAAGATCAAGTACAGGGCCCAGGCTCCAGAGCAGGGCAGGGCAAGCCAGAACAGAGTGGAGCTTTCACTGTCTCCTATTACAGCTCAGGCAGGGCTCCCTTAAGGCTGGTGCTCTGGGGCTGGCCCTGCTGCCAGACACAATTCTGGGCTTTGCTGGCTCTTCCAGACAGGGTGGGTGTGTTCTCTGCAAAACTGGGTTTGTCACCTGGTGTGCAGCAAGCCAATAATTACACACTTGTGAGAGGCACGGATTGTGTGTTTCAGAGTTACATGTGCTTGGGTGCTCAATGGTATTTCATAGATAAAGCACACGCTATTATTTATACATAGAAGTTCAGAATTAACAGCTTCCCAAGTACGGCCCCTCTACTATGACTGGTTAATAGTTTCCATACAAGTTATATAACCACAGCTAACTTCTATGCATGCTTAGTGGAGGGGTCTTCACCTGGGCAGGGGTCTTTTTAACCTGCAGGTATGATTTTCAGTATTATAATGAAGAAAATACAGCTAGACTATACATGGACCTTGAGTCTTCTGCCAAACTGGCAATGTATATACATAGAAATGCATCAACATCTTGATTTATAGCAACCTTTACAGATGTCCTTCACTAAGGGATGCTTCTGCTGTCTGTTCTACTGAAACAACAATATCTTGATTTACTACATCCTTAATGCTTGTAAGTTCTAGGATGTCCTTGGCTAAGGGATGCTAGCTGCTGCTGTTCCACTGATTGTCTCGTTTCTTGCTGCTGAGGCTTGAAAACAGGCAAAATACATCCATAAAAAAACCCACCCCGACTCAGATAATTTTGACAAATTCCGCATTTTGAACAGGCCTGCTGTTCGTCCTTACTGCTTGTCCTGGTTGTAGCCATTGATGCGGCGCTTGTTCAGCCACCAGTGCTGCCGCAGCCGGGCCAGGTCGGCGCTGGCGGCCGCGCTGTGCAGGTCCACCAGCACCATGGCTCGGGGCTCGGCAGGCCCAGGCCAGGCTCAGCACACACAGCGGGGGCCCGGCCGCCTCTGCCCAGCCCCAGGCCTGGAGGGGAGGCGGCCGTGGGGACGGGATCCGCGGATCCGAGAGGCCAGGTCCGGGAGGCCTCTCGCAGCCCCGGCGCTGCCCATGCCCCCGGCACGGAGCCGGCACTGGGGGCTGGACAGCGCCCGGCCCGGGCACAGCGACCCTGGCAGCCGGCACTGGGGGCTGGACAGCGACCCTGGCAGCCGGCACTGGGGACAGCGACCCTAGGAGCCGGCACTGGGGGCTGGACAGAGCCCGGCCCGGACAGCGACCCTGGGAGTCAGCACTGGCGGCTGGACAGCGACCCTGGCCCCGGCACTGGGGACAGCAACCCTAGGAGCCGGCACTGGCGGCTGGACAGCGCCCGGGCCCGGACAGCGACCCTGGGAGCAGGCACTGGCGGCTGGACAGCGCCCGGCAGCCGGCACAGGGACCCTGGGAGCCGGCACTGGGGGCTGGACAGCGCCCGGCGGGGACAGCGACCGTGGAACGCGCCCCGGCGTCACACACGGGACACACCCGCCCCGGGGCACGGCCGGCTCGGCGGGGAAGGCGGGAGCTGGGATAACACGGCCTGTAGTGTCAAAATCACAGCGTTTCAGTAAGCCTGAGACCGCCTCTTCTTGAGAAAGAAGAAGTGCTCATCTACACTCATTATAGATCATGAAGAAGTATGAGCTATAATAATGAAGGATGTTAGCCCAGATGAAAAAAAAATAAATAACAGAACTGACACAGTGCTGGTTCCCAGGAGACTGTGCTTTCCCCTCGGCACACAGCCTTCTGGAAATAATCTGTTCAAGCTTCCTCTAAGCCAAGGGCAGGCTTTTGAACAGGAGGCAGGCTGGAAGCCTCCCATGGTATACCATCTCCTAATCCCAGGGATCAATCGGTAATTGTATTTCTATCCTCTTCAATCCATTGATCATTTTATGTTAAAGCATTAGCTAATTAATGACTACCTTTGAACACCAGAGTTAGACTCATTAAGTTCATTTTGAATAAATCAATAACTGAGACAAAATTCCTGATGGTTTGGGCAGCCTTTAAAAGGGGTAATTTAGAAAATGAGTTTTCAATGACTCCATTCTAGCAGTTGGCAAGAACTCAAAAACTAAGCTGAGTCTCAACTGAGGCCATAAACACTTTTATAGAAACACTAAAGTCAGATTTTCAAGGGAATTCAGCACCCCAAATTCCCAGCTTTTTTTAAAATCTGCCTACTCTCCTGGCATTAAAATACATCAGAGGCAAAAACTCTGAGCCCTCTGTCATGAGCAGGAGCAGAGCTGTTCACTACATATGCACAAAGAGAAAACAAATTATTTCCTGAAGAAAAAGACATTTTAAGGAATGATTTTGCATTTCCTCTTCTATCTATTAGGAAAAAAAAAAGGTGGATGGCAGGTGGAAGAAAACCGAAGGACAGAAAATAACTCTTTAGGGAAATGCTAATACCCAACATATACGCTATTTCTTTTCTCTTTTTTTTTCCACCTAAAAGATCATTGTAAAGATGATAATAATATAAATGAAAGATTAAAGTCTTGATTGCTTTAATACCTAACTGCTAAATCCTGTTAATAGGGAAAATATGTCTCACTGCTTTTTCTAAAGCTTTTCATGCCTGATTTTCAAATTATATGGTAAAAATTCACCACAGCCAAATGCAAGGGTCCCCACTGAGGGACAGGAATGAGTTAGGCCACTGGTTGTTCATAAAATAATCCCCTAGTAACTTACCATCAATGAAAAATTTACATTCACAAATAATCAGGAGCCAGATTTTGACTACCTAGATAAAAGTCGGAGGCCTTTAACAGGGAAGTATTCTTTTGAGCCTCAAAAGAAGGCATGGACTTTGGATGCTAGCTTCTCAAAAACTTAAAGAGGAAAGACCACAGAGTCTTTTCCTTGCATGGATTAATCCTTGCATGGTGTAACCAGTTGCACCAGTAGAAGTTGTTCTGGTGGATGTGATAGAATTACTCTTGGTGATTGTACCAGCAAGCAGTATAGAGAAATACCCCCCACTGCAATGGCTGTTAATTCTGTGTCCCCTAGAGATACCCTGCCAGAGCCAAAGTGTCACCCACCTTGTTTCACTGAATGCCATGGACAGTGCTGCAATTATTATCCAGACTGGAGGCAATTCCATTCATTCAATCTTGCATTTCATTCACACAGCCTAGCCTAAAGCACATCTTTGCAAATGTTGTATTTGATTCTATCCCAGCACACTGTCCACCCAGCATTCAGAATTAAGCAGGCTAACTGAAATAACAAGTGAAAACCCCATTTAATTTGTAATGCCTCCTCATGATTTCTGTGAGTCACATGGTGGTTCTCTGCTAATTGGTTTCTTGCAGGGAAATAGACAACTGAAGTGGCACAGGCCATTCCACCTGACTGTTGGCACACTGGTCATTACAGAATCACAGAATTTCTAGGTTGGAAGAGATCTTTAAGATCATCGAGTCCAACCCATGTTCTAACACCTCAGCTAGATCATGGCACTAAGTGCCACATCCAGTCTTTTTTTAAACACATCGAGGGATGGTGACTCCACCACCTCCCTGGGTAGATGATTCCAGTATTTGACCACTCTTTCTGTGAAAAACTTCCTCCTTAATTCTAGCCTGTATCTCCCTTGGCGTAGCTTGAGACTGTGTCCTCTTGTTCTGTCTGTTCTTGCCCGGAGAAAGAGACTGAGCCCCAGCTCACCACAGTCACCCTTCAGGAAGCTGAAGAGAGTGATAAGGTCACCTCTGAGTCTCCTTTTCTCCAGGCTGAACAACCCCAGCTCCTTCAGTCGTTCTTCATAGGGCTTGTGTTCCAAGCCCGTCACCAGCCTCATTGCTCTCCTTTGGACACGCTCAAGCATCTCAACGTCCCTCCTAAAGTGAGGGGCCCAGTAATACTCAAGGTGTGGCCTCACCAGTGCCGAGTACAGGGGAAGAATGACCTCCCTGCTCCTGCTGGCCACACTATTCCTGATACTAGCCAGGATGCCATTGGCCTTCTTGGCCACCTGGGCACGCTGCTGCATTACCATGACTTGAAAGAATTTAGTTGTGCAAGTAACAGGATACTGCTATCAAACCTCCAGCATAGTCACTGGGTACTGTGTAAGAACATAGGAGCTTTCATATTTAGCATGTGGCAAAAAAAAACCCCTGCTCTCACAAACCTGCTCTGTGTAAGGTTCCCTGATTCTAACACTGTATCCCTTCACCAATGTTTGCCAGCCACCATTCAGTGGTGTAGCTGAAAGAAAGCAGCAGGGTTTGCTCCCAGACACCACCTGAATCTCTTAGTGATTGTTAGATTTCATCCTGCTTGATGAACAGATTAGTTCTGTGCATTGGAATTACTCTACACTTTTGCTCAGAGAATTTACTTATTATTCTCAGAGCATCAGAAGTAATCAATTCTATGATTTTTTGCCCTTTTATCCCTCATAATGCTTTTTCACCTCATTCCAGAAATGCATTTTCATCTGAAATTTGCACCCAAAGTTCTACTGGGACCATCCACAGAGTACCAAGCTTGTAAAGACAGCACAATATCAGCTTTGATATTTTTCTTCATTGTAGACAAAACTAAAATGACTGTTTAGTATTTTTCATCACTTGCATACCAATAGTGTATCGGTTCTTGTGTATTAACCCTTTGATGTTTTTATCTGCACTCTTTATTCACATTTCTTCCCAGACTTTTGAATTATCTGATCATAATAACTGTGCAGGCTGGGATCCCTCTATTCCAGGCCTCCCTGAGATGCACAGCCATTGGGAGACGCCTGCTCTCAGGACATAGCCTGTTGCATACTCCTTTAGGCAACTCCTTAGCTGCTAACTACATCTTGTCTTCAACAACTTCTGTTTATGAAGGAACTTCCATCATGTGTTTAACTCCATGGTTTGAAGCTTAAAGAACATTAGCACCCTAACGTTGCTGGTGGGATAAATACTGCAATTGCCTTTCAGCCAGAAACAGTCCCAAGAAAGGCTTAGGGAAGCTGGCAGAAAGGGAGATTACAAACCTCCTCAGGGCCAGGTCACAGTCTCATAGCACTTTCCTTCCGCCAGCGTACAAGAAAAAGACATTTTGGAGAGGAAGTGTCACTACTACTAGATACTTCCCTGATTTGGATCCCTTTCTTCCAAAAGACAACCCTGTGCTGTGTTTTTAAACCATCTTTAAGAAAACACTCAGGAAAAGTTAGGACACAAGTTATTTAGGTAAAAGTGGCAGTACTGAGATGTTGCAGGACACCAGAGGAATGGCTGGCTGGCTCCCAGCATCCAGGTGGGAAAGTGATGGGAGAACAGGGGCAGCCGAGAGTGGGTGGGGCAGTTCTCCCTGCCCCATGTGTGTGTGTGTGTGTGTGTGTGTGCAGGGCCAGCCCCAGAGCCCACACTGCCAGGAGCAGCCCAGCTCTGCTGGTAGTGCAGGAGCAAGATTCCAGGGCTGGAATTGGCATAGGCTTGCCTGACAGAGGACAACAGGCATAATGAAATAATAAAACTTGGCATAATTTTACAGTTAAACTTGACAATTTTTTTTCCCAAACTAAACTATTCTATGAGAAACATTCTGCAATAAAGTTATGTTTATGAGGGTTTATCACATAAACCCTGCTCAGTACTCATAGGCCCTTTGTGAGCTGTGCTCCCTTTCATCTGCATTTTGCCTTTCCTCTTCTTTGGGTGGGTGGTTGAGATGAAGTGACTCACCACTGGACACCTTGAAATATCTTCAACAGACAGAAAGAAAGCTAATTTAATTTAAAATGACAGGAACAGTAGGCTTACCTGTCTAATCTGATTTATTAGTGTTCCCCTGCCAACTAGTTCAGATAAGGTTCCAACCACATGAGCACCTTCATTTGCTTGGTCTCCTACAGACATTTAAGAAGATTGTCCTTTCTATGGATTTTGTCATATGTGACAAACACAGTGAATTCCCTTTCTTCCTTTTTTTCCAGTTGGTCCTTAAGAGACAGAGCACACAGTTAATTTGGGAGATTTAAAGAACAAAGATAAAGACTGGTTTAAGTCCACTTTCTCTGAATGACTTTTTTTCTTCCCTGGAATTATGTCCGATACAAAGGTTTCTTACAAAGGAAATTCACAACAGACCCACAGGGAGATACTAAAAGGGTGGTCAGGATGTGCCTTCAAACATCCCTAATTCAACAACTGAATGCTGCACAAGGGAAATGGACTACAGAAAATGGACAGGTTATTACCATGCAAACCTGTAATACACTATTGCCATTGTCACTAAGAAAGCCAAAGCTTTGTACTGAGCTCTTTAAGCCTCAGAGGAAGGGCTTGCCCTTGACAAGCTTTCCTTGACCTGTACAACCTGCACAAGGTAGGCAAGCAGAAGCTAGCCAAATCTGGCTTTAGGGGTAATGGAGAGAACAAAGAGTGAATACTTCTAACACTGATGTAAAATGCATCATATATTGTATATTCACATGTAATGTGGAGCTGCAGAACAATCAAAAAACAGTAAGGTGCAAAATATATGTTAGCAAATACATAAATGTGGCCCCATGTGTGTTTTGAAGTGGAGGAGAGGAAAACACCACCATCTGCACTTCCAGATGCTGGTAGTGGGCTAAAGCTCCCCCTACCATCAACCACCAAACAAAACCATCAACCTGAGGACTCAGAGGAGCAGGGAAAGAGTGAGGCAGAAGGGGTCAAGAAACTAAACAGGGTGAGACTAATAACTGTAATTGTATAGTTATCATTATTATATTATTATTGAAGTTTTTCTGCATTGAAGCATTTTTCTTTCTTATATAATTATTTGGTCTGAACTATTATTTGCTTCTTGGATTAGATTGTTAATATTTCAATCACACCAGCAATACATTCTTGTTTTATATAAATTTCTTCTGAAATTTCCTCTGTCCTATGCACTCCCTATCCCTTCTTTATCCTTTGCTCCTCCCATTGCACCATCCAGAGTGGTGGCCACACTGAAAATGAACCAATGTGAAAGACAGGTTTTTTTCCAGTGATTTGTTCTGGGAGGGTTGATCAACTTTGCAAACACCATCAGAGTGAAGGGAAGATTACTACCTGCTTTTAAAAAGCTGGAGCTCTACACAGTTTTACTATCTGAGCGTCATTATAATTTCAAAACTATCTCATTCCAACAGAATGTAAAATGCAATAATAACTACCTGTGAAATTTCTATGGCTATGTCCTGACAGCAGTACAGCAGCAGCAGTTTTTCCCTACTCTTATTTATTCCTTCTTATTATATATATGCATTTTCCTGATTATTTTAACTGTAAAACCAGCCACATTTCAGGAAACAAGAATTTTAAAGCCGATTATATCTGGAGCAGGACAGTGATTGAAATGAAAATTGTATTTTCAATGTAGACTTTCTTAAAAATTACCATTCTTTGAGTTCTCATACCTCAGTGTTTAGGGCAGGATGGAGAGTAAATACCACATATACAAAAACACAGAATTAATTCTTAAATATTTTTCCCTTATCTAAAGCATATTTCTGCAGCATATCATACAAGCTAATTCTAGCCCAAATATTCAGATATTCAGTACTATTTTTCTTGATGCATGTTCCCAGAAAGGAAAGGTGAAGGGTGTAGGAAATCTACCAAGATAAACTAATGTATGAGATGATTTGCAATAGATTAGTCATTTAAGCAGAAAATTTAAGAGAAGTCTGAAATACTCATGCAGGCTAAATTTTAAAAACATCTACCTCAAAATAAGTAAAGAATTAAAGGTATGCAGGCAACAGCTGTGCACTCCTCCAGGAAGAGATAATATTTTTGTTCTTTGCTTATTCAGCAATTAAAGAGGTCTTAATCAATTAAAGCCTTCTTATAACCACAGTCACCACAGGACAAGCAAATATTTCATAGCTCTTTATGCTCTAAATCGGTCTTATCCTGAGCTTTTGGTTTATTCTGGACTAAAGAAGGCTGCAGCCTTGCACATGATGCCAGTGATTATCCCAAAGCATACGATCATGCTGAAGCTTCACATCTCTGTAGTGTTCCAGTTCCAGTTGAGGCTACAGAAACCTGGATCCAATGCAGATGAATGCTACACACAAGCCAAGATATTTATGTCCAAATTTCCTACAGCTTAAGGCATTAATTTCTTCCTTCTGTAATATTTAGAACATTTTCGTCCTCAGTCTGGGATTACATTTTCTGGAAAAAACACAATCCTAAACCTGCAACCCCAATTTTGGCTGCTCTTTCCTTTTTAATAACTTCTGTATTGGCAAAGTGTAGGAATTGGGCATTTAAAGCAGTTCTTAAGGGTAGGCGTTGGATTTTCAGAACCAGAGCAAATAATCATTTGTCAAGGTCATATGTTTTTATAAATATGTTTTGTTTCTGGCTCTCAGTGTTGTATTTTCTATGGCTCACCAGCACTTTATGGTTCTGAGTGACCCAAGTACTGCTCAAGACAGATGAAGTGCTGGGTTAGTGCAAATTCTTCATCTGACCCCAGTTCAATCTCATAGCAAAATTATCCATGGCCCTAGAGAAAAAGAAAATCCAAACTGCTCCTCATATGTATTCTTTAAAAAAAGCATCCTGCCACATCCTGGCAGTACCTGAGCCCATCAAGGCAATTCATCTCTCCTCATCACTATGTCTGCTGGATTTTTCACCATGGGTCTGCCAAAGGTGAGTTATTCTGACAATTTTTCCAGATTGTCAGAATAACCTGGGAGCAGATAAGGATGTAGGCACAGGGCAGGCAAGGGATTAAACTCATCCTGTGGTCAGGAGCAGCTGTACACAGAACACAAGACACCCTAAAACTGTCAGGACTGTGGAACATAACCAAGATCACATCCAAGATCACCTGAAGAGCCCTGGGCATGAGGGTTTTCTGTGACAAGGAGACATGGTTTGGCATATCACTCCTTTACACGAAGTTCCTAGGCTTAATCTGGGCTTTGCCTCTTTGTTTTAGGAACAAGCATATTCTTATATAGGGACCTGCTTCTGACACTGTGGTGAAGGCCATAATAGAGAGGTCTCTATAAAATCACCTTCTCCAAACAAGAAGTGAAATAATTCCTTTAAACTGTTAAGTCAGGAACTGAATAAGTGTTTGTCATCTAATTTCAGCTCTCCCACACGGAGTGAAGTCAGTGAAAGTTTAGGCATCTAAAAGCTATTTTGGATTGACTTCAGTCTTCTAACCTGTCGAGAAGGACAAAATTCTGTAGTTCTCCAGTAAGAAGTGATCTCATTGTAATAACTTATTTCTGCAATTACCTGTAGCTCATTAAGAGTGAGTTATTTCACTTAGTTTTCATCTCTTACCCAGAAAACCCCATTAGGCAGCCAAAGGCAAGAATCAGCAAAGAGACAGGGAAAAATAACTCTTGCTATAATAAATAATTTGCTGTTTGCTGAGTTTTAAGTTAGTTACTAATCTTCAGACTTTCTATTGGCAAGACATCACCTAAACTTGTATTTTCATCCATTTAAGCATTCAGTAAAGTTTTTGGCAGAGTTGACACTCCAGAACTTGTTGATCTACTCTTTTGGACTTACTTACAGCTTACTACTAATAAAACTACACTAACTCAACACTGCTTTATAATTCTTGACCCACACCTAGATGGCCTGTCAATGATATTGTGAAAGACAATGACAGTGTGAAACTATTGGTGAATCAATTCACAAAAACCCTCCTTTGCAAACTATGAAGTCAGGAAAAATTGCGCACAAGAAATTGCCCTCAAATGGATTTTGTCATATCCAAAGGATGTTTTTACTACTCATGGCATGAAATGATATGATGACTCCTTTACACAGGAGTAAGAATGTTTAAAATACTACTGAAATATTTACTATGAATTAACTCAAGGAAAAGCCCATGCACTTCTTCCATGAGGTTGTGTATGACTTGATACTGTAAAATTTCTCAGCTCTCCTAATCAAGAACAGGTCACTGGTTTAGCCTCTGACAATTCAAAGCCTACATGGGTATTACTGAAAGTTCATCTCAGTTTTGCTGCCTGCAGCCTCCTGAATCCAGAAACTAAGGCTCTGCCCTCCTTCAGCCCTGCACCCATGAGATCAAACTCCAGTCAGGATGTTATCTCCACTGCTTTGTCCCCCCATCCTCAAAAATGTCTCCAGGATAATTCATTTTCCTTGTGACATACATATGGAAAACCGCTATTATCTCAGTTTCATCTCTGCTTATCTTCTTTGTGCTCCTTTGTGCTGAATGAACCACTGATCCATGAAACCCTCTGGCTGCTCAGCACTGCTGCAGTCCTCACTCCCTCCCTCCTCTCCTTGGGCTTTGAACATTTGGCACTACAGTAATCTTATTGCCAACTCACCTGAAGAACACGAATCACCCCTCTTTCTCCCAAATCACTGTTAAAATAACAAAGGGGGGGGTGTTACGATTACAATAAGTAAATGTTGTGCTTTTTTTTTTTTAATTTATAATTTCAATTTTCCTCTCTGTCCCTGAAATGAAATTCTTACAAGCTGTCATCTAGAAGGACCCTCCATTTTTCACTATGCAATATATTTTGTCCATTTAGTTTTTGTCCAAAACCAAATGCAGATGATTATTTATTTTCAGAAAAGGATGGGATTTTTAAAAATGCCTGAACAGAAAGAATACCGTGGGTATCACTGACAGATGGCCACAGCAAGCACGGTGAGTATTTAAAAGCGTTTGTGAGAGCAGGATAGGTCCCCATGCTTTCAGTGTTGAAAGCCAAGTGTCTGTCCCCTGCGATGTGTACAGTCAGCATCTGTTACAGAGAGGAGTAAAACACAGAAAGATCTGAACAGTTTAGGGAAATTCTGTCATTTCCACATGTGGTTTAAAAAAACAAGACAAAGTTACCCTCTCTTTTTTCATCAGGTTTTTTTCTGTGTGTTTGTGTGTGAGAGTGTTGGGTTTTTTTTGTTTCTCACTGAATGCATTTGGAAATGTTGACTTTTTATTTGGAGGTGCATCCTCAAAATAAAAAATTATGAAATTCACAGTATTGGCACATACCTATTTGTTTGTTTCATAGGGCACAGGTAAATAATTGTTAGAATGATTGTTAGAAGCCTTTCCAATTTTAATAACACTGTTCTTTCAGCTATCACAATGCATAAGCAGTTCATCTGTCTTCATTGCCTTGCCTGACCATATTCCCTGGACTACTGTCAAAATATCCCCAGTGTCCTTGAAAAACCTCATAGACAGACAATAATCAACACATGATCCGTGAGTCTCCAGGGATCCATATGCAGAAGTAAACAAAACAGATCCCTGGTAACAGAGATCCCCAGAGGATATGTGCTACAGAGAAAGGCACTCTATTGTCTGTGATTCAAAAGTCAATGCTTCAGAAAACAATACTACTGTTTTTAGCCATTAGAAGGACATTTTAGCTAAAAGCAATCTAAAAAGAAATTTATTTTTATTTCCTTTTGAAACAAATTATATAAAAATTTAAGTTTTTTCATTACAAACTTAAGGGAAAGAAATAACATGGTGATCTGAATCTCTTGGCTATTTATGTCAGAGGCCATGGATAACAAGTGGACAATTCTGATTGTATTCTGTGGAAGGCAGCAAGATATGTTCCAGCAAATCCTTTATGATGAAAGTTTTCTGAGCAAAAATGGCTGCAACACTTTCTTGTCCATCCCTGTACTTCTCAGAAGTCAAATGATTTCCAGAAAGAGGAAAGAAAAAAAAATAAAGTTCAGGATAAGACTGTGACATCTTAAACTTCAAAATATCCTCTCACTGAGACTGAGTTTAGACAATAAACTTTTCCCCCCAAGCTGCACCATCCATGGCAATTTTATGCTTTAAAAAACACGGCAGCAAAATACTAACTGTAATGCTTTTGGCTGTCTGCTCTTTCCCTCATTCATACATCATTTAGCTTCCTTTTAGGAGGTGAAAACATCAGCTAATCTGAAGAAGGAAACAACTGGTTTGAAGCAATTGTTCCATGTAATACTCTTTTTTTTGTATTCTCTCTTGTGCCATCATGGTACATCAATAATTTATAGAGCATTTAATTACGCAGTAAAGCACAAGTGGGCATATTTTCCATAGCTATTCCAAGCACATCAACAAGGCCTTTTTCCCCTTAAGGCCTTGAAGCATGTACAGTAATGGACTTATAAAACTTTCCCTAGAGTACCTTACTGCTCTTGCTTTAGGTTCTTTTAATTTATTTTGGGGATGCTTTTTTTGTTTTGGTTTGGTTTTTTGAAAGGGGAATTTTCGGGTCAAACCTAGAGAATACTCTTACTGCTTTGACTTCATCCTTTCATAAGTGAGTACATTAATATATAATATAGTACTGACCTGCACTGAATGGTTTTTTTAAAAATCTTGCTCAGGCTTCACAGGAAACAAAACAAGGGCTTCTCAGGGAGAAAGAATCAGATGGCATTAGGCTGGTTCCTTGCTGATTTTGGTGAGACACCTGTAGACGGTCCATTCTTTGTATTCCCTTTGTTTTCAGCAGGACCTTTGGAATGATGACACTGCCACACTCATACTCTGAATCACTCAAAAACTCAAAATTTCCTTCCTGCAATGGGCCCTGACATTAGGTAAGGGTCAGGGCAACACCATTTCATTTCTGCCTTCTGATTTGAAGGCTCTTGGAGTGACAGGTTAACCCTCTGCATTTCACTGTATTTTGTAAAATAAGCATAAAAAAAGCTTGCACCAACTACACAGAAGAGTACCATGAGACTAATTATCAGTGTTTCTGAAGAACTGTTACGTCCTCTGGCCAAATGTCTTATTGGCAATGTTTCTTACTCTGTTAAGTGCCAATCTGAGCAGTAGGCACCAAATTCCTTCTTTCCTTAAGGCCACTGAAGACAGCAGACCAAGTTCTGCCCTCATATCTGAAGCCATCACAAATCTCTTCAGGACTACTATTAAAATTGAGACTTCTTTTACTTCTGCAAAATCCTTAAGAAAAAGCAAAAGAAGCGTTCCAGTGACAAAAGTTGAGCTCCATCTGCCTAGCACACTGCTTGGCCCAGTTTCAAGTAAATGTCATAACCCTGCACCTGTGACCATTTATTTGTGTCTACAAAGTGACACAATTAGAGATAATGGAGGAAAATATACTTTATATATATACATTTATATATCTATGTAAATCTAT
Organism: Molothrus ater; assembly: GCF_012460135.2. NCBI lineage: Eukaryota > Metazoa > Chordata > Aves > Passeriformes > Icteridae > Molothrus > Molothrus ater. The sequence continues at coordinate 79,593,664 of NC_050479.2, read as the reverse complement.
ATTCTGCAGAATGAAAGCTACCTGAAGCTGGAAGCAGAATGCCATAAAATATGTGGAATAAGCACAGAGACAAAGAGAGAGACAGCAAAATCACCACAGAAAAGAGAGGTGTGTGTACCAGGGTTTTGTCAGGGAGGGAAGATTGTTGCAAGAAGATTTTTGGCTTTATGAGTGAAGAAATTTTGAAAGAATAGGAAGAGTCAGACATATTTAAGAAGGCTGTCAGGTTTGGCCCATCATTCAGTGTACCAAGCTATGAGCCTTATCTATAAGAGAAATTGGTGTAGAGGAATACTCTATTTTCTAGATGCTTTGCAATATAATGTTATGGAATTTTCATGCAGATTTTCCACAACTGAGATCTCCATAAAATAAAAAATGTAAACTTGTTTGGAAACAATGAGTTATTTCCTAAACCCTAAGTGTGATGGGGAGGTTAGTAAATGGAATCCCCGCTCTGCTCACACTTGGGTGTGTGCCAGTCTTCTTGCTACTTCTGTTTTCTTTCCAGTATTGTTTAATGTTGCAGTGTGATTTCCTGTTTCACCTATCCCAACCCCCTCAGGTGTGCCAACCTTTCCCTTCCCCTTTTGCCCTCCTGCTGAGAGCTGTCCATCAATCTTAACATTCCAGCAAGGGCGTGGTGTGGTTGGCAGAAGTTCAAAAGATGCCCCTCAGGTCCAGGCTCATTGGCCTGTCCAAGTGTCTTTATCCCTTGAGCCTTCCCCTCCTCACATCTGGTTGGTGCCTCACCTGTCCCTTCCCCTTCCCCTGTCCCCGGGGCTAAAAAGGAGACGAGACCATGCGGCCGGTGTCTGTCTGTGAGCTTTTACCACATTCAGAGGTCTACCACCCTGAAATAAAATTCTGGATTAAAAACTCTACGACAGAACCCGCTTCTTTTCTCTTCACTGCCGCTTCAACCTTTTCCACCAAAGGTAAACTGAGTTCCTACTTTGCCTGGATTTGTTCCGAGTGCCCAGCTGCAGCATCCAGCCGGCCAAAGGATTCTCTGGGGTGAAAAACGCCACAGCTGCCGCCTTTGGCCCAGCAGCAAGGGTCAGAAGAAGCCAGGCACCCCACACCCGGAAACATCGGGACTAATATTCAATAGTTTAATTAGCAAAAAAATTGACACAATAGCACATTTTGGGTGGACAAAAAAAACCTCAAACCACCCAGTTCTGCAGAGGGAGTTCCATTGATTTTGGACTAATGTTTACAATTTTTTGAATTTTCTGTGAGAAATTTCCCATGTTATCGCTGTATACAGGACACATCCCAAGCAGATGACATTTACAGCACTTGTCAACATTTTAAGACTCTTATTCAGGGAAAGTCAATTAGAAACTGCATTTTGTTTTCTTCCTTTCATTGAAATACTCAGTAGGAAGCCTTTCCAAATTACCTTTGGAAGATGCAGGTCCCTGTAAACACAGAGCTTTCTTTGGGACCACTGTGTTCTAGGATGATTACTTGGCTTGTTCATCTTGTTCCTGTATTTGGCCAAACAATTGGCTTGGCAGTGTGCCATAGCTAAACTTTTCCTTGGGAAACTTACTGTTGTCTAATTGAATGTGCAGTGAAAATATGTGAAATTTTAAAGTGTAGCAAGAAGAAAGAAGGTTAATGATTTTCTATGTTGCATTTTAAAAAGCATCTCCTTGGCCTTGGTGTACAATGATATGCACTAATTGACTAAGTTGCTAAGTGAGCAAGATTTGAAAATGAAAGATGTAAATATAACCCCTGATATTGATTGCTGTGCAGGGGAGAACTTAGAGAGGAGAAGCATACATTAGGTTCACCATCCTCACATGAAAAGACATTGCAGGACATATACATTTTCAGAAATGTTAATAATAGTGAAGTGAGTGCCTTGAGAAGATGTAATTAAAAGTTACATTGATTTGCCTATCCATTTTTCACTTTCATGGCAACACTTATGGCTGCCGAGTAACTGTAGTGGAATCAAATGATTAATGCCCAGTTTTCAGGGATGTCCTCTTCACTGCAGATATGGAAATTTTAAAACATCCCCTGGGAATCCTCAGTATAGAACTATTAAATCTCACTGCAGTTCACTTTTCTGACCACTGAATCATTTTGCCTATCTCCTCTTTAAATACATGCCAGGCATTTGCCACCATGCTAAGCAGACACATGAGTTTTGTAATGTATATCCTTTGCCTCCTCTGTGAAAACATAGTATTTGAACTCAGATTTCTAGAAAAAAATGGTCAGTGAATTAGCCACTAATTTTATCTCTTCTGTAATGATACACACACTTTCTGTATGTATTATGGGGAGTCATGATTATACTGAGCATGGTTCAAAACAACATCAATAAATAATCATGTCTAAGGTGACAGCTTAGGTATAGATATCTGCACTGCTCATAAGAAAAAATAAGTGACATACATTGCACCCTTCTGTGTGGTTGGGGATTTTAGTTTGTTTGTTTGCCCTGGAAACCCCTTTAAAATATTTTCCTATTTAATAGTTCAGGTTTCTGTGGCAAATTGATTTGATAAGGTATAAATAAATCATTATGTATATCATCATGTATAATCATGTGCATGCTATGAAAGGCAACAAGAATTTACTGGAGACTCTTGAGCTTTCATGAGCTTGAGTGTCTCTTGATAACTTCTGCAGTGGTAGCTAAATTGGAGCCCTGCTGCAAAAAAAAGGGACAGAGCAAAAAAGGAAGCAGCAAAGTGGAGAAAATGCACAGTGAAGGCAGGATGCTGGTGAAAGAACAGAGTAGTCAGCATTACGTGCACTGGCACCAAACAGCACAGCAGTGTGTCCCACCCACTGAAACCAGAGGGTTGCAGCACCTCCAGATGCCAGTGCATGCTAAAGTGGCAGCTACAGCCCATGGGCAAAACCTACAGGGTCAGGTATCCTACAAAAAGGACCTTGAGGTTCAAAAAGTGGGTAGAAACTCACACAACCACTTCTTACAACTCCCAATTCACAGTCTGGAACAATGCCTCGTGTCCACTTGTGTTTGTCCTCTACAAGTGAGCTTGGTCCCTGCCCCAAGGACAGCCTGAGGATGCCCAAGATGATGCAGATTCTCTGGGACACCACCTCAAATAATCACAATGGAAACACAAAGGTGCAGCTCATTTGAACAGAATTCCATACAGACAGTACTTGAAACTCCCCTCTGGCAATTGCTCCGGTTATTTACTTCAAAAGAGAAAAATCTCTGAGAATGCACAAGTCAGATCTGAGATGTTTCAAGAAAGAGTGATGATCATATCATGACCAATGAGATATAAAACCAATACAGTTAAATGGATAGCTGCTGCTTTTTTAAAAATTATTATTACTCCCTTTTTATTATAACCTTGTTTTCAATTTTAGGTGCTGTTAAATTCATTCTTATTGTGCATTAATTTATTTGAAATTTAAGAATAATTTATCAGAGGTATATTTATCTGACTTAACATAAGATTATCATAACAGCGTAAGATTTCCTATCCAATGATGACTAAAAATACTGTGATTATCACTTTGCTGTAAGTATAGTACCATTTAATTTGAAAGCTGGAATTACCTAGGAGAAATGACTGCAGCTTGAAGACATCAATAAACTCCCAGAAATAAAACATAAGATATAAGAGGCCAATAAAATAATGATGTTCAAACTTTTCTTATTACTGACTGGGATGATGATGATGATGAAGCCTGTGCTGGCCATTGCAGAATGCCTTCATCAGGAAGAAAGTTGTCCACAAGGACAGCTAAAATTTTATGGACTATGAGTTTAAATTAGCACACTCAGTTCACTCAATCTCACCAATCATTTAAAAATCCCAGTTCAGGTTCAGCTGATGCCTTCAGATGAAATCAGAACAAATTTTGGCAGCAGTGGCAATCTGAGGCAGAATAAAAAAAGGGTAAAATCCAAAGATGCAGAGAGCTTGTTTCAGAGCATGTGCAATGCTAACCTGGGATGGGAGGGTGTGCAACATTTTGTTTTAAGATAATGGGAGGCTGGACAAGACTAGCAAAATCTTGACTGCAAGCATTGGATGATAAGAATATTCCCCATACCAGAAAAAGATGTTTTAAAAGTTTATTAAAAGCTATCAAGAAACTGTTTTGTCGGCCTGTGTTCAGCACATTTCCAAAATGTTAGATGCTTTTGAGGAAGAAAGGTGAAGGTTCTTTCTTGTCTTCCTGCTTTTTCTTTGAGGAAAGTTCTTCTTCTTTCTAATCTTCATGACAAAGATGTCCTATATTTGTTTTTTATTCAGTTTTCCTCTTTGCCATGTTCTTCTCTCAGCAAAATATGACATTTTGAAGTTTTCTGGGCTGGAGAAGTAAAATTGCTTTTTGCCAGTGATTCTTCATCTAAAGAAATTTCTCAGCTTTTTGACAAACAAAACTATTGCGCACTATCCAGGACAAACCATGTTTCCCAACAGAAGTAAGCCAAAGCTGTAAGATTAAATAATTTGGTATCTTGCTTTTGTTGAGGATGTCACCTGTATGCTTTCTGTGGCTTCCTGATGGATGGACAGAAACACAGGCAAGGAGGCAAGAAAGCAGCTTTAAAGTTCATATTGTGTTAATATGAATGGGGGTGGTTCACCAGAAGAGTGCTCTCATTGTGAGGGATTTTGCACTCTAAGGCACAGGATGACTTCCAAGAAAGATTTTCTTTCCTATCTTGTATACATTATACCTGGGATATTTGTGGTGTATTGTGTGAGATGTGGGGAAAAAATGAGAATGGAAACTTTCCCATTGAAGATAATAGGAATTTTGACTGGGGCTTAGATTCTGGCCAGAGGATTTATAGTTTGGTATTTATCTAGGAGTCAGAGAATCTGGATTCAGCTCCTCAGTGGAATATTGATTTCTGGATAGATGTTAGTATGTCACTTAAAACCTAATTTTTAAGGCAGCTGGTTCTCAATAAGTTTAAATAGCCCTGCCACTTCCTTCAGGTCCCAAAGAGAGAATTTACAATCTTGGAAAATTTAGCCATTAATCTCTGCCCTCTACTGCTGTATCTTTCTCAACTCTTCTGAATCCCACACTTTAAGTGGTCCATCTCTTCAAATTATAGTTTGGGGTTTTTTTGGTATTGGACCTTATTAGGATGCAAGAACAGTATTAAACATTTTTCCAGCACCTGACTCTATCAGGCCCAGGCTTTGTGCTATTAGACCTAAAAGCAACACAAATAGAAAATAATGACATAGTTTGTATTGAATTTTATTCAGGCCAGTGAACAAAGCAGCTGTCACATACTTAGGGTAAGTGCAGAAGTGAGTGAGTGTAACTGCTAAAAATGAAGATGCAATACCCAAAAGAGAGTCCTGCAGCAAAATCAGAGGTGAGAACAAAGACAGTCCAAGGAACTTTCCCAGACACTAATCAAACAGGAATGCACATATCTATGTCTGTGTGGGTGTACTGGGTTTGCATGGCAAGCTTTTGGTAGCAGAGGATCTACAGAGGTGGTTTCTGTGAGAATCTGCCAGAAGCTTCCCCCCATGTCTGACAGAGCCAATGCCAGCTGGCTCCCAGAGTGACCTGCCACTGAGCAAGCTGTGGGGATAAAATGCCAAAGAAAAAATAATAAATGCTGAACAGCAGCCAGAGGAGAGGAGTGAGAATATGGGCCAGGAACAGCCCCACAGACACCAAGGTCAGGGCAGAAGGAGGGGCAGGAGGTGCTCCAAGCACCAGAGCTGAGATCCCTCTGCAGCCCCTGGTGCAGCCCATGGGGAGGCAGCTGTGCCCCTGCAGCCCATGGAGGTCCATGGTGGAGCAGAGATCCACCTGCAGCCACTGGAGGATCCCATGCCTGAGCAGGGGGATGCCTGAAGGAGGCTGTGACCCCATGGGAAGTTCATACTGAAGCAGGGACCCACACTGAGCAGTTCATGAAGAACTGTGTCCCATGGGAAAGACTCAAGTTGGAAAAGTTTGTGGAGGATTTCCTCCCATGAGAAGGACCCCACACTGGAGCAGGGGAAGGGTGTGAGGAATCCTGTCCTTGAAGAGAAAGGAGTGGCAGAGACATGATGATGAAGAAGAGTGTGATGAACTGGCTGCAGCCCCCATTCCCCATCTCCCTGTGCCACTCTGGGGGAGGAAGTAGAGAAATCAGGAGTGAAGTTGACCCTGGGAAGGAGGGAGAGATACAGAGAAGGTTTTTAAAGCTCTTTTTTCTCATTATCCTTCTCTTTTACTAACTAAATTAAACTAATTGTCCCATGTCCAGTCTATTTTGGATGCAATGCTAGTTGAGGAGTCATCTTCCTGTCCATATCTTTAACAGTGATTCTATGAATGGACAGGATTTTAGAAGATGGGATCCAATCATAGACAGGGATTGTAACCAGTAGTAACCAGCCAAGTTCTAAACCAGCTGCCACTGCTCTGGGAGTGCTGATACTTTGTTCCACAATTTACACCTATGTTCTGATCATGGGAGGGCCAAAGTGGGCTGGGCTATGATCAGATAGTCCAGCTGATACTGATACTGATACTGATACTGATACTGACTGATACTGATACTGATACTGTCCTTCCTACTCCAGGTGCAGCCCTCTGCACTCTTCTATCAGCCCCTGTCAGCCACTCAGCTCTTCACATACCTACAAGGACAGTGTAAGGTGCCCTTTCCTTTGACTACATCCTTTAAATGCTACTGCTGTATAAATGTCACCAGTTCCAGTGCTGCCCACAGTACTACCCACTGCAGAGCCTTGTGCTGCTTTTTTACTCTGTGGCTCTTTTCCTTTTTTTCTGCTCTCCTGGCTCTGGACCAATTCCTTCTTTAAAATTCCTTTTGAAAGGTTCAGCTTGAGAACACTTCATTTAAGTACTGACAGTAGGTTCATACTTTCAGAAGTTCTGCTGCAGAGCACAGGAACTCACCAACTTCCCTTGATGAAATGCCTCATAGGTTTTTTTTAATGACTCAAGGAAAAAAACTGTCTTGGCTCCTTTCCTCTCTCCTCAATGATTCAGCCACCCAAACACGTAGCAAGATGTGTGAAAAGCCATTCTGTAAACAAAATTATTTAAGCAAAATGAATCCTATTGCATTGGTTTTGTACAAGTCCTATGTCAATCCTGTTGGACAGGTTGAATTTAACCCTGGCTTAAGTTTGCATAAATTAAGACAATTCTTATTTGCTATTTGAGATGCTGTCACAAATTCTTCTTCCAGTACATGAACTTCCATTCTTCCAAAATGTTACCCCTGAATGTGCAACGTGGTCTGGCACACAGCATTTATCACCAACAGAAAATCTTTCAGAGAAAGATGGACAGGAGCTGGAGGGAGGCAAGCATCTGTTCAAACTATTCAAGGATTAAATTGATTGCCTCTAAATTAATTGGGCCAGAGAAAGAAGATAACAGGTTGGCAACTGAACACTGCTCAGAGGGATGTAAATTTCATAAAAAGGTTGGAGTACAGCGCAAGATAATTTATAACAGTGAGGCAACCTATTCCATTGGGCTACAGAATTGAAAGAGCTGAAGAAAAAAGTCTGCAAACATAATGCAGGGAATTCTTGGTCGCTCAGAAAGGTTGATAATAAAATAAAGGATCCAGCACCTCTTTCTGGTAAAGAAAACACATGTATTCTTATAACTTTCTCTCTAAAAAATCCTTATTTGCAAATATTGCTAGCATGGGTCTAAGTCAAAGCTGCGTGAGGAAGGGTGGGAAGGATTTTGGATGTATTTTTTGACATCTCTTTTCAGGGGATGATTGATTCATGTCTGGTGTCGTACCCAGTATGACTCAGCTGTAAGGAGCAAAAACCATTCTGTGATAATTTCCTGTAAGTTTTTCCTTCTCTTATCCCTTTAAGTAGCAGCATAAAGTAACTCAATATAAAATCAAAGCAAAGGTACCACATCCTTGTTGCAGAGTGTATTTAGGCTGGTAATTCTTGTTCCACTCCAACAGGAAGATCTCTCCTGTTTCACATTCCCATATATAAAATTTAAAACTAGCCCCAGCATCTGGCTGACTGATTGCAATGTCATCTCCTCTGGGAGGAGTTTCTCCTGGTGAAAAGGAGTGTGGTGGGTTGACCCTGACTGTACACCAGGTGCCCATCAAAGCTACTGTCACTGCCCTCCTCAGCTGGACAGGGGAGAGAAAATACAGTGAAAGGTTCGTGGGCTGAGATAAGGACAGACAACAACAAATCTTGAAAACACCTTTCCCCCATCCCTTCCTCCTTCCCATGCTTAACTTTAATCCCTATTCTCTACCTCGTCCCTGACAGCAGTGCAGGGACTGCAAATGGGGGCTCTGGTCAGTTCATCACACCTTGTTTTTGCCACTGCTTCCTCCTCATGGGGAAAAGTCCTTCCCCTGCTCCAATGTGGGTCCCTCCCATTGGCAACAGTCCTCCACAAACTTCCCCAATGTGAGTCCTGCCCATTGGCTGCAGCTCTTCACAAACTGCTCCAGCATGGGTCCCTTCATGGGCTGCACTCCTTCAGGAACAGGCTGCTCCAGCATGGATCCCCCATAGTATCACAAGTCCTGCCAGCAAACCTGCTCCAGTGCGAGCTTCTCTCTCCTAAGTCCCACAGGTCCTGCCAGGACCCTGCTCCAGTGTGGGCTTCCCATGGAGTCATACCTTCCTTTGGGCATCCCCCTGCTCTGGAATGGGATCCTCCATGGGCTGCAGGTGGATATCTGTTCCACCATGGGCTGCACCAGGGACTGCAGGGGAATCTCAGCTCCAGTGCCTGGAGCATGTCCTGCCCCTCCTTCTGCACTGACCTTGGTGTCTGCAGGGCTGTTCCTCTCACATGTTCTCACTCCTCTCCTTTGGCTGTTTCTGACTCTTTCTCTGGCCACAATCACTCCTGCACAATGTGTTTTTCCCCTCTTCTTGAATACAGTATCCCAGAAGCACTACCACTGTTTCCCTTGGGCTTGTCCTTGGCCAGCAGTTGGCCTCTCTTGGAGCCTGCTGACATTGGCTCTGTTGCATGTGGGGGAAGCTTCCAGCAGCTTCTCAGAGAAGCCACCCCTGTAGATCCCCTGCTACCAAAAGCTTGCCAAGCAAACCCACTACAAGGGACCAATGTGAGAAATCTGATTTGGAATAATTCAAAGTTTCAGGAATGGAGACAGTTGCTGTTTCTGGGGTTGTTCCTCTCTCAAAAGGTAGGTAAGTGTACCAGAATATTGGCATGAGTCAATGGCCTCTACACTGGATGGCTAGAGAAGCTTGCACTGCTGACTGTTCATTAACAGTAATGGAGGGCCCTTTCATCAGTGATTGCAGATTTTTTGCTAGAGGGAGAAGCAATTAAAGTTCTTTAAAATTGCCTATTCCTGAAGTATTTTTCATTATAAAGGACTGCAGAGGGAATTACAAATCTTATTTTTTCACCATGCGAGCACAAAATGAAACAGTTCCTTAATGCATTAATGTGATACTTGCAAATAAATGTGAGATAAGTTTTGGGACAAAACCAATGTTGTTTGAAAATCTGTGACACTATAATGAGCACATTAATAAAAAAACAATAATTTGGTTCAAATACCAGAGATAGGCCAACATGATTTTTATTCCTATTTCTTTTTCCTTCTTCCACCCTCTAGGGAATAGTTTATCCATTATAAAATGGGGGTTTGCCATGACCAGGTGTTATTAAGTAAAAATCCCTCATGTCTGATTATGTTTTACTCATCAAGGTATTACATAAAAGGTTGATAGTGCAAATACTGCTCTAACCTTCCTGAAAGGGAGGAGATGGTGTACTATCCATAATTAAAGGGTTGGTGGTTGCTTAGACCTAGAAACATTACAGGATACATTCAGTCTCCCTAAAATACACTGATACATTCAAGAAACCTGATATTCAAGGTGTAAGTGGGATTGCAAACACATTTTTCTTCTCTGCATTGTCTGTCCCTCAGCTCTGTAAATTCACCCCAGAGCCAGAGATGCTCAGTGGTTAGGAGACACTGCAAATCAGTCTCTGAAACTCTGATAGAGGTTTCAAAGCTACTTTTCTACCAGGTTATAGAGCTATTCAATGTAAGAGAGCATGGGCTAAACTACTTTATTTTTAGGGTAGTATAGACTGATTTTGCTTTAAATCTTCTCTGTTCTCTAGGTAAGAACACTGCTTCCCACCTGTGCTTGGGCCCAGCCTGGCTCTCAGAATGATCCAGTTCATCAGTTCCTGTTGAATTTAGCAATGGCTACTGGGGCACAACTCTGGCATCAGCACAATTTTTAATTCAGTCTTAGGAGGAAACTTCAAATAGTAGCAGCATGCCTTCAGCTGGCTATTCAAAAATCAGTGACCATTAACAGTACTGATTGCATGAGAAGGTGTTTTTAAAAGGTTTGCTAATCGCTCCCTGTTCCTGAAACTCGGATCACTGCAGGTCCCCTCACTGATGCCACTTTGCCAGCAGCCAGCAGCTGCTGACAGACATGAGTTGCTGAAGATGAACTGAAATACCTCTTGCTTTTTCGCAGTACAGTACTCCTTACCCAGAGATTTTCATTTGTCTTCAACACCTGTCTGTGTTTTCTTTGTCTGAAGTCAGGTAATAAATTATTAATGTAACTTCAGATGCAAAATGCAGTGCCCACCCAACACGGTTTGACAGAGACTGGACAGTTTGATGGTTGCCTCAAGTTATGCCTAAGGGTTTTGTCCACCCTCTGAAAAGCAAAGTGATAGGGATAGCTTACCCAGGAAAGCTGCAAGTCAGCAGGCACACAGGCCCATGAAAACACAGAGCAAAGCAGAGTTAGCCCTGTGCTGTGCTGGAGTTAGCATCTCCCCACAACAGTTTATCATCCTCATAAGTCCGAGTTTTAGTAACACAGGCTTGCCAACAATACCAGCTTCATAGTCAGCATGGACCAACTGAGGGAGTCTGCTTGCAGCCTCTGGCTTGCTGACATTCTTTGGAAGGGGCCAAGGAGCTTCTGAACCTGTCAGAGGTCCATCTGCCTCCAGCAGATCTATCTCCAGATTTACAAGAACAAAAAAAAAGAAGCCAACAACTTGATCTCACTAAAGAATTACAGAGAAGCAGAAATGGAAGAAAGAAACTCCCTCTTCCTCAATATTTGCCAATGTGGACTGTGTCTCTCCTAAATGTTACCCAAAGTCTCCTATGAAGTGCCAGTGATCCTCTTAAGACAAGTCAGTGAAACTGAGCTTTGCACTTAATGGAAAAGCCATTTTGACTGAACAAGTGCATTTCCATTAAAAAAAAATCTATTACAGAAATTGATTGCAATGCTTATACTGGGGCATATGAGAAGAGGAGACAGAGAATCTAAGCCATTCATCATTTCTTTACAGATGCATGCTCCCCAGAGGCTTAATTGTGGTTTGATTATATGCAGTAGTAGCTCATTTACACTAGCCCTGGCAGAAGGCAGTGATGACTAGCAATGCTTTAACAAAATGTCACACACAGCTTTTCCTTCAAACCATGCTAGGGCCTGCTGAAGTCAGGGTGATGAAGTTCACCTTACCTATATCTAGATTTCCAGCCAGATGTCTTTTACATCATGTTTCCTCAAGCCTCTTTTGGTCATCAGCTCTAGCTCGAGATGCGTGGCTCCAGCTGGCAGGACCCATTCCTGTCTGTGGCATACAGAGGCACTGTCCTGTGACCAGCCAGACGTGGTCAACGTGTTCCTTAGTCAAATGTGTTCCACTCAGTCTTTGCATTGGCTCAGTGGGTTCTGGCTGAGAGGTCAGCAATGCATTCTGGTGAGGTTAAACAGTTTTGGAGACTTCAGTCCTGAAAGTACATATTGCATCACAGTATGTCACCCTTGAAATAAGCAGTGTCCTGTAGTCAAGCCACAGGAAGACATTTCCTCTTTGTTACACTCCCCGCAATAGTATAAAATACACTGCTAGTTTCTACATGTTATATTTTTCCTGAACTTTCACTTTTCTTTTGGTTTTTTCTCATATCACTTCACCTGCTCATCTTTCTCTCTTTTCATCTACATTTTTCAGTCTTATCTTCCTTGCCATCCTGTATTCTATTTTTCCTTTTTACTGCTTTTATATAATGTCATTATTTATTGGTTTTTATCAACAAATCATCTCTTCAATACACCTCTTACACTTATACTTTCCAAAAACTTTGGAAGAGAAAATAAATTCCATTCTGCTGCTTCTGCAAAACATCTGTTTAGTGTGTTAATACACGTTGTATTTCTAAATAGTGTAATACATGAGTGTAAAAACAAAAGAAAAAAATTTACATTCAGACTATTTTCACGTAAATGTAAAATCTTTCCGAAGACTACACACATTTATAGGATAATAAATTATTACCCTGTATCACTTCTATCACTTAACTTCTATTTCCTTAGTCATGTTCACACTTTCCTCAATTATTTTTGTGATACAGCTCAGCTCAGTCACTCAAAGCTCTCAGAAATCACGCCCACCATGTTTAGTCTCTATCCTGCATAAGGAACAGGAATTCAACGGAAGAAGCAGCCTCAAAAATTGCTTTTCAATCTTCAGAACCATGCATATCAGCCCTAAATACAACCAATAGAAGTCCATCTGGCATGTTAATTGCTGCTTACCTCTTATCTGTGCTTGCAAACCAGCTGCAAGACCATAGAATTTGGAAATATGTTTCATCTACAGTGGGGTTAAAAGCAATGCTTAGGTTTCTGTATGCAGTATAGAATGCAGGACAAGATTGCTCCTGGCTAATTAAAGCTAGGGACTGGGACATTAGGATGCTGGGGAGCTCTCCACATCCTACACTGCAAAAGACCCCTAAGCAAATTTCAGGAAGGTGTGTGAACAAGTCAGCAGAGCTCTTCTGCTTCTGGGAGAAATGCACACACTGGGTTTTTCCATGAAGATACAGGAGCTCACTCAGTGCCAGCTCAGGTCTCTCTAACCAGCCCTCAGGCTCTTTCCTTTGCACTAATGTGAAGACAGGCTGAGAGAGCTGGAGCTGTTCAGCCTGGAGATGAGAAAGCTCTGGGGAGGCATTCTAGGAGCCTTCCAGCCAGTTCCTAAAGGGTCCTACAACAAAGCTGGAGAGGAACTTTTTACAAGGGTGTGTAGTGATAGTTCAAGGGTGAATGGCTTTTAACTGAAAGAGGGCAGGGTTAGATTAGATTAGATGTGAGGAAGAAATTCTTTACCAGGAAGGCAGTGAGGCATAGGAACGGGTTACCCAGAGAAGCTGTGAATGCTCCATCTCTGGAATTGCTCAAGGCCAAGATGGACAGGGCTTGGAGCAACCTGTGGAAGGTGTCCCTGTCCATGGCAGGGGGTTGTAACTAGATGATCTTTAAGGTCCCTTCCAACCCTAACAATTCTATGTTTTTATATGTAGCAGAAGTAGCATTGTGGCACAGCGGTGATTTCATACGTCCCTCATTCAGTCTGGCAGCCACAACCTTGGCTTCTTCTGAAAACTTTCCAGAGCAATAAATAAAAGGGTTTTTGCTTGCAATCCCCGCTGCTGTACTCTGGGACTTCCAGCAGCAGATGGCCCTTCCACATCTTCAGAGTTACTTGGTGGACCTTTGATCTTTCTGTAGTTGCTTCAATAAGCCAGCTGAGTCTGAATCAGAAAAAAATCTAAGGCTCATGAAGAAGTTTAATCCCTCCTAATAACCCAATCTTATGACATTTACAATCCTCCTGTTGTTTTTATATTCATTAACAAGGTAGAAATCTTCTGCAACTTCATAACTGCTTGCAAGGCTTTTCTAGGAGCATCAGAACCATTTTCCAAGTGCTGCAAAGGACCAGAATTTGAAGCGTGCTGGAGCTACTCTTCTCTCCCATGCCTGCAATGTGTGTTCCTGGGCGCTGGTGTAATTGGTGTGGTTCCACAAAACCATTGCTGACTTTTCTCAGACTGCTGCCTCCCACTGAGCTAGTCCTCTATTCCACAGAGGAAACATTGAGCTGTTTTTGAAGATAGTCATCTTTGAGTCAGTGAAAACAGCCTAAAACATGCATGCAGCACCTGTTTACCTCCCTTGCTTGCCAAATAAACAAGTGGTGGAAGACTTCTGGAGGGTATGCAGGATTATTCCTGCATACAAGGAACATTCCTTAGTACAAGGGCACGGTAACAACAGGGAATGAAACTGTTGACTGGCTCTTCTGATTTGACTGCCCTTCCACATTGTTATCTCAGTACAAAGGTCTTGGAATCACAAATTTAAATGCACTCGATTATTCATTTTTATAGAGAGTAATTAAATGTTCCTTTCCAACTCATCATGAAGGCCTTCAGTCCAAGGCATGTACATCTGTATCACTCAAAGCATTTGGCTATTGCATAAAAAGCTTTGCAATGTGAGCTGCATATACTTGCCAGCTTTCCCTGTCTCCCATCAGCATTGTTTAAAAGGGAAACTTTAGGGGGATAGTGCTCCCCTCAGAGCTGCTGAAGCACACAGATTCATCCAGTTAGTCGAGCAAAGGTAGAGCATTTACATAAACTATTCTCTGTCAGGACTGTGGTCTAGAAATTCCCACAGATGTTTCTCACTTTAGTACAGTGCAAAGTGCAATTCCTTTTGTCTGATTTTGTGCATATTCCTACAGTTGTCCACCCTGAAAAGAAAGTCACCTCCGCAGATGGGCTTACCAGGGGTTTCATGATTTGCTTTGACAACATTGACAACAAAGGGAGATGACTGATTTATTTTTCTATGTCTGCCATTGTATGAAGTGAAAATAGCCCATAAGTGGCTTCCCTTTCCTTTGCCACAGCTCCCACATTGCCAGCCTTCATTGAACACACCTCAAATGTCTTTTCCTTGTGATTATCCCAGTCTTCTGCACCCCCTTGTTCCATGGAACATCCCTTTCATGTCCTGAACTGTGGAGAAAGCTGAAGATATACATGCTGTGTCAGCTGGGAGGTTTTCTCACACTGCTTCTACTACATGGGCAATGTCACTTAAGAGCAGGAATGATGTTTACCTTGAAAAGGGTGGGCACTTGCAATCTACTTTTACTAACGATGGACTAAAGGAAATCACATATCTGAAATTCTGCTCAAATATTAATGTCTGATCTGTGTATTTTTCCATTTTTCTACAAATTGAATGTTACATTTCACAAGGGAAAAATCAGGATGCATTGATCAGAGAACTGTTAACACCAGAGACTTATTAATAGTAACTACAGTACAAAAGCAGCTGTTTCCAGCTTTTATACAGCATTACATTTACTTGATGCAGATAAAGAGAAATTACTCATGAGGCAATGGAAAGAAAGGTGTAGGAGGGTGAATCATGTTGGAAGAATAGGAAAAAATTAAAGTGGGGGCAAATTTTTTTAAGCATGCTGTGTCATCCCCAGTAAAAAGTAATTTGCTATATCAGTGGAATGTTATTAACTCCTGCTTGGTTGGGCATAATGCATGGTGGAGGAGGGAATATTTCAGTCAAAATGAATGACAGTAATTTTGGGGGAAAGAGAATGACTCTCATTGCTTTTTTTTTTCTAGAAGGAAAGTCATTGGCATCTTCACATCTAATTCTGATTTGCAGGCAATTAGTGCACAGTTGCACAACTGGAGCCAAACTGTTGCTATTAGCAGGGCACAGCACAATTGTCTAAGGCTGAAAATAAGTGTACACAAAAAAGATTTCAGGTTTTCTTGAGGACAGGGTGACAAACATTTAGTGAAAACATGGTTTATCTGTTAAAATTGCAGTTAATTTTAGGTATGTTTCTTCTTTTGCTCCAATGACCTCCATCATATTATCGAGATTACTCTTTGAAACAGGACTAAGGAATGCTCTGGAGCAATCTCTACTTCATGGATAATAGGCTATGTCAAATTAGAATTAACTAATCACTATAATATGCATATTACACAGGATTGACTGTCACATTGGATTTTTATGCAAGTTTATAACAAGAAACACTGCATGTGCCACTCTGACTGCTTTTTTTCAGGATGACATCTTCTATTTCCTCTGCCAAGGGAGACCTTTTATTCCATAAGCAGAGATTGGAAAACAAAGATAGTCATGTCAAAGTCAGACAAAAAAATACATTTAATATTGTGCCATAGAAGCCAAAATTAAGGGCTTAACCCAGACACAAAAAGTGACATGACTTACAGGCACACTCTAATTTTCATGTGCAGTTTGTTTCCCCTTTGTGCTGCCAATATCTCTGCCACTTCCTGGCGTCCAAAGAGCTGTTCCCAGCAGAGGGCAATGATCTGGGCTGTCAGGGCTCCTTCATATTAACTCCTCCACCATTCCTCACTGAAACCTTTTCTAGCAGCCAGTCTGAGTCCATCTACAAAATGAGGTGGCATGTTGCAAAATTTATTATCATCCCATGAAACCTTTCACTATTTCTTTTCCATTTGTGGGGCACAAAACAGTCATGTGGCATATCTAAGGGGGGAAAAAATCCCCAATTGTCCTGTTTTCTCAGTGTTAAGCAGTTTTGGGGTACATAACCCATGCCTATGTTGCAATTCAGGAATGTAAAACAGGCAGGGCACCCCAGGCCCATTTCCCTTGGCACCAGGCTGGATCTCCAAGAGCAGTGCTGAGGGAAGCCCCAGCCTGGGTGCCTCCATCACAAGGCCAGAACTACGTTCCTGCATCTTGTTTCCCCTCCTGAATTCCCCTCCTGCTCAGAGCAGTAATTCCGCAGCAGATCACGTCACCATTTCATTGCAGCAATCCAAAGGACATCCAAATCCTCTGCACAAATATTGGGAGGAGCTTATTGGGGAAAATATTACTCACAAACTCTTTACACTGTCCAGCATGTGCCCTTCATTCTCTTCACTTACACTACAGAGATCAGTATGCCCAGCTCACTCCAACTCTCTGACCTGCTGCCAAGTCATCTGCTTCTTTGAGTTTTTCTCTGCTCTTACTCTTCTCCCACTGCCTCTAGGGTTGTCTCAAAGTGCCACATCCATCCCAGGCTGTGCTTTGCGACACAGATGGAATCTTTGCTCTGCCAGGAACACGTGCTGCCTGTGAGGAAGTTGTTCTCAATTTAGGCTCAAGATTGTGACTCCTAAGATTCTGCCACTGACTGCCCCTTGAAAGCACCACAGACCTCACTGTACTTCACCATGCCTTCTGACAGGTCTGGAGAGATTTGCTGAGGTGTCAATACCAAGTATGCAGTATTTCATGCAGGATAACACTGAAGATATTTTATGCACAAATACCTTTGCAATGACAAGAAGGTTTCAGTGAGGAGAAAGGTGTAGGCAGTACTGGAAGGAGTGGGTCTGATCAGCTTCTTGTTTCTCCCTGCTGCAGTGAATATCACACTTGAGAGTGAGACCAAAAGACTCCAGCTGGAAGGGATCTAAAGAGGAGGAACAGGAAATGATTAATTACTTTAGTTAAAAGAAACAATATTACTTGGCCACAAGCCCCCAGGTAATAAAGAATTACTTTTTCTTAGCTAATGAGAAATTACACCTCTACAATATCTGAACAAAAATGCAGTCCACTGAAAGTAATTCTTCAAGAAAGGATGTCAGAAAAGACTAGGAAATACACAAAACATTTGCACACCACTGCAAAAGGGCAGTTTTGCTGTGAAATCATTAGAACTGGACTTAGAGTAATCCAAACTCATCCCAGAAATGGTCATGGAAGGTGCTTTATGTATCCAATGTAGCTTTTTCAGTGGCAAGACAGGGCTTTATTATTACTTTTAAAATTTTTTTGTTTGTTTGTTTTTATTTGTTTTGCTTTGTTTTGTTTTTAATAACTAGCTATTATTCCAAGACCTATCTATAGCTACATTTATTAAATGTAGGATGGGAGGATCCAAATCTGTGTTATTTTTGAAAGACTTCAAGGGGCACTTCACTCCATAAAGGCAGTGTAACCAAGTTTCCCACCTGCATCACAAAGTGGTATAAGAATCAGGTCCACACAAAACAAGCAAATTAGGAGCACTTTCTCTAAACAATAGCCCTTTTCTTGAAGAACCTGATGATGCCTTGAAATGATGAGAGAAAATTCTGGCAGTGATAAACTTCGAATTTTAAGGGTCTAGAAAACAAGAGGAAAAAAAAAAAGGAAGAAATAAAAAAGAAATTAGGAAAAATAAAGAGGGAATGCTTATAACAGCCTTTGTGGGTTTTTAGGAGAACTCTGTTCTTTTGCAAAGTGGTAGAGGGCAGACTGGGGAACTTGTGCATGTGTACCAGGGCCTTGCCCTGACTGCATGCCAGGTGCCCACCAAAGCTGCTCTATCACTCCCCTCAGCTGGCCAGGGGAGAGAAAATACAGCAAAAGGCTCATGAGTTGAGATAAGGGCAAGGAGAGATCACTCACCAGTTACCATCCTGGGCAAAACAGGCTTGCCTTGAGGAAAATAGTTTAATTTATTGCAAATCAAATCAGAGTGGGATAATGAGAAATAAGAACAAAACTGAAAACACATGTTCCTCCCTTCTTGGGCTCTGCTTCAGTGGTGATTTCTCTGCCTCATCTCCCACAGTGGCACAGGGGGATGGGGAATGGTGGCTGCAGTCAGCTCATCACACACTGTCTTTGCTGCTCCTTCCTCCTCACACTCCTCAGGACTCCTCACACTCTTTTATCCCTCCAGAAGGCTCTCTGCAGTTTTGGGAGTGGATATTTCGTATTCCTTCTCAGGATCTTGCAATGGCTGGCACACGTCATGGCACCCTGTGTCTTTTTTCCTGTATTCAGATCACAGATCACTGACACATTCAGAGATGACAGGTCAGAATTCATGCAGATAAGAGCTCATATTTAAAATATTTAAAATTCCCTTATGTAAACATTAATTTTATTAAGATCTATTAAAAAACCCCTCCCAAATATTGAGAGCAAATGGGAAACATTCACAATTTACTAGATACTTCAATTATAATTTGACTTGAGACTCGATTTTTTTGAAAATTTTCCTACTATAAAATTATCTGTGGAGTATGAACACCATTTTTAAAGTTCTACACTGTATCATTACCCATCTTCCCTAGAGTTCTCTTTTTGAGATACCTACTGTTAATACCTGCATTTTTACAGGATACTTCACACCTCTAAATTCCAGATAATTTAATCCAGTATTCCTAAATCCTTATTTTCCCAATGGATTTCCCAAAACACCAAAACTTGCTACTTTATGCCTCAAGGATAACCAAGAGCTTCTCCAGACTGGCAGATGACCTCTGAACCTAGCAAATTTAAGCCAAATATTGCTCTTTTAGAGTCTCTAGTTCCATTTTTTATGTTTCTTTATATTTTAGTAGTTAGATTTGGATGTCAGGGACCCAAACCACCTCACACTGGATCTTTAACATTGAGTAGTTTTTATTTCCAGGGCTACTTTTTCTCCCTTTCCTTCTCCTCCACAATTTGTCCCTAGTTTTCCTTTTCTTCTCCCACCCCCAACATCTCTGTCTTTGCCTGACTCCTCTCAGAGTAGGGCATTCAACTGCATTAACACACAATCTTCTTTTTCTTCTGCATCATTACTGAAGGAGTTACTTGACAACAGTAATTACAAAGATCCCTGGTTTGCCACCTCACTCTGCCAAAAATATTACCCTTAGTGCTAACCTTATATGTTCTTAATTTCATTGTCAGTCCCAGGAGAGCTTGTATTCAGGCTCATCTGAATTCTTTCTGAGTGTGAGTTTTTCAACCACTGCAGTTCCTGCTCACTGCTTAAGGAAATGATGTGTTCTAATCCAAAAGCATAATAAACTAGATCAACTGCTTTGCTTTCAGTGACTGTCTTAGCTATTCCATGAAAAAAAATCTGGCAAGATTTATTCTATATAGACATAGTAATTTCTTTTCCTCATGCTTCTGAAGACCAAATCCTTTTCACCAGTAGGCTGGTTATCTATCTCTCTGCTAAGCTGGAAAAACTCCATAAAAGTAAATAACATTATGCCTGCTTCATACTAGGCTTTTTATCAGAGTTTATTTCTCTTCTTTAGAGGCACGGAGTTCTGGATACTGACCTTAACTAAAATTTTCAAAAAGATCATATAGACTTTTTCTTGGTTTGGAGCTGCCTGCTCATTTTGAGACTTCTTGGATCCCATTTGAAATCGCACAGACACCTTTGTTTGTTAGACACCCAGAAGTATTAGCAAATTTAAAACCACTAACATTTCTCCATTCCCACTGTCCATGAAATGCAAGAGATAGTTTCTCTATCTTGCAGGCATATTATGAGGAAAAATATGTCACTGTAACCTAAGATCTCAGATACTGTGAGCAAATAAGGAGAACAGCAAATAATGAAGCAAATACAGGTAAACAGCTCCATAGACATGAACTAATTCTTTCTTCCTTCTCCTTACATTATTGAAAAGTTCTACACTTCAGCTGTGGTTATATTACTTGTACTAACAGATAAATAGCATTTTTTATCCTTCTTTACTTTGTCCTTCACAGACTCAGGATGAGTTGTTGTCCCAGGGGAAATCACTGAAATGAGGAACGTGAGCAAGATCAGGTTTCTGCAATACAAAGCTGACCCGAAACATGAAATACACTTTGGTGCCATGTAGGTCATGTAGAAGGGTAAAATGTATCCAGTAATAGATGTGATTGTTAGTTTATACTCAATGGGATCAGAAGTTGATATCATATCTGGTGCTTTTTCTTCCATTTCAACCAGCCATCACAGGTCTTCTGAATTCTCCTCCTCAATTGTGAATGGCTCTTAGACTTCAAAACTACAAAGAAGTCTTCCAAACTCAAATCAAATCAAATACAGTGTGTCCCCTGTGTAAGTATGTTCCTCCATGAAGAATAAATCTAATGAATCACACAGATCTCTGCTTAATGATGCTTAGAGCCTCTTGTTTCCTTTTCTTCTGTAGCAAAACTCCCCATCCATCTCCCAGGAACTGAAGGGCTAAAAGCTGGAGCAAGCTGTGGTTGCTTGCAAGGGTTGGGAGTGCTGCTGCTGGAGCAGCAGCTCCATGAGTAAGTGTGATAATCAGAGGAGCTGACAGCTCCACAGGGTTCATTTGAATGCATTTCCCCAAGTCACAGTTTTGAGAAAACTTTAAAGAGTATCTTTGACAACATTTTCAAGGTGATATCTATGCCCTCTGCCAGACTAGTGAATAGCTCTGAATGTGTCAAAGTCATTAAAAGGTGATATGACAGGCAAAGATCCTAATATGCAACTACATAATTCGCTGCCTTGGCATATCAGGCTAAAAATCTCAAATTTCCCAGAACAAAATATTACCAAGGAGAAAACAGTGAGATCCGTATGCAATCTGCTTTGCAGGGAGAGAACAGAAACTTGACATGTTTTTCTACCAAAGAGAAAATGAAGTGATAATTCAGGTATGATTGTTTCACACCTCCTTGAGGAGTGGCTGAAAAGGATTCCCTCTGTGATAGAGAAATGCCATAAAAAGGCACAAAGATTGTAGACTAAATCCAGGTCTATAAGACTGGAAACAAAACGCTGTTTTTAAGAGGTGAGGAGCAACTTAAAACGAGCAACTGATGCAGCAATCAGAGTAGATGAGGTGCTGAGGAGGTGAAGTCCCCAAATAAGCTTTGAAACAATAATAAGTACTGTTACAAAGATACTTTTCTGGTAGCAGTATTGCCAAGTGACACTGCCCCAGGCTGTCTCCCACCAGCATCTTCACATGCACCCCAAAGATCTCCTGGCCTGGACCTTCAGAGCTCACTGCCTTGTCAGCTTGAAAATGTTTTAGCTGTTGGAGCTGAGACCAATGAGATAAATGCAAGACCTGACACTGTTTAACATTTTCATCAATGAACTAGGAGTACATATAAAATCCCTTCATATGTTTTGTAGAGCTGATGATGTAAAAAAGAGTGGAGAGAAAAATAGTACCAGAGACCGAACATTATTAAGAGCTGGCTGGTGTTGAGGAAATTATTTCATCGAAATAAGTGAAAATTCATATTCCTGGGGAAAAGAAATCCAGTATTTATGTATCAAGGGATTTTATCAACAGTAAAATAAGGGTTATCTTGGGCAGTGAGCACACACTGGAGAACTGTCAGGAAAGAGTAGAAAAAGATGACGAAAGATTATTTTTCAGTGACAGAATTGAGTTGAATTAGTTTTCAAAGATAATCAGTTATGTCATTCAAATGCGGGAATACTTTTACGGGAGAAAACACAGTGTTCTATGTCTTGAATCGGGCTCTAATCTGGTGGGGAATAAAACCAAAAAATTCAACAAGATGTCTAGAAGCAAAAAGGAAATCTAAATTGGAAACTACAGACAAAATTCTAGCCGTGAGAGAGACTAAACTGAGCAAAACACCAGAGAAAATGTTGGATTTTCAGCCTCTTCATGTTGCATAATGACCTGATGACTTTTTGGGTCAGGGCTGAGATTCCGCATGCAAAGTAACTGTCTGTAATGCATTTGACTCAGGTTTGGTGATCTCCTGATGCTCTTTTTTCATTTGTAAAATCTATGAATATATGTAAATATTGACTTTGCACTTCCACAGCTGTTCCATTTTTTTGTTTCAGTTTCTAGCCAAATTGAGAAGGAATATAAAATCTTTTGCTTAGCCTAACTAGAATCAGTCCATGTTTTATTAATACATATCCATTTTTGTTCCAACAGCTGGAAGAGGAGAGGAAGCTGAAGAAGGCCTAACTCCCAGACTTATACTCCTGGGCTATACATGTTTTCATATTTTTTTTCCAAATGCCAGTTAAGCACTGTGAAGTATGAAGTGAAACCAGCAATGTAGAAGTATTTTTTGTGTATTTATACAGCATTTTGCAAAATATATTCTGCTAGTTTCTTCTTCTGTTGCCTGTGAGGCTTTTCAGCAGCATGTCATTATCCCAAATGGCATGATTTCTTGTAGATATTTGTCTCTATATATATTATAGGTCCAATAAAAATCGATTGAATAGGAAAAAAAATTAAATTCTCAGATTTGTGAGCTTTAGGCAATGCAGTTATTACAGGAAAGTTGGAACTCATTTACCTTTATCAGGGTCTAATTAAAACACCATTTAAAAGGCACATGATAACTGCAGTGTTCAGTGAAGCTGCAGGAGATTCACAAGATCAGAAGGAGCAAAGAAAGTTCAGCTCAAAAGAGAAATATATTTCCAATGAACAATTAACCACCCTTAATCAGGATCTGCTGGCAGAAAGAGGTATTGGACTGGGTAACAACTCCCAAGCCTGGAGAAGAGAAGGCTCCAGGGAGACCTCATAGCACCTTCCAGTACCTAAGGGGGACCCATAGGTTGAGGACAAACTTTTTTTAGCAGGGTCAAGTGATAGAACAAGGGGGGATGGCTTTAACCAGAAACAGGACACTGTTCACTATGAGGGTGGTGAGGCACTGGTGGCACAGGCTGCCCAGAGAGGCTGTGGATCCAGTATCTTGGGAGCAGAGCTGTGAAGATCTTGTTGGAGGCACTTGATGATGTAGGGAAAAGCGTAAAGGTGTTTGTGGCTTGCCAGGAGCAACCTCATGGAAAGCCAGCCTTTGAGAACCTGGTGGGTGCATTTACACAGGTATTACTCATAGATAACTGCAAAATAAATGAAAATTAAACTCACCCCAAGGTAATAAATTTACCTTCCTCAAAATTAATAGCCAGGAAGACCATAAATATTTATGAGAAAGGAGGAAGAAAATATTTTTAAAAGTCAGAAGTCATAATTTGTTCCTTTGTGTGTTGAATAGACACTACAACTGACTGTGAAATTTAGTCTTTTCTATCATTAAATCTCACCTTTCAGCTTCAGAGTCTTATCCTCATGTCTCTCCAGAACAGAAAGACCAAGAAATGAGACATTACAAAGTCTACATTTTAAAGTGTTTCAGCATTTGGCCAGTACATCAGGGTCTGGAATGTCCTGCAATGTGCGAAAGGAGAAATTCTTTAAATTAAAATGTTTTGAAGCCTGTGTCATATAAAGATGGTACCTACTTCTTCATCTACCCATAGCCAGAAACAAATAGATACCTTCTTCTATTATCTCCATTCAGTGCAATACAATAAGAATGAAAATTCTGAGACTCATAGCTGGGTTATAAAGAGCAACAGAGCCATTGGAATGGGATATTTGAGAGAAGCAAGCATGAGGTGACGGCTCCTCAAGATGCTCTGGCAGCAAGATCTGTTTCCTAATGCATGTATGTGTGCCTGCCATGCTATTTTGGCACGGAAGGAAGAGGAAATGGCAGGACAAGAGCTGTAGGTGTTTGTCCAACAGAGCTGAGGGCTGTGCACGGAGCCCTTTTTGTTGCATGGCACTGGTTTCGCTGCACAAGCTGAAGCATTCTTAGAAATCTCAAATCAGTTAATCCCAGCTCCTCACATGGCTGCAGGGAGTAGGAATTATTCATTAATTCAGCAAAGGAAGAGTGAAACTACACTTGTAGATGATATAGAAAAAGAGACAGAGAGGTTTGAGATGCACACTGTTCTTTGCTAGTTATAAATCCTCCAGATTCCTAATGGCAGTCACCCCATATTAGTAACAGAGTTTAGGAAAAAATTAGGAGAATCTTAACAAAAGTTTCTATGATGTAATTTTCTAATAAAAGAGCCAAACCAAAATAAACAAACAAACCAAAACAACAACCAAAACAAAAACCAAACCAAAATAAACAAACAAAACCTACAAACAACTGAAGATAAAAATAAATGCTAGGGAGAGGTGCTTCATAATGCAGAGAAATGACATTTGCTCATGACATGGATCAGTCAAAAATAAAATCCTGTTTTGTGCCAAACTTTGATGGAGGTAATTGAACATGAGATGACAATACCCTCATAACTTCTTATATATATATACTATAGGGGAGCATGTGTTGCATGGGTAAGGCAGCAGCTAATAAATACCTGTAACTTTCAGCAAATATTGCCCAAAGTGAACCACCCATATCCATATCTGTGTTCTGTGCAGAGCACTGAACATCTGCCATAACTCCCTGATGTCCCTTCCTAAGTATGAATTATATAAACCAAGATTCTCTGAAGTAGCTATCAGACATGGGAATCTCACCTGCATGCCTGACTTGAGATATTGCAAAAAAATAACTTGTATTGCAGACAGTTCAGGGTAACTGCCCCTCCATTTCTAATCTTTTGATAGGAATACATTGTATTATTGCTCTTTGAAGTGTCATCCTTCAGCAGCAAAGAGGGGAAAGAAGAATGAAAACGGGAAAACAGGTATCAGTTATTCTCACCTGCTTAACTACCATGGTGAGCTAAACCCTTGCTGATGCTGATACAAATCTGACTGGTTTCCTCAAAGCACAGCACCCTGGAGATTATTTTACAGAGACGCTTCTGAGGCAATTCACAGTGAGCTAGAGCTGTCTGAAAGTCAGAACACTGCAGACTTTATGGCAGGTACTTTCTTGAGGGAAACAGATTTATTTGCTATGTTTGCTTGTCAAGCCCAGCACCCTGTCTTCAGTGCTAGTAAGAACTTTACTTTCTGTTTGATATCAGAATACTGTGATGCTTTATGCATTTCTCTCTTTTGATTCATACTTTTTTTGTTGAACATCACTACTGCTTTTGCCATATCACTTCAGCTAACTCTAAAATAACATGGAAAGGGAGAGATAAACCATACAGTCCCAACAAAAAAAAAATTAAATCCCCCCAATTTCTCCCACAAATACAGAGATGTGAGAGTAAGGGCTGAAAAATGGCAGCCAACAATCACTGCAAAGCCAGAAGTTACACAATTTAAAGTAAAGTCTCCAGGCAAGCCAGAGACTTGTTTGCTGCCACAGGGTAGCTGACCTCACTGCAGGACAAACTGCACATTTCTTCCCCTAAGCCCCAAAAGAAACAAACTACACTGGGAAAATAATGTTGTTGCAGCAATTTTTGCTGGCATTGCAGTGTCTGTAAGGGATCATTTGTCATTGAATTGAACAACATGACTGTTGTAGGAGAATTGTGATGCCAGCCTGGCCTCTGGCAGTCACAAGATCCATAGCCCTGATCTATATAAAAAGAGAGCATTATAATTTAGGACATTGAGAAGGGTCACTCTGCTCCATTTTAATTAGAAATGTAGCACTTACGATTTAACAAAGGAAAAAAGTTCTCTTACAAAATATTTGACAAGCTTCTTATGAACTCTAGCTTTGCCTCCAGAAGAAGATGCCAACCTTTACAGGACAAAACCACAGAAACTGTGATAACAACTGGCACTGCATGTGACAGTGCTAGGCAAGGCATGTTACTGAAATAAAATGTAACATGGCAGAAATGTGATTGCAAAGAGGAGAGATGATCAGCTGAGCTGGCTGAATCTGATGGAAACAGAAACTGTCTGATGAATAGAGGGGGAAGGAAATATCTGGAAGAACAAAGCTTGACTGGTGCAGACTTTTGAGAACAAAGCACACCCTCAGTGAGGCTGTAGAAGATAGGCAGGACTGATGATGAGTCCCAAAGTCACATATAAAGGCCTGAGGAAAGAGCTGAGGCCACTGCTTGCTGCTGGTGGTTTTCCCAACAGTGGATCAGGTCTTGTTAGCTACCATCTCCCTGGGTTGTTCCCATGCACATGGACTATATCCAGAAGGGTCCCCCAGCTTCCAGCCTGGATCTTCATCTCAGCTTTTTCAGCTGCATTTCTGCTCAGACATGGTCCTCACCAGTGCTGCTCTCATCCCACCACCACAGCCCAAATGGTGTGTTTGCCCCAAGAGAGCCAAGGCCCACCCTGGCCAGGTCCTTGAACTGCGGGACTGGAGACTGGAGGGCACCTCTGGATATTTGAGATACAGCCCGAGTGCCCCGAGTGAGCAACCTCTGGAGCTTACCTGAGGGTCTGTGCTGCAGTCACAAGACCATGGCTATTTTAAGGAGATTTTATCGAGGGCAGACCTGAGAGGCTTCTTTCATGGAGTTGAATTGAATTGAATATATCTCATTTTGTTTCTTGGATAACTCCACTGGACAGAGGCACATTTGCTTATTAGAATCATTGTCAACTGAATCCTTGAACTTCCCATATTCTCACCTTTTAAAATCAGCTGTGACACCTGGGTTCAATAAAACAAGCAGAAATTTGAGATTCACAAGAAATATAATTCAGATATGCACTTATGATATACAGATGTTTTGAATGAACAAGTCAGAGCATAAACAACAGCTCACAGCACGATGATGAGCAGCATGACTTTGTCTAAAATTGAGAGCCAGGGACAGGGCTAGCCTTGCATTCTGAGCCAGGAAAGATCATTGGATGCAAGGCATAGCAGTGACTTCCACAAAAACGGCTTAGGTAGGAAGAGAATAGGTAATTTTAATAAACATGTATATGAAATGGATTTATTTTTGCATATAAAAAGATCCTTTCAACCAAGCAATTTAAATAGAAATATAGAACTTAAAATGGCAGAGAATTCACTAAAAAATAGAAAAGTAAGGAATCCCCCAGTGACAGATAGGGTGAAACATCAGGTTGGGAAGACACAAAATTATCCATGGACTGATGAGACTCAGGAGAGAGAGCACTCAGATGTAATAACCCTGCAGAGGTAGCATATGCACCATGGATTCTAACAGAAACTTGAAACAGCAGAGTTGCCAAGTGAGGGGAAAGCAAGGAGATGAATCTGATTCAACTATCCATGCAAATAGTCTCAGCAAAGTTTTGGAGATTAAAGTAGTACCTATGTTTAAAAGCTGTGTACTCTGTGAAGGGTAGCTTGTAAGGCTGACCAGGTAAAAGAGTTAAGTTCCCATTGACAGACTTATTCCTGTATATAGTTGGGTCATATTTAGTAATAATAAGTTTGCTGAGCCTTAGGCTGACACCCTCTGGAGCCTACCCAGCAGTAGGAACAAATGGATTCTCTACCTTGTGGGCAAGAATTGCTCCAATAATTTATTATTCAATATGAATCCATTAACAGTAACAATGTCATCAGCTTTGGAGGAGATGCTGTAGCACAAATTATGCTGAAAGACTAACAAATCCTCACAATGATTTAACTAACCTTGGGGAAGTATGAAATAAGACCACTGGGCTTGGTTTCCCAGGACTTTGGTCTCTGGGCTGGCAACTGAAACCAAGAAAAAAAATGTTGTGTTCTACAAAGAGATTATATTAGATATGAAGATGGTCCAAAAAATCAATAAACTCTGAAACTTCCAATGGCATTTATATGTCAACATTTAGAGGGCTGGATACATTAAAGGTTATTTAAATTTTGGAAAGTTGCTGAAAACAAAAATATAGAACAATCAATTCTCCCTAAGTATCTAAGATACAAATGGAAATGCCTCCAAAATAAAACTTTGTTTCTGAGTGCATTTGTAACAACAAAACTCAAAGGACTTCACTGGCTTCAGTAGTTTGAGTTCACTCATCCAAAGTCAAATAAATCCATCAGGTCAAGAGACAAATACTGTACAGCATAAATTGTCCAGAGACATCATGAAAAACACCTCACAAAATGCCACATCCACAAATTCTAAGAAGCAATTGAGCTGTTTAAAAACCACTAAAGAAACTATTACCTTAGGAAAAGGAGTGCTGGGGGGGCACATGTACCTTTTACCTGCAGGATGACAGAAAGCCCAAAGCTCAGCAGTACGAGGCAATGCTGCTGAGCCCCAGAGAAACCAGTTTTTCCAGGAAATACGAGGTGGGGGGTGTGTTGGAGCTGCCAAAGCTGGTAGAAGGAAGGGAGTGAAGTTGCCACAGCTCCATGTTCAGCACACAGTGAGGCTGAGCACATAATCCTGATAAGCACATGAACATGTGTATACACACCTCAAGCAGGTGTGAGCCAGGTAAGGGAAGAGGCCAATAAGAAGTGGATCCAACAAGGTGGGATAAGGCTTTTTATCATGCCAATGTTCTCTCTTACACAACTGGCTCAAGTGTGGAAACTGCCCTACCATTGAATCACAAAGTGCAGAAAGGATCCCCTTGCTTTCCAAACTCCTTTTCAAAGAGAGGAGCCCAGGCACAGCTGGATTCAGTCCTATTTTAGTGAGAAGGCAAGAGAGACTGCACTGGTCAGGCACAGGGCATGGACAGACTGACACCTGTATTGACCATTCCCCGCTCACATGGGATTGACTGGACCCTTTTATCTCTACATTCACAGAATCTTAAAATTCCATTTTTCCCAATACACTTTGATTCATCACTTCTCCCACTTTTGGTTGCTACTCCAAATTTCCATTACAAGTCCTGTACATGCCCAAAATACACTTCCCATAGGTCCTACAGGGTGTTCCCTTGCCCCTTTAAGCAGTAACGCTCTCAGTTTTAGTACCTGAGAGATGCTCCCCAGTCAACCTCTTTGATGATTTTCTAACCTGGACCATGGACTGATTGCTGTGCTGTGAAAACCCTAGAAGAAACCAGGTTAGGGCTCCATTTCTCTGATGAGGATATTTTGGTTCCCTCATTTCTTTGCATTGACAGAGATTGGTCTTTAGGCACATCAGTGGCCCCTCTTCCCTTTCTTCTGTGCTACAAGACAAGCTCCTAATCATTTGGTGCAACCTGTGAAACTTGCTCTTTTGAAACCAACTCTTATTCTGTAAGACAAGAAAACAAGGTGAATTTATTTGAAGTGGGGTTCATCCACTCACAGTTGAGCCTCTGTGCTTCTTTGTGTTATGTTGCAAAGCACCCAGATGAGTGCTTTGTGACATAACCTTGCAGATTCTTTTTCTGTAATTTGAGAGGCACCTCCTTTTGGATGCAGAGAAACTTTTGCTCAACTCAATCTGAATGTCTACTTAGATGCTGCTTTCTACACCCCAGCCACTGCCTGCCTGGAGTGAATCTATGGAACTGTAAATTGGGATCAATTTGTAATTGTTAATAAAAACATTTTAAGAAAAAACAAATTAAACCAAGAGTAAAAAAAAAAATACTGCTATCAGATGCTACTCATCCAAGCATTCTAGAACTTGGAGATGAAACCACTGAGCTACTAATATTGAGTACAAACTAATATTTAGACCAGTCTCAGTATATACATCCAAGCATTTAGTCAGCTCACAGACCTACATTACACTAATCAGAAGAACTGTGTAGGAGTCTGGAGGATAACTCGGCTAACTGTGGGCAAGATTCAGACTTCTCATGTCATGTAGGTCCAGGATGACCAAAACATCTGTGGATAACACACAAAATCATGGAGAAGGTTCTCTTCCCTTCCTGAAACCCCACCAAAATGTTGCAATCGTTTCTCCCATGGACAGCATGTGAAAAATGAACTTCAACTGGTGTTGAAGCTGTATTGATTGTTTTCTGCTAGAGAACACTTTGTCACTTGAGAAATCAGAATTATTAATTTGAGAAATCAGCAGCAGAAATACTGATTAATCCTTACAGAACCAAATAAATTAGAGCAGAAGAATGGGACGTCTGACAATACATTCCTATACACTCATAATACATTCCTGCAATTACAGAATGGTAGTGAGTGATGTATACAGCTTCTCTAGTCCTTCATCAGGAAATATTTTAATATATAATTAATAAAATAATCACTTTTCTATTGTGTCCCTCTTGCCTTTTACTCTCCCTGAGATGAACTGAGTGCAATCTCTTAGGTTGTCCATCAACTAATCTCATTCCTCACTTCTAGTCAAGAGTTTTCCAAGTTAACACTTTTCCTTCTCTGTCAACATGTTGAGACAGCACTCCATCCTTACAGATAAGGCCAAGTCCACAGCAAATCTATAGGCTTGTCCCATTTTAAAATGGCTGGATTTTTCTTTGTGGTTTTCTAAACAAGAACTGGAATTTCAGTGGGAACACCTGCATCTCTTTTTACATTTAAAAATTAACTTCCTACAGCACCTCTAAAAAGATGCAGAAGCCTAACTTTAACTGTGCCCTCATGAAAACCCTTGGAGTGAGGGTGGAATTTTTCATGACTGCCTATGTGACATTAAAATGAGATTTGTTATCAATGAAAAATCAGTTCTAGAGCTTGTACGTGAGTCTCACGTCAGTCTCCATTCCTTGGACAACTTCAAAGGTAAATTCTGCAGTAGGACAGGCTATTTCTTCTAGTGATCCAGTAGTGGAAACAGGCAGGATAACACTGAGTTTGCAGGGTAATTTGTAGTTTTATTGATACAGAAGATTAAAGTTTTACAGAACATCAGGCAAACCCATCCTCTTATTTGCCCAATACTTGAGGATGAACAGTTACAGACAAGAAAATTATCCAGTTACCTGTAGTGCAGCTAATGATTAAATTACATTAAACTGTTAACAATATTATATTGTAAAATATAAGTTCATATACAGTATATAAATACAAAGGCTTTCTGCTCCCTGTCAGGAACATAAGCTAATCACACATTTTGCAGTTTAATTTAGCTTGTGCTAAAGTACATTTCCGTCTTAAATATATACCTTAATGTAAACCATACCTATGAAATCTCTCAGTTTCATTCCCCGCCTCTTAACTTGCAACTAATATTACAGCACTTTAAAAGTTGAATGTACACTCTTATTCAGAAGAGGTTTCTGTCAGAATTTCCTCTCTCTTAAATCTTTGGCAATGCTTTACAGGACACTCTCATTAGTCAGACTTAGTTTTTTACCACATGACATTTTAATCTTATCCAAAGCAGGACACTCTGGTTCCTGACTCCTTCTGTCTGAAAGAGCAGGCCATGCAAATGTATGAGTGTTAAAATTATAAAAATCCTACACTGTAGGAGAAAATTGACATTGTGCAAAATACATTAATAAACATTTTAAAGATTCAAAAGATATAACATTGTTAGACTTGGCTACACTGGCCAACTGCATAAAAGCACTACTTCATACCTGGTCAGTCGGTGGCCATTCACTGCTCTGGAAACCTGTGCCTTGACAGGCTGCACTGCAGTCAGAGCAGGAAGATGTGCATGGCTTTGTATTTGGGCCAGCCTTTCCAAGGTCTGATGGCTAAGATCAGAACCCTCAAACCCATCAAGTATCTGAACAAGTTATGTGAGTTTCACAAGGATATGTTACATTCACTGGGTATCAGGGTCACCTCTGTAGGCTGTAAGTATCCAGCTCAGCAAATATTCATTGATAGAAGCATGGCAGTATTCACTTGCACCTGACAAAATCACCACCAAACTCTGAACTGGACCAGTCCTTCTGCACCCTGGTAGAAGCACCTTCTCAGAGCTGCTCACCAGGACACAACTGAAGTAGAACAGATATGAATGGACTTCAAAGCCCTTTATTCTCCCAGTACACAAGTAGAAAGATGAAAAACCAAGAGGAAAAGTAACTTGCATTTAAATCCTCTCAGTCCTACTAAAGATGTTTCTTGCAGAAGTATTTCATGTCAAGTAAAATATGCCGCACAGAAATATATTCTATAGGTGTATGGGTCAGGTAAGTAACAGATTCACTATGAAACAGACGGAAACACTGAGATTTAATGTCTTTTAAAACAGCTTAAAGACTAAAAATCCTTCAAGATGAAAAGCTGAAGTTACCTTTTTCTTCTCTACTAACTACCTGCATTTGCTCTGCTGTGGCACTTCCATAAGAAAGGTTAATCTGTGGTATCACACAGGCAGACTCATCCCTTCCAAGTGCCTGCCAAGTATCTGATTTTGTCCATGCTAAAATCAAAATTAGAGGATTACTCAGAACTATTGCTTGAACAAATACATGCAGTTTAAACTACATGCTGTAACAAATCCCTATCAGAAATGCCCTCATCCACATGGAGATAAAAGTGCACATTACAGTCACCAGCTGGAAGATGACAGTGGAAATATTCTTCAGAGAAAATATAAATATAGATATATTTAGTAGTATATTACTCTAGCACTGTAATGCCAAATGGTAGATTACTAAATGGTAAATTTCTGAGGAATATACTGAAGGCAGGCAAAATATTACATATATTTCTATCTTAATTTGTATGACTACAGTGGAGAGGTTTTGGCATAACATATTTCTTGGGGGAATGTTATGATTAAAAATATTCTGTAGAAAAAATTGTTTCTTCATAACAGGAATGAGTATGATAAATAGTTATGTTATTGCACAAACGATAGGGTTTTTAGAAAATAAGACCAAAAATAGTGCTTCAACATTTGGAGTGAAAGTCATCTATGAAGTGTGAGACAGAAAGTCAAATATGAACCCTGAAAATCAGGATTTTTCATAGGAACTCAGCCAGCAGGCTTGCTAAACAAAACTAACTTCCAGCCAGATACCAACTTATGAACTTACTATTTTTTTTTCCAAAAAAGACAAAAGAAGCAAAAATACGTAAAGAGCATGTTAGATACTACTTAAGGCAGAACATAAAAATGCAAAAATAATTATTATATGTTCCAATAGAAATATAGATACGTAGTCTACAGACTTCAAGCCACAGGCAATAAAAAATACAGCATTTCATACTTTTGTATAGTTGAAATAAAGGATAAAGAAATTGTGTAAAAAATGGGTCAGGGTAACAGTTACCAAAATGTACAAAAATAAACTGCTTATCATGTGTGATGTTGAATGTTTTTGCATGAAAGTAATATTGCTTTGATAAACAAAACAAAATCTTGTAACTTTTCATTCAAAGTCCAGAAGAGATATATAATTACTTTCTAAAAAAATAATGTATTTTCACATGTATATCCTACATCTTACAAACTGTACCTCTTTACACAGTACCAGTAGTTGAAAGCAGGTCCTGAGTCAAGAATTTCTTGTTAAGGATTGAAATAGTTCACAGTGCCTGGTTAATTACTTTAACCCAACCACCAAATCTGTAGCATTTACATCTTCAGGAAAGCTCCCTGTTGCATTAGCAAGAACTGTGGATGCTGGATAAATGATTTCTTCAACCGTTACGTATGTCCCTGTTAAAAATCCAACAAATCCAACCACAGCTATAAAAACATCTTTAAATATTGTCAATAAACTTAGGTTTTCCTTGTAGAAAGTGAGGATTTCAACCAGAGGTGGCAGAATCAGTCCCAGAGTGCTGCTGCTGACGGCTCCGACGAAAGAAATCACCAAGTCTAGGCGAGGGATCAGAACTGCTACAGCACCTAAAGCACAACAGGAGAAATGGTGGCTTCAGATTCAATGTCCTCATGAGAAACAGAACTGTAACAAACACATCATCAAGTGGTTCAGGCTTTTTACAAAGTTCCATCATTCTGTATTTTTCCAGCTCCTACGTAGCACTATATAGTGTGTGTATGTGAACTATAGATTAATGCACATATTTGTCAGTAACCCACATCTTCATGCTCATCTGAGAGACCCAGCTTCAATTCTGAATTTCTGCATGAGCTGGCAGAGCATCAAGTTAAAGTATTCTTGTACTTACAGGGTAAAGAGATTTGGCCTGCAAATCACAGAGAAATGAATGATATGAAATTGCAAGGAAATGTTTTAGTTTTTGGTTGTCAATAGATTTTTAGGATGAAGGAAAAAAAGCTGAGGAAGAGTAGAAGGGGCTGTTGCATGCTGCTCAGGAGACAGGAGGCAAAAATATATTACTGTCTATTAATTTGTATAATTAATAATCTAAAAATCACATAAAATTATTCAAAGTGAACAAACCTGTGTGGCTTGGCAGTCACACAGTCATTTAAGTGACTTTTACCTACACACTTGAACAATCTTGGTTTGTACAACTGCTTTCAGTCTGTAAAACGTCGCTGTAATAGTTGCCTAGTTAACTAAATGAGAACTTGAGGAGTCTGAACACAAGGCCCAGTAATCCTTTTAAGCTTGGCCAGTGTCACCTCCTGAAACTACAACAGTTACAGAAACAGAATCCTTCATGTTGGACCAGAAACACTTCTGGTTTTAACTGCTTTGGCTGGCAAGGTCCCCTAGTATTAACTCAGATATATCAGCTGTGTCATGTTTTCAGTCCTGGATGAGAAAACAGCTTTCAAAAGCCTCTATATGACCCCTGTATGTGGCAGAAATGTCTTTTTTCCCTTCCATGAATATACTGCCTTTTAACTATCAGACATTAGTGTAAAGAGCATCAGACTGTTTGCATCCTTCCACCACATCTCATCAAGACAAAGAAGCAATCATAAAGAAAAGGGAAGTGGAAAAGAGGTGTAAATGCCACCAGCATTAATACCATGCATTAACACACACAAAAATACCATGTAATATGTTTTGGTTTTTCCCTAACTCCCTTCTTCACTCTGAAGCCAAAATAAAAGCATGTTTGGTTTTAGAGCAATTTCACTGACCATATGTTATTCAGTGTTTATGTTAATGAACAAATGGAACAGGCAGGAAGGAGATCTCCACAAAATATGTGAGGATGAAAACCAAAAGGTGTGTATTAGCTTTATAATGCATAACCATGAAGTTGTGCTTTCTATTTGTAGAGTGTCTTTGCTGTGGGCTGAATGGCACCAGCTGCATCAATTCTGACACACTGTGATTATGAAAGGCAGCATACTCAAATGATGTTCCTGTTGATGCTCTCCATTGAGGATAACTTTGGGAAAACTGCACTGGAAAATACACTCAAAATTCACTTAAGGAACGTAAGAGTTGTCCACTGCTGCCTGGCAACTTTGCTACACATCTTAATGAAACTTGTACCTATAGAGTTCTCACATAAAAAGGAGCTAAGACTAAAATGTATAAAACTGCAGAGGGAGAGTGGATTCACTAGCTCATCCTATTTGAAAGGAACATATCATGCACAGATCTACCGGAAAAAAAAATCTATTAACTTGTTCCTGCTTGAGATGACTGTAGTTTATTAACACTTTGGGATTCTACAGAGATATGAGAGGCACTGTTTAGTCAAAGAAAAACTGGGCAGAGACAGAAGTGGAAACCTTAAAAACACCCTGGCACTCAAAAATAGGTAAGACAGTTTTTTTTATCCCACCGTTAGGATGGACCTACTCAATGCCAAACAGTTTCTTCCATTACATGATGTGACATTTGAAGACTGGAAATGTCACATGTTTATGCATTATCCAGGACAAAGCTGAATGAAAGGCAAAAGGAATTATGCCAAAGTTCATAAAAGTCACTAAATACCCACCACTGTAACTTCTGCAGCCATAAATGTTCAAGCCACAAGAGTACGCACCATAAACGTACAAACAATACAAGATGAGCACTCAGACCAGATTGCTATGTGTGATACTTACACAGCCATACAGAGTCCAAAAGTAACTGAAAAGTGCAGCTGAAGTGTATTGCAGTGTCTGGTAAAACTCCCAGCTAATGACTATGTTGAATGTGTTGTTCTAAAGTAAAAGAGAGGGCTGCACACTTTATTATCTTGCCAATTCAATAGATGTAGTGGGTGTATTCATTAAATATAGATTTTCAACTTCTATAATAGACCTCTTTCAGTTCCACATGTGTCCAGAGTTTAGAAGGCACTCATTAATTTATAGTTCGTAGTTTTGATTCCAACACTTATTAAAATAATGAGACTATGTTTCATATTTTTTAATTGGAAAAAAATCCAACTCTAGTTTGTAATTGCTTCAAGTTACAGAAAAACAAAATGCAGTGTGTTGATTTGAATCTCATCAAACGTTTGTCTGACTCATACAAATTTGTATGAATCTGGATATTGCTGTGGGAGGAAGTTTAGAAAAGTGTTTCAAGGTTTTAATTAGTGTCTTATTTATTCCCTAACAAGCCAAGAGAAATACAATGCATGTTTATTACCTACCAAAGAATGTATTCAAGAGTTAAGAAAGGGCTCCTTTTTCCAGAAGCAAATAAGGGGCATTCCTACAGTAGGAAGCCTGATTTTCCCAGCCATTTGTAGGTTTCAAAAATACAATGTAAAGAAGAAATTCTGATCCTTCATCAGCAGTTATGAAACCTTCTGGTTTGGAAGCTCAGCTGAAGAAGTAAGTTCTGTATTAGTAATAAGAGACTTTTTTTTGGTCAACAGTTAAATTGTCTTTAGGCTTGAATAACAGAGTGTGGGCCATATGAACAAAACATTCTGCAGAGATAACAAAAGGTATAATCATATTGCTTCTAAAACTCTGCAGTCTAATCTCAAAAACTACAACTCATGGTTTCTCCAGCCTCTCTCAGCTATGTGGTTCCACATTTGGGTCAGCTGAGACTTTTTAAGGGGAGGAATGCTATAGTGCAATGTTTAGATTCTCTTAAGGGACATAACACCCCAGTGGGATGATACTCTTAATTTTATTATCTTTATTTTGTAGTACTGCTTCTTTTACAACTTTTTGTTACAGAATCAGTGTATTAGTTGCCAAACTTGCTTCTTGGGAGACAATTCCAGTGAGATTGCTGGGGAGGAACAAAGTTTTGCCATTTCCACCCAACCTAAATGCATTATACCTGCTGATGAAGTCAAATAGGTGATTACCATATTCCAATACTTCCACCAGTAATCAAATATTGAGCTCCCTTACTTATATCAGAAAGTAATGCATATGCCATGCTAAATCTGTAAACAGGATGGGCACAGCTGTAATCAAGATCCATGGATGTAAGTAAAGATTGAATATAACTTTGGTCCTATCCATAGATAGTTCAAAAGCAAAGCATATTATGACTTCATCAGGACACTTTAATCCCAGAATTCACTTAAAAAGCCTTTATTCCCATACTTCTAGTAGGACTTAATTAATTTATAAGCATCTTTAGGACCCCAGAAACCAATTTTGAAATTTAAAATGCTAATAATAATAATTTCGACTGTATTTTCCTTTTCCTCAATAATAAAGCTATTTAATACTTCTTCACTAAAATTATTAAAAGAAATTATTTTTCTGATAATACCAGATTTTAGATTTTATCTAGGTATTCAAACATAATTCTGACAAAGAAAACCAGGTTAGTGGTATTCAAATGTTGCATCTGAAAAAAAGAAGTAGTACATACACTACCAGATCAGTAGTATGGCACAAAAAAAATTGTCCTAACAGTAGGTTTTATAAATAGGCATAGTCAAAAAGACTGGGGGCTTCTTAAGTACAAAAAATGTTGGCTATTACTAGGGAGTGGTAAGTTCATACAATTGAAAAGTAAAGTAATTGTCTCAAGTGATATACAACCAGTTCTCTTCAAAGGGAAGTGACAGCGTTGGGGAGGCCCCTGACCTGCAGGAAGCCAGCATACACCAAACTTTCTATTTGTACCACTTTTCCGGGACCAGAGAGCAGACTACAACACTGATGGGTGTCTGACATCCATATGACCTCCAAAAAACACAAAACAAAATTGTATTCTTAGCATACAGATGTCTATGATATGGTAAGGAAAGGATCCCTTCCATGAGTTAAAATTGCCAAGAATTCTGCCTGTAGGTAAAACAGCAATTCAAAATTTCAGCCTGAATGCTCTCTCCTATCTAATATCCCAGGCTGCCCCCTCTGTCCATCTTCCTTTACTGCAGTAGTGCTCAGCCACTCAATCTAGCATCCTTTTCTTCCCTCCCCCTACTGCAGTGCTTCCTGGATCCCCTTCCTTAATGCAGTACCTGCATATTTCCTTCCAACTCCCTCCTCCTTTTCTGCAACATTTCCCTCCACATTGCCCAAGGTTTTTTTCCTTTATCTTTTGTGAGAATGGAAGAACATTTCTCTGATATGGACTGCCCCAGAAGGCTCAGCCAGTTTGGCTGCAAGGAGCATACACGTGCAGGCTGGACAACTGGCAAGTCAAGATAACATCATCTTCTCAAGTCCTACATCACAATTAAAACTATTCACCTTTTAAAAATAAATGTCAAAGTCTAACAAATTCTAATGTTTCCATGAGAAGTTGCTCATGTAAATTAATAAAAAAGAATGCCTTCCACAGCAGACACCAAACTGTTTTGATACATGTGTACAAAGGAATATGAGATCAAGTAAAAACTGTTATCTATCTGCAGATAAACCTATGCAAATAATAACTTAAGAACATTTGTAAATAATTTACATGTTGATACCTGCAGTTTAAAAAAAGGATTTTAGTTAAAATTCTGGCATAATTTTACTTTATTTTTTGTTAAAAATGATAATTAACATAGGGTTTTAGGTGGTGTTTGTCTCAGCAGTTGAGACATTAAGACTTTAAGATACATATAGAAGGTAATTTCTTAAAAATATATTTAGATTGTCTTCACAAAAAGTAATTTTCTTAATCCAATTTTCTAAAAGGCATACTTTTAAATTTGCTCAATCTCAAAACCAAAACTAAATGGGAAAAGGAACAAAGCAGAAGACATGTTGCAGTTATATATGAGGTCACAAATTCTACTTGCACATTGGAGAGAAAGAGGGACAGCTTGCACACAGGACAACCACACACATCATCTAGTTTGGCTTTGTTCCCTTTGGAATGAAAAACTCCTTCATCATTATCTTCCTGCAACACACAGTATGAGAGACAGAAACATAAAGTACTTCACATCACTTGCCCTCACACTACACCACCACATTTTTGATTGCTTTGTCCTGTGCTAGTAGGAAAGACCAGACTCACACAGGAGAAGATGGTTTCAATATCCTAATCCTTCACAAGGAGAGGTGATAAAGGACACTGCCCTGACACACAGCAGGGAATGGGCAGATCCATTCCTTCCCCAGAGCCCCCCACTCTTCTCAAACATGTAAATAAATTCAGGTTTTACAGCACTTTGCATCCAAGATGTCAAAACTGTTATCAGAAGGGTTTTTATTATTTTTATTCCTTAAGCAGAAAGACACATGAAGAATGACACCAGACCAAAGAGCAATTTAACAGCAGCATTGAGTCCAGTCTTCTTACCAGGCTACTTAAAATACCTACAGCCAGGGCAAAGGACTGGCACACACCACTGCTATGAGACACCTGTTCAAAGGCAGCATTCCCCCCTTGCTCCACTAATAAAATCACTCCCCTTAAGCTGTCTGTGCTCTATATAACCCCAAAATTCAGGCAGCGCAGTTAGTTCAGATTTCAGCTTCCACAACCTGCACCCATTTTAAGCAAAATCCAGTGTCACAATAATCCAGTGCAGAAGGAGGCTGTGTGAGCAGGTGTGGCTTCACAGGGACAGGGATGAAGCAGCAGTGACACAGCTACAATGCAATTGTTCCCCCTATTCTCCTCCTTGGGACCACCCAGACTGACTTCTCTCTCTGAGCCAAATGCCCAAGTGGCAGTCAGTGGTAGCTTGGCCTCTTCATCCTGTTCTGCCTGTCCCCATCAGATCTTCAGAATTAATGTATTTTTACTAAGCACCCCCCTTAGATGGCAACACACCAAGAAAACCAGACTGTGAGAGGCCAAGGAACATCCTCATGCTGTAGTTTGTCCAGAGCTGCAGTACCAAGTGGTCTTCACAAAACCAGCAAGCAGACATGCTTGGCACAGCACACACCAGATTAGGTGTACATGTATTTGACCATTTAGTTAAGTACAATCCATGTGGTCAGAAATGGCACCTGTTTCAGGCTGTCAGATCTGAAGCATTTTATTTATTAATTTGTCTCTGCAGTAAATTTATTTGAGCTTTGCTGCTGATACTTTATCATAAAAATTTTTTTTAAGACATGCTCCAGTGATATAATGAGCCAGCTGTTAACATGCATTTCTGGATTCAAGGAATGAATGTAAAGCATACAGCAAAACTCAGAAATACTAAGCGCCAAATGGATGATCCTAGACCATAAAAGTACTGGCACTTCCCACTGGCAGTCTCCTGATTCTACAGGCTCACCAGAAATGAGTCCACAATTGAACTTTTGTCCTCTTTGTCTCACTCTCTCAAAATAATTTGTGGCTCTGAGACAGCTGAAAGGTTTTGAACCACGCAAGCAAAATTAATGTTTGCTTATCCAAGGACAAGACTGTTTTTGCTACAGAGAGCAGAGGTGAAGAAAAGAGTCAGGAGGAGTGGCTAAGCCTTGAAGAGCCAGGCATACTGCTTCCAATGATGCTAAAGAATGGTACTTTCCAATATTCACCATCATCACTCCATACTCCCCAATCTTTCTCTTGGATGCACTGTATATATCAAGCTATCCCACAGGAAAGTAAGCAGGGATACATGGCTGCTACTTAGCAGTTTCATAACAAAAGCAATAATAAATTCAAATAATTTTGTATTAAAATTTTATATTAAAAAGTTTGTCTTGCCATTACCCTTGAAAATAAAATTTTCATTATATGCCTTTTGATTACTACATAAAGCAAGAAATAATGTGGTGAAGATGAAATTGAACATACTTAATCTCAAGCTAATATACTTTGCTCCATAAACACATAAATATGAAGGAGAAACATCAACAAAGACACCTTTAGGAATAGTAAAAATTACTTATCTTTATCCTTCAGGCTTCTTTTCCTGTTTCATAATAAAATTTTACATTTCTTTAATAAAGATAATTGAAGAAACAGATGATTAAGATGACAAGAAGCATCTGTTATTTTGGAATCCTTTTGTAGTAATAGAGTCCATCAGGGTGCCATAAATTGTAACAATCATGTCAGGTAAATTATCTTCTCTAATCACCATCTAAGGACTAAACAATATATTAAGTAATAGAGTAAGTTAGCCCTCTCTCCTCTCATCAAGTATTAAAAAAATCAACATAACAAGGAGATTATGCTCTAAATAGCCTTTAAGAAACTTCTAAGTCTCTAACCCATGTTTTTGGGGAGCAGGGATTGTTTATACGTGCTACAGCTTCCACCAGCAGGAACACATTAATTTGCAGAATTTCCAAAGAAGGAAGTGTGCCAGACCAGTTTGATTAATCAGAGAATTCATCACAGAGCTCTGTACCAAGAAAAACCACAAAGAGGAGATTTAAGCGAGGACATACCATAAAAGAGAAATTTAGAAAAATCACATGGAGAAGTCTGGATGTTCAGAAAATTCTACTAAACAGACACATTTAAGGGATGTTACAGGCAATAAGAACAGCTTTTACAACCACACTGACAACAAAAGGCTGGAAGTAGGAAAGTGAGCCTGCTCCTGGATGGAGTGTGGGATTTAGGGAGAGCACACCCAGCAAAGGCTGAGGTATCCAGTGCTGCCTTGGCCTCAGTCAGCCTCCCAGTCCCTGGTGTCAGCGCAAGAACTGAATAAGAAGAATTTCCTTTGGGAGATGAAGATTGAATCAGGGATTATTTGAGACAACTCAAACCACAACAATATACGGAACATGAAGAGTTGAATTTAAGAATGTTGAAGAGAACTGGCCAATGTCCTTCTAACACTACTCTGTATTGTCTTTTACAAGTCATAGAATCTGGGGGAAATCCCTGGTGACAAGGGAAATTAAATGTTGTCAAGAAAGGCCAAAAGAATAACAGAGGGAAATACAGGCATATTTACTTTGGTCCTTGGAAAAATCATGGAGCAAAGTCATCTTGGAGCATATTGCAGGGCTC
Organism: Molothrus ater; assembly: GCF_012460135.2. Taxonomy (NCBI): domain Eukaryota; kingdom Metazoa; phylum Chordata; class Aves; order Passeriformes; family Icteridae; genus Molothrus; species Molothrus ater. The sequence goes on along the minus strand of NC_050479.2, from coordinate 79,551,276 downwards.
ATGAAGGAGAAAAGGGTATCTGGGAACAGAAAATTAATGGATTTATGTAGGAGAAATCATGTCTGACCATCCTGATAGCCTTCTTTGATACAATGTGTGGATTTATGGATGAGGAGAGCAGTAGATGTTATTTACCTCAATTTGAGGTCTTTGACACTGTCTGCCACAATATTCTTGTGTCTGAATGGAGGGAAAACAGAGAAGCAAAGAACCTTAATGGATCAAACAATAGCTGTTAATGGGTTGTGCTCTACCTGGAGGCTGGCAGAAATCCTGCAGCTAGCAGGGAAAGTAAAAACTTCCTGTAACTTATAAAAACACTAAATGATCACTTAAGCTGACATAAATTATGTTCTTTAAACCTAGAAAATAATAATGCGCTCACCATAACACTAATATCTAAATATGTCCCTCTATCACAAAGTACCAGTGTTGAAAGTGAGCTAACATCACATTTAAGTGATTAATTTACATTAATTTACATCATTAATTTTTAATCCTGATTCAAAACTGGATCAAATTTGATATTTTAACAGTGATATTTCAGAGTACTTTTATGAAAATGGCTTAAAAACATATTAATTCCTGCTTATTGATAACTTCAGATTACACATCATATTATTTAAGTAACAGCAGTGCTAAGTACTTTACTACACAAAATGGTTTATTTCACAGAGAAATTTTAGCCATTTTCAAATCAGAAGCCACACTCTGATTTCACACAATATTAAAAGTTTTTCATAAAAAGCAAATACGTGGATTCTCATGTTGTTTTTAAGTATCTGAATTGGCCTAATTATTTTGGGCTGTGAAAAACAGAGGTATTGGGTATGATTAGTAGCTATAGCATGTGGCATGTACTCTATTATTACTGACATGGTAATAAATAACTTGCGAACTTGCTGCAACGTATCAAAAGTAAATTAAAAAATAATTCCCTTAGAAAGATAACAATCACTAACAACCAGACTGCAGTGGGATGACCAGTGCATTTCCAAAACAATGCTTTGCAACAGCTGGTGTCAGAGGCACGGGCTAGTTAAAGCCTGCTGTGGTGATTAATGATATAGAAACAAGAAGCTGCCAAGAGCCTTGGCTTCCTGGGGAGGATCATGTGGTTGAGGTTCAGCTCCTTGTGTTGACAGTACTGAATTATGGCCTGCAGTCCAAATCCATCAAAAAATGCAGTCATCTGCAGATGTTTTTTTAGTCTTAATTTGTGGGTATTTCACCTCACAAAATCAAGTTCAAAGAGAGCAGCTTGCTTCATCACATGGGTGAACTCATCTCCAGCTCAGCACAGGGAAATTCAGGCACAGCTCCTGTCCTCTCCCAGCATCCCATCAGCCGAGCAGGGATCACACTTTGCCACTGTCTGGGAACACTCACTGCATGCCAGGCACACCCAAGGGAAGAGGCTCCCTCCTAGGCATTCTTTCTTAGTTTTTTGTGACCCAAGTAGAACAATACCCAACAAAAATACATGATTGCATATCAGAAGCCTGTACCAACTCATATTATCCTGTATCTGTAATTTTCAAAGAGCTCACCATCATCTTTTCACCTTGATGGGAAAAGAGAAAAAATGACCTAGTGCTTACAGCAGTTACACAGGAATAGGGGAACTCAGGTTGGACATGTTCCTCAAAGGACTGAGGCTTAAGTCCCAAATACTGGGTTTTCACCTGCAAAATTACCATTCAATTATTTTTTTCTAAATAAGGAACTGGGCTTGTCTTGTGTGAGCAGAAACTTTTTTTCTGGTTATCTTCAAATGCTTTGCATTCTATTTTAGGGGTGGGTTTTTTTTTTTCCCCATACCAGCTCTATCTTTGGTAATGCTTTTAAGTGGAGAGTGAAATGATTATATGTGAATATATTTTATAAAGCAGTGTGAACTCCTGCAGAATAAAAGGCAATACTAAATATCAAGCATAAGATACTACTTTGTAATAATGTAATTTTTTAACTAGCAGACATTACAGCCACCATATCAACTAATAAAGCCAACCAAAAAAAACAATCACAGTGTGTAATACTACCTCCATACTTTGATACAAATACTGGCCTTAATTAAAATTTATTGGAACATTCTTGTGGAAATTATTATGTATATTTGCTGTCTGTGGTCCTCATATTACTAAAAATTATTTGCAATTAGTTGCAAACCAGTTTAAAAAAATTACTTGTAAACTAGCAAAGAAAAAAGGTAAATTCCAGTATGTTTGAACTTCATCAAACCCCTAACTTTTTACTGTCCAAAAAATTCCTATAATGATTTCATTGTTAGCTCTGGACCACACTGTTATTCATAATGTAATATCCAAATCTAGAGTAATTTTGTAAAACAAAATTCACCTTGAAGGTTAAGTATAGGCAAGATCTTACATTACTTTGGTGTTCCCAAAACACTGATCTGAATGTTGGAGCAATATTTTACTCTCAACCTAAAGAGACCTGAACCTAAACCACTTTATTCATTGCTAAGAGCTTTGTAAATATTGATTTAAGGATGTGATTATAACCATGGAGTTAGAATATTGATCTACCCATTTTCAATGTAAGAATCAATTTAGAAAACAAGTGAAACACAAAACTGCCACGAGTTTTTTCAATTAGAAGAGATAATACTGCTGTTTATAAATCAGATGAGCAAGAATTTAATTAGTTTCCCTCTGGGAAAAAAATTGATGAAAGAAACAAGAAAAGGGAACAATGAAAATACTCACAAGAGAATGGTATCATCAAATGGTATCAGAATGGACTGGGAGGATTTCCAACATAAATAAAAGGACAAAAAACTATAGTAGATCTGCATTTAAGTAAAAGGGGGCTTATGATAAGATAGCTAAGTACTGACTCTTGGTTTCTGGGCATAAACAAAACCTGATGGCTGGATCATCTTGAATGTAAACACCAAGTCACAGAAAGCAACTCTATTTTATGGGTTAGGCATAGCTAAACACCATGGAGAATCTGGAGAACTGTTAACATGGTCAGACAACACAGCAGGTCAAAATTTTGCTATCAGTGTCATGAACGAATATCCATACCTGGTGGTAATGCTCTGTATTTGTTTTAATGCAAGTTTAGTGTTATACCCCATGGACGGAAATACTCAGCATGTTTACTGGGTAATTATACTTAATTAGCAAAATAATTTTTAATAGTTTAATTTTATAAAATGTGGCTATGTATTTGCATGCATTACATAATATTGATTACAGTTCATTATAAAAATAATACTTCAGATACTGTATGAAAAACCAAAAGGTAAAGGAAGAAATTCTGTATTTAACAGCACCAAATGTTGACAGATTAGGAAGAGGTCTGAGATCCCTTCCCAAAGACCTTGAAGGATCTACTACAAACTAAATGAAAAACAGTTTTTGTGCTAAGGAACATTCTGATTTTATCCCCTGCCTTTGTTATCACAAGGTATTTCATACACTGTCAAGAAAAGGGATTCTTTTTTGATAACACAAATCACTCAATAATTACAGTGTAAAAAAGAAAGTCCTTCAACAAGAAGAAAGAGAAAATGACAAGGTTTTATCCATCCCTCCTTTTCATGGCATGAGTTTACAACTATATCCTACAAGCAGGTCATACAGCCATTTCTAAGCATCCTCCTCTTTGGAGTGAGTTGCTGTATTTCAGTAAGCCAGGGAAAGGAAAAACACATAAAAAACCAAAATAAAGCAATAATGCCAAAACCATAATACTACAAGGATTTAATTAATTTAAATGTGCTATAAATTTTTCCTTATTTTTGCTCTAACACTTTAAAGCTGCCTTTATTCTGACAAGCAATCTTTGAAGTACTAGCTCTGCAGTCTGGTGCAGTCATTATAATCAATCCACAGAGGACTTAATTCTCATATAGTTCCATTGGTTCCTCAAGACTAGGAGTTTGCTGCTTATTACACATGGTAAGGGTGGATGAAACAAAACAAAGATTAAAAAATTGCTAATTTTGACCGAATGCAGTTCAGAAAGCACAACAAGCTGCTACCACTCATAAACCTCTTTCCAATCCTTTAAAAACAAGGCAAAAATTTGAAAACCTTTGTGAGATCAGCAACAAATCATGAGTAACACTCAGGCATCATTAATATTCTAGCTTTTATGCTTATTTGAAGCACTAGCAAAGAAAATGCCTGGAGTGACTAATTCCAGCTATGAAGTAATTTTTAAGAGACAATTGAAAGCAAAGCAATGTTTCACCCTTATTGAAAAGAAAAAGAGGCACTAGGATGCAGATATACAAACCAGCACAAAAGTTATACTTTGATGGCCCTGAGTTTTTGATTTATTTCTGATTTCAATATGCAGTGGAAACCTCTCAAACATTTTCAAGGAATACTTTCGCTACTTGGCAATTTTCAAAACGCTTACTTGCAACCTGCTTATCATTTGTGGTATCTTGAAAAACCCCGTACATTTGGCTCTCTGCAAAGCAATCTATCTATGCTTGAGGAAAAATGCATTTCCTCATCAATAAACTAGGAAAGTATTTTGAAAATAAGTTGTAACCCAACTTTGCAGCAGTGTTCTGCCAGATCTCATTTTAACAGACTTACAATCAATTTTTGATTTTCTTTTTCACTCAGTGAACATTAAATGTGGTATTTATCTATTCAAATTTTAAATGCTCTCTCATCCTAATCTAGAAATGCAAATGGGTAAGATCAGTTTTCTCATCTTTTACATGAGCTTATACGTTTTGTGTGATGTTGACTGCACTTCCCCTGCCTCCCCTGAGGAAGCAAAGGTTGCTCTTCAACAAGTGCTGCTACAGAAACGTAATCAGTCTTCCTGTCACTCTTAAATTTACATAAAATCCTACCTAAACGCCCTCTGTCAGTTGAGTGATCTCCAGAATGCCATAAACATAGCACACAGAAGTACGTGTCAGTTCTCCAGTGAATTCTCCACATGGACAGAGTCCTTAGCAAGGAATTCACAGTTTGTCACTAGAGCCAGTATCTTGCTGGTCTACTTAGAGGCATTAAAATAATTACCACAAGAAAATCAAAACAAAATGTCTGCAATGTGTAAATGTAAAATGGACCTGGAAATGTTTAGATGAATTATTTCCTTCTTGCTCAGCAGTCAAATCTTTCTGTGTGCTGCATTTGTGGCTAAAACATGAAGGTGTGCACATCATTGCTTTAAACAGGTCCCTGATCAGTTAGCTGAACTAGTTGGACCATTTTCTTCTACCAGCTTATTATAAGCACAGCATTTCCAAAGAGAAATGGAATCCCATAGGCCACGGCTGAGCCAGGGTTCTTGTCTGGTTTTCTTGTTTGAGTTACGAAGTCATACTCTAAGGGAGAAATAGCTTCTGTGTCTAAGTTGCAAAGACTGGTAACAACCTGATTGGTAACAACCTCTCTTAGCATTTTGCTCCATATTTTACATATGTTCCTGAAGGGAATTTGACAATAACTTTCATCTTCCTTTTCCCATAGAATTACCTAGCTCCCCAATCATATTCCCTCCTTTGCTCAGTAGAATGTTTGATAGGTCTTAATTGTAGCGTGTATCTGAGAATGGCTTGGAATTGTATCTAAATGACTTTCAAAAGTATTCTAAGATTTTAAGTCTCCCCATTAAGTACTCAGACTTCACTGTCAATCAGTCAGAGGAATATCATTGAGCAAATAGTGCTTAGCTGGTTTTGCTCAACATTTTTGTATCTATTCTTCCGCAAAGCTGCACCACTCCCTAACTAAATATTTACTGAGCTGGCTCCTCTGGAGAGGACAGTGTTCAGCATCTCCCAACTTACTAATGAGCCTGCTTATCTTTACTGGCAACATAAATACCCTGTCTGCAAAGAGCAAAATCAATAAAGGTATTAACTGACTATCCCATTCTTCTTTTAAGCCACAGCCACAGGGAAGACCACTTGACCAAACACACATCACTCTGGGCTCATTGATACCACTAAAGATACAGACAGAGCTTTATAAGAAAGGGAAAACAATTTGTGCTAAACAATAAAATAAGGCAGTTGTATGAACATTTGCCTATATATAATGCCTTTCCTTAACCCATACTTGTAAGAAATAAAGATCAATTCAGCAACACAACCATGGGACAGAGTAAAGATTACAAGATATGACTGCCTGAGACAGAGTTCTAATGCCTAAAATTCCCGAGATTTTATTGAGTAAATTCTTCAGACTTCATTTTCTGCTATGCAGAGAAATATAAAGAAATAAATATAAACTTCAGAACTGTATGTTTTCTTTAATGAAATGGCTCACATAAGTAAGCTTATTTATTCAATGCTGTAAACCAGAGAAGTCATCCCCTGGGTAATGGACCCATTTGTTCTTTTGCTCTAAAGTGGCTTCCACAAAAAGATAGGCACATTCTGTGAAAATCTGTTTTGAGCTACAGAATCACAAAATATGTCAAGTTGGAAAGGATCCATATGGATCACCAAGTCCCAACTTCCTGCTCTTCATAGAAGCCATCAAATCTGGTTTTCAAATGTTAGGGAGACTTCATTTCCCTTGGCTATCAGACACTGCCTGCATAACACTTTCAGAAGTTTGTTTTCTCTTTGCTGACTCACCCCTGCCCTGAAAGTAGCTCAGTTTCATTTTTATGTTACTAATTCACTGTTGATTAGAGTTTATCCTGGGCTGTGTAGGCTAGGATTAAGCTAGAAAAGCAAGAGATCAGGAAGAGTAAATGATTTTTAAAGAATTTATGAAGTGCAAGCTGCAACCTACCACTGAAAGGACAATGAAATACCAATACGTTGAGAATTAGAAACAATGCAAACCCATACCCAACCTACAGGAGGGCTTTGGCTATGACAAAAGCAATAATTTCAGCTGGCTGCTCCAGTAAGAGACTACTAAAAGATCATTATGCAAATTATGCTACAACTGTGATAGCCTTATCTTTAGAAAACAGTTCTTTTATTCTTTCATAGGTTTTACCTCTGTTGTTATGGTCATTTTATACTTAATTCTAGTTCAAACATGTTAGTTCAATTTGCATCAAAACCTTTCCATCAGAAAACTGAAGTTTTTTCCTCTTTAACTTAATACCAAAATCAGTTCAGCACAACTTATTCCTGAGCTTTGTGCTTTAGCTCTGCTAAACACCACAAAAAAAGTTTTGTCGCAGAATATATGTCTTTAATATTTGCTACAATGTTTTCCTTAATTGATGACGACATTGACGAAGGGATTGAACACATACTCAGGAAGTCTACAGATGACACCAAGCTGAGCAGTACAGCTGATGCTCCTGAAGGATGGGATGCCATCCAGAGGGACCTGGAAAAGCTCAAGAAATGGGTCCATGGGAATCTCAGGAGGTCTTGTTAAGGGTGCTGCACCTGGCTTGGGGCAATCTCTGGTACCAACACAGGCTGGGGGATGAACAGATCAGAGCAGCCCTGCTGAGAAGGACTTGGGAATGCTGGTGGGTGAGAAGCTGGACATGGCCCAGCCATGGGCACTCCCAGCCCAGAAAGCCACACGTGTCCTGGGCTGCATCCAAAGCAGCGTGGGCAGCAGGGCCAGGGAGGGGAATCTGCCCTCTGCTCTGCTCTGCTGAGACCCCACCTGCAGTGCTGTGTCCAGCTCTGGAACCTCCAACACAAGAAGGATGTGAGCCTATTTGAACAAGTCTAAGAAAAGGCCACAGAGATGATCAGAAGGATGGAACACCTCTCCTACGATGAAAAGCCAAGACACTGGTGAGAGAGTTGGGGTTATTCAGCCTGGAGAAGAAAAGGCTCTGAGGCGACCTTCTAGCACCTTCCAGTACCTAAAAGGGGCTTACAAAAGAGCTGGAGAGGGACTTTTCACAATGGCATGTAATGAACAAGGACAAGAACAAGGAGTAATGGTTTTAAATGGAATGAGTGTGGGCTTACATTAGATGCCAAGAATAAATTCTTTAATGTGAGACTGGCACAGGTTCCACCCCTGGAGTGTTCAAGGCCAGGCTGGATGGGGCTCTGAGCAACCTGTTCTAGTGGAAGGTGTCCCTGCCCATGGCAGGGGATTGAAACTAGATGGTCTTTAAGGTCCCTTCCAACCCAAACCATTCAAGTGTGTGTACCCAGATGGACGCCATCAAGAGCACTGGATCATATAGTCCTACTGCAGTTTAAATGGCTTCCTGAGAGAAACATGGCACACTTTTTGATCTCAACAGACACTTTCATTACTGGCAGGCTCGTCACTTTCAATTCAATGAGTGTCAAACAGTTACAAAGCTGCATCAGGATGAGTAGTTGAAAACAGCACATCAGCTGATTCAGTTGTTGCCATACTAATGCTCTTCTGAAAACCCTGAATTAGCTACACTAAAAGAAATGGAGATGGAAAGAGGTAAAACAAAAGGAAAAGTAATGATTCTCAAGGAAGGAAAATGCCAGAGTGATGATAAATGTAATAAGGTAAGATACTGTGACGGTAAATATTTGGACATCTACAATATAGCTGTGGAAAGAGTTTATTATGATAAATGCCAAAAAAAAACCTTTCAATTTTATTTCACACAGGTCTATTTCCTTACAGAAAATTTCTCATGCCTTCAGTGAACAAAAATCTCACTTTTAACTTCAGACAATTTTTTTGTAACTAGGTATCAACAGAGAAACATGGAAATACTGTGAGTAGGACATAATTTTAATTTTAATTCTACCATGTAATAAAATTGACGCAGAATTGTGTTATTTTGCATAGGTTCCTTTATACCTGGAAGTCTCTGCCATGCAGAATTTATAATCAAATAAAAAGCTACATATAAGAGGCAGTAGTTGCACATCAAGACAAAAATGGCTACCTACTTCAACATGAACTGTTTTTATAGTACAAGTCTAAGAAAATATAGTGTCAGAAATAAAAAGGCAGCCTACTCTACATTACTGTTCAACTGCCTGTAAAACTGTACACTAAAAATGAAGCCTTTCAAAAATGATATTGAAAAGGATCCAAAATTATTTCATCTCTCCATTCAAGAAAACAAAATTCAATTTAAAGAAAGGCTTTTCCTGTATAATAATATTGTTTAAAATTGTATAAAATAGAAACTTCTGAAATCTAGTGATGTTGCTGGAAACCCATACTTTTAGAAAACATCTACTTCAATAGAGAGGAGCAGCCTGCAATGCTTGACAAGCTACAATCAACTTTGTAGCACTGCTTAGTTGAGGCTTGACTATGCAATGTGTGATGTAGCAGCTGCAGAACTCTCACAGTCAAACACTCTCCAAATAAACACACTTCTTACATCCTAAGTGTTGACACAGTAACTCTTTATAAAACTAGTGGAATAGAACTTGGAAGTTCTGGTCATCTTTCAAGCTTTTACCATGTTAAAGACAGAAAAAAAGGTAAAGCTCAACGAGGTTGTTTAATTTTCTTCCAAAATCCAATTCAATATTTAGGTATCAGCTTGAGAATTACTTTAGGGATGAGACTGATCCTGCTTTTTCTGTTCCCTTATAGATCACACTAAATTTCAACTCAAGTAACTATCTAGTCTGTACCTTAAAGAAGTCTGTCTAAGCACAACTGCCAATAGCCCTAATGCTGTCACACACATCCAACAGAGAAGTCTTTCTGCACATTAAGAGACACAATTCGTTTGTTTTCTCAACAGGTTCATATTCAAAAGTTATAAAAGCTTTGTAGTTGTTTTTATCAAATACTTGCACCTATTTCAAATAAACAAATAAAAATAATTCAAATAAACTTAGAGGCCGTGGCCCTTCATAATCATGTATATTCATTATGCTCTATGGATGTTCTGTAATTAACCAAATACTTTATGGTACTGGATATTAAATAGTCTAAACCTTACCTAGTTTCATGTTACCACATTACTGTGCAGATTGGAATATTTATGGTTGAACTTATTCAGTTTTGCTAACCAAAAACCCCAGAGTGTGGAACAAAATCAAAAGCATTAGAGTATGACCTTAGAACACAGCAGTTTGCACTGATAATTGTTTTAACGGATCATTTAAATAAAAAAAATTGAAATTCTAGGAACTTCCAAAGAAATTAGATTAAAGTTACTTCACAGTTGGCCCAGATGTGTCCTCAACTGCAGAAAGACTGAAATCAGTGCAAAACAATTTTATCCAACTGATTTGCTGTGGCCAAATTTTTCCAACACAGGTCTTCAAAAATAGTCAGTATTAAACCTCCCCAATATTGTATCTGGGTGTTATAGCATCTAAATGATCTGACTTCTTTCCTCACAGCCTGACCACCTGCAGTTGTATAGGACAAACTAATGAGATAAGCCTTGCTGGCATGCTGCACCAAAGTATCAGGCTGTAAAATCTGAACATCCCTATGTTTTCATACAGTCAAAGCTAAATACTCCATAGGCACCTCATCAAACCCTAAATTGCTTCCTATGGATAAACTGAAATTAAAGATGACTTACATGTATCAGCACAAGGATAATTCACGACAAGTGTCTGAATGACAGCATTTAACATAAGTGTCAGACACACAGCAACGTGACTTGAAGAACAAAAATAAATCCTCCAAGATCTGCAATATCCAAGGATAGCAAGAGAAAAGCACTAGAAAAAAACCTGTCTCATACACATCTAAACTTTCTCAATTGTATGTTTAATATTTGAAATTTTTATATTCGGCCTACTTATGGAGATCAAATTCAAAGGTATATTTTCCCAATTCTAGAGAGTTGAATCTTTGGCTGAGTAGACAAATGAAGGAACTGGAACACTTCATTCAGCAGTAATGAAGTCAAAACTTGAAATGCTGAAGTAGAGAGATAGTGAACATTTAAACAACGGAGTTAATTAACATGCAGATCAGACAGGTGATGAGAACATTATGAAAAGTGATTAGTCTGCACTGTGAGAAAAGAAAATGTAGAAATACAGTTAGATTTTCTGGAGGATGATGTTTCAAAAATTCAGTGACTAAAATCCTGACAGAATTGGGCAGGAAATGAAAAATAAAGCTTGATAAGCCTATTTATTTTGGCTTATAAGCATTTGCTTAAAATGAAAGAATATTGCTTCTTACTCCAATAGACTTTTGTGATTTTGACTTGGGTTAAGGTATTAGTCCCATTCCATGAAAGGTATTTCAATAAATATGCAATACTGTTATAGGAAGACACACCCCACCTTCCTATGTTAGCTGTAACAGGGACAGATGAAAGGACTCCAAACTGCAGAAGTTCAAAATAAAGTAAGGAATGCATTATGCATCCTCATTGTATAGATGAATGTTAAAGGGCCTGCTCTTGAAATCATAATATGAACAAACTCATGCTTTTCACTGCCTTTGTGATCTATTTGTGAGAGTGGGAGCTCTTATGTTAAATCTTTAATGTAAGTGCTTTTCACAAATCTTTGACAACCAGTAGAGTATGTAGGCAATATATATATTTGTATATATAGAATATCATTTGCTCTTTTGATAGCAGGAAGGGCAAGACTGTACAGACAATCTTGGTTTCATGATTTCATAATGTCAAAGCTTCATAGCAAAACTACAGAATACAAAATAACACAATTTGAGACCAGACTTGAATACAAAACTGCATGCTGCATTTTGAATGTGCTTGACTGTTTTCAAATAATACCAAATTTTCCAGGTCAAAATCCATGCAATTTTTCAGCATTCACACGAGCATATTGACAAAAATGTATTTAATCAACAGGAATAAAAGGCTGGAAGAAACACTAAGAAAAATCATGATTCCTAAGTTTTATTTGAGGGCGATTTGGTAAATGCTCATTTTCTAGCTGCAGGATTTGATTAAAATGTAAAACACTGAAGTGTAGCATATTTATCATTTTCCTTCCCCTATGCTTCAATCAAAAAAAACTAAAATCTCATGCCCCATTTCCAACTTGAGTAAGCATCTATACTGACAGCTCCCATCATCACACTACTCACACAAGCTTTAAATACCTTCTTTATCAAGCTTAGAAAGTTTAGTCCTTCACAGGTATTTGCACTAAGTTCTGTTTTCCATAGGTACCTTAAAAAGACAGTGCCATGGGCTATCATGGATTTCCTTCCCATCTGAGTATAAGAATGAAGTTTCCACCACATGTTCCAATGTTAATGGAAGCCTCCCGAATAACTCAATTTAAATCAATGCCGTGATAATTAAAACGCAAATGATACAGTTCTGGGATTTTCTCTCAACAGGAATGTGATGGCTACTAAATACTAAATCTATTTCTGTTTATTATTAAGTTTTTTTACCAAAGCAACTCAAGAAACATCTCTGCTTTTAGAAGCACTATAGTTAGTAAGAACTGGCATAGATACATATCACCTGTTTCTCTCTCATCCCTTTATTTGCTCATTTCATCTACCAAGACGCAGAACTTCACAGAATCAGTTTTTTAGCTCCTCTGGAATAGGATAAGGTAGGAAAATTATTTTGTTTTGATTATAGTTTATTTTTTTTTTTTTGTGCAGGAAAGATCTGTCTATGATTATTTCAATGTCCAAGGTATCCTTTATCAGCTAAAGTAGATATGCTTAGAAATCATGATTGATTATGTGTAAGAAATCCCTGGGAAGGTTTTCAGTTTCATTTATTGGTTTAAAAAGCCTGAATTAAAAAATGCAGTAATGATGCCATAGATCTCAGAACATAATATGTTTCTTGCAGCATAATAATTCCTAACTTGAGTGAAATGAAAGATCTCACAAATAATCTCTAATAAATGTCTTTTCTAACTTGTTTATGGCATAAGTGAGGCCAATGAAGACTTTTGCAACATTAAAAAAAATCACAGTATGAAATACTACAGAACCATTTGGAGAACAAGGGTTTTCAATGAACAGTTTCACAGAATTGCTGAAAATCTCTCTCCAGAGAACTTCTATTGATAATTCATTCTGCTCCTAAAACTCACAATACAGCTCTGCTTCAGCACACTATGGGACACCTCACTTCCGTGGTTTCTTCTCCTCTTTGTGTTCCTACAAATTGAGCAATCAGATGTAAATCATCACCATTCCTCAATTTTTGCATCACGTTTTGTTCTCCTAACTACTAAGTAATGTACTGTAAATTATTTTGGCTTAAAGAAATTTGTTGCTGCTATTTTCTGAGAGCAGGCTAATTTGCAAACCCAATAGTATTTTAGAAATCTTTTATCTATTGTAAAAGTGATGTTTACCTAACTCATGTTTGCAAGGTGCTCTACAATCATAATGCATGTGAAGTACCAGCATCAATTTTCCGCACTGGAATTGCCTTTGGAAAATTGCAATTGTAATGTAATTTCATCACAGTATTGCAAAAGTAGAGAGAACTCAGTAATCTGTGACTGAGGCACTTCAACCCTCACCATTTTAACAAGACCGACTATCCTCTTTGTTGTTTGTCATGACCATCTGTCAAAACCCAGTAACTGTCAAAAGAATTAAAATCCAGACACTTTACCAGAAAAGAGAAAATAGCAGTATTGACTCTTCATGCAATGAAAAGCAGACCACATTAAGATCTAGTTACACCACTAGAAAATGAAAGGAGTTTTCATATGCCTGAGAGTACATTCCTGTACCAAGTTTAAGTGGGCTGAATTTGGAAGACTGATTCACTCACAAGAAGCACCTCGATACACCATTTGCGTCACCATCAGATATTTCATGAAATATGCTTATGTAAACAAAACAACCTTGAGCATGTTTTAGGTGTATTTTTAAAATGAAATGTTTGCATATTTTTCTATCTGCAGTCATGTATTTCAGTTTGGTACTTATTATCTTGTTTCTCCAACTTTCTGCTGTAACCACTGCTTTGCCTGTGTGAGAGGTCACATCCCTCAAAGTGGATTTGAAATTGCATTTGTCCCCTCCAAAGGATGCTGATGGCAGAGATGCTCCTAATTTTAGCATAACAGGGAAGTATCTAGTGTTGAACTGGATGAGTCTGGTCTTATGATTTAAGCTAGATAGGGTAGATCTGTGTGACTCAGAAAAAATTAAGCTAAAACGCTATGGAGTTCTAACATATACCGAAACAGCAAATTTTAAAAGTTTTTATGTATGCAATTTTGAGTCTTTTCTGAGAGATAACAAGCAACTCATCAGGAAGCTGTAACATTCTCTGGTAGCAAAATATTCCTAGTTCACTCTTGCAACAGCATCTCTACTGCCTACATAAATAGCAACTAATGGATTCAGCTCCAGAACTCATTTTGCCTATGGAGGTCTCAAGGCAACAAGAACCAGCAGTTAAAGGAAAAATATGCTATGGAAAGGGCAAAGCATTACCCTCTTTAAGAGGCTGGGAGAAAGAGAAAGAGCAGCCTAGAGCAGACCAGTGCTATGGAGCTCCAGATCTTATGGCACAGGAACATACAAGCAGTGTGTATCCACTCTTCACTGGCAGGAACCACTCAGAAACTACAAGCACTTGTAAAGCATGATAGACATGAGTCCAACACCTGCAAGCACTCTGTGAAAGCTAAATCCTTTTATTATCTCTGCTGTTCAGTCATGTATTGATTTTGAAAACATTTCCAAATTACTGCAAAGCTGAAGGATCAAATCTATCTAGTTAGCTATGGGTGGATGCTCCAAATTTGCTGAATAACCTCACACTGGTAATGCTCCTCACTGACAGGTATCAGGAACTAAACTGTGAAAACAATATTCAAACATCTACTGGCTGTCAGAAATGTCAATCACCACTTGCAATCATCACTTTTCTTCAGTTACATTTGTTGTGTGGCTCAGCACTTCAGCAAAAGAGATAAATGTCTAGATCTAGGCTATATTAATTGCAGGCTTTCATTCCTTAAAATGCTGTCATCTTACAAACCTGGGCAATAAATAAGGAGAATTTATCATTTAGTCACATTCTACCATATATACCTAACTATTTGACTGGCCATAAATTTAAAAACCTTTTATGTTTATATGAGGAGTTTTAAGGAACTGGCTATCTTGTGTCCTACACCTCTTTCACTAATAACGATGCTTTAAGGGCTTCTACGTCGCTCTATCTATCAAATGTTCCACGGAGTTGTGACTCATAATCTTATACAGGAAATACTGGGATTTTAAAATGTACTGCTTTTTCAACTAAATCTCATATTTACTCTTCTGAACATATCCTCTTCTTTATTTCAAATGTCTCCAAGAGTTAAGCTGAATTTTTTAAAGTATTGCATTAGCTTTAAGAACAAGGAGAACTGAGATCTAAAGAAAATTTGCTCTTAAAATGCTTAAATGCATTTTAAAATTGTATTTTTAAACTCAAAGGATCTATACCTGCATAGCTCATGAACATACTGGTTGGTGCATATTTGACTAAGAGCCACAAAGATGACTCAAAGATTGAGTATTATTCATGAGAGAGCTGAGAGAGCAGGGACTCTTCACCCTGGAGAAGAGATGTCTCAGGAAGACCTTGTCATTGTGTACACTTACCTCATGGGAGTAAGCAAAGAATACAGACTCAGAATCTTCACAGTGCTGCCCAGTCAGAGGACAAGAGGCAGCAGGCACAAACTGAAATACAAGAATTTCTTCCTGAACATGAGAAACAACGTCACTGTGACAGTGGTCAACACCAGAGCTAGTCACTCAGAGGGGCTGTGTAGTCTCCATCCTTGGAGGTACTCAAAAGCCACCTGAGCAAGACAACAGGGCTCACAAGATCCTCTGGGGTACCTTCCTTCCTACCTCTACTGTCCTATGACTCTAGATTTGCTTTCATGTCTTCATGAAAAGAATGTTTTGTTGTTTATTTGTATAATGGAACTGCTTATATACAGGTACTATTTATCTAATTTTTTCCAGTTGTTTTTTTTCTTTTTTTGTTGTTATTGAAGTAATGCCTGGAAAGGTGAATTAAGTAACACACGTACTGTATACATAAATAGATATATGAACAATTCAAAGGTTCAGTATTTTTCAAAAGTAAAAGAAACCCATATCAGTCTCAAATAAAAATAAAAATATGTTTTTATGTGGTTTTATTTGCAGCTGATAAACTGTATAAATAAATAAAATTTGACCACATAAAGGACATAGAGTTGCACAGACAGATTAGAAGAACATGACTAATTTAAATGGCAATACTGAACATAAAGTACGACAGAATAAAGGTTGACTTCATAAAGTCTAAACTGAATAAGTACTTGCATGAACTTGGTAATAAAAGCATTTACCTTTTTCAGTGGGACATTATAGCTAATGAAGGTTTAAGGGACTGCATATTTTCAGTAATCTGATTTTTGTATACTTATAAACAGTGAAACAATTTAATCCATTAATGTAATGGATTTTACACCACACAAGAAGAACTAGAAGACTTTCCAAGCTTGTATGACTGTAAATTATGTGCAATTCTCAAAGACAGGCACTGTGAATACCAGCATTTTTAACAACACAGAAGTCTGTATTTTACACTGTCCTAGATATCTGTGTCTAATTATCTCAATACTGAGATTCTTTGTAAATGACCAAAGAGTGTTTCTTTTTCTCTAGAGCCTGAACCTTCCAAGGTCATTAACTGCATTATGAGAACCCCACACAAAACCAAAGTATTTGCAATGAGTCACATATGTGTTAAATGGCACCAGTTCTCCAGAACTCTGAAGTACCTAATGATTAGGACATCTCTTGAGAGCACTTGGACAAGCAAGTAGGTGGCAAGAATATAAGATGGTAACAAAGGAACATCTAATTATCCTAGTATGTATATGCATCACAAGCTCAGTGGCCATCCTCTACAGAGAAGATAAGGCACAATGCAGACAGTATAAGTACCATGTTTTACAGCTCTACAAGACAAAAACATACACACTAGCATTGCTATTTCAGGCAGAAAAGATGCTGTTGATGTAGAACAAGGAAAACAGAAGTAACTCTTTGTCCACATTGAAAACAACAGAAAAAAAAAAGAAAATTAGATATAATGTTGATGAAGCCTCAAATTTAACATCTGGTTTCTAACAGTAGAATGTAATATTCAGTTCTTCCATGAATACATCATATCCCAAGAGCACATGGTAATATGAGGACATGGGAGGACATTTTACAAGTTGGGAACTGACAGAATGAAGGTTTCTTATCCAAGCAAAGGGAAGATTCTGTTGCTACAAAAAGTTGGTACAGAACTGTGTTGTAAATAGAGTATGTAGTCTTTAAAATATCTGATCTACTTCAAGTAAACTTTTCCAACAGTTTTGCATGCAATTTGTCAGCTTCCACAGCAATATTTTAAAATGCAACTTAATTAAACATATAAGCCATTAAATATTATTTTGCTGGAATCAGAAAAAGTCCACAGCTTTATACACTCTCAGAGAGCAGGGTCTCTGGATTTGTCTGGACCTGTATTAGCCTGAGCTGATTTTAGCTTGTTTTAACTGTGAGACCAACTCTTCAGCCATCAAACAGTCAAACTGACTTAGTTCTGAGATTAAGGTACCTCTTAATAATCTATCAAGTTCATGTACCCACTGAGCAACCTTCTATTTTGTACAGCAAATTCACATTGCATAGAGCTTTTCTATCATAATTAACTTGGGCTATGAGCGTTAGTGTCATTGTAACTGGACTACTAACAACTGCATTGTACTTGAATTATACTCATATAATATTAGGCTTTATTAATAAAACCTTGCATCTGTGTATTGTGTTCTGTCTTAGCCCATAGCAAAATTCTGTCTAAAAAAACCCCAAACAACAAACTTAGGAAAAGTTGTAATTGAGATTTTAGCCAAACATATGTATTCTTATGTGCTCTGTTCCTGTATCATAATAAAGATGTTGATCATAGAACTTCAGTCTTAATACACTGTTTATACTTAATACACTGTTTCTTTAACAAAGTTACAATACTGCCATTTTCAGAAGAAACCATCAGATTATTTGATACTCATCCCCAGCATTTTGTCATTTGTACTAATCCACTTCCACACCTTCTCTCGTAGCTGTTAAACACTTTTCCTCCTGACACACCATCTCACCTACACTATGTCTCTTCTCCCTTCACAACCATGAATGTCTTTCACTTCTCTAAAGCAAGGATTAATCTTTTCCCATTCATTTTCAGGAAACTGCTACAGATCCCAGATTTGTTCACACATTTTATCCCTCAGGATCTATAAAAACCACACATTTGAAGGCTCAGTCCCAAACACTTACTCAGTTCACTGGTTTGGGATTGGGTCAATGGCTAGGAAGATTCTCCTTTTTTTTTTTTTTTTTTTTTTACTAAACCTCTAATTAAAATTTTCAGTTATTTAAGGGGTTTTTTACTACGTATTGATTTATCAGCATTTATAGAACAGAAAAATCCCTACAATTACATTATAGTTTTCAGCTTTCTCACATGAAGGTCACTGGAATAAAATGGAAATGGATAAATAATTGCAATTTGATCCATAAGACATAATTACTACCTGATTATATAGCAGGGTAATTAAACTAGACTTAATTGAGATGCTGCAGCACATCGCCACTCCCAGCAATGTGCAGTGTTAGCCTGGTCTTGACTAGGGTCTCTGTCTTCTTTCTGTGCTGTGAAGGCACTGTCTTTAACAGGACTCTGCATTTTATATTGAAATATACTTTTTACAAAAAAAAAAAAAATCTCCTTATCATTTAAAAAATATTCTCCCATGTCCTGGACTGTAGGAGTACCCCACCACTTACAGACAAACTTCAGGAGAGAGCAAATCCCCACACTACAAAGATGGAGATGCGAACAATACTGTGGAGGACCATAACGGTTGGGAGTCATCCCCTAGAAATACACGGAGTGTCTTTAGTACAACACTGCAGCAGTGCTTGACGTTTCAAAATCCAGGTTGAAAACCACCATGCATACCCCATGAAAATCCTGGAATGGATGGGACTTGATGGCTCTGATAACAGAAAGACTCTCCTTTAAAGGCTTTGGAAAGGAAATCCAATCACATTCCCAACATGAACAATTGAAAAATCAAGTGCCCGTTAAAGGAAAAAGTTTTGCTTGGTTTTGAATTCTCTGCTGCCTCTTAGAAGGATGAGAAGCTATTGCCTGTATCTGTAAAACAAGTTATTGGAAAAGATCATAGAAGTTTACTCACCATTTACACTGCTGTAGAATATTTGTTTCCTACTTATGGAAATCTCAGATCCTGACTGCTACACTTCTAAATGAGATATACAGTTGAAAATTAAAGGTCCGAATTTGTTTGTTCCCAAAAGCATAAGTACAACATTGAAACAGACTGTGCAATTTGTCTCTTAATTTCCAAATAAACATAGGAGACAATGCAATTAAAATTTGGAATGTAGAAGCACACACAAAAATCAATTTTTGTTCAGAACAACAAAAGATTTGAACCTGTAAAGAAAGAAGCTAAATCCATCTGAGATAATCAGTGCATTGACCGGCTTAGCACATAAACTAATAACAGCTGTATCAAACTGCTCTAGTCTCTTCATCTGTGTGAATGTTGTTGATTGGAACTTCCTTGGGATCAGAAAGAATCATTTCCAGCACCATTAGCACTCTCTCATTCCTGGAGGCAATGGTCTCCAGGAAAATATGATGGTACCGTCTTTCTCCTGCCAAACATTCAGCTGTTGGGCCCTACTTTCTGTAACCTTTCCCTGCAAAACATGACTATCCTGCACGAGGTCCAGGACCTCCCATATTCCCAGTGGATAGTTTTAACCTTTGCCATCATCCCTCCTCACTGAGTTAGAGGTCAGGCAGACACATCACCTACTCTGCAGCTCTCTGCAGTGGTGCTGCAGCCAACCCCAGCACCCAGCACTGGAGAACAAATAGTATCTCACTCCTTTGCATCATAGTTTGAACCATTACAGTTCACAATGATTAAAAAAGCTGTGATGAAAACCAAATTGCAACCTTCTGAAAAGGCTATGGAATTATGAAACTAAGGGAACTAGAACTATATACTCAATTACCCAATACTGTTATTTTAAAAAGCTGCCGTTTAAGAAACTGAATTCTAAATCACAAGCTGTAGTAAATTACTTCATTGTACATAGTAGATCAATTTAAGGTCAAACTAAATTACATTTTAAATAACTCACTGGTCTTTGAACAAGTCACAAGATTCTGGTGCAACTTTGGGGTTCAAAAAGTAACTAACTAGATAATGAAATTATTAACTTCAAAAAGTTCATGTTCATCTATAAATAAAAGCTTAAATATTCTAATCAATTCCTTTGCTCCAAAATTTAAACAGTACACCATGCTCAAACGTACTCCAATGCAGGAGTAAATCAGCACTTGATTTGACAGAACTTCTATCAAAATGGAGAAAAGCAAAAAATATTTAAGTTTTGTTTTGTAAACCTACTGGTACTAAGGTTGGAGGAATTGTTCAGATATAAAAGCTGAAAATTATGTCCGGTTTTATAAATTCTTATGCTCTCAAAATGTGTTATTATTACCAATAATTCTGTAAATATTTCTGCAAGTGAAACACTTATAAATATTAGCAGTCTTTCTCCTTCAAAATTACTTTTTCCTATGCTTTATTTTAACAGTATTTATGACAGAGTATTTTCAAAAACACTGATTTTTTATATTAGGAAACTGAAATTTTACCTTAGGAAACTATTTCATTCTTGTGAAACTCCCATTTTCCATGGTTCTATGCACATGAAAGAAATTAAATATTTAATACTGCTGCACAGTGTAGGGATTCCAAACAAATTAACTTCGTGATGAGAAAATGGCAAAAGAAACCTGGGAATTTAGTAATAAAAAGAGACCTTGAAAGGACATGCAAGCACAATCTCTCTCAGGCCCTCTCAACACATACAAGTAGCCAGTTGAAATTTTAAATAGCCCAGACAATACTGAAGATCACAGCATGAGTTCCAAATAGAGGACAACAGAAGTATAAAAGTTTTTTTTAAAAGAGCAGGTGTTTTCAACAATAGATAATTCTTATCTTTTCATTTCCTGTGGTCCAGTGAATTGCATCAAAACCCAGGTAATACTTTCCTAATGTTCAGTATCCCATGCAGGATTTATGCTTTCACAAACAAAGAAGAGTGAAGTGATTCTTGAAGCGATTACTGACACCTTGTGCATTATCCAACTCTCTAAAATATGCATATCCCTCTTTGGTAATACTGTCAACCACTGGTTTCTATAAAGTCTCTTCAAGATCCTCTAATTTCATAGTTACCTGAAGTGCATCAGTGAGAAACACAGTACCATGGCTTTCCTGATTCAGCCAAGGAATTGACACCAGCAAGGGATGTATTTTATGGATTCTCTCCATAAGCATAAGTATCAGGACTCTGTCACTTGCAGATTTTTTAAAGTCAATTTTAGAATTTCACTTTATATACCACCTTTGCAGAAGCTCTGTCACCAGCCACTGGCTTGCAGCAGAGCTGCACTCTGAACTGTGAAGACTAAAGAAGCAGAACATAAACTTCTCAGCCAATTTTGCTCAAAATATTTCCTGCATCATCTACATGCCCAATAGCTAGGAATTTCTCAATGAACTGACTAAGCTATAACCCCTTCAGTTAGTAAAATACAGTACTAACTTATTTGTGCCAGTATTTTACTATTTACAATTTTTTCTTTAACTTAGACTATCTAGTCCAGTACCCACTGCCCAATATCCATCCATGCTGTACCATTTTCAAGTACAAGAAATTTGTGGAAGGAGAGAGGTATGCTAAACTGCTTTTGGTTGAAAAAAAGAAAAGCCATGGGTCATTCCTTCAGATGACAGTGACAAAACTGAAATTACATGGGGTTTTGTTCATTACTTCAAATATGTTTGATGTCTTTACTCCCTAATATCTAACTTCAATTTTTTTCTCTTTTATACATACATAATATTAGTACACACACCATCAAAATTCTCCAGTGTCAGATAAAAATATTGTTAGAGGCATCTAGCAAGTGGTTTTCTTGAAATTTATTGATATAAACACAACAGATATTTTAAACAGATCACAGGAAAGTAGTGTGCAGGTAGGAGAAATACATTTACTGGAAGAGAAATGCAGAAAGTGCCTTGGGGCTTTAGTGCCTGAAAAGCTGCTGTGCGACTCACCACCACTGAGGGAAAAAGGCTAACTAGGATTTTGGCTATTATACATGGCTTTTTGATCCCAGCTATTATTTTGGTCATTTCTAGTCTTACTCCATACATTGTAGCCTATAGTATAAGGAATGCTCACCTACTCTCTACTGCTGTGAGAGACTCAATGAACCTGACTTTATACCAGAATGGTCAGGGTCTGCCTCATAAATTTTCTCTGTAATGTTTTGTGGTCTGCATAATAAAAACACAGGCATATATCTGAATATACATAACAGTCCACTTTGTTGCATAATGCATTTTGCAATGTTTTTTCTGTGATATTATTAGAAAAAATTATTTTGATTGTCAACTTGTGGGATAACTTTATAGCTGTACATAAACCAGCAGGCAGCTTTATGGAAATGCTAAGCCTTTCCAAAACACAGAACAGCAAATATTAATGACATCCTACATCAAAACTCCTTCTCCAGTCTTCTCTACATCTTCAAAGGAGGTTCAGTATGTCTGGTGTTTGCAAACACAAGACACAGAAAACCAGCTTTAGATGAACTATTCTGAAAGTAACCATATCAGTTTTTCTAGGATCTTCATTTGCAAAGTGTAGCTCTTCCAAGTGACAGAGCTGAATAAATAAGTTACAAAAAAAGTTAGCCATAACTTCTCTTTGTTCCCTTTTATCTAAGAACGAACCTTCAATAACAAGTAGAAATAAACCTTGACTGCCTAAGGACTTGATATTATGTCCCATGTGCTGGCAAGTGAAAGGGGCAATATTCAGCACTGAGAATTGATTTTGAACTTGCTCCATGAACTTGCGCTACATTCATAGCTTTTAAATTTAAGTTGGAAAATCAAGAACCACAGGACCCAAGATCCTTTTGAGAAAACTTCTCATGGTTTTTATTATACACAGTCCTTTGTTCCAAACTAGTTGAAGACTGATTATCTCTTGTGAATTTAAAATGTTACCCTGCACTTTGGTAACTGAATCAGTAATACTGTATTCTTGCCTTATATTTTGCTATCAAGCACTTTTTTATATTCAGTCATAGCCATTATTTCTATTGTGCTTATCCCCTGTAATTTTATGTAATATAGAATGACAGTTATTTGAGCTAAAACAATTGCTCACAATAATATGTGTGTTTATTTTTATTGTGATTATTGTCATTCCAGCTCCCTCGCGGCAAGAGCAGAGCAAGAGTTATGCATATGCACCATTTAGTAACTAAGTTGTTCTTTTCCTTGGGGTTCAACCAACTACTGATGAAAAAACAAAACACAACAGCTATGCATAGAATGAAAAAGTAAATGAAAATAATAAGTCATCTTCTTACTCCCCTGATAATTGCCAATGAAAATTGTAAGAGTAACATGGGAAAATAGCTACTGTATTATTTATTTTTGCATGGAACGATCAGATATATTTTTTTTTCTTTTAGCAATGAATGGCTTTTAAAGACATATATAAAGAATTGTATGAATACTAACAATCTTTTATACCAGGTATAAAAAAAATTACCTTAAACACGAAGTATTGGAAAATGCCTCCTAAGATCAGTCTTTCTAGCTTATGAAAGAGTACACCAACTGCAAGTTTATTATGGCCTGCTTATACTAATAGGTGGAATAAAATATGTGCAGGACAGGATCCCTAAAACTAGCAGACAAAAGAATGACACCTAAAAGCTCCAGCTTGATAAAGGCAAGACAGAAAAAAGCAAATTTTAAATACCCAGATAAAAGAGCAAGGATAGTAACTTGCTGGATTCATCTTTACAATCAAGATGGATATGCCTAACACTTCAGGTAATCTTCTCTGCTTTGAAGTAGACACCACCAGAGCTACATGGGACAGTAGTTCCTTTCAGCAATTAAAAAAAGATATAAAGTAGTTTCTAAAACAGTGACACATGGAAACTGTACCTGGGATAACCCAAAACATAAAGGATTCTGGTTACTTTTCTCCTACTGAATAAATGTTAACACTGCCAAATAATTCATAGTTTCTCCTAATTCCACAGCAGACTCTCATATCCTCAAAAGGCAGGTTAATTTATTACTACTCCACAGTTTATTTGGCACAAAGACGAATAGGAATTATATCTTAGATATCCAGCTCAACAGAGCCACAAAAATGAATAATTTTCGTTTTCATTCATGATACTTTAACCTTTCCTTAACCCCAGCCAGCTATCTTGCAATTTTTTTCTAGCTCATTAAACATTATTTTGACTTGAATTTTTTAAAAATTAGCTAACTGAACAGACAGGACTTTAATTAATGCAATGAAGTCCAAAATTACTACCTCTTTTTTCTAAAAGTGATAAATCTAGAATCTGTGCTTCTGTAATCAAAAGTTATTCATGTCTCTGATCTGCATGCTAATTCTACTGGACACTTCCACAAAGTAAGTAACTTCTAAATGGCCACCTTGAAACAGGATCAAAATATTAAATCACAATCCACATACACTTAAAATGTACATTTAACTGAACCGTAAATTCTTCTAGCCTAGTCTATATGCTTAAGTACCAGGTCTTAAAATTAAACTCCTGCCATATTCTCAGTGGTGTACTTTGCAGCAAGCATTTGCAATAATTTTGCCTTCCAGCAAGAAATATAGTGTGTAGCTATGAAATAGGGATAATTAAAGTAAACATAAACCACATAATTGCAAAAACCACATAAAAGCTTCCTTCACCACATAGACTTTAGATCTGGAATACATTGTGTCAAGTTGATTACTTGTCACATAATAGTAATGGCTCATTTGATGCATTTATACTAATAATCCTCTGGCTTCTTGTCTGATATCACAGATGAATTATGTCCAATAATTAAAATATAAAATAAAGGGAAAGGCATAGAAATAAAAATGGAAAATAAATGCAGTAAAGTTATAAAATATAAAGTTTATGGTTACTGAATAAGTAGTGGATAAACACAGAACACAAGAGTGAGAGGCTTTACAAAAAGAGCAGAATTGGGAGGTTGAAATCTGAAAGGTCACAGAAGATGTAACCAGCAAGATCATGGTGAGGCACCAGTGAGGGGAATAAAAAAGCAGTAAGAACAAAAATATGGCATCTGATCTTATTCCAGCAAAGACAAAGACACTTGTGGGGGGAAACGTTGATTGAATAATTGTAAACACATAATTCCTTTGGAGATCTGACTTTGAATGAAGGAGTCTTCAGCAAGGAGGTTCACACCAGTTTAGTAGGACAGCAACATGATCCAAGGTATCTTTTACTGAAGGAAGAACTTCAGCTGAGATAACCTTACCACAACACCACATGTTCAATAAGAACATCATTCAACCTCAAAGAACAAGACATAGAATTTTTGACATCACAACATTATTGTGACAACAGAACAGATTTATCAGTGAGCATTACTGCAAGTCAAAACACAGTATGTTCCATTTCTTGCTGAAGGAAAAAATACACAAAATAGTTGAACAGAGAACAGGGGGGTTGTGCTGATCAGTGAAGCCAATCTGCTCTTTTCTGACTGAATGCTAGAGCTAGCATGATGAAGAATATGGAATTATGTGCTGTGGTGGGATAAAGAAAACCAAAGATAAGAGAGAATATATTCTACATTTGTAAGCAGTAAGATGTTAATTTTATGATATGCCTCACATATCATAAAAGTATATTGTTAAAGTATTCCTCTTTCTCTCCCCATCCCCTAAACTCTAGAAAACAGCTTTTCTGTTTGTGCCTGACATTGCAAGTCAGCTCTAGGAAAACTTCCAGGTTAAAAAAAAATCTAGATAGAATAAGGTTTGCAGGATACAACAGGAAGGAACAAACTACTGAATCTTTGAAGATGAGGTTGAAAACAAAAGGATTTAAAAGTGAATGGGATGCCATCATTTGTGCTACAGGTTCCTTAGACTTTCTGCAGCAGTAAATTAACGTTGCTCATAATCACAACTTCTACACTGAGGGACCTTATCAAGTGAAAACGTACAGATTAAACAACACTACTCAACTCAGATTAACCAACTAAGCAAAGCACATGTTATTACTTTTGGTATGTCCACGAACTCAAAATACTTTTCAATTCTGTGTTGGAAGGAAGACATATGCCAATGTCCTGGAAAAAAATGGGGAGATTTTTAAAATGCCAAGCACTGTTATCTATTTCCTCTTACCTGTGCACTAAGAAAGTGATGTTTTTCCATCTGCTGAATCCTTTACTTTCGCCTGAGGAAACTCTGGATCTTAAAAGAAATTTCAAGTCTATGAAGCACTGAATAGATGTAAAATGCATAAGGGGTACATACAAAAATAGCTGCTCCACTCAATAAGCATGACAGAAAATCACTGGCTCGTGTATGACATTTAAGAAGAAACCTGATAAATGACCTTCTCTTCTAAGTCAGTTCATGCATAGAAATATCATGGGCTAAAATAATGGAGAAACACAAATTTATGAATTATTGAAATATTACAAATAAAGTTCACTTTCTATGAGCTAGAGAATATATAAATTTTTTGCTATTTGGACAAAGAATTTTCACATCACCACTTCACTATATTTGTAAGCACACAGATGGAAAATAGAGAGTGGAACTAAAAAATAAAAGCAGGCTTGATTAGTTTTAAAATTATTGTTAGAAAGGGAAAATGGGATTTAACTGCAGCCAACTGAGCATGATATTCAGCATCCCCTCTCACTCCTCCTGAGAAGAATGCATCATACCAAATGCTGGATATATTTCTCACCTATATTCCTTCAAACATGCCAAAGAAGGGAGTAAGCACTTCTGTGGTCCAGTTCAACTTGTCCAGTAGCAAATATGTAAACCAGATCAGACAAATTGTGCCATTCCAAGCACCTGCTCCTCTCTCTTGCTTCCAGAGAGTCTAGCCTGGATAACCACTGCAGCTGTACAGGTGCAGACAACAGAGTTCTCCATGCTAAGTAAAACGAGCGTTAACGCTTGAAGCACTTTGCAATTTATGCCAGTGATGACCTCAGATCTCCAGAGCAGCGACTGACAGGTCAGTTTACACTGTTAATAGGATTAGGAATCTTCTACTTGCACTTCACCATAAGTGAATACAATTTACAAAGGAGTCTTCAAAAATGAATTATAAAATGTTTTTAAAAAATATTAATAATTAAAAAGTTAATGCAAATAATTTAAGAATTATTGCTCCAGAATATGATCAAGTGCTTCAGAATACATGAATTGATTGCTAAACTACTTGTTCTTCATTTGTTTTGTAAATTATGGAACAAATGTTGCAGAACAAAAATCAAGCAAATTTCATGTCAAGCCTTAAATTACTTTTTAATATTCTAATTACAAATCTTTCAAATTTGTCCATTTTTCACCTCAATCACAAATCACAGAATCACAGTCCCAGAATGAGTAAGGCTGGAAAGGACCACAGTGGGTCATCTGATCTAACCTCCCTGCTCAAGCAGGGCCATCCCAGAGCACATGGCGCAGGATTGTGTCCAGACAGTTCTTGAATATATTGATTGCCCAATATTCAAACTCATACTTTTCTTTCTTTCCCACAAAATATTTTTGGAAAAGAACTGTACTCCAAAATCTGAAGCACAAAATCGAAATTCATTCAGAAACCTAACTAACACCTGAACAGAAGAAATCCAACATACACCAAAGTAATTAAAAAAAACCCCAAAGAGATAAAGAGGACTTGTTTTAGCTTTTCAGGAATTTACTTTACAACCTGAACTTTCTGTATACAGCTTTTAAAATATAAATATTTACAATGATGAATACTAACATTAGACCATTCTGCTAGTCTTTACGGCTTTATTTGGAAAATGTATTCACACCTTAATGTCTCTAGAACAATGAGCAGTAAGAAACACTTCTGTGGTTTATTCAAATAAACCATAACATTTAACCATTAATCATAAACCACAGACATCTGGTATCCATATATTAAAGTTGGGTAAAAAAAGATTTTAATGTTTGCACTGTTAAAAAGAATGTTAAGTTACTGTACGTCCATAAATTGATGCCTACACCAATGGCAACTCATAAGATAAGACAATTCATAATGGCATATAAATAGGAAGGACTCATAACCCTGAAATTACGAGCTTAATTCTTCTTGCAAAGATACTCAAAAAGGTTGAAAAAATCTGATTTCATATATCTATTTGTCATGCCCAAGCATACGCCAAAAAACCACCCAATGATCATCTCTCAATGATCCTCAACTTAAAACCACAGTACAGGATCTTCTACTTGGAAGCAAGAATTATGCTCACAGCATCCCATATCCAAAAAAGCCCCAGATAAAACCCCAATACAACAGTGGGGAAAAATGAACTGAATTAATCAAATATTTCATTTTATTCCTTTGACAATTCATAAACAATTATTTTGTGTTAAAGACCACTTTGATGGACCTGTAAGCAGTCCACACAAATATTTTATATTCCATCTGGAATTTTCCTAAATCACTAATTTAACTATTCCACTTTTCTGTCATTAATATTACTCTCTGCAATTAACAAATTCTTATTTAAAAAAAATCTATGTCTAATAACTGATACACAAGCCTCTTCTATATAAATGATTATTAGTTTATCCTAAGAGTATGCATTATTAGACCTTAAAACTCCTGTTACCTCTTCTGCAGCTACTCTAAGCAAGTATTTTTTTGGCACAATGTCAATAAACAGTGTAAGACATCTGGTAAACATAATTTTATCTTGTGTCTAATTGTTCAGCATGAAGAACTGTTCTTTCTTAAAACCAGGTACAGTTCAAGTAGGGAAATATTTAGAAAACGTAACTGATAAGCTCAAGTGAATAATGCATTTATTCTCTTCTTGGTAAAATTACACACTAAGCTCAGACTTAATGGCAAGCAGCTCAGTAACAGCTCCGTTCATACTCAGCTGGATCAGCCCTTCAATTAAATTTCTTTCATTTCAAGGTAATAATCAAAACAGCTGACAATTCAAGTGATATCTCCACATCCACATGCAAATGCAGTATTTCTTAATTTACCTTTTAACAGGAAAACCGTGGCTGCAGGAACACAGCCCTAAATTAAGCTATTAAAAGAATAATATTCTAAACTTCTTGTGTGGATGAAAGATACTATTACTGCTCAACTCCAGTTTTCTCCATTATACTTGCTGATATTCTTCAGTAGCTACCATTTCACAAAAAAAATTTCTTTCCCTACTATCTTTAATAAATCAAACATAACTTTTTCTTTAAAAATGAAAGTAATGCTAGAATTGTTCCTTTCTATTTTATTCCCTTACTTCATGGATTTGCTGCCACCTTTTCAGATAAAATATTTTCTCAATACTACTTTTTTTTCCCCATACTTCTTTCAACACATCCAGCAAGCAGATTTAATTTCAGTGTCATTCAGTAAGAAGACATGAGGAGGCTTTGCTACACAGTGAGATATTTACATTTTCATTCTAGAGGAAACTTATATTGTTTGATATTGTTTAAGTTTTATTTGTTTAATAAACAGTTTTTTCCACCTTTCTCCAAAGAAGTATTTTTTATTGTCTTGCCCCATCCTAAATTTTTTACCACAATTCCTACTGTGAGGCATCAGAAGTGAATACGTCTGATGCCATTTAGCATCAACACTGACTAAATCTTAGCAGATCATCTCTCAATCTCTAAGTTCCCAGCACACTTTGAAGATTTTAATACAGGACGAATTAATTGCTTAAGCTGAACAAAACCTCTCCAAATTTTCCGCTCCCAGAATCACCATGATCTCAGTACTAAGTAAGCAAGAGAGAGTAAAGAACAATCATGATGAAAGCGCAGTTTACTTCAAGAAATGGGCATAAGAGAACTGATTTGCATAAAAAGGGGTTTTTTCTTGCTCTTCGACACAAGCTGACCTCTGGAAAGATAAAACTTACAGCTATCTACATAAAAATATTAAATGATCTTTTAACAATTCATCCAGGATGCTTCAGAAGCAAACTAAAAAGCTTCACACTTTAACAGTTAATCCCAATATGCTGGACATACAATCCCATCATGTAACAGGCTTGGCTAAGAGCTGAACCTGGGTTGACCATATGATGCTTTTATCCCCAATCGTCTCATTCTGTTTATGTTGAATAATAAGTTTTGCACCTTTAAGACATGTTCCGGAGAGTGGAAGAGGAGGAGAGAAGAAGCAGCAGTTTTTTTTCAAACACTGTACTCACTCCTCCACATTCCTGCTCCTGGACTGTTGTTGTCTGCAGATAGACAGCGAGACAGAGCTCTCTTTTGCTTTTAGTTAATTTTAGCTAGCTGAAGCAAAGAAGTTCCCTTGACTTTTGTTTTTTTCCCTTTTCTTTGACCTCTTGAAACCTGCTCTAAACTAAACACCCAGAATAGCACCAGCAGCTGCATCTGTGGCCCACCGGGCCTGGCCTGGCCTGCGACATCTCCAGCACCAGAGGGACTGATCAGAGACTGAGTGAGCTGAGCCGCAACCCGGGGATGGGACTTTCTCAGTTTGTCATCTCTTTTAGAGTAGCAAGCAAAGATTTTATTGTTCGATATTGTTTAAGTTTTATTGTTTAATAAACAGTTTTTTCCACCTTTCTCCAAAGAAGTATTTTCTCCCAGGCCAGTTAGGGGGAGGGGCCGATTAGATCTGCTTTCCTACCGGAGCTCCTTTAGAAGATTCTCTCCCAAATTTGCTCTAAACCTAAACAAATATATCTACTGGCGCCCAACGTAGGGCTCGAAAAGGTGGAAAAAAGCTCTATTGATTGTGTGTTGGTTGTGCTCGCTCTTTAGTGAGTTAAAGCAGTCAGTAGCCATGCTGCTTAAATTACTAATGTCTCTTAGAGTAGAAGCCTTCATGTACCTCTGAGCTCTAGACCTTTTTGAGGTTTCAATACCTTTCTGGTCACTAAGATTATTGTCCATAACACGTAATTTTTACAGTAGAAGGGTACGGATTAGAACAGCTGTTGTGTTGGCCTTGGTGATAATGATTTATAAAGCGTTTACAAAGATACTGGCGTCTGTTTACGATATTTATGGTTTATAGTTTCTTGATCCTACCCTGCATCCCAATTCCAGCAGTATGCTTTGAGAATTTATTAGTAATGGCACCCAGTCTGTTAGAGGAGGAGCCGGGAATAAGGCTTTCCAGCCTTCCTTTCCTCTCTCCTTCGGATCTGTTATGTCACTTTTTGAGAATGTCCAGTTTCCCCTGAATGTTAAAGAGACCATCTTTCTGGTATTTAATCTGGTAAGCTTCCTCTATATGGTCTGCAGCTTCTCTAGAATGAGGGCTGAGATATCCAGAGGAGTTAGTGAGACCCCTGACCCAGAAGCAGATGCAGGCGTGAAAAATCCTGAGTGGTGTGGAGAATAAGAAAATATAAGCCAAACCCTGAAATAATTTTCTGATCCTGTAGACTGAGATTTTCCACAGGAACAAATTCAGAACCCAGCTGAGGTGGGGAAATACCTAAAAGAGAAGTGCCATGACGATTCTAAAGAGAAAAGGCTCACTGCAATAAGCTGGGCCCTGGCCTATGCATATCGCACTCTGTTAGATACTGTAGGGCAGCAGACAGAGGCAGGGGGCAGGGAGATAAAGCAGCAGCTACCACAGTCACCCCAGGCTCGAAGCCAGCAGCTAAACCAGATAGTGAGCCTAAGCCACTGGCAGTTGCTGCAGGAAAAAAGCACAAAAGCAAAACCAATCAGCCAGTGACTGATGATGATGATCCAAGAAAAAGACCCTCAACACCAACTGATACAAAAGCCAAAGTTAACACAACTAACACAGCATCAGAAGCCAATATTGAGTCTCATTCCCTGAACCACCTTCGTGGCCTAAAAAAAGATTACACCCGACGACCTGATGATTCCATAATTAGTTAGTTAGTCCGTCTCTGAGATGCTGCAGGCGAGGCTACAATTCTGGATGGCACTGAAGCGAAGCATTTGAGATCCCTGTCACAAGACCGAAGAATGATAAGGGGGGCTAATCCACACAGCCTCTGAGCACAAGTCCTAAGAAGTGTAGCACAAAAATACCTGTGCACAAACGATCTCTATCTGCAGCAAACACAGTAGAAAACCATAGAACAAGAGATTCAACACTTAAAAGAAATAGCAGTAGCAGAGATTGTCTTCTCAGATGATATAAACACTGTAAATCCAGACTTAGTACCATGCACATCTGTGATGTAGAGAAAACTTGTACAACTTGAGCCATGAGAATATGCTTCTGCTTTAGCAATAATGAAGCGAGATGATAGTGAAAAGACTGTGCTTGATATGGCAAAGAAGCTCCAAGCATTTGCAGATGCTGTATATAGCCCAACACATGCCAGAATTGCAGCGGTAGAAACACGTCTGCAAAAATTAGAAAACAAGATGGAGGAGGGTCACAAGAAACTGAGAGAAGAGATTAAAGAGAGCTTTCTCCAAATCTCAGCAGTACAGATCAGAAGTTCTAGTATCCAAGGCAGACGTTCCCCAGATGGCGAGAGAAGGTACACCCCACGAGCTGAGCTGTGGTTCTACCTGCGTGATTGTAGAGAAAACATAGAGAGATAGCACAGAAAACCTACTGCTGCTCTGGTACAACGGGTGCATAAACTGAAGACTCAGAGAAGTTCCAAAAGAGAAGCAGCTCCAGTAGCCAGTAACCAAACTGTCACATATGATGATAATAACAATATTTTTGATCCCCTTAAAAGACCCTCCAAAGCATATGCCCAGGGAAAGAAGGATAATCAGGCTTAGAGGAGCCCTGCCTCTAGCCAGGTAGAGGCTAGAGAAACCCGTGTTTTTTAGACTGTGTAGATTCATTGGCCTGGCACATCTGAACCACAATACTACAAAGCTTTAGTTGACACTAGTGCGCAATGTACATTAATCCCATCGAGACATGTAAAGACAGAGTCTATTTCTATTGCTAGTGTGACAGGGGGATCACAAGATTTTACTTTAGTAGAAGCTGAAGTGAGCCTGACTAGAAATGAGTAGAAGAAACACCCTATTGTGACTGGCCCAGAGGCCCCATGCATTTTAAGCATAAACTTCCTCCGAAGTGAGTATTTCAAAGACCCAAAGAGACTCAGATAGGTGTTTAGAATAGCTGCTGTAGAGACACAAGGTGTCAAGCAGTTGAACAGCTTGCCTAGACTGTCAGAAAACCTATCTGCAGTAAGTCTCCTGAAAGTAGAAGAGCAACAAGTACCAATTGCCACCCAACAATGCACTGCCAACAGTATCGAACAAATCGAGATGGAGTGATCCCCATCCACAAAATGATCCGTGAGCTAGAAAGCAATAAATTAGTCAGCAAGACCCACTCACCCTTCAACAGCCCCATTTAGCCTGTGCGTAAATCTGAAAGAAAATTTAGATTGACAGTAGACTATCATGCATTGAATGAAGTGACTCCACCACTGAGCACTGCTGTGCCAGACATGCTAGAACTCCAGTACGAGCTTGAGTCCAAAGCAGCGAAGTAGTATGCCACTATAGACATTGCCAATGCATTTTTCTCCATTCCTCTAGCAGCAGAATGCAAGCCTCAGTTTGCCTTCACCTAAAGAAGCACGCAGTACACCTGGAACCGACTGCCCCAGGGGTGGAAGCACAGCCCCACTATCTGCCATAGACTAATCCAAGCTGCACTAAAGAGTGAAGCTCCAGAACATCTGCAATATATTGATGACATCATTGTGTAAGACAAGACAGCAGCAGAAGTGTTCAAAAAAGAAAAGAAAATAATCCAGATTCTCCTAAAAGCTGGCTTCGCCATCAAGAAGAGCAAAGTCAAGAGACCTGCTCAAGAGATCCAGTTTTTAAGAGTGAAGTGGCAAGACAGACAGCATCAGATCCCCACCGATGTCATCAACAAAATCACAGCAATGTCTCCACCATCCATCAAAAAAGAAACACAAGCTTTCCTAAGCGCCATAAGTTTTTAGAAGATGCACATTCCTGACTACAGTCAGATTGTAAGCCCTCTCTACCTAGTCACCCGTAAAAAGAACACTTTCCACTGAAGCCCTGAGCAGCAACAAGCCTTTGCAAGAGCAGGAGATTGCTCATGCAGTAGCCCTTAGCCCAGTCAAGACAAGACCAGAAGTGAAGAACGTACTCTACTCTGCAGCCGAGAACCATAGCTTGTCCTAGAGCCTTTAGCAGAAAGTGCATGGGGAGACTCAAGGCCGACCACTAAGATTTTAGAGTTGAAGCTACAGAAAGTCTGAAGCCAACTATACTCCAACAGAAAAAGAAATCTTATCTGCCTATGAAAGAGTCCAAGCTGCCTCAGAAGTAATAAGCACTGAAGCACAACTCCTCTTATCACCCCAACTACCAGTACTGAAGTAGATATTCAAAAGTTCCCTCCATGCACCATGCCACCAATACTACATAGAGCAAACAGATTGCTCTTATCACACAGCGCGCCCATATTAGAAAACTGAATCACCCTAAGATTCTAGAAATAATTACAAACTATCCAGAAAGCAAAAACTTTAGTCTCGCTAATGAAAGAGAACAAGAAGTGACACGAGCTAAAGAAGCTCCACCATACAACCGACTGCCAGCAGAAGATACACAATACACTCTTTTTACTGATAGTTCTTGTCGCATTGTAAGAACAAACCAGAAGTAGAAAGCAGCCGTATAGAGCCCCACACAACAAGTCACAGAAGCCACTGAAAGAGAAAGTAGATCAAACCAACTTGCTGAACTCAAAGCTGTTCAACTGGCCCAAGACATTGCTGAGAAAGAGAAGTAGCCAAAGCTCTATCTTTATACTGATTCATAAATAGTAGCCAATGCTCTGTAGAAATAGCTAAAGAAGTAGAAAAAAAGCTAACTAGCAGCATAAAAGAAAACCAATTTGAGCTGCTGATGAGTAGAAAGACGTTGCTACCAAAGTAGAAAAGCTGCCTGTGAAAGTCCTCCATGTAGATGCTCATATTCCCAAGAGTAGAGCTAATGAAAAGCACCAAAACAATGAGCAAGTAGATCAAGCTGCAAAAATAGAAGTGTCAAAGATAGACTTAAATTAGCAACATAAAAAAGAGTTATTCCTAGCTCAATGAGCCCATGATGCCTCAAGCCATCAGAGCAAAAATACCACATATAAATAAGCACGAGACCAAAGAGTGAATTTAACCATGAACAGTATTTCTCAAGTCATCCATAACTGTAAGACATATGCTGCCATCAAACAAGCCAAACGAGTAAAGCCCCTAGAGTATAGTAAGCAGTAGTCCAAGTAAAAGTACGAAGAAGCCTAGCAGATTGACTACATCACACTGCCCCAAACACGCCAGGGCAAGCGCTACGTGCTGACCATAGTGAAAGCCACCACTAGATAGGTAGAAACCTACCCTGTGTCTCATGCTACAGCCCAGAACACCATCCTAAGCCTTGAAAAGCAAGTTCTGTAAAAACATAATGCCCCTAAAAAAATGAAGTCAAACAACAAAACTCATTTCAAAAACAGCCTTATCAACACCTAAGCTAAAAAACATAACATTAAGTAAATATACCATATCCCCTACCATACACCAGCTGCAAACAAAGTAAAAAAATACAACAAACTGTTAAAAACCACATTAAAAGCATTAAGTAAAAAATCTCAAAAACTGAAAGCAACATCTAACAAAAGCCACCTAATTAGTTAACACCCAAAGCTCTACTAACCAAATAAGCCCTGCCCAATCTGAGCCTTTGCATAGAGTAAATAAAACAAAGTCCCAGTAGTGCATATCAAAAGTTTGTTAAAAAAGACAGTTTAAATTAATTCTACCTCAAATACAAACAAACCCATTCGTAAAGTTGTTTTTGCTCAAAAACCAAGTTACACATATTAAATAATGCAAAAAAAAAAGAACACAATATGTACCTCAAAAAAATCTAACTGTTAAATAAAACCTATATATAAATATCACTGTTTGCTAAATGTTGTTACCATTGTCTGTGTATAGTTGTATAATAAATGTATTATGTATGTGTTTATAGAGTTAAAATTTATATTAGTTATAGTAGTAAGCGAATGATATAAAAGTAAAATGCCTTAAATTGACTATATAATGCTTTTATTCCCAATCGTCTCATTCTATTTATGTTAAATAATAAATTTTACACCTTTAAAAGTGTTCCAAAGAATGAAAAAAAGAAGAAAAAAAAAGCAGCGATTTTTTTTCAAACACTGTACTCACTCCTTCACATTCCTACTCCTAAACTATTGTTGTCTGCAAATAAACAAACAGCAAAACAAAACTCTCTTTTGCTTTTAGTTAATTTTAGCCAGCTAAAAAAAAAAGGTTCCCTAAACTTTTGGTTTTTTCCCTTTTCCTTAAACCTCTTAAAACCTGCTCTAAACTAAACACCCAGAAAAGCACCAGCAGCTGCATCTATATCCCACTGGGCCGGGCCTAGCCTGCAACATTTCCAACACCAAAAAAACTAATCAGAGACTGAGTAAACTAAAACACAACCCAGAAAAAAACTTTCTCAGTTTGTCATCTCTTTTAAAGTAGCAAAAAATTTTATTGTTTAATATTGTTTAAGTTTTATTGTTTAATAAACAGTTTTTTCCACCTTTCTCCAAAAAAGTATTTTCTCCCAAACCAATTAAGGGGAGGGGCTGATTAAATCTGCTTTCCTACTAAAGCTTCTTTAAAAAATTCTCTCCCAAGTTTACTCTAAACCTAAACAAATACAGTGATCTTTTAACAATTCATCCAGGATGCTTCAGAAGCAAACTAAAAAAGCTTCACACTTTAACAGTTAATCCCAATGTGCTGGACATACAATCCCATCATGTAACAGGCTTGGCTAAGAGCTGAACCTTGGGCATGATGCCCAGTCTTCACCCAGGTAGATGTCGCAAACACAGATTCTAACTATATTTATGACATGTGTTTTAAATATGTAAAATCAGGGTAAATACTTTCAACTTTTTCAAAATTCCACCCTGACAAATATTTCAAAGCACTGAGGTTATCTGACATTCAAATACCAAAAATACCAAGGCAGTACCCACACAAAATTGCACCTGCATATCTCTTCTAGCATTTTCCAAATCCCATGAGGACTCTTGTCCTATTCCTTCTATTTTCCTGTGTTCCTAATTTCTAACTTAGCCCACCACAGTGATGCTTAGTCCAACTTTCAATCCTATTTCTGCCTAGCTAGCTAGACATCCAGCTCCCACCTGCTTTCAACATCCACCAAACCTGGGCTCCAGCTCTAGGCTGGACTTTCAGCACAAGCTTAGCTCACCGCTCCACTCAGTGCACCAGGTGCTCACCTAGTTTATAAAAGAATGGTTTATGTCAGGATTTATGAAGTATGGCGGGATCTTCCAGCTTGCTACACCATCTACAGTGAAATCCAAGCAAAGATGAAGAGATGCTTGTCTCTCTCAAAAAAACCAGAAAAAAGCTGAAGAAGAACAGGGAAATCTAAAAATGCAGAAGATTCCTGTGATCATTCTCCTGCAATGCTAAGTGTCCAAAAGTGAGCAAGTAAGTAATGAAAAGCCCTAAGCAACCCAGATGGCTCTTGGGTGTGTGTTACATCCCCAGTCAGTTGCCAAATCCTTACTTAAAACAAACCTTATCAGACAAGAAAAAAATGACAATAAAATAGACTCCTGGTCTGCTTCTTCCAAAAACAGTCTCTCATATACTCCAACAATAAAACAATGACATAACTTTTGAGTAATGCAAAAGCCCCAAGAATTAGTAATAAGTGATTTTTCATGTCTTGTCTTAAAAAGCTAATGTGCTACTAGCACCGCAGCTGAAGTTCCTCTTCTCAAAGAGCTACTTTCAAGCAAGCAGATTTCCTTTAATCAGTGTATGACCTCTGAATGGTCCAGACATTACAACATACTCTGTCACTGATATCAAAACCATTTAATTTCTAAAATTCAATTTAAAAGGTTTTGGATTTTTACTTTCTATTAAAGAAACACTTTCTGAATCATTTTAGGAACAATGTTCTGCAGTCAGACAAAGTGCAGCTAAGTGAAA
This sequence comes from Molothrus ater, assembly GCF_012460135.2. Taxonomy (NCBI): domain Eukaryota; kingdom Metazoa; phylum Chordata; class Aves; order Passeriformes; family Icteridae; genus Molothrus; species Molothrus ater. The sequence continues at coordinate 79,513,184 of NC_050479.2, read as the reverse complement.
AGTGACGCTATTTAAATTAATTCTGTTTAAAACCAGTGCTTCAATGAAAAATGAAGATGAATGTAAGCATGGGAGCTTACACAATTGTTGGTGAAAAAGTATTACAGCTACTGCATGCATACAAGTTGTAGAAACCACTTGGGAAAAACCTGAAATGCCATTAGGTTAATACAACACATCACACAACAGCTTGGCAAATATCAAACCTTTAAGAGCAAATTTTTAATGTTACTTTTTTGTGCCTTGCAGCAAACAATTTAATATCCTCAAATATGCCAGTAAGACCCATAACACTTCAGCAGCTCCATTTCAGAGATTCATATCACAGGTAAGTTGCAATGGCATACACTAGGTACAATTTTACTATACACATTTTTTTCAAAGACATAAAGGCAGAGCATTCTAATGCTACATCTTTGTATATATAGCTGTATCTTTTGTATATATGTATCTTTACATATATATAGCTAATTTCCTTTCTTTTTCTACTTTCTTGGACACTGTCTCTCAGTTTTCCCTTTTCAGACTACCCAGAAATTACAAAACTTAATGATAAAATTAAGGAAAAAACCTATGGCTGAATATTATGAAGTAATTTAAATTTTTCCCAAGTCAATTAGGGAAGTGTGTCTTTAAGCCTGTTCACCACTGGCTATTCTCATCAGACACATACATGGAACTATCTTTCACCTATAAATCCTTGAAGCCTTTGGCTGTAAGCAACAGTTTGGATATACAAGACTTTTAGCTTTTCAAATCTATAGTGATATCATTACCAGGGCAGATGATAAGGAGCACATAAAGAGCAACAGAGATTGAGAAGAAGTCAAAGGTGTCATGACAGCAAGGTGTGGTTAGGACTGGAGATCTAACTGGTGACCTTTTAGTGTCCTGGAGAGATACTAAGAAGTGTTTTGAACCTTGAAGCTTTTTGATCTAGATGTCTCTCAAGTATTACAAGAGGTATTCATCTGTCCTCAATCTTAAAATCTTAATGCCTTGATCACCTGAAATAGAACACAGGCCATATGATGCTTCAGGAGACATGTACTTCATCATTCAAGAAAAATTTGGGTTTTCTTTTTATTTTGTTAGTTTCACAAAGCAGATGTATTTTCAGAGCTTCAAGTTATTAGATTAATGGTATTTCCCTTTGCTTACTCTAGTAATTAAATTGCACTGGCATTAAACTGTTTTTCTCAACAGACTTGACCTTAAGAAGGTCTCACTGGATGTCAAAGTCTTCTTTTACAACAATCCTTAGGTGTCATCCAGTACATTAGCTACTGTATTCATCAAGGGAATGGAGACAATAAACTTAATATCTTCTCTTTCATCAGTACTTTCCCCTAAACCACAAAGTTTAGCTTTTTTTTTTTTTGCTTATTTATCAGTTTTGATTGCTTTTAAGATATTAACAGCTTATTTCAATACAATTGGTCAAGTCAAGAAGCCAGCTTTGTATTAGAAACAATTTTTTAATAATGTCTTTGAGAAAAGGTCGCTATGTTATTGAGCACTTTGGCTGGGAGCTGTAAAGGCAAAGCTGAACTTCCCCCACAGTTCATTATCTTCAGGAGTATTGATTCCTGGATGAGACCACACTCACCATTCAATGTCAGCTCTGCTGACTCCTACTAGCACATCTCAAGCAGCTGTGAGAAAGCAGGGACACAGCAGGAGGGAAGATTAGGGGACAAGCAAGAAAAACAACAAGAGTAACAGGGAGTGAAGGTAGAGATGCCTGCCTCCAAAAACTACTTTGGAGCATTATTCTAAAATAAGTGGCACTTCATGAACTCCATGACCAGGCATCCATGTTTGCCAATGCTACTTTTTGGCTACAGACCCAGCATATCTTAAGGCTTAATCCTCAGATCAACAAAACAGAAACGATTTCTCCATGACAAGCATGTACTGAAGATCACATAGATAAATGCTGACAAATCTCAGCAATGTGCATCTCACTTAAAAAATTTTATTTGAGAAAGGTTTATTTTCCAGTTGGCAGCTTTAGGGTATTACCAGCAAAATATATTGTTGTCAAATAATCAGTCAAACCTACTAAAACAAATGCGGTTAAAATACAAATACAACATTAGCTTCATTTGTTCATAAAAGTCAAAATGTCAGGTTTCCTAGCCTCCAGAAAACTAAACAACAAAACATATATTTAAATAAGCAGGTCCAAAAAATGTAATAGCAAGTTTTTTAATGGATGTTCTGCACGTACTTACAGGTTGAGCAGACTAATAGTGCTCTCACCACAAGCTCACTGAGTAACTTCCACTTCTGCCTCACTCTGGAGGTGACAACTGGAGTCAGAATCTCTGCAGGGACGTAGAACTGAATCGAGTATGTCACAAAAATCCCAAAGGAGTACAGAATTTTTACAGACTGATACAACCTGTTGAAAACATATACAGTCATGTAAGTTGCAAAATCTTCATAAAAAATTCGTTTGATAACGGCCCTAAGGAGATAAATATATATATATATGATTTTTTTTTTCTCAGTAAACATTAATATATTTTAACTGCCTAAGAAATTGCAGAAGATAAGCCAACTAGAGTAAATCTTCCAAGAAAGGGCAGACATCCTTACCACTGTTACTTGTGGCTGAGTAAACAAATGATAAAGAGCTATCCATGCCTCCAACAGGTTTAAATTTACATATATTTTTAATTCGTGCTGTATTAATTACAAGCATTTCTCATTACTTGCAACGAACTAACAGAAATTGAGTCTTTGTATGATTTTCTTTGTATGGACATTATAAAAATCTTGGGTGAGAGCTTGGTTCATTGCTTCAGTCCTTAAAAAGATGTTCATCTGAAGCAAAGCCAACATCCTTATTGATGACATGGATGAGGTGATTGAGTCCTTCATTAGCAAATTTACAGACAACGCTAAGCTGGGAGCATGTGTTGATCTGTTGGAAGGTAGGAGGGCTCTGCAGACAGACCTGGAATGGGTCTGTCCAATAGGATGAAGTTTAATAAATCCAAGTGCTGAGTCCTGCATTTTGGCCACAATAACCCCCTCCAGCGTTACAGGCTGGGGACAGCGTGGCTGGACAGTGCCCAGGCAGAAAGGGACCTGGAGGCACTGGTGACAGCCAGCTGACCATGAGCCAGCAGAGGGCCCTGGTGGCCAAGAAGGCCAAGGGCATCCTGGCCTGTCTCAGGAACAGTGTGGCCAGCAGGAGCAGGGAGGTCACCCTTCCCCTGTACCCAGCACCTTCAGTGCTGTGTCCAGTTCTGGGCCCTCAGTTTGGGAAGGACCTTGAGACACTCGAGCACATCCAGAGGAGGCAACAAGGCTGGGGAGGGGCTGGGAACACAAACCCTGTGAGGAACAACTGAGGGAGCTGGGGGTGTTTAGCCTGGAGAAAAGGAGGCTCAGGGGTGACCTTATCACTCTCTACAACTCCCTGTGGAGTTGTAGAGAGTTGATAAGGTGGCTGTAGCCAGGTGGGGTTGGTCTCTTTCACCAGGCAGCAACTGACAGAACCAGAGGAAACAGTCTCAAACTGTGTCAAGGGAAATATGGATTGGATATTAGGAAAAAGTGCTTTATAGAAAGGGTGATAAAGTTCTGGAATGGTCGGCCTTGGGAGGTGGTAAAGTCACAATCCCTGGATGTGTTTAAGAAAAGACTGGATGTGGCACTCAGTGCCATGGTTTAGTTGAGGTGTTTGGGCATGAGTTGGACTCAGTGATCTTGAAGGTCTCTTCCAGCCTAGTGATTCTGTGAATGCATAAGTAAGAAAATAAAAAGAAAAAATAGGACCTTGATCTCTGTATCTCTCAAAGCCTGGCAGGGGTCACTTCAACATTCTCTCTTTGAGTATCACAGTCTGTATCTGCATTAGTAAATAAAATCTAGCCAGGACTGCTTTTGGCCCTTTATCCTGTGGCCAAATGGCACGGCGAAACTTTTATCTGTACAACTCAGCTCTTTTCCACCATACTTTCTATAATTCTATTCCTCTATATGAGGAAGAAAAGAAAAATAAGCTTCAACTAAAATTACATTTTGACTAATAGGTTTGAAATTATCTGTATCAAAGGTTTGGCCATCACTGTACACAGGTCAAGTTATCTCCAAAGGCACATTCAAATGGACAGAAATGTTATTGCATCAATTTACAGGCTGACATAATGGTGTAGCTAGTTTAGAAGCTGCTGCTTTTGTGACACACATCTTTTTGACTGCTGAGTAGCTTTTAGAAATTTAGAGGGAAAAACAGTTCTGCAAGACTGTCCTTATTCCAGAAGATATAGATTAGATTTTAGATTAAGATATAGATAGATTTTAGCTGGTTAAATTTTAGCTGACCAGATACCCAGAATTCACCTCTACTCCTCAGGCTTCAGACTACCCCAAGCCTTTACAAAAGTAATTTCTAAAATATATTCAAAAACAGGATTGGTAAGCATCTCCATTACACTATTTTTTCTACAGCTCTATGACAATTATAACTTTCCAATTTAAAAAAAAATTATATTACTAACTTGATTTTACTAGTAATTTAATATTATATTCCAATCAGAAAAAGATGACTCCTTAGGCTACCACTTAATAAAAATCTAAATCATTCATATGTGCTAAACCGCTTTTCAATTCATCATTTTAGATTTCATTATACCCATCTGAAGAGTAGAAACATCGGCAAGCAGTGCAACAAAATTTGCAGAACAACACAGCTGGACCAAACAGAGCAATAATTATGTGAAGCTTTCACTTGAACTAAGCTGCATGTGTAGTCTTGTCAAACTTCAATACACCAATGTTTGTATGTATGGTCATTAACTTTTGGGATCCACAGTAAGGGAACTGTTGCACAAAGACTCACTTATATCTTAACAAAGAAGTGGTGGTGGAAAGAACCTTCGTATTTGGCCTCAAGAAGACAAGAACCCAAACAAGAACAAAGAAGAAATTTTTGACAATGAGGATAGCGAAGCTGTGGATGCCCCATCTCTGGAAGTGCTCATGGCCAGGTTGGATGGAGTTTGGAGCAACCTGGTCTTATAACAGATTTCTCTGCTCATGGCACAGGGATCACAACAGATGATCTTTAAAGGTCCTCTCCAACTGAAACCATTTTATGAAAAAACAAGACCCAAACCAAGGACTCTAATAAATACTAAAGCAGAATTTTCTGTAATTTACATCTGCAAATACTGAAAACTACTCTTTAAGTCAAATTTCAACATATTCTAAGTAATACATTATGCTGAATGACAATTTGTACTCCCAAACACCATCTAAATAGAACAGCATCAAGCCATTTATCCAAAAGCACCAATCTAGCAGGATATTTTAAATACAAGTAGTCCTCTATTTAATTTAAGCTTAAGAACTTAACTAGTCTAGGGCCTGTGTATGCCTTCCAGTCAATTCAGTGAGAACATCAAATAAAACTCAGAAAACAGCAGAATTTTAATTTCATTTTCTTTATCAGGAAAAGCTTATTTTTAAGACAGAGATTGTCCAGCTGGAATTAAACACACAAGCCAAGTCTCACTGCTTAGATACACTCCAGGTCTTTCACCTGTCTTCTTATGAAAAAATTCCTCTGCTCCTTACAATTTCTCTGGTTCAAACTGGCAACTTACTGGCTTTTTATGTGAGGACCAAATAGCAAAATAGTGTCCTGTGGTTCACTGGAAATTTGTTTTGCTAGCCCAGTTAATTGCAACCATTTGTCCCTCAGTACTGTATCAGGTAGAGCCACAGTCCTGCACAGCAACAGCATCATACATCACAATCCCTGAGCGCACCACCAAACTGCTTCTCCTAATTTTGTTTGGTGCTCTGGGGTACTCTCCAGGGTAAGACAAAAACAGATGACTTTGTTAACTGTGGATATGTGCCCTAAGTAGCTTTGAGGTTATTATGCTTATGATGCCAATTTCCAACCCTATAGAGCACCAGTTTCCATCTCTTTTATTATCTGTTTCCTTGCATTAGGCCTGCAAAGCCATCAGCACAAATATCATCATCATCACATCTGCACTGTAGCCAAGAGCTATTTGAAAACTCCTATGTGAACAGCTCTGTTAGACAGCAGGGATGCAGAATAAAGTTCATTCTGTTGCTTGCATGAGCACAATAAAAAACAACAGTGGGTAGCAACCTTAGCTTATTCCACATTCCTCTCACTCCGTGTTTTTTATTAACACCTCTCTTAAGGCACAAATAAACCCAAAGCTACCATTTAAAACAAGCTTTTCACTAATCTTATAAACAACAAGGGCTGCCATGGTTTATTAGAAATAGAAGTGTTTTTCCTTTCAGCTGCATCACACAGAATAGACACAGTAAACATTTGCAGATTTCTGGCTTTTTTTTTTTTAATGTCAGAGAATCACAGAATGGTTTGGTTGAAAGGAACCTCAAAGATCATCCAGTTCCAACTCTCCTGCCATGGGTAGTACCTTTCACTAGCTCAGGTTACTCAGAACCCCATTCAGCTTGGTCTTTAACACTTCCAGGAATGGGGAGTCCACAACCTCTCTGGGCAACCTGTTCCAGTGCCTCACTACTCTCACACTACAGAATTTTTTCTTAATTTGTAATTGAAACCTGCCCTCCTTTAACTTAAGGGCATAGGGAAGGGAAGGGAAGGGAAGGGAAGGGAAGGGAAGGGAAGGGAAGGGAAGGGAAGGGAAGGGAAGGGAAGGGAAGGGAAGGGAAGGGAAGGGAAGGGAAGGGAAGGGAAGGGAAGGGAAGGGAAGGGAAGGGAAGGGAAGGGAAGGGAAGGGAAGGGAAGGGAAGGGAAGGGAAGGGAAGGGAAGGGAAGGGAAGGGAAGGGAAGGGAAGGGAAGGACCAAATCTCAGTTGTTACAACAGCAATATAAGAACAAAGCAAGCAAACAAGCAGTAAGAAAGAGATGAAGGTTCTAGCAATGAAAAATCATTCATCCTTCAAGACACATTTTTATACTCTCATGTATTAAACATTGGAATCAGTCTGGCAATTAAACAAAACTTCTTAAGAATATTAAAAATGCATAGTTCATATTGACCCCAAGGAATGAAAAGGAAGAAAAGAAAGTGAAAAAGTAACACTTAAAGATTGAGAACATTCTTTACATGTGTTCTCTTTTTCAAAAAATAAAAAAGTCAGCATTCATTTCATCTAAGCAGGGGGTTTTTTGCCAGTAATTTGAGATTTCACTACTTTAATAAACTACTACAATAGACATTGAAGTAGATGCAAGTATATAACCTGTAAAACATTACTTGATCAGAATGAAAACATTAAAATACTTTTTAGCTTTAGCACTTATGCCCTACTGATATACCTAATTTTAGGCCTATTAGACAAAAGTATTAAAAAAATAAATTACATTAGAGAATAGTTAGAGTATATCCATGCACAGACAGATAAAAAACTAACTATACAGCAGTTGAAATCATCTTCAGTGCATATTCAGCATGTGACGTGCATCCCTCATAACATTAAAAAAAATTAGCTAAATAAAAAATTGTAGTATCCTCGAGACACTAGCAAACATAAGCTTCATTCTCCTGATAGGAAGTCATCATATACACTATCCATGGACTTGCACTTGAACTACAAACCTATCCATCTTTGATGTCTTCTATTCCATTTGGCCACTTGCTAAACTCAGTGATTACACTAAAAAAAGGGCACCATATTACCAGGATATCCAAGGTAAAAGGCACTAATTTCAAAACTGTGTGACAGCTTCTCGCAAACTGTGTATTCCCTCCCTCAACAGTTCTGGAACTAGCTCCTTCTAGAGATTAAATGATTTATAGTATCATTGATCAGCATTTATAACATCATTGATCACCCTCCCTATGCAAGTCCTATTAATATGGAAGAAATGACTGGCGAGGACCACAGCTCTATTGTGGATACATTAAAAGTCTGAGCACCCTGAGGGCACTGAGGCATGGGACAACCTTTCCAACATTTCTGACTTCTAGGTTACTGCTTTTCAATCACAGATGCACTTACCACTTATCCTGTGGCAGGTTTAAAGTTATGCTGCCTTTGACTTCATCCCCAAAGCGCATATACCCCAGGGTGGCCAGTGAGATGTACAGTGCCATGACTATTGCCATCCCAATGTTCAGTGCCTGGGGGAAACGTGTGCTGTCCTTCATTCTGTTTTCCAATGGCAGCACCTGGAAATACAGGGAGAATCAATCACATCTGATGTTCTCAGAGTAAAACTACTTGTCTCCCCTCTTTCAATGCCAACTTCCAAAATTCAGATTATTTTATAAGTAAGTAAGATTATTCTACAATAATGTTTTACGGCCCAGATGGTCACAATGTCTTCTGTACCCAATAGAAAAACTTGGATATTGAAAAGCACATATTTTGGTTGGGAAAAAGCATCAGTGTGGAATCATAAAGCAATATTTATAGGTTAGAAAAACTGCCAAGAGAAACTTATGGCATGGAGATGAAAATACATAAGCAATGAGAGAGTAACATGACATTTTTTTTGGCAACAAAATTTTTCAGAATCCAAGGAAATTTCTCCAATTCCTGTAACGTATGACTGCACTGTCAGCCTCCATCACAGACAAACCTACTGACACACAAGCTCAGCCTCAGCACACAGCCTCAGCCCTCCCAGCAAAGAATCTGGAGTCCACTGTCACAGACAACTTTTATAAAAAATCCTTTCCTTAGGATTTTTCCTCCTGAGAAGCTGAGTGGCCTCAGGAACAAAATGTAAACAATGGTTATCTGCTGCTGTGGAATGCAACAGGTGGATCTGTGATTGGTCTCACTGAGTTGTTTGTAATTAATGGCCAATCACAGCCCAGCTGGCTCAGGTTCTCTGTCCAAGCCACAAACCCTTGTTATCATTCTTTTCTATTCTTAGCTTAGCTAGCCTTCTGATGAAACCTTTTCTTCTATTCTTTTAGTATAGTTTTAATGTAATATATATCATAAAATAATAAATCAAGCCTTCTGAAACATGGAGTCAACGTTCTCGTCTCTTCCCTCATTCAAGAACCCCTGTGATCGCCGTCACAGTCCATGACTACCAGAATGCAGTCCCATGCTCTTTTTCATCTCTCTAACAGAAGCAGGGCCAGGTACACCAAGCCCTGCTTTTCCTAACCATTGAGCCTCACTTAGTCAAGCCATCTCACTGGGCCTGCCATCACTTCAAAGTGAAGACACAGGCATTTCAACTGTTACTGCATGGAGTTTGCTGGGAATTGCCTTTTACTTTTACTACTCTACAGCATTCAGAAAAATACTCTCATTAAGTTCCAATTTAAGTTTTTAGACACACAGACAAAATTTCCAGGCAAGACAGTAAAACCCAGTGACAAGCTCACATACTGCTCTTCCTACCTTCCATTTCATCAGCAAAACAGATCATTAAAACATCAGCTGATGGTACATGGATACTCCTAGACAAGCACACTTTCCCCACCTCTTTCAGGAGAGCTATAAAGTCATCTCAAATACTGAATATGGGATATAGTCCAAGATTAAGACACATAATACTGTATGTCTACATCTAAGTAAAACATCCAAGCTCTGTTGATGCCTTAGGATTTTAGCTTTTCTATTTTTCATATATCTGTAATCCTGCAATTCTTTAGAGTATATCTCTAAACTCCATATAGGGTGCTAGCTACTGTTTTCCTATTTTGGTCAGACAAAGCAATTCCTCTCTAGGCCTCGGAATCAAGGACATCTTACTGTCTCAGCCCCAAGAGATGTAAACAAAAGTGATTTGGGGGGCAGCAAACTTGGGGTAAAATGACTTCATTACCTGAAGTCGTAATTGGAAGATTAATCCCCCATATGCAAATGGATCATACTTATAAAAGTATGGAAATCCATGACCCATCATCCATTTTTGGATGTAGCCCCTGTGGGGGGCTTCATCTGCCCTAAAACTACCTGAAGGCCCTTTAATAAATATAACCACTTTTTATTTCTTAATTTTTTCTGGTCTTTGTTTTTAGGTAGTCCCAAAAAGGCATCACTAGGATGAAATTAGGTAATGAAGATCTAGGCAATACAGACAGTGGAATAAAGTTCACAGTTCAGCTTATCTTTCAGTAGAGATGCAGGTTATATTTGATGATGGCACAGTTAATTAAAGAAGCTTGTCATCCCTGGTTAGCACTTATGTCATATCTAATACAGAAAAACAGTCCCAGTGCAATAAGGTTGCCCTGTAAAAGCTAGTGTTCATCATACAAAATTGCTTTTCAATTGACTGAATATTTATTATTTAAGCAATATGAGTTATGGAAAAAACAGATTTCATCCACTAATTAACTAACAAATTGATATATCTGAATTTCTGGCATATTATTTTCCATATGGTAATTACTCCTTTCCTCCTAATCACCCACTGAAATTTACTTCCTTACTTGTAGTAGCATAACACCACTGCCAGTCTATAGCACATGGCCCTATTTCTCCTATATTTCAAATCCCAAAAAGTAATTTTACACTTGGGAACCGAGATGTCCCTAAAAAGGTACACATTTAGAGTGATTTTTATTCCTATTCAATTAAATCAGTATTTTTTATTCCTATTCAATTAAAATGCATTATACATGTTAACTTCTCTATATATTTCAGAGCCTCCACTGCTGATGTTGTTCCACCAGAAAAGAACCCGAACTTAGACTGTAACTTGATCTGGTGGGGAATGCAGAATTTAAACAAAGGAGAGTTTCAGAAATTAAATCAATTTTTAAATGAGTGTCGAGCAGCAGGAAGAATGCAAAAAGAGACATGGTCCGTAACGGACTCCAACCAGGATATCTGCCTTTTAAATCTTTTTATATTTTAACAAAGTTCTTTCCACGGGCAGACAAGATTATCATAGAATTGTTTCTCTGAAAATTAGTTCATAAATTAAGTAAAGGACTAGTGCCACACACTATGCTCAGTGTTCTTGATTCCAAAGGAAGCAATGAAATTTTCTTTTTAAATTTATAACTATGCAGACATTTTTTATCTTTAGCATTTAAACCCAAACAGTTTAGCATTTAAACCAGAAGATCAGTGTTTCTTCAAGAAAACAAAAGCATAAAAAAAAATTAAAACCATTAGGGGACAATGCTCTTAAGCATACACACTCTGCTTTCTAACTATCCACAAAACCAAGTTTACTCATAAAATGCAATTATATAATATATATATATATAAAATATATATAATTTCCTGTATACTTATGAGTAAATCAGAATAAAACATATCCATTTAAACTCATGTTCTCATATCATCATCCCCTCTTTAACGTTATGACTTTCATTTTTGGTGAGTGTAAGGAAATGAGACACTAAAAGAAATCCAGGATAATAAGACTGGTGGTGAGAGACACATTAACATATGTAGACCTTGAAATTATATTTAAAAACACTAATTCCTCCCAGCTTATCCTTGAGTTAGTATCAGGACTACATGTGCCTCCAGGCTGAACAGATGAGAATGCTAATGCAGCCTTTTCTGAATCACTCAGTCCAGGTGAAAGTGTCCCTGCCCAGCTCAGAACGAGCCTTCCCAGGTTCAAGTACCCTCTCTGAGCAGCAGCAATCTCAAGACAGTCATCACTGCAGGAGATGCTTCCCTCAGTAAAACTGTTCCCCAAAGAAATCATGCAAAGAACTTGAGCCAGGTTTTAGAGAGTATCCAATATCACCCACTCCAGACAAGCTAAAAACTTCTGTAACTGATGGGATTAGCATGACACTGAGTAACAACCAATTACATGTATTTTACCAAAATCACCCGGCTCTCTAAGCTGTTGAAGCCCATCAGGATCCAAAAGATCATTGGAGCATCCACAAGGAGACAGAGGCTGCCAGGAGATATGATGTGAGCCAGTGCTTGTTCTGACACTGAGTCACTGGTGGCAGCTACTGGATAGATCTTCACTGTAAAATTTCTTTCCAGTCCCTGCACAGCTCCTCTTGCAATGACTTCAGAAAACCTAACATTTCATCTGAATGCAAGAGACAAGGTTCTTCTCACAAATGCGTTTTAGTTCTGGTTTTACTGCTTCCTTCCTGGAACCAGGAAGTGAGATAAGATTCAGTTTCAAATATACATTTTTAATCTTTTTATTTAATGACTCTCTTCTGTGCTTCTGATTTCTATGCTGTGCTTCCTTCAAGCTCTCTCCCCTTCACTTCACACTAGTCCCTGTCATAGCCTTAAACACCTACGAAATCAGATATTTTAGACTAAGCTTATTCTTTTCATAATTTCTCAATTTCCATTCTTTTTTTCCTCCTCACTGAGTAAACTCTCTATCTAATTTTTCTCTGTCAGCTGCTTCACAGAGTTTTTCCTACAATTTTTGAGACATTTGCACACATCACTAGTATTGTACTCCTTGAAACTTAATACTAGATTCTTTTAGTTACAATCAACCTTTGGCTTCTTAAAATTGCAAAACAAGCACAGTACATCTTGCTTTCATCCACCAAATAAATTCAAAACTAGCCATAATTAACTGGCAAAGAATCGTAACTGAATGTTTGAAATAACCTGGCTAATCTGATATCATCCATTATGCAAAGTGCTTTCCCCTTCATTTCAAGCTGCTTGAAGTAGGTATAAATATTCCCAGTAATACCATTGCCTCCTCATCCCTTGCCTTGAATATCCTGCTACACTCACAGTCTTCCTGCAAATAAGCTGCAGGGGATTGCCTGATTTTAATCAGAAATCTCTACTGTACTTTTCATATAACTGCACTAAAAAAAAAACCCCACAAGAGAATTTGACCTGCAGACAATCAGATAAACTTTTATTTAATTTTCATAGCCACTGAAAGCTAACCTTGGAATGGATAGCTTAAGAGCAGATGTGCTTAATGTTTAAATACATAAAGTCACCTTTCTATTTCTCAGGAAATCCCACTAAAATGGCCATCCTTTATCCCCTGCACTTTTAAAGTAAGTATATCAGGTAGACAGCTATATAGAAGTTTTGACTGGCTTAAGCTAGAGACAACTCAAGAATTTTGGAAAATTAAAACCAATATATTTATCAATTTACTCCGGGAAAAAAAAGTCCCTAATCATGCTCTACAGCAGCAAAATAAAGCCCTGTTCAAAGCAAAAAAATCTGATATCAAAGGTACTCAAGATATGTAAACCTAAATTCTACTACCTAACCTCCAAAGACAAATATTAAATCCTCAGCAGACAAATGCAGTGCAAGCCTGGCCCATTCCTTTTTTGTCTGCAAAAGGTACCAATGAATTCATCTGCTCACTGAAAGGTGGATTTACAACCACACAGCCTATGGGGGAGCTGCAGACAAAGTACAGTTACCTCAAGTAAAATATTAGTAACAACATACATCATTATTATATTACCATGTTTGCTTTTCTGTCCTAGTGCATCTCCTCTTGCACTGCACAGAAAAAGGTCATGCAATATTTTGAGCAACAGGCTTCTATTCCATCACTTTTAGGTACACTTTTAAAGCTCACTCTCTTTACTAAGCTACAGAACATCACTATTTAGAACACGTACATTAAACAATCCAATTTTCCTTAACAGATCCCTCATGACTGCAAACAAAAGGGCAGCTACTATTACCCAAGGAAAAATGCAAGCCAAATGGTGACTGTACATCAATTTTTATAGTAAAAGTTTTATATGAAATAAATAAATCCAGAAGACAAGTTCTTACTACAGAACACAGTGCCTTCTGAAACCTGCTGAGCAATGCCAATCACTCCAAAAACCAATCTCCTCAGACTCCAGTAAAGCCCCTTTCAACTTGTTTCACCAGGAAAAAGAATTACTCACCTACACAAAAAAACCAAACCCAATCTACTGCCCTATTCTGATGGCCTTGATTTAACAATGCTTGAAGGAATTGTGTAAATCTTACCTAGCTTGCCGTCCAAACTTTGCATTCTCCAGGGGTTCATTTTTGTATTTTATTATATTAAAGAATTTATTTATCACTTTATTATTACATTTATTTAATCTTTACCTTGCTCTGAAATTTAACAGAAGTTCTGCAAGTTTGTGTATTATCGTGTCCTATGTGACTTTGTGAACCAAATCCAAAAAATTTCTCTCCAATGAAAACTGAAAATGATAAAGCAGCATTTTAGTTCAGCCATCAATATTTTAAAATATTTTTAAATATCTGTCCTGTCAAAATCACTGAAGTGTTATATGCTTTGCTGGCCTTTACATTAGTATGTGGTTTTATCCAGCAAAAGATAAATGCTAATAGAAAATTACGTTTCTAATTTATCAGACAGTTCCAGCCCCCAGCCACTTGGACTGCAGCCTACAGACTATACAGCACTATGGTCTAACACGTTCTGCATAAATTATGCTACTCTCAAAATTTCCACAAGGTAAGTGATAAAAGAAAAACCTACTTAGAAATGCAAGTGTTGCTGAAGGGTATATTCCAATCTACTGCAATAATACATAAAGATGTAGTATATGATTGTGTATTTCTGTACTCTTTCTGGCTCAGGAGGTAAAAATGAAATTTCCCAAAGCTGTAATGGCACTTAAATTTTTATGCCAGCCAATGATCAAACCCACATTGAATTTAAGTCCCCTCAAAATAAGTGATAATGATTACTAAGTTCTCACCTATCCCTACCTGTTCCTTTGTAAGAGAAAAAATTTACAAGCTTCAATCTGTTTCAATGCAAATGGTTTAAAATAAAACGTCTTCCCAAAAGGTCTTTTGTCTTTTATGTGAAATGCTCCTTCACCCATACGTTGCTTTAGTTTCTAAGGGGACACAGAACAAAGTATACACATATTGCAAGGTCCTGCATGGGGCTGTGCAAATTTCATTACTGCAGAAGTGAAAAAATAAATTACAATGGTTTCCACTGAGGATTAATGAGTATGACAGGAAATAAATGGGATTAGATACCTACAAAATTTTATAACTTTAAATATAGAAATTTCTCTGCCCTGGGATAAGGAGCCTTGAAAATACAGACATATACACTCCTGGATCAACAGTTAAAAAACAACAGGACCCTAACACAGAAAGTGTTTTGCATGTCACATCTTACATTTTACAAGGCCATCATTGAAAGAAATAACCACCCAATTCTGAAAAGAAACCCCAACCAATCCAAACAGAAGGAAGAGAAGACACTGACAATTTTACTTTCCTTAGAACAGTTCCATACAATTCAGCTTGCCCTGAGAGCATGCCACCTTGACAGCTGCACGACTCATCACCTTTCCCATGACACACTCACACAGCTCAAGCATAACACAAAGAATACACCAAGACAAGTTGAAGGACACACACCACATCACTTCCTGCTATAATCTTCTCACTCCAAATATCTTCCCCATTACAATATTTTCCCTTTCCACCTCTCCCATTTCTTTTAGGATTCTTTCTTCTGCTGCTCCTGAGAAATCAGTATAATTTTTCAAGCACAATGTTTATTAGGGAGCCATTACTGATGCCTGCAGAAGTGTTCAGCAGTACATTACTACGGCTCTCAACTCTGGGAGAACATGTATAAATAAAAAATTTTAGGTTTAGGAAAGGTATTCTTCAGTGAACATTCAAGAACATTATTGAGTTAAAAATTCTTTTGACAAAATGATAGATTTATTAATACCTAGTATTTTCAGCCATATAATAAAATAACTTTTTTCCAGCTGCTGTCTCCATCATCCCTTATTCAATAAATGTAAATGATTCATGATTTACAACAGATTTAACTTAAAAAATAAACATGTTGGCAAAATATTTAAGAGGCAAACTAGAACTTAAACTTTATTTATTGTTACATATATACACAAGCATGTGCACACACTGCAATGCTACTTTCATCAATGAAAAGCCTGCACAGAGCCTATTATAGATGGTAAAGTTAAGATGCTGCTGATTAAATGACAGACATGAAAGTCTAAAACCAAGGATGCAAGTATTTGTTCTAGCTAGCTGCACTCTCCAGGAAAAGTTATTAACATTTCTGCATCTTCAGGGTTATATTCAAGATCTTTCTCACATCATGAAGACTTACAATTAAATACAATTTGGAGAATTCCATACACTGCAGGTAAGTGCTCACTCAGAACATAACAGAAAGGAAATCTTTTCCAACTGTCACAACTAAGTTCAAAAAAGCTGCAGTTTAGAGGACTTACAGAATGATGGGCCAGGGGAACAAAAAATCTGGCTCCAAAAAAGCAAAATAATTTGGGTGAATATTCCTGCCTGAAATTATTTAACTATGTTTCTTAGTTATACATAACATCAGCATAAGTAGTATGTGCATCACTCTGCCTCTACAGCATGTATAATTAAGGCAAACACATCTTCCATCTAAGACAGGGTCACATCTAAAAGGAAAATTAGCTTTTGTACCTCACTGAAGCTGGGTCTCAGACCCCAAAATCCACCTGCCGTAAGCTGGCAAGGCAGAGCACAACAACTTGGCACTCTGTCACTTGCTCTTTGTCCCCTTCTTCAAAGTCATCAAGTTTCAGGCAAGTAAGCAGTAAACTTAAAATGCCTTTGTTCTACGATTGCGTAAATGCATGTGTATCTTAGGTTTTCTAAAGAAAAAGAAACATTTGAATGCTGCAAGCATGTGTGTGGGATGCTGCTGAAAGAATGTTATCCTAGGGACTGTTTGTGTTATTAAGAATTGCCTTTAAAATAAGAAGTAATAAAAGTAGCTTATGTAAAAAACAATGGTTCTCCAGGGTGAAAGCAAGTTTCTCCATTCTCAGGAAGTGCAGATTACTGGTAAGGAATATTTAACTTGATAAAGAGGTGATATCAAGTTGTCTGATACTTCATCAACATTCATCTGAATTGGGCAGATGCATATTTTTAACAGTTTCTGATACAACATCTTTTTATCTGCTGCACCTAACAACTTTCTCTGTTTCTAATACATTTGCTCATCGTTTCCTGATTTTGCACAGTAGCTACAACACACTTCTTGCTGACACATCTGAAGTCCACATTTACCATGTACGTTTAGTAGTAGGTCATGTCCACAAGTCATCAAACCCAGTCCAAATACAAAGACATGCTTGTCCAAACACAAAAAGATCCTCAGAGAATTCTCACCTTTCACATTTTGAGGATACAAGCCTTTGCATCATCAAAAAGAACACCAATGGAATTGATATACCTTGGTCCAAAGAGCTGATGCCTCAAGTAGATTTAGATGATGTCAGGTTACCTGTTAAATGTCTGCTTCTGATAAATACAGTCTGGTCTTAAGGACAAGGGAAGCATGCCACTGGGTTTCTTTTTTTTTTTTTTTAAGGACAATACTAATCTGTCAAAAGAGTTTTTGACAATGAGAGGCTTTTATCTCAAAGCCACAGGCCTAACAAGCTCATCTGCATTACTTTCCAAATCCAAATAATGACATTTTAAAATGATAATCCACTTAGTTTTCTCTTTTTAAATCTTCTGGAATTGGTTAGCTGCTGCCTAATGTGATTCCAGAGCCTGTCTTCTGGTATACAAATACTACCCTATCTTCGGCTGCAAAGCTGTGATATCCAAGTTCAAAAGCAGTTTGAATAGACATCTTCAAGTAACAGGCCAAAATATAAGAAGTCTTATTTTCCAAACCTGAAATTAATGTTGGAAAGTAATGTTTTTCTCTTCACTAAGCTAATCAGTCTGCAGCACTCAACAGGAGGGAAAAAATCACACTCAATTGTAAAAACTGCAGTTAATTTAGCATATTTATATGTAATGGAGAAGGAAAATTATATTCCTTGTTTAAATATTATGATTCTATTGCATCCTTCTTCCTCCTGAAGCTTATTATAAAGTATCACTTTCACATTTGGATTTGTTTTTTTATATCTAGAACAAGAAACCCAAGCAGACTTTTGACACAAAATATTTATTAAGTGTAACTGCTATTACATAAACAACATTATGCAAAGCTGTTACCTGCACATGGTAATGCTGCAGACAGAGCCAAGCCTGAAGGCGCTGGTTTACACCCCTCTAAAAAGGGCGTTCAACACTCTTAATTTCATTTTGGACAAACTCAGTCTGAAGTTACTTTTAATTCAGTAACAAAATCTCACATTAATTTTAAAATCAGGCCTACTCATCTCTGGAATATGAAAGAAGCATTCTAACATGGTTCTTACAAAATAATGTTTCATGTTCTGTGAAAGACATCTTCACTCCACTACATCACCCACAGCTCCTGTATTCAAGGAGTAGCATTGGTTCTCACTTCTGTTCTGTGGCCTGAACACCAGCCCCATGCTTTGCCAGGCAGCATCATCTGGCACAGGGAACCCACAGCCAGAAAGAACCAAACTACAGAGGCAAAGCAGCAGCTGCCAAATCTCCCAGCCCCAGCACAGCCCTGTACTCAAAAAGGTTCACTGAGGGCTGAACATACATTTTCTCCACTTTGAAATCAACATTCTGTCCCTGAGCCAAAATCTTCATTGGAAGGTTTAAACAAAACCAAATATCTTATGTGGTTTGTTGCATCTGAGAGGAACAGTGGATTTTTCTTTACAAAGAAGCTGTGGGTCTGCTACTAGATAAAACTAGCACTGGGAGATAAAAGAAACAATGGGAAGGATTCCACTGATTGATGAATGGAAAAAGATATTTGCTTTTACAAATAAACTTTAGGTTTGCTGATAAATGAAATTAGACATTGAGAGATGAAAGAAACAGTGGGGAAGAAAAACCTCTAAATTCCATATCAATTAAAAATTAAAAGGGAGGGTTATTCATTAGAGGGAAATCTTTAGTATCAGGCCTATCGGGGAGTCTGTACCTCTCAAGTACCTCAGCCAATGGGGAAAGAGAAAAGGGAAATGTGTCCGGGAAATTAGGATAAAAAGGAGGCTGCACCCTCCAAAAATTTGAGAGATCCCAGAATGCCCCATGGTCTCTTCCTTTATTCGAATAAAGCCAGAAAGGACTCCTCTGTCTCCTTTTTGGACACAAACCTCTGGTGTTTGTGGATTAATTTTCTTAACACATCCACTTAGGAGTACTGCATTTCTGTTGCCACTGCTGTTCCACAAACTGAACTGATGTCACCAGTCAGTAGGATTTTCACAAGGTCACCCAGATCATGTTAAAGTCTAAACTTGCAAGTGATGAAATCCCAAAGCAACCCTCAACACTATGAATGGTAACCCTGAGACTGACAGTACTGAGCTCTCATCTGCTGTTTGCTATCTCGGGGTCACTGGGTGCCCCTGCTGTCAACTTCTCCTGTTCCCACACAGTAATGATCCCCACCCAGCTGTCAAGACAGCCACCATTTGCAGCAGCAACCTTAGACCAATCTGGAGTAAGCCCATTTTTACAGACATCTCTAAGTGGCAGCAACTAAATGAACAGCACAAGCAATTGACTGCAGCACTTCTTACTCCTGTTACAAGCATCACTCAGAGTATAGCATGAATTAACATTAATCAGCTCTTCAATAGCACTAACCTTATTCCTGCTACAGCAATTGCAACAAAAAACAACTTGCCTAGACTTTAGCAAATTACCAAAATTGCTCAAACCTGCCATCAAGTAAGAGTCTAGATGGATCACAGGCAAGTATGAACAGCTCAATTCATCACATTAATATCATCAATTCATCATATTAATTGTTTTTATTTTAATGAAATATGTCTCAAAATAGTTTTATAATACTGGCTGATTAAATGTTTAAACTAGCTCTTAGTACCACTCAAGTGCTACTTTCTAGGCACTACCTTGGTTTCTTTGAGATCCTGTATTTCAAATATAAATAGTCCACATTTTCGTTATTACAGACTAAAGTCAGTAAAATTGAGGTTCTTCAAGTATATTTATTTAGGGATTGACTATAGCCAAAGCAACAATATTCCAAAATCCATACTGCTAATTTTCTTACAACACTATGACAGCTAATCAGTCCTAAGCTAACTATAGATTTTAACCAAAACCCATGTTCATACACTCATCATCTGTGAGGCAAACATGATCTCTCAAGATCAAGAGGAAAGTGCTAGTAGGAATCTGCTGAATCATTGCAGCTCTCTGAAACATGTTCCATTTAGTGCATTGGTCCTCTGCTTTATTAGTGTCACTAATTTTTATTAGTTACTAATGAACTATAGTAATATTTTAAGTGATGACAAGTGCTAAACCAAAAGAAAAAAAAATTAAGATATATGTATTTTGGATCAATGGGATGAAAAAAAAACCCAAGCAAACACACTGAGGGCAGTTTTCCTCTCTTGTCAGGTTCTGCTTAAGATGACTTCACCAGCCCAAAACCTCAGAATTTCATTGTCCCTTTACATAACACCAGTAATCTGGCAGCTCTCAAGATGAGAATTGGCATAACACACATTCAGATGCAAGGAAAAGGAAAAATGGGACCTCATAACATACCATAACTGGTATGCCAACTTATTGTATAAAATTAAGCAATCAAAATCAACTTTTCTGAGAATTAAGACCTTAAGGCGTCTGTTTATAATGCCACGTTCAGACAGCTTCACAGTAATATTAGATATTTGCAAGACATTCCAGAACAGAACCTAAAATCAAGTCTCTAAAAACAAGACCAAGATTACATAAATCCATTTTATGTGCCTGCAGTCAGACAAGAGTAGACTAAGGAGCCAATTGAATTAAATGGAGCTTTTTTTTTTCCTTACCAGAACAACTCAACCATGTGGACCTAGGAAGGACAGTAAGACAGGGGGTAACAAAGTTACCACACACCAGCTACACAACAGGTTTATGATGGCAACTTCCTGAGCTATAATAACTAGTTATCAATTAAATAATTCACCAAGAATTACATGAAATACTAATTATATAAAGAGGAAATGTCTTGTCTTGCTTTCCTTCACTTATCTTTTTTTTATTTCATGCTTCAACAACTTTGTTTAGTTCTGATTATTCAAATATATGAAATAATCTTTTCTTCAGATCTTCTCTATAGTGAATGCAAATACAGCATAAGCATGCACAGCAAACATGCTGCATGCCCAAAATATTCCTGAGAGGCAGGGACATCTTAATATCATGCTGTATATAATGAACAGACATTAAGCTATAGATTTTCACTTTCATTTCAGTTTATAAAGGTAGCCATGTTATATTAATGGTTTTTTGTAATGTAAGCACACACACAAAGTGTATTGAACTGTAATACACATAAACATTTAATTAGTTTGTAAAAACGAATAAAAAGGTGAAAACTTAACCATGCTTTCAATTTGCTTTGAAGAGGAAGTAAATTATGACCAAGTAAAAAAGAGAGACAGCCTATGCAGAAAAACATGCAATACATACATAACACTAATATCTAATAATATAAAGTAGCATTTTTACATTTTAAAGGTACACATAGAATAAACCCTACATCATTAAGCTCTTGAATAAAAGAGACATAAAAAATTCATGTTCTTAAAGATGTCCTTAGTAACAACCAGGGAGTCAAACAAGCAAATGCTCTGGGAAGTTCTTTAAGAGGTTTACATCAGAAGTCAATGCTGCCACTACTGATGTAAACTTAAGGAGCTGTCTAATTTGGCATCCAATGTGCCAGAAAATAATTACAACAAACCAATTCCCTACCTATAATTCAATAAACTACTGCTACCAAATGATAAGCCTTCACCACCTTCCCGAGGCTTACAGAGCTCTCACTTGGGATTCCCTGGCTACAAATACCTGTGTGCTATGCAGTACATGAGCAAACCTGATAAAACTGGGGCATGCATCAGATCAGATCTACTGTGCATGACACACACAGCAAGTGTAGTCTGTCCCAGGCAGACTATATAACCAAAAAGTAACAAGCTTAGTGTAGTCCAGTCTGATTCTCCGAGCCTGGGGAGGTTTTTTTTGCCCAAGACCTGTAGGTATCAAATAATCTCAGACAAACAGCTGATTTCCTATAACAAAATTTCCACATGACAAAAGATGTTCAGATACACACAGATTTATGGTAGGTAAACCTCTGGATCAATCAGTTCATATGTGAGAAACAGTGGAAAATACGTTACAAAAGTATGTTTTCAAACTAAGTTAAAAGGTTTTCCTATTCAGCTATTCTGACAACACAGCAGCAAGGTAAAATAATCTGGTTAAAGTCAGAATTGACAAATCTAAAAAAGAAAAGAGACTACATGAAAATCTTCTGTGTTATATGAGTGACAGACAATCATTTCAGATTAACTGCATGCTGCTTTGGAGTTGTTTTCGTTTGGGTTTGTTCGGAGTTTTTTGGGGGGACGGAGTAGGGACAGAAGGAGGGGTTGGTTGGCTGTTTTTTAATTTTAAACATACACTTTAAGCATAACACTCACTTAAATATGTAAATATAGAACAAATAAAGTATATACACTAATTTCCCCAACAATTTATGACCTACCATTCCAAGAGGCCTCTTTAGCTACCTTTTAAAATATATCACATGGAACAAAAGTGGTTAACTAATGAGAGGAAAGCTAATGTCTTTGCAAATAATTTGATGGATGAAAGGATGGGTGCTAACATCTTTGAAATGGGTCTTAATGTCTCTACTGGCTTTGGGCAGCAGGTTCATTACAGAGCCCCAACAGTCTGACTCCTGAAACAGCCAAGTGGGCCTGCACACCTGAACTTCTGAACTTTGGGGTAAAACACTAGGTTCAAGGGGGGAATATGTGGTAGGCAGTTCAGGAAGGCTGTACCCTCCAAGTACCTCAGCAATGGGGAAAGGAAGAGGGCAACATGCAGAAGGGAGTTTGGGATAAAAGGAGGCTGCGCCCTCTGAAACCTCGAGAGAGAAAACCCCGCAGGTGTGTGTGCCCCAGAGGACTCTCTGCCTTTGTTTAAATAAAGTTGCAGGACTCCTCTGTCTCCTTTTTGGACATAAACCTCAGGTGTTTGTGGATTTTCCTGACATTAACTATTTGGGACTAAATGCATTTTTGCAATTTGGGACAGGGCTAAGCATCCAAGCCATGGGGATGTTGTGTCCACAACTTTCACCTTATTTGACCAGACAAATTAATCCTTTTCACATTAACACAGGAGATTAGTGCTTCACAAAACCTAAAAAATAACAACAGGAGTGAAACTGCCTGTATCCCCAGCACAAAACCAGTGATTTTGAAGAGACAGTGAAAAGCACTCACCACACCAATTCCTTCAAAAGCAAATACTGCAGTCCCAAAAAACAGTGGGTATTTCTTCCAGCCAACCACAGGTGGCAGTTTTCGAGGATCTGCTAGATCCTGAAGAGAACAAAGCAAAACAGTGTATTACCTCTTCCTACAATTTTGACTGATGCATTATGTTATACAAAAGAAAACTCAGTACATGTTGACAGTGGTGTACATGTTGCTATTAACAATCCCTGATTTTCCTCCCAAACCTAGTCCTCTATACACATTTATAGCCACCTTTCCACATGGAAACTTGCAGATGTATTTATTCTAAATTCCATCACTGTCACTAGAAATTTTCACATTTAAAGTAACACATTGGTGTGCATAAGGGAGCATCTATTAAAACAGAAGGGAAAGCGCACATCTCAAGTCTTATCTTCTGCAAACTTCTTAGTGTACTGCTCTTTCTAACCTGCTTTCATACTGCACAGATATTCTTTAAAACCATAAGGGACACTAAAAGAACATCTCTTTAACACAAGACAAAGTTCTGCAGAATGATTAATTACTATTACTATTAATTATCCAATTTTTTTCATAATTTCTCCTGCCTCCTTGCCCAGTCCATATTCTCATTGCCTCTCTTCCCAT
The DNA here is from genome assembly GCF_012460135.2 of Molothrus ater. Lineage (NCBI taxonomy): Eukaryota > Metazoa > Chordata > Aves > Passeriformes > Icteridae > Molothrus > Molothrus ater. The sequence goes on along the minus strand of NC_050479.2, from coordinate 79,489,421 downwards.
GCTCCACTTCCCACTCATGAAAATAAAATATTTTTATTATCTTAAATTAAGATGCCTCAAATAAAGTTAGTGTTGCCTTTCAGAAATTGTCAGTCAGTATATATCTATCAGAAACCAACTGCCACATTCATCAAACATAACTTGCCACACTGAAAAGAACAGATAATAAACTTTTTTATACTCACTCTAACAATATACTGGTAAATAATCACCAGGCTGACAGCCATGGACAGATTGGCAAGCAATGAAAGCAAGGACAGGCTCTTAAGGTCACGAATGAAGACCAGGAGGACCAGGAATGGCAGGAAGCACAGCATGTATATTCGTAAATCAGTATTCCTTTTCTCAGAGGAGCTGCCAGTGGCACTAACGTTCATGGGAGCAATCTTACTTTCCAAGAATCCTTCATGGACCTTTATTGAAACAAACAAAACCAACACGTTAAACAGTGGTAGAAGTGAGTATATGGTCACATTGCTGTTTTCCTACAGGGAAGTTTGTCTCTCTGCTCCACCTGGTGAGGGACAAGAATTCTGAGATCCCTGTACATGTACTCAGTGCAGAGGGGAAGACAAGGCACTTCCAGCAAGTGTTTCATACTTAAGGCAAATGATGAAATGAGGGCTTGAAAGCATCATTATCCCACCACTGAGGAAATTCACACATGCAGTTTAGATCAGAGTCCTTTCAGAAAGGGAGTTTGGTAAACTGGAAGCAAGCCAGACAGATCTGGGTCTAAATCTTAAAAGTTTGAATTTTCCTGGGGAGAGTAAGTGGGTTAGATAAAAAAATGCTATTGCACTTGAGTTCAGTGCCTAACAACCTTATGCCTTCATCATACGCATCACAGCAGCATACATACAAAATAATGTTAGAATAAGAGCATGCCTGTCTTTCCTTTAATTCAAATGAATTTTTTTCACTCTTCACTTTTTTATTAATGAATATTAACTCAACTTTAAAAACCATGACAGAATTGAGAGTTCTGTATCTAATAAACTGATACAAATTAATGCCTATAAATTAAAAGTAGTACACAATGTGAAAGTGCATTAGGGTTTTTTTTGTACATAACATTATAATAGCTGCATGTAGTGCAAACCAGAAGATTGAGTTTGGAACTATTTATGACTCTCACTGCTTCTTTTCGGAAAAACTCAGCGTGGCTGCAACTGCCAAAAATGTGTTTTGTGGAAATTTACACAGCCATCTGTGCTGTGCACACCACAATCAAAACATTCAGAGCTGCTGGTTATTCTGCTTGCTGCAAAACAAGAACCGTTTTATTTGTTTTAGATCTCCTCATGCTGTTTCCCTTAGGTATCCTTTTCTTCTCTACCATTGCATTCAGCATCTTACAAATGAGCCTATGACTGTACTTAATCTACTCATGCTGCATAAAGCCTTTGGCTTGATGGCTACAAAAATATACCTAGACAGTGAAAAAAAAATCCTAATCTCCCACAGAGACAAACAAAAATGCTAAACTGATATATAACTGAAATAACTTGCTTGATTTCCATTGTTTCGAACAATCCACAAATTCAGAAAGAGTGAATTAACTTAAAACTATTCTTTCTGTAACCAAAAGCACTGTACTTTTTTTTCCACAATGAAAAAGGAAAAGCTAAATGATATAATTCTGCAATTGCATGCTTTCCAGAAATCTCAATTACATGAAAACATCACTGGTCATTATGGAAACACTGATGGTTTCTACCTTGCAAGAATCTATAGTGTCACTTGCAAGACATTTAACATCTGGTAGTTTTCATTAAGATACCATTTTTAGAAAGCTACAAAGAAGTTCTAATTACACTTAGAATTTAATTCACACAGCTACAATAACTTGACTTTGCCAAGCTGTAAGTCAAACACTTAACCAAATTATTTCCCTAATGCCACATGAAGTAATGCTCTCTGTGGAAGCTTCCTGCTTTCCCACTACACTTAAAACAGAAATGCAGAACAAGCACTTTAGGTCTTTCACTTTAACAGGTCTTGTGTGTTTACTTGCTTGCATGCACTTGCAGGTAGCCAGAGCTGCTCTGCACACAAGGACATGTAAAAGAGCTTCTAAGAATCACAAAGTGATTTGAGCACAGAAACTCTCTGCTACAATAAATATTTAGCCCAGCATGTCTTCAGTTTATACAAATATCTGTAGCCTGATGAGCTATTAGAAAAAAAATAAATAAAACATTCATTCCTTAAAAAACCCAAACCAAACAAAAACTAGCAGGCAAGATACAGTTCAGGTTCTAAAATACATTTTTACAATACCACAGTATAAACCAGCTTCTACTCAAATAATTTCAAGTATCCAAACACTTCAGTCTTCTCTTACAGACAGAGGCATTCCCGTAGTACATATAAACCCCATTAGAAAGTGCCTGAAGTCAGAAATATTTTTTTCCTATTACCACCACAAATTCCATTCAACTGGAGTTTACTGGCTAATACTGTTGGAAAATGCAGTACACAATACCCTATAAAATCGTATCCAAATTTTGGCCCTGATGATGGGTGTGATAAGATCACATCTCCACATGTGTGTAATTATAAAGGCTACAAAATAGCCTTTATAATTATCTGCCTTTTACATTCACAAGAGTACTGAGGGAAGCACAGAGAAAGAACATACTACAGCTACACACAAACTCTCCACAACCTTCATCAGGTGAATGGATACTGATGCACAATCAGCAAAACACAGCTGACTAAAATGCTCAGACAGTGCCTCCCTAGCCCTACCTTCCCACCTCCCATTTGCAGTTTCAGAATGAGTTATATTCCTGCAATAAATCACAACACTATAACCTGCTTTACAATACAATAAGTGTGGTAACCGTTCTCCCTACATTGTTCCCTGCTCCAGAATTCTCTGGAGAAGGGAATGGAGGCCAAACAGATTCTCAAAAACTTCATGACTTGCAGAAGCCTGTAGCAGGTCCTGTTCCTTGAAATATAGTTTAAAAAAAGAAGTCAGGGCATCAAAGACATTCTAGCTGTAAGGGGAGAAAAAATAAAAAATATACAAATGATGAAATTCCTGACCTGCTCAGTACAGATTACTATTCTGCTTTAACCAGATTTGCAGTCACAGCTGTCTTTAGCCTGAGATAGGAACGGCACCTACCTGTATTTTTTACAACTTTCCCTTGTCCTCCCATTTGACCTCACCAAGCACAAAACTTGACTTTATTTTCTAAACTCTTTGCAGTCCTGGCTGCTCCTAAGTCCTCCAAAAGCCACTTCTCCAAGTTGAAAAAGCCCAGTTTCTGCAGCCCTCAAAGGACAGGTGCTTCAGCCCCAATCATTTCAGCAGTCTCCCCTAAACTCACTTCAGTCTGTCAATGGCATTCCCGTATTGAGGGTATCAACACTCAGCAGATATGGTCTAACAAATGGGTAGTAAGGATGACAATCACTTCTCTCCATCTACCAGCAATTCTTCTGCTCATACAACCCAGGGTGCTGCTGCTTTCAGGGCACATTGCTGGCTCTTGATCATGACCACTATCCTCTGAATCTGATGACACAAACAGCTTTATTTCCCCCTCTTTAGCTAGTTGTCCGTTCATCCATCCGTCCAAAATCTAACAACCTTTCTTGGATACAAGGATATTTATTGACAGTGACAGCATGGAAAAACTTGCTAAATTCAAAGTGGCATCTAGTGCTTTCTCATCATGTACAAATTCAGATTCATGGACACAGTTATACTGATAAAAATGCACAGGAGGACACAGTTTATTCCCTTTTGTGGATATATATATACACCTTTAAATCAACTTTGTATCAAGAGAGCAGCTTTAACAACATCAGTCAGAGCAGTACCACTTATGGGCTTAGGCAAGACCAGAGAAAATATCCTGCAAAGTTGGATTTTGAGATGTGACAAAAATGGGATCCTATATATTAACTCAGAAGAGGCACACCAGATAAGACCCAGCAAGGGTTAATCTTGTGCAAGAACTAAACAAACAGGCAAGAGTTACTGACAGGTAGAAGAAAGCTGAGTTGGAAAGTAAAATGCAAAAGTTATAGAAAGTAAGGATCACTACTCTCTCTCTTGAAACAATGGCTGTGGGAGATCTGACAGCAGAGTAGCAAAGGAAAACTCTAATGAAGATGAGATTATAATGACTTTTTCAGGCTAACATCATCATGACTTTGAAGTGTTTTCCTAAATTTTGCTTCGAAAAATTTATCAGACAACACTTAAAACTGTTCCAAAAGTACCAACATACAAAACAGCAGGAAGAATTTTGGATTTTTAAACATTTTCATGTGCTGTTTAGTTCTGTGTAAATCTACTGCTGACTGTGTTAGGATGGACTATGATGCACTTTCTATCTAATCTAGTCTCCTAAATATTAGAATTAATATTACCTCAGATTTCTATTGTGGACAATAATCACTTTCAATCCTCTGCTGCTCTCTGCTAGTGCACTACTGCATATGGCAGTCATGCTGAGCCAAGAGCAGCCAACACTCCATGTAACTGCCTTTGTCCTGAACAAAGCAACATGACCTGGTGTCAAACATTTCCCCAAACCACATGAGGAAATATTATGGTTTTAGAAAGGAAGCACATAGACATTGAAGTCACTTAGCATAGTGATGCCCCCAGACAAAAGATTTCATCAGGAGTTACTTCAGTTACTCAAGCATTAATTTACCATGCTGGTGTGATGTCTGAAAAAGTTTTTTTCACTCATTTACACAACCCAAGCATAGCATTCAGCTGAATACAAGAATATCAAACATTGTGCAAATCTAGATATCAAGTTCCTTCTCCACTCAGAAAACTAATGCACAATTAGAGGCTGAAAAAAAATCAGTTGAAAAAACAAAACACTTCCTTCTTAAAGGAACTATCTCAGAAGCAAGAAATAATTCCATGTCCTTAAGTCTCTTCAACTGAGACCACTGTTTCCTTGCCTGTATCCCAAACCACACTCTTTCTGTCATGCAATTTTATGGACTTTTCAACATCTAGTGACCTCAAAACAGCAGTCCTTGAACTCACTGGTTGCTCCTAATTTCTTCCTTACTTAGCTCAGAGCAACAGCCAGTTCAACACACAAGGCCGGATCTGGGATAAAATCAGTATGTTATCAGAGAGATAAAGACTATATTATAACACTGCAATTTTGCATGAACAGGCCAAATAAATGTTTCACAGCTCATTTAGTTTTGGCACTTCCCTGAAACTTAATACTGTACTTTGCAGCATTTTTAACACATCCAGTTTTGTGACTAAGCACAATTCCCAAAGTTTTGTGAGCTTTTTCCCTAAAAATTTGGGAAAAAAAAATCAGAATTCCACTACATAGTATGCTACTGATGGGTCATCTTCAGGGTGCTAAAGATTTTTAAAAAGGCTCACAAAAAGCAAGAACGTGTTTTCATTTCTTAGCTTTATCAGCAAACAATGAAAGAGGACACTTTTGCAGAGAACTCAGCAAACATGCAAAAGAAAGGAATAAATTTTCCTTCACTAAAAAGGGTGGTCAGGCATTGGAAGAAGTTGTCCAGGAAAGTCTTGGAATCACCACCCTTTTAAGTGTTCAAGAAATGTGTGGATGTGGCAATTGGGAGCATGGTTTATTGATGAACATGGCAGTATTGGTTAATCTTAATAAAAATCTCTGCAAAAATCAACCTTCACAATTCCATGACTCTAAGAAATGCCAGGACTCTTTACACAGGGTCCTCTGGTGTCCAAGCAGGAAATGCAAAGCAACTACGGCATGAAAGGGGACCATGTTTTTTTGAGCACAGCTTCTTTTTTCTATCCCTGTGTGTTCTTTCCCTAGCCTTGCTGTAGTTAGCCCTCAAGATTTTCATTCCAGCTTTACTGTTCTTCTCCAGTCTGAAACACTTTCACCCATAAGTCTCATATTACATCCTGACAGAGTCAACCAGAACTTTTGTCACCAATCTAAGTTTCTTTGTTGCTCCTGGAAAATATTTTTCCTTAGGAAAAGCTTGACTTGCTATTCAACATAACTGAAGATAGGATCTTGCATCACAGTGTCTGGGAAACCGTAACGTAACGCAGAAAAATCTCAGTATAAGTTTCCACCAGTTTCAATGGGTTTAATTTGCACACACCAACGTGCAAATATGATCAGCAAAGTACAGATTATAATGCAGATGTATCAGTCACGGTGTGCTATCAGTAATATTTTTACTATGCTTTTCCTTTATTTCAGTTCTCCCCTTCCTGACCCCCCACTCCCTCTGTCGACCTTCCCCATCCTTTCACTACCCCAAATCATTAGAGACTTAGGCTGTACCAATTTTTGTTCTTTGGTGCCCTCTACGGGACTGATTTCTGCAATAGAAATTTGCCAGGAAGAAACAAACCAGAGTTCTCCCTCAGAGAAGAGCAAGCAAAGGGCAGTCCAAATCAAGTACATTTGGAAGTGGAACTGCTGAATTGCTAATGACTTTAATCCACCCATCCATAGGGTCCATGTTGTAGGTCTCTGCAGCTACTGCTTCTGCAGCAGCTGCCTTCCTGTAAGAGCTTTCAATGAGCTTTCAAAAACTTTCCTGAAAAACATTTTAGGATTTTTTTTTCCCCAATCTATAAAAGCCAAGGTCAGCAAGTGTTCAATCTCATCTTTTGCCTAAGACCACATCATATACATAACCAGCTGATCAGGTAAGCATTTGATAAGAAAGGCTTTAATTTAAACTTGCATTACAAGGCATGCATTAAAGAACTCATTTCAGAAGGCCAGCAAAATGACATCAGATAGTATTCTTAGCTTTAGAGACAGATTCTGAAGGTAGGATGTGTAGTTTTAAAGGCTGGTATTTTTTTTTCCCTCACAACATACAAATGACAGAGTACACAGCTTCCAAATACACAAATTTGCCTAATTCTGATAGATCTTCATCCACAGAACTTGGAACACTTCTTAAACACTATATAAATACTCATCCACAAGGGGATGAAAAACCCAAACTATCTTCCATGTGCTAACTGCCCAAGGGGACAGCCTTCTTCCCAATTAAATTAAGATAAGCTATGCCAAGCCACCTGTTACCTACCTTATGGGTAGAGTAAGAATCCATATGGACAATTAATGCTCAGCAACCTACCACACCTTATTCCTCACTTCACTACTCACAGGAGCATAGACAGAATCAGAGAGTCACAGAAACGTTTGGGTTGGAAGATCCCCAAGATCACCAAGTCCAACCTTTGACCAATCATCACCTTGTCAACTACACCATGGCACTGTGTGCCTCATCCAGTTATTTCTTGAACACCTCCAGGACTTCACCACCTCTCCACATAGTCTGTTCCAATGCTTAACAAACCCTCCCATGAAGAAATTCTTCCTGATGTCCAACCTGGACCGTCCCTGGCACAAGTTCAGACTATGTCCTTTCATCCTGTCACTGGCTGCCTGAGAGAAAACAACATCCCCCACCCGGCTACAGCCTCCTGTCAGGCAGTTACTGTGAGTGATGAGGTCATTCCTGAGCCTCCTTTTCTCCATGTTTAACACCCCCAGCTCCCTCAGTCACTCCTCATATCACTTCCTCTCTAGTCTCTTCCCCAGCTTCACTGCCCTTGCCAGGACTCACTCCAGCATCTCAATGTCTTTCTTGAAGTGAGGGGCCCGGACCTGGACACAGAACTCAAGGTGCCTCCTCACCAGTGCATGTATAGATACAGGCCCAATGAGATTCAGACTCATTAAACTTTATGACATCTGATTAACCATAGTTCCCTGAGCAGAAAACACAGCAGAGCACATTGGTAGTGTCCTGGAATTATGAAAAGAAGGGAGAGCACCACCAGCTCAACGCGTCTGTGTTTGAGCATCCATCCTGTGCTGGCTGACCCTCCATGGACCACGTGCTCAGACACACAAACTGCTGACTGCAACTGCCAAGTGTGCCCCGAGGAAGGACCAACACCTACCAGGACCCCATCAAGAGAATCCCCCTATGAGAAAGAGCTTGGAAGGACTGGAGAGCAAGAGACAAAGCAGGTAAATGAAAGCAGAAGTGTCACAAAAGTGCCAGGCATGGTTTTGTTTGCTTTTGTCAGTGATGGATGGCAGCAGGGAAGAAAAGGGGTAGCTGGGTTTTATTCAAAGGTTTGGGGTTGCTTGCAATGTGTAAAGTTGTTTGTGGTTGTGGGGATCCATTTGCATTTGTTTAGTTGACTTCAGCAACTTCAGGCATAAAACTTGAAAGAAAGAGATGTGACCAAATGCAAAGCATTCATAGAAGAGCAAGAACAATTTTAAGATTATATCATGTCTCCCCTCTATTAGATCGAGGGGAGACAGGACAAAAATATTCAAAAATATAAAAGATGTCCACAAATAGAAAAGAATAAATTACTTATAGCTAGAACATGAAAAAAAAAGAACTTACAATATCAGTAAGAATCTGAGGCTTCTATAAAGAAGCAGCTGTCTAACAGATAAAGAAAGCATTGGAACTGACTACTGAGGAAGCTGTAGAAATGTCAATGTCAGGCATTTTTTGGAACAAAAATCAGGATTCATTTAGATACAGTGGATTCTGTGAATAGAAGGGACTAAACAAGAACCTAAAAAAACAATTCCAGTTATGTGAAAAGGACAAAATATGCCCAGGAGTTTGGAGAGAAAAAAGGAAGTCAGCAGAAAGCCTAGAAAAAAAAATATTTCTGGGACAACTGGCTCCTACACCATTTTATGCCTTATTTTCCATCATTTCCACAATTGATTTTTAAACTCAACAAAAAAGTCAGAAGGAAATATACACTTTCACAAGAGCTGAATTTAGTTCACCTTGCCCACTGCCCCTTTTAACCAAAAGCTTTATAGGAAATAAAAGTGAGGGAAAATGAATCTAAACCCATAACTGCTTTCATATGGCAGCATTACTCACTTGTTTCACATTTTCTGCCAAGAACACAACATAAACGCCACAAAATCCCAGCTGTGTTATCACTAGGAAAAAGTCCACAATATACCTGAGGAAGAAAAAACAAACATACATTATACTTAAGAGCCAAACAATTATCCCATTGCTACCTAATATGCAATTACTGCTCCTTTTTAGAGTAGTCAAAATGCTAGACTCAAATGCCACAGTAATCTCACAAGCAGTGCAGTGCAGGTTCCTCCCCTGTCAAAACAGGGTGGTGATCATTGAAAGAACACTGTGGCTCAGACTGATTTTGAAAAAAGTGATACACAATGGTGGCGTGAAGACAGACTGCAATGAAACTCTGCTAGGAGCAGAGACCTGCCCCAGAGAATGGATTTGCTGCAGCACAGAGTCTCTGGAGACCCCATTGCCCATTTGAGGCTTGTAATTCTTTGGTGCAATAGAAAATTATTTATCAGGATATTAAGAAATCTATCAGAATTATATATCAGAACAAACCAATTTTCCCTCTAATTGAGCACTACTTCATCCCTATGAAGTCATCACAACATACCTTAAACACTAGCTCACTAGCAAGATGCTGCATCCTTGAAAGTAACAGGAATTTTAAAAATTCTTCCACAAGTGAGGTAAAAACCATTTTAAATTAACGCTGAGCAATGTGTCTGTTTCAGATTCACAATTTCACTACTGTGTAGTCATACCATAAACTCTACAAACAGCAACAGATGGCACAGAAAAAATAATGTGGTTTTTTGGTAAAAGAGAGATAAAATATTTAACAGACACAACAAGCCATTTATATCTTCATGTCATTATTGCAAAAACAGTAAGTATTTCTCCATTATTTGTATGTTGTATTTAAACAGGAACCAAAGAATTGTTCTGCTTTGTCTCAGAATACATACATCAAAGTAATTAACATTTGCAGGGTAAACCTGCAATGCAGAGAAGTGTTGGGAAAAGAGAATGAAAACTTAAACTACTTCATTGCATTAGACAACACAGAATGCATTTCTGGTTATAACACATGTCTTCCTATATTACTAAACAGAATTCATTTTTTTCAGAGCTCTTGTAGAACTGAAAATTGATGTACCTAATAAAGTCAGACATCCTCCCAAATCACCACTGGCAGCAGGAAATACCAAATAACACTGCATAAGAGCATTTTTAAGGAAGGTAAAATCTTAGTAAAATAGACATCTCCTAATCATTCCAAGTGCAGCCATTAACTTCTAAAAATTAATTTACTTAAATTCTAGGTCAAACTTACCGGCCCCAAGAAGCTCGTTTCTGAAGAGCAGACAGGGGCCCCACTTCCATGGCACAGCTGACTGTATCACTATATCCCAGGGAGGACTTCTTCATCCTGAAATCAAAAAGTGAAGAAAACACAGAGTTACCAGAAACTATGATGACCCAGAACCCTACTTTGAAAATGCTGTTGGTCTTCCATGATTATACCAGGTTGTCACCTGTGGCAACACTCTGCTGCTGAATTTCAGAGGTATGGTTTGGGCTTCTTTACCCCAGCAAGGGCTATTTAGCACTCTGCAAGCATGTGAAACACAGTGCTGCTTCCCCCCAGTTCAACAGTACTAAATGAGTTTCTTACAAAATAAGGGTTTTTTTTGATAAACTACTCCAAAATCATATTTTTGTTATATGAGCTTAAGAAATTAATCTCAAATCTAAAATTACAAAGAACTTAAACAGAATTCAACTCTTGATGCACAAGCAGTAAATCACAATTGATTGGATGATCTTATTTCAGTCATCAACTTTAAAGACCATTCAAAACTACACAGGAAAAATTCAGGAATGACAGGGTCTGTTCACAGTACAATATCATATTAATCTGGTAAAATAGATTTTCCAGCTACAGGGACATTAATAGTTTTGTGATTCTACTCAGTTCAAAAGTTCATTGCACTCTGCAACATGAGACCCTCCCACTGCTTCTCTTTAACACTTGACAGTACAATAAAAATATTTAATGAAAGTCACTATTAATCAAAATTCTCTGTCAGTCAAACCTGAGTAACTGCTTGCCCACAGTACTGCACACGTCACTTGGAGGAATATTCAATACTTATCTGCTCAATAGCATCACTTTAACACATTCCTGCAGCACTACATATTCAAAGAATCAAGTTGCCACAATTCAGAGACAGAGCTCACATATAATCATGAAAGACATTAACAGTATTTCTTACTTTATCTTTTACTCCTATAAAATACTTATAAACTGGTTATTCATAGATTATTTACATTTTTCAAAGCTATGAAGACTCAGAAGCTCTATGAATATAAAGAAGGACTTAAAATAAGCATTTAAAACTGCCAAGAGAAAGACCTAATTATTTGCCAGCAGGGAAGAAGGTACTGGGGAAAACAAGTTAAACCAACCTCATTTTGTGTTTGAGCAGAGAACACATATGTTTTTTCAATGCGTTGCACAAAGCACAGCTATCATTACTAGGTACACACTAAGAATTTGAGAAGATTCTAAACTGACAGAAGAAACTGCTACAGTACCAGAGTATTTGTAGACCAAAAATCACAAAAAGAAAAGAGGAATTAAAAAAATTACTTCAAACTCAGCAACTGAATGAATAGTTCCACATTTACCTCTGACATAGAGAGTGGCTGCAACGTACCAAGATGTGCATACAGTGAACAGATATAACTCCTATGAACACAAGGCTGATTGGTCCAACCTGGTATGGGGAAAAAAAAGGGATGACACAGGAAATACAGAAATTTTCATGGAAGTATGCTGGAGAAAAATCTTTACAAGAAAAAATTTGACATTGTAGCAAACAAAGTAATAATTAAAAATTTTTCACTGTCAGGAGGATGCTGCTGCTCATGTTTCATGGCATCCCTTATTTTCAGTTCACTACTTAAGAGAAGGCTATTCAGGGGTGATCAAGCCCTAAGTACCAAATGAGTACTTCCCTCCTTTAACTGTTTCACTTGCCAAAAAGTTTTTCAAGAAAGAAGACTGCATAGACTGCACAATTCAGCAGTTTGAACCACTTGAATTGCAATGACAGCAAAAGTTACAAGCTCCAGACAACTATGAAATTAAATCATTTGCTTCAGAATAAATGCTTGACCACAAGTTTTCACAGAAGGAACTTGCCTTACACCCATGTAATTTTCACTCTCAAACTGAACAACCTGTACTATGGAATTACAGGATTATTTAGTCATAAGGTGAAAATTTCATTTGATTAAATTTACCCTGCCCTAGGAAATGCATTGTGTGTTACCAGGTATAAACAACCTTGGCTATACCCTATTTTTGCAGAAAAACTAGATTGATTTAACAAACTGATGTTTCATCCTATGACATACAATCTGTCTCTAGAGAAGTCTGTACAAAGATAAGACAGCCCCATAGAAACAATTCCCATGAGACATCACAGGAGTCTGAGTAAATGAAAATATTTCTTTTTTTCTGATAAACTTTTTGTTTGGACCAGAAAAATACTTTGGCTAAGCAAAAATGCAACTCATGCAATGAAGTCTTCAGGGTGAAGCAGTAACTTCCTATAAAACAAAAAAATCTTCATCTTCAGTACTGATTTCCCCAAATTATAGAGAAGAAATGACACAACTCTGTCAATATGGCAGTGACAAATAAGAAGCATTGAGAATTTCGTTTTTTCAGGACATATATCCGAAAATCTTTCTAGATGACTTTTCTAGTCTATGAAAAAAGAATTCTTACCACAATGCCAGCGTTTTTTATTGCAAGCGGAAGACCAAGAAGTCCAGTTCCGATGTTTCCCTTGAGGAGGTGAGTCAGTGTTTGTATAAACCTGAGGATAAAACGTCACATTAGAAGTACACACTGATGGGGTAGAGGGCAAAAACACAACCTCACCTTTTCTCTATAATAAAATTATAAATTTCAAGTTTCAACTTAAAATTTACAGTGGTCCAGCTATTTTAAAGAAGTGCAACACATTCAAATAATATTTTTATTCATCCTTACACATGAGCACCCTCAAATAGAACACTCAAATAGAAGTTTGATCTTCAGTTCCTTACTCCAGCTTGTGAGATGTTAATTTCACAGCCATTTCATAGTTCTTTTCATAGTTCTAATCACTTTACAAATAGGAGCCTTGAAATATTTTACAGCAAGTACATTGTTAGCTTCAAAAGAAGTGAGAACCTACTCAAAATGGGCTGTTTTTTGGGAGAATTATGCAAAGTCCTTATGTATAACCACAAAACTGTTCTGCAGGTCCAAGAAGACCCTTTCAGAGTTCAGAAAACTGCTCATAAGAAACAAGACAGAGGCAAGAAATCTAAACAAGCTTAAGATTAACACATACGTAATGCCTTCTTCATTATCAAGCTGGTAGTGCGTCTTAACTGGCAGGAAAGTATTTTCATGCTCTTCATCTGAGATGCCATCTGAGTCTTCTTCATCAATTAAAGGCTTCATTACTTCCATGCCTGTACAACAGAGGTAACACTACGTTAGCATTAGAAACAAGTTTACAGTTCAGAAGTAAGACATGATTCAAACTTCCCATACAATGAGGTTCTAACATGTTCCTAAATACAAAGATTATTTAATCAGATATATAGAGCACAAGTTTGCACAGGATAGTCTCTCTCTTTAAAGTGACACACCATCTCATTACTATTATTATTATTATTGCCAAACACTACAGTTTTTCATTAAGAAAAGAAAATTTCTATCATGAAAATGTCACTAGTTTAAATCACTTTGCAAGCTAATGCAACATAAAGCAAAACAGAAAAGTCATCCATTATTACAAAAGGGTGAGATTCATCTTAAACGCTGGTAGCTACTTCAGAATTAAACAATAAGTTTGCCCTCAGAGAGGCAAGACAGATACCACAGAAAGTATCTCCATTCATTGAAGAAAGAACCAAAATACAGGAATCAGGTTGCATGCTTTGAAAGCTGCAATTTCCTGAACCTTTTAAACTGGCATAAAATTCCAGCTAAGTAACAGCACCAAGTAACAGCAAGCAGTCAGTAGTGAACAAAATTGCCTTTCAGGCAAAACTAACATCTTATGCCAGTTTAATGTTGAGGAAATTATAACCATTTTAAATTACTACAGTTAAGCAAAGCAAATCCTGCCAAGAGCAAAAAGATTATTTACCCTACACTTGCCTACCACAGTATCCATTCATAAAATATGTTGAATAAGTCTCAAGTTCCCTGTAATGTTAACATTTTGTATTAAAAAAAACCAAACAAACAAACCACACTACAGTAACATTTATGTTGCAAAGCAGGCATTGTGTGTCAGGGTTTTGGTGGTAATGGGGCTACCAGAGTGGCTTCAGTGAGAAGCTGCAGGAAGCATCTCCCATGTTAACAGAGGCAATGCCAGCTGCTTCCAGGACAGATCTGCTGTGGGACATGTCCAAGCCCATGAGCAATGGTGGCAGCACCTCTGCAATAATAGAGTTAAGAAGGGAAAAAAAAATCTGCCAAGTAGCTACAGCTGGAGAGTGGACTGAGAATATGTGAGAGGAACAGTCCTGCAGCACAGAAGGAGGGGCAGGAGGTGCTCCAGGCACCAAAGGTGAGATCCCCCTGCAGGCCATGGTGCAGGAGCAGAGATCCACCTGCAGCTCCTGAAGGACCCCACAGTGGAGCAGGTGGATGTCCAAAGAAGGCTGTGACCTCAAGGGAAGCCCACTGGAGCAGACTTCCTGGCAGAGGACCTGTGGGCCCATGGAGAGAAGAGTCTAAGTCTGGAGCAGGTTTGCTGGCATGTTTGTGACCCCATGGGGACCCACACTGGAGCATTTTCCAGAAGACTTTCTCCCATGGGAGAGGAACATGGAAACATGTTCCACACTGGAACATGGAAAGAGTGTGAGGAGTTTTCCCACCAAAGAGAAAGAAGCAGAAGAAACAATGTGGTGAACTGACCACAGTCCCTATGCCCCATCTCCCTGCACCACTGGAGGGGAGGAAGTAGAGAAATTCTGACTGAAGTTGAACCTGGGAAGAATGGAGAGATGGGTAGAAGGTTTTTTAAGATTTATTCTTATTTCTCATTACCCTGCTCTTATTTGACTAATAAGAATTCAGCTAATTCAGTCTGTTTTGCCCATGGTGAGTAAATGGCGAACGATCTCTCCCTGTCTTTTTCTCAACCCACACACAAGCATTTTGTTATATTTTCTCCAGCTAAGGAGGGGAGCGATAGAGTATAGCTTTTGTGGACACGCAGAATCCAGCCAGGGTCAACCCACCACAGCCATTAAACAAATCATTAAGGTTTTTATGAAGTCTTGGAGATGTCTAACCCACCAGCAGAGCCCTGAAGCCAATGCTAAACAACTTCTAAAGAAAAACTGTAGAACAACTGTAAAAATCCCACAAAGCAGAAAGCAGCTTATCCAAGTCATTAACATTAAATCATATAGCTCAAACTCTCCTGAAAACACCAAAGGGTTGTCAAAATTTCATGTCTGAAAAGCTGAAAGCCAGTAATGAAAGCACTTGACAGAAGCAAAGATGTCCAGTCAAGAGCAAAAATCAGAGGTCAGAGACTCAACCAGAAAGTACACTGTAAAGCAAATTTATACTCAGCGATATTCTAATTATACAAGTCAGGGTGGACTTCACCACATTTCTGTACGTGGCACATAGTCTATGAATTGATCAAAAGACGGATCACCAGAGTTCCCTCCCTCTGCTCCCACAGCATTGTGCTGACTAGTTCTTGAGGATGCCACCACCATCCTCCCCTTCAGCTCTGAGTCCCTGCTGGGCATATTTGATGCTCACAAAGACCTGCATACTCTGGAGTAAAAGTTTGCCTCCTCAGGGATCAGAGGGAGCAGGAAGTTTCACCCAGTGAGCAATTGATTAGGCTGATTTTCATTCTTTAAAGTATTGATTCTAAACTAACAATCTGAAGGAACAAGCCAAACTACAAGCATGCAAGTCTGTGATCACATGAAATTCAACAACATATAAAAGAAATAATACTTAAATTAATTTTCCAGTTTTATCTCCATCACATTTTGTAGGATACTCTTCATAATGCTAAACAATAATGACAAGAAGCAGCAAGTCAGGCTCTTATTTAGCAGTAGCACAGGACCAGCATGACCCACAGGACCAACAGCTTTGGTGAGTATCAGCAACTGCTCAATCAAGGGAGAAAAGTAAAATTTTCTTCTTTCATTGCAACCTGAGACTGGAACGTCTGGCATATACATACATTTACACTGTTTACCATGTAGCTAGATGACACACAGAAGACTTGAACTTTATTTAGACATCCCATTTTACTTTCTCTCACAACTTCCTGACCCATCTTATGATCACAAAGGTAGTCCTTAAAGAATAGATTTAGATATACTCAAGCACTCCCCTCATCTTTCAAGTAATTAAATTTTTCCTAACACAAGCTATTTTTCTTCTGAAAAGTCACATCCCCATGCTTAAAGCCATCTAGTCATCTCAGGGTTATTGTTATCACTGTCCCACTGCCCCATTCACCCACCTTCTCAGAAATGGCTTGAATTAGAGCCAAGAATATCCATTTCCAATATGCACACTAAGGCTTGGAGTTCGCTGTTCCTATTCTAATGTAACAATGCATTTGAGAATAAGTTCCATTAGAAGTTTTAAAACACAGGCTACAGCAACATCATCAACTCACATTGTCATAACTATACAGGTTATGACTTAGTACAGTTTCCTCTGCAATACTGCATTATATAAAACATTCCAAGAATGCTATCTGGTCTCTATCCTAGTCATAAAAATGCTCTTGAATTGCTTCTTTTCCTCATCACTCCTCATTCATCCCATGACTGCTGTACAGCTTTGGCCTAAAAATGTGAACCCATTAACAGTAATGGTACTAAGACATTAATGGGAGGTGTGGATCAAGCAACTTTCTAAGCACTGGTTTTCATTTGATAACAGATCTCTGTTGGAATAGTGTGGCTGTGTCCCACAGTCCATACCCACAGCGACATCCAGGTTTGTGTAACATCCACACTGAATGGGTCCAAACTTGTAGTCTAAAGCACATGACAAAAAAAGCTTTAGCTTTCCATACTTGGATCTAGCTTGAAATTAATTATTCTGGAACATCCACAGTCATTGCCAGAAAACTGGCACTGAATACCCCCACATTTACTTTGATTCCTTCCTACAAAGGCCCAATATGTGCAATTTAAACACAATCTCAAACTGCAGCACAAGCACAGCATATGCATGTCATACCTGAATCAGAGATGAAGGTGTCTTGCTGCTCTCACAAAGCACATGGTACAGAGCACACCTCAGCCAACATTAGATCCATGCTCCACCAAACTGTCCTGGCTGCACCCAAACACACTATGAATAATCCAACCCAGTGATCAGCCACAGAAACTACTGAAAATTTTGCATTATCATCATTCAGCACAACTAAAAATAAGGAAATTCATTTCTGCACACCCTTTTGTTTTCACTTAGACGAAGAACCAGACAATTTTCAGCCCTGTCCTTCCATCACCCAATATGAATTTCTTTCCTCCTTGCTCCACCACAAAAATCTTTTCAGATCAAATGCTGTCTTCTGATTGTCTTTAACAGTTAATTAAACTGACATTGTTTCTGCTTTCTTCTGTGAACATCCATGCAAGCAGGGTGCCAAAAAGCTCTGCATCTACTGCTATCAACCAAGGCAACACAAATTGCATTTCATCTTCTCCCAGCCTTATCACAGCAATGTTGAAACTAATTCCTTAAGCCACTGGAGAGATAAATCTCTGATTCATTACAGCT
The DNA here is from genome assembly GCF_012460135.2 of Molothrus ater. Lineage (NCBI taxonomy): Eukaryota > Metazoa > Chordata > Aves > Passeriformes > Icteridae > Molothrus > Molothrus ater. The sequence goes on along the minus strand of NC_050479.2, from coordinate 79,471,693 downwards.
GCACATCACACTATAATCATACATAAATGTCAACACTGTATCCTCAAAGACACAAATTTCAATCATTGATCAGCCGACAGTAACACAGAGAGATTAAATCCATAGAGTTAAAATTGTAACAACTTTGTGTCTTCACAATTTTGTGTCTTCACACGTACTTTTCTATCCCCTAGAATTTGCCAGCATCTTGCCAACACTTATGGACATACTGCCAAAGAAACCTTTGAACTATTACTAAATTTACTTAATTCTCAAGCTTTTCGAGCACACTGAAGAAATCCTCTAGTTCAAAAGTTCACCAAAGAAATTAATTTTCACCAAGAACTTTAGTTAGTTTTTCTATATTACTCAAGCAATTAACACTTCCAAATTTAACTGAACCACTCAGCACCATAGGAGATAAAACTGATCTCCATCATTTTCATTTTATGGAAGAAACAGTGACAAAAGAATAAAGGAGTTTGCCAGGCAGGCATAGCAAGCTAAAGGAGATATTAAAAATAAAAGCCAAGTTCGATTCTCTAATGTTCCTTTGGAGAAGGTCACGCCCCAGACAAATTCATGTCTAAAACCCCTTTCCCAAATCCAATTTAGCAATATGGTCTGGTTTTCATTTGCTTGGGGGTTTTGTCCCTTCAGGCTTTTGAAGTCAGTGTCAGCAAATGGAATGAAGTGGATTTGACATACAAGCATGTAAAGATCTGGGGGACAGGATATAGCATAACTTTGTTTGCATCAGCTGGTTTTACTCATTTATGGGAGAGGAAACACACAGGTCTTGTTGGAGCAACACTTCACACGTATATTAAGTGCTCAGCAAAAAGCAGTGGGCAGAGGAGGTCCTGCACACACTTCACTGCTCAGTCAGCTTCTACACAAGAACATGCCCACAGGGCCAGAAACTGCCCAAGATTCACAAACTGTGAACTGTGTTTATTAAACAGAGGGTGACCCAGTGTCTCTGTAATTGCGATAAAGACTCAATTTAACAAGCAGCTATTTTGACTAGGCCAGCATGCTCCATAAAAGAGAAAATCAGCACCACATCATCTTTACACTAGCCTAAAATGCAGGTTTATGCTAATATTTTCCCACAGGCTATGAAAAGTCATATTCATGATCCTGGGGACATACCCAGACCTTCTGTCACCAACCAGGGCTGGCTGCTCTTATGGGACAAAGTTAGTGACTGAATTATGAACAAGCAGACACATTCAAGGAGTCTTCACTGCAGTGTTAACACAGAATAAGCATTTATATCTGGCAGCAGCCACACCTGTGACAACAGGAGAGGCTCAGTGTTCCCAGCAAGTGCATTCAGTTGCCAGATGATCCATGTACTACCTCTGCTCTGCAGAGAGGCTTTTCAATCCAACACTCAGAACCAGGGCTCTCAAGACAAATTTAATTACAAAGGAAACATTGTGACTAATTATTTTCAAAGTAACGCTCAGTTACTCCCTCAACCACAGAAGGAAATAGCTGCTTAGATATTTAGGTACTTTAGCCTACAAATAACCCTCCCAGCACTTCTCCAGAGGACATCTCACTGCACAGTACAGCTTTGTCCACAAAGCACACATGATCAGCTAAGTCACATGTTTCCACCACCTCCAAAGAAATTACAGAGCAAGACAAAGCAACTATGAATGGTACTGCTAGAGGCATGCTGGCCCAGACGGATAAACCTTGGTAAATTTTCCTAGCTCAAGGGGGAAGTAGCAGATAACACCATTAAACCATAGACAAGCCAGCTGCCTTTTTATTTTCCACTACAGCTACTCCTGTTGAATATAAGAGAGATAAAAATAAACAAACAAAATGCTCAAAATAAAATATATTATTCAGTTTGAAAACTGAAAAGGAAAATCTCATCTGGTTTAAAAATTACTATTAAATACTAATAATTACATTTTCCAAAACAGTAAAAGTGAGCATCAGCTTTTGTTGTGTTTGTTTGTCAAGAACTCTAAGCTATGCCTCATGCAGTTATTTGCATCCCTTTTTATTTCTCTTTGGAAAATAAATCTCGGATCATTTATTTCTCTCCATTACAGACCATAACTTAATAAAGTAGATTTATTCAGCTTTGTGGTAGACTGTATTAATCTTGAGAACGGCTATTTCTAAGCAAATGTTGAAAGTCAATAAGGCCTCACAATAAGCAGGAGGAAGTGTTTGCTTTTGCATCCTAACTGTTAGATCCAGAAGGCTCATAAAATGGGCACACTTGCAGTTATTAAACCAAAGTGCACACAGGTCTGCATAGCTATTGCACACTTACTGAGGAGCAATTTTACCCCAACCCACAATGGATCATTTATTCAGACAGACACTAGTCTTAAATAATCCACTAACCTGTCTAGACCAAGCCACACATTTCTACAATTAACACACTCTTAAGTGACAACACATTGGCAAGACTTCAGCTTTATTAAGTATTAAATAGCACTGAACCATGCAAAAGATTTTGGAATTCTTATCAGGTGTGGAATTGCATTTTTAAATCGTTAATAACACAGAAAATCCAGCTTCTAGGGCTTCTGACAGGAAAAACTGTCTTATGTGTGAACTTCTGGGGGAAAAAATAAGAAAAAAGCTCTAAAATTTCTTTCAGCAACCGTTCCTCCAAAGTGAAAATCTCTCGATGCAAGATGGATCAGCCTGGGGACAACAAAATTTGAAGCATGTCTTCCAAGTCCTATCATTGCCATGGGACAGGACAAAATCTGCAGATTAATCCTCAGATTCCCAGCAGGGGAACAAGGATGTCTGGGGGACTGAAGCATCTCTCTAATGAAGAAAGGCTGAGGGAGCTGGGCTCATTCAGCCTCAAGAAGCAGCAGCTTAGAGGAGACCTCACCAATATATGTAAGTATTTAAAGAGGGGTGCCGGCAGGATGGAGCCAGGCTCTGCTCAGTGGTGCCAACCACTAGGACACGAGGCAGTGGGCAGAAACTGATGCACAGGAAGATCCCTCTGAACACGAGGAAGAACTTCTTTACAGTGTGGGTGACCGTGCACTGGAACAGGTAACCCAGAGAGGCTGTGGATTGTCCCTCTCTGGAAATACTCACAACCCATTTGGATGCAATCCTGTGCCATGAGCTCTAGAATGGCCCTGCTCGAGCAGGGAGGTCGGACCACATGAACCCACTGTGGTCCCTTCCAACCGGACCCACTCTGTGATTCTGAAAACACAGCTCTGAGATGAGATCTTCCACGTGTCTAGCCCAGCCACAACTATACTTTATAACTAAACCTACTACGAGCTAACTTGTCCACCCATGGGCAGAAAAACTAAGAGATGAACATCTAGGTGTCCTCCATCAATTAGATTTAAAGGTGGTAAGAGTAATATACTGTAAATGTAATAAATACAATACCGCTAACACATAAACACACATATGCCCCGAGAAACCCCAACCCAGCCTTGCAGGGCAGATAAATGCATCACCGATGCAAAGAGAACGTATTTCCATGAACTTCTACGGAAGCCGTGACTTCACCAAGAAACCGAGCGCCAGCCAGGTGCGACTGACGCCCTGGGGAGCGGCCCCTGCCGTCCCGCAGAGCCCCTGAGGGCTGCGCTGCCCTCAGCCCGCCCGGCCCCGGTCCCGGTCCCGGTCCCGGTCCCGGTCCCGGTCCCGGTCCCGGTCCCGGCAACTCAGCCCTCGCCGCCGCGGCCCCAGCGAGGCGGAGACACCGCAGCGCAGCACCCACCCCCACTCCAGGTGGGATGGTTCATCCCGCCCGCCTCGGCGCGCCGAGCGCCGCAGCGCATCCCCGGTGGGCCGAACCATCTCTCCTGAAGCGGAGGGGGGTAAGGACCGGCCGGCCGGTCCCGCCGCTCAAGCCCCCTCCTCCCCGCCCCGCAGCCAGCCGCCCCCCCGCCGCCGCCGGGCAGCACGGCTCGGGTCGCCTCACCCAGCTCCTCCCTGCCCGCGCCGGCCATCGCCCCACCGGGCTCCGCTCGCCCTTCCGCCGATGTGGAGCCGGCCGGCGCGGCGCATGCGCCCGGCGGGAGCGAACCATCGAGGGCGGCGGGCGGGCAGGCGGGCCCTGCGCGGGCTGAGGGAGGCGGTGCCGCTCCCGGTGCGGGGCCGCCGTCTGCCTCGGCGTCGTGCCCCGCCGCAGCACCAGCCCATGGAGTCGCGAAGTGTCTCAACTTGGGAGGGGCCCATCAGGATCTTCAAAGCCCTGCTCCATGTAGGAGCACCTGAAGCCAAAGCGTATGACTAAGAGCAGTGTCCAGACGCTCCCTAACCATGACATCATTGCCATCCTTAGGGATGCTCTTTGGCTTTGCTGCGGCCCAGCTGTGCTGGCCCCATATAGCGGTGCCCCTGGCAGGGCTGGAGAGCCCGGCTTTGGATGGGGCGCTGCAAGCTTCGAGCCATAATTAATCGGCAAAGACGGCAAACAGGGATGAGTGTGAAGAGTTCAGCAGAGCTGGGCATCTGGAACTCTAGGAGATTAACCACTAACCTCCCCACCTTAACCTGTTTTGCTAGTTGCTTTCCAGTATTTCTTCTTTCCTGCCACTATTTCTTCAGCAGAACTACCTATATCTATGGCTGATTTGACTAAAGTAATAACGTTTCCATCTGCTGGAATTTGTATTTCCTACAACAACTTCGGGTTTTTTTGTTTTTTTTTTTTTTTATGGAGAATATAGGATAAAGTAATTTGATTTTTTTTTTCTACACAAGAGAAATGCGAAATGCAGTCTTCTGAAGCTTCTCATAAACTTCAGTCATCTTTAGACATACATCATTAATTAATTTATCTACTATGAAGAATTTCCAGTGGGGAAAGCATCCATTTTCAATTGTCAAATTTATGTGTATTCCAAATACTCCTCCAAAGTTTCATTAAAAAAATGAGCCATGTGCATGAGCTATTATCATCAAATTTATTTTAGAAAAGGGCTCCCAGTAGGTTATCCATGACTGCAGGTTATTGATTTAAGGAACTGACTCACTAATTACAATATTTGTGTCAAGCATTTATGCAATATTCTACTTTGTTTATAACAATGCCAAACTTTGTTCAAGAAAATATAAAATTACCAGATCTTTAAAGTTGTATTGAGTTGAGTGTTCATTCTTTCTACCTTGTCGTTGCATCTCAGGACTTGACTCACTAAATCCTGTGTAGACATTGAAGAGATGTTAAGGACATGATACATGTTTATTTCACATCCTACCCAATGGAAAACTTTGTTTCTACTACTTGCTGCTACTTCCATAAAAATTATTTTTTCTGGGAGCAGGTTTGTTGTGTGCTTCGAGAGATTTTTCTAATATGCTCCAAAAGTTATATCTAGCATGTGAGTAACCAATGAATATTCAAAAACACATGGGAGATACTGTAATGTAATAGAAATTAGTGATTTTGTAATCTGCATTTTGTTTCTCTTTGGTAAGAATAGAAGGATTTGCTTTAATGTTTGCATCTGGTTAAATTCTAGGCATCCATCCATCAAAGCAAAATGACTTTATGATGAGAATATTGCAGACACCAAACACTTGTTTACCATAGGCTTCCTTTTCTGAATAGCATTTACAGCATCTCTCTTAGAAATCATGAATTCAACTCATGTTGTTTGTGTCATTTCAGATCAAGGCCAGATGGAGTACAATACCCAGCTTCTTCCATTTTTAATTTTTTTAATTAAAAGCTAACCCCAAAATCTTTAAGGGCCATTTTCAGTAATTTTTTTTTTTTGTCTGCTTAAATCCCCCTTGTTAGAATAGATGTTCTGCTAGGTCTATCTGAACCCAAATTATACTCTAGCTAAATTTCCACACTTTTTTAGGGAAAAAAATACAAGGACCAATTAAATATACAGAAATACTGTTTCAATATACAATCCAACTACACAGATGCCTGTGGGCTTTAGCTTTGGGGCTGCTCGAGTCTTGAGGGACTTTCATTTCTTCATGGAATCTTCCTTTTGTGATGCTATATATTTGGCTTCCAGACCCTCCATTGGCAGTGAATTCCATAATTTGCTCATGCATGGTACAAAAAAATATGCCTTTTTAGCCTGCTATGTGATAATCTCTAGTCTTGCAGCATAAAAATAATTATTGCATTTACCTTGTCTAAGTCATTCTTGACAGATCGCTGCCGTACTCTCTCCTGTCTCTTTTCCAGGCTGAAGAGTCCTAATTTATTTAAATCTCCCTTCATAGAGATGCCATTCCATCTTTCCTTAATTCCTGTTCCATTCTTCTGTGAGTTCTGGATCCCCCATGTTCAGCTGCAGTTGAGGACGCCAGAACTGCAGCCATACAAAGGCACTAAAACCCTTCTGCCTACGTCTGAGGGGTTTTCTCTCCTGCTTTTTGTAATAATTTGTGTTTTAACTTTTACTCAGGTAGTACCTTGCAAGGTGATTACTCTGCATGATATTTTAATGAGCCATTGGTAGGCCTCAATTATGTTGCCATCCAACTGCCTGTAGACTATAATTCTATCTGATTGGCAAATGATTGACATTCCTCTAAGATTTATATCACTGCTTTATATCTAAGAGCACATTTCAAAATCACCTTGAATATCAATCAATATGGCATCTACATTTCATGAGATCTTGGACAGCAAATTGCTCACCTCTGTATCAAAAAGCAATACCTCCTGTTAATTTACCCTGAACATCATGGGATCAAACTGAAAGAGGGATGTTTAAGCTACATATACAGAAGAAATTCTTTACTGGCAGGGTGATAAGGCACTGGAACAGACTGCCCAGAGAAACTGGATGCCCCATCCTTGGTAGCATTCAGTGAGAGTTGGGATGGGGTTTTTGAGCACTCTGGTCCAATGAATGACTTCCTGCACATGGCAGGGGGGTTCACAGAATCATAGAATATTCTGTGATGGAAGGGACCGGTCAGGATCATCAAGTCCAGCTCCTGGCTCTGCACAGGACACCCCAAGAGTCACACCAGGTGCCTGAGAGCATTATCCAAATGCTCCTTGAACTCTCTCAGGCTGGTGCTGTGACCACTTCCCTGGTAAACCTGTTTCAGTGCCCAACCACCCTCTGGGTGAAGAACCTTTTCGTAATACCCAACCTAAACCTCCCTTGACTCAGCATCATGCCAGGTTGGAACTTTGAGGTCCCTTCCAACCCAAACCATTCTATGAGTCTGTGATTATGCAACCTGAAAACATGTATATATTTCTTTATCTCTTTTCATTTCCTTAGTTACAAGTGTGTGCTTCCTTTCACAGCAGTTCCTTATGATCCGTATGCTGGTCTGTAACAGCCCATTCCCAGGGGTTCTTATTTTCCTTCTTTTTCTTGGTACAAAAATTGAGCACTGAAAATCTTAAACTGTGGTTAAAAACTCAGTGTTGTAATGCTGCTTTAAAGAATTGCAGTTGACAGAAGGAGACTCAAGCTTTTAGAAGGACTTGGTTTGATGTATATCAAATGGGGAACTCTTTTGTAATATCTTGATATGAAGTTTCATGCGATTCTCCCCTTCTTTGCCGTGAAAAAATTTTGGAAGGAGGTCCAGATTTTGATTTCCATTGTATTTCCTAGAATCACAGAATGGATGAGATTAGAAGGGATCTTTGAAAATTATTTGGTCCCACCACCCTGGCAAAGCATGGCCATGTGTATCTATCCAGGCAGCTTTTAAATATTTTCACAAAGGAGACTCTACAGTGCCTCTGGAGAGCCTGTGCCAGTGCCTGGTGACCCTCACATCAGAAAAGTGTTTCCTGATATTCAGAGAAAATCTCCTGTGTTTCAGTTTGTGCCCATCGCCTCTGGTCCTGGTACTAAATGCTAGTTAAGAGAGCCTGGCTCCATCCTCTTTGCAACTTTCCTTCAGTTATTTGTAGACACTGATGGGATCTGTCTGAGCCTTCTCTTCTCCCAGCTGAACAGTCCCAGCTCTTTCAGTCTTTTCTCATGGAAGAGATGCTCCACTCACTTCATTCTTGTGGCCCTTGGTTGGACTCTCTACAGTCAGTGTACTTCTCTCTTGCTCTGAGGAGCCCAGCACTGACAACAGCACTGCAGGTGAGGCCACACTGGTGCTGAGCAGAGGGAAAGACTGGTCACTCCCCTTGCCAGTACTTTGTGTCAGTACTTTGCCCAGTACAGCCCAGGATGCCACCGGCCTCCTTTGCATTGAGAATTCCCTGCTGTCTCCCATTCAGCCTGGTGTCCACCCGGGTGCCCACTCCCCTCTTGCCAAGCTGCTTTCCAGCTGGGTGGCCCCCAGCATCCCCTGGTGCCTGTAGTTGTTCAGGAGGTGTGTCGCTGAAGACAGCAGGCATGTTGTCAGTGTCACCACTTAAGAGCACAGATCATAAAAGGCCCATTGTGTTCAACAAATATGCTTCAAACTCCAAAACTGCTGCTCAGAAGTTTGATTGCTACAGCTGTAACACAGAAATGTTGAATGGCCCCCACAGGAATCCATAAAACATAGCTGTTTAGTAACAAAATGTTAAAAGCTTGGGGTGTGTTGACTCTCCCTAAGCTTTGATGAAGAATAAATATGATTATAAAAGATACTGCAGCTGTCAAAAGTGCTGGTGGTGGTTCATACTTCAAATAGAAATTATCAGCACATTTAAAATACCAGAAACATTTGAGAAAGCCGACAGGATTTTTCCCAACATGAATCATTATCATGTCAGTAAAGTAAAATATTTTATCTGTCACTTAATGAAAATAAAATATCTTTATTTGCATATAGATCTGCATGTGCTGGGACTTATCATTCAAGCATTGCCAACATCAAGGTTTGCTTTTGTTGTTTAATTTGGTGGGCTGCCAGTGTCAACTTTCTTTCAGTACATTTCAAAGTCAAAGTACAGTATCCCTTCAGTAAGTAGGTCACTTGGGAAAATGTCACAAATGTTCAGATACTTGTGAATCTTTGTCTGCTCTTATTTATCTATAAATAAAAAAACAGATGTACTGCATGGTAAACATACCAAGTTGCACTAAAGGAGATCATATGATAATTTTGGGCAGTGCCTCAGATTCACAACTTTTCCATATTGTCCTCCTAACTTCACCAGTCCTACAATCTGAAAAATAGTGCTTGAATTCTGAGGGTGTCCAAGAAATACAATTCTCCATATGCTCTTAAGCATCTGCATAGACATACTCTGATGCTTGTGAAATTCGGTAGATGTCTGTAGTTCTGCTCATGACCAGAGACACTGTCAAGTCTTGACATCTCACTCCAGCTTATGGTCAGCTGTGTCTTGTCCTGGAGTATTCTCAAATGAAAGGATCAGGGAGGTCTTAGTCATGGCCCTGTTCTGGACTTCTAGTCAGATTTCTCCAAGACTATATCCCAGAACTGTCAGGGAACAGGCCTCTTCAATCAGCTCCCAAAAAGCACTGTGGGCAAGAATGTATAAAATCTGTCTTCCTCCATTTCCACAGTCCCCCCACAGTATTCCAGCAGGCTTTACACCTTCAAACAGCTCATGTATCCTCATGTAACATTTCTAGGGCATTTAGTATACCCACAAGAACTGAAAACAGATGACAGGAGAGGGGAGAAGAACTTTGATGGTGTAAGACAAACCATTCCTGTTTTAAAAATTCTACCATTCATAGTTTTTCACAGCTGGATATAATCCATTGGCATAGGTCTTTTGGCGCCCATAGCTGTAATATCACAAAAAGTCATGGCCCACCAGCAGAGCCCTGAGGTAGCTGTCAGCCACCCTCCCACTCCTATGATTCACATCTGCTTTGGAAACTAGTACAGCCCATGGCACAAAGCATTACTCCCAAGTCCGCTCTAATTCAGGAGAAAACTCCAGAGAACTACAGCTCAGAGCACTGAAAATCCACATTGCAGCATGCACTGCCGGGACTTCTTTCATGTGTCTTGGGAGGATTCTCCCTCTACCAGCTGCAAGGCTTGTACAGCCCTTGTATTCCTATGAAGCAGTTCAAAGAGGAGTGTGAAGAGGAGGATGATCATCTGCCTGCTTGAGCTTCCTGAGGTAAAAGAAGTTGTAGGACACCATAAAACCATGGCCAGTTAGTGATTTCAATTTCAATTTCAATTTACTTCAGAGGATGAATCACATCCAATTAAAAAAAAAAGACGCCTCCTGGAAAGGGTTAGAAAGCATGAGATGTTAGAAAATCTATGATCATTCAGACAATTGAGCACTGGAGTAAGGACATCTGTAGGATTTTCCTAGGATCAGTTTCTTACTCTGAAATTTGCACCTGCTGTATACATACAAGTACCTACATTGGTAATAATTTATTCAGTAAACATGGTAATCAAGCTCTTTCTCATCTGCTCTGAGCTTTATTTAATGTCTGTGAAAACAAAAGTGTACCATTTGGCATTTATCTTAGAAACTCAGGTCAGCCACTCATATTCAGGAAGCATTTAGAAGCTGTCCTTTCATCCACAGGAGCCACCCTGTAGAGCAGCATAAAATCAATGACACACACTCTCTTTATAGCCAGACCCAATGTGAGTAGTTTAGAAAATAATTGATGGCCTGTTTCTGTTTGTATAATGTATTCAATGTGCAAGTGAGCAATCGTCCATCTGGACAGCTGCACTTTGGCTGCTGTGCTTGAGAGCAGCGCCATTTCCCCCCCTGCATGCAGCCTCCTGCCCACTGGAGCTGCATAAGCATGGTTTCAGGTTCTGCCCCTCTTCTGAGCTGCTCTGCTTCACATGTTGGAGGTAATGCTCAGCCCACTGTGGTGGGTTGACCTTTGCTGTCCACCAGATGCCCACCAAAGCCACTTTATCACTCCCCTCCTCACCTGGACATGGGAGAGGAAATATGATGAGAGGTCTGTGAGTTGAGATAAGGACAGGAAGAGATCACTCAATTTTTACCATCACATGTTAAACAGACTCAACTTTGGGAAATTAATTTAATTTATGCAAATGAAACAGAGCAGGATAATGAGAAATAAGAAAAAAAAATCTAAGACCACCTTTCTCCCAGCCTTCATTTTTTCCTGCACTCAGCTCCCAGGATGAGGGTAAAGGAGAGGAGTAAAAAATTCACTTACTTCCATTCATGGAGTGTCAGTGTCACAAATTATCAGCCATTGTTTCATCTTTCTGTTTAAACACAATGAATAGTGTCTTCCATTCATGGAGAAGTTCTGCTACACTGTAATTAGAAGCCAATCTTAATACAACCTGAAAAAACAGTTTTCTCCTTAAAGATCTAACTCTTTGTTAACTGCCATGTTTGCTTTTGAATTGTCAGTTGCATAAAACTCCATCCTAAACCCCATAAATAAAGCATTTACCAGAACTAAAGGATGCATTGACAACGTTGTCTTTTTCTGGAGTACTGACTTTGAATGGTATTTATCAATACAGTGAACACCTCCCCTTCTATACAGAGGTTCATTCTGCTCATTATTTCACAAAGACATTTTCAAAATAATCAGCATATCCATCTTTTACAAGTGCTGCACATTTAGACTGAGGTAAATAATAATTTATATTAATTTAATGTTGAGTATTATATTTGGATGTGGACTTCTAACAATAGAATGGGTACTGGTACCCATTTACAGCTACATCTCTGTATGTAGCATAAAAAGAAATTACACCATTAACTTTATCCCTTTTTCCCTTTTTGCTAACCCTTTTCATTATTCCTTCTTTCTCCTTTCTCAGCTGAAAAATCTGAGATAAGCATGATGTCAACAGCAAAAATAGCAAAGCATTTAACAGTTAAATAAAGGTGTGACTACAAAGAGGGACTGAGGGGACAAAGAGCTGCTTCATGGAAGCCATGGCTGCTCATAGTAAGATCTCTTCTTCTGGTAAGAGTGTATTCTGCATTCTGCATCAAAGGATTAGATATAGTCTGGAAATAATTAATATATGTATATGTGTGTGTGTGTGTGTGTGTTTGTGTGTGTGTGTGTGTGTGTGTGTGTGTGTGTGTGTGTGTGTTTGTGTGTGTGTGTGTATATATATATATGTTTGGAAATCCACCAATTTGCATCACCAAATTATATTTTAAATAGGAAAATTTTGGTGGAGACTACTATTGATTAGCAAAGGGCAAGCATGACTTCAAAATTCAAAAGGTGATATCCTGATGCATGTGTACCAGTCCTGGTTTGTGGGTAACTGCATATCCCAGAAAATAGGCATATAGACTGACTATACCAGTAAGCTTGTTAGATGGTGAGTAAAATCAATGTTCTGTGATAATCTATATTAAATTACAATCCAAAACCTGGTATGATTCAGAACTGAGCTTGCACTTTCCTAGGCACAACTGGCACACCTACTATTCCCAACAAGGCTGGATGTGGCAATCTCATTTTGGAGGGTGGTAAACCTTAAGTATATGGGATCCGACCTCATGCTCAAAAAAAAAGGATCATGCCCTGTTTTGGTTACAAGTACAGAATTTGTTCTGTGGTGTAGATGCATTGAAGAGGGGGTCAACAAGCACCTCGTTCCTGATGGAGCCAAGAAGTTGCAGAATCTCCCTTGTCTGTAGCTGGAACAAGAGCAGAGCATGGGCAAGGGGGAGAGAGAAAGCAGATGTTTGCTGTGCAAGGTGCTTCTTTCCTGTGTAAAGCAATGTTGTGAATCAGCCATGTCTGGTGTAGCCAATGGGCACAGAAATGAATGCCAGAATCTTCTGAGTCCAGTTCTCCCTGCCACTCTCAATAAAAATGCCTGCAATGTCCTTTTTCAGTCACAGCTTGCTCCACAGCACCATAGCCAGTGATGAAAATGAGACATAGTTATTTTTTCCTTGGCTTATTCAGACAAATTAAGACAGTATGAAAACAGAAATATTAACTGCTGACATTTACCAGCTGGTTCTGGTGGCACTGCAGTGGGATGCTTGAAGGAAAGTTTAGATGTGATTTCTGCTCAGTTCACTCAGTCTGAGTCAACTTCCCCTCTGTACACTACAGCACTATAATTAGTACCAGTTCAATTGCATTTCACAAATTAAAGTGTTGTGTAAATTGTTCCCATATTCAGCACAACACTTCTACTCTTAAGGGATAATCCAGGCCAAGGAACATCCTGAGACTCCATGGAGAAAGACTATCACTTCTTGCAGAGTGGAGAGGAGAGAAGCAAATGAGCAATGTCTCTTTATGTATCTGTATTCTAGGTATGTGGTAGTTTGTCAAATTTTAGCCAGAAGTAGGATTGAAACTAGATGATCTTTAAGTCTCTTTCAGCCCAAACCACTCTATGATTCTAACATTTTGCTAATGAAAGGCTGTTAATGTAGGAAAGAGGAGGCAGAAGCAGAGGAGCAGACCAAATATTGCTGGGATAGAAAACTATCCTGGACAAATCCTCCCTTCACTGTATAATAAAGCTGGTTTAAGAATCTGGAAGGAAAGAGAAAGTATATCTGAATGCCTAGTCAAAGAGTACATGGGCTTAAAATGCTATTTAGTCCTCCATGAAGATTTTAAAACTCTGTGCTGAGGACACAGAAGGTTTTTTAACAGAGGCTGATGCTCCTGTGTTAGCAGCACAGTGGGTCATGTAACAGAAGTGTCTGCCTCATCCTTCCTAGATATCACAGGTACAACAGGGGACAGCAGCTCCTTTGGGACATCTCCATATATCCTTAATCAGGCTCTAACCTCTACAGCATTATTTGAGTTTGGAGCTCCAGGGTCAGACAAGGCACTTACTCCTTTTGGGGGTGCAGACATACCTGTCTGAATTTGGGCAGCAGCAAGTAATGAATGGCACTGAACAGCAGGGGTGGAAGGGGTGATCTCAGGGATGCCAACCCTTACTCTTAATACTGGACTGCACCTGGGCACTGTTAAAATATCTGGAGTGGAGGACTACACTGTACATGTCAGGGATTAAACTTTGGAAGCTCAAATTTATGTATGCCAGAATATGCTCCTACTTCTCCAAAGCAAAATCCACCTTCTCCATGTAGCATATTTAAAGCACAATTTCAGCAACAGGTATGCAAGATCCATTACCAATCTTTTCAGTGTGAAAAAGTTAAAGTACCTCCTCACACAGGGAAAAGTGCTTAGTGCTTGGGGCTTTTTTTGATAAATAGTCAGTTTTATGGTATTTTTGGTGGACCAAATGGGTACAGAAGTTAAAAGCATCGGTAAGACTCAGCCTGAGGCTAATATTAGAATATTAAATTATTGGAAGATCTGAGCCAAGATTTGAGATCTGTGCTTGCTTTTTCTCATGGTAAACATTATTAAAACTTCTTAAAGGAGAAATAGTGACAATATTGACTAAGTTTTAATTTTGACAACAGGAGTTAATGTCTTTCTCTTTTGTAAAAGAGAGGGTTTTTTTAATGGAAGCTTTCCACATTTGGCCATCATTTAGATCATCTTTTGTAGGGAGAAGATGAATGACTATTTCACTGGAAGATGGTCTGAAGTTGTTAGTGATGCTGTCCTGTTTTCTTGAGGATAAAGCAAGACAAATTTTCAAAATAAAAAAGAAAGTAGCAAGGGAAGCAGCAAGGATGGAAAATACAGTGTCAGGGAGCAGCAGGAGCAGGTGAGACATAAGGTACAGGTGACAGTGAGGGACAGGACAGTGCCCCCCTGACATGGCCTCATCTCACAGCAGAAGAGCTGAGCAGGGCCAGCAAGTCAGCAGGGCAGGATCCACAAAAAGCCAAGGGCAAGGCCCTGAGCATGATGAGGCCACGTCAGAGCTGCCCTTGAGCATAGGCAGCCAGACTCCAACAAGGACTTGGTGTATAGTTCTGATTTTGGTGTTCTTATTTGTTCTTTCTTTGAACAATGCTAGTATAATTCAATCAGCTGCTCTGTGCACAGACCAACTCTGTCAGCAGCATTACTAAACACACTTTCTTGGCTAAAGGAGGAAAAAAGGTAAGAAAATAATAAAATATACAAAAAAGGTACAAGAGAGGGGGAAAAGGCAAAAGAAGCACCAGATCTAATATTAAGATGCTGCCAAAGCTGGTAAAGGTGGAGATGAGGGATCTTTTGGTTCCCTCTGTCTGTCTCAGGAAAGTTATTCTAACTCCCAAGATAGGATGTGCCAGTGCACTCATACTGGATTGCACTCCACATCCCTCCAGGATGTTACAGAAGTCATTTGTCACAAGTCCAAATTTTACTGTTTCTGTCACTATATTAAAAGCTTCAGCAAAGGGTCTAGGGTTAAACTGAGTTTTTTCCTACTTTCTTCATCTGAGCTCTTAATTTCTTACCTTACGAGCTTAGTCCTCTGGTTACTCAAACCACACCCTTTTTGGCTAATATTAGTATGTCTCTTTGTTTCAAATTATTCCATTTCTTAATATTTTACTTTGTCAAAATATTTTAGCTTCTACAAATAGTTTTATGTAACTGGCTGGATCAGATTCCTGTTATCCTGGCTAAAGTTAAATATAAGAAGCCAAACAAAGCATTGAAAAATTGTGACTTTTTCTTATTAAAAAATGTATCCACAAATTGCTGGAAGACACTTCCGTATTGTGTAGTATTATGATGGCACCGTCTTATTATTAACACAGTATTAATCTCCACTGGGAAAGACATGAAATTCCATTATATGCCATTTCAATAGGGAAAAAAAAGAGAAGCTGAGGAAGAACAGAAATACAGAGAAAAAAAAATCAGCTTGCCTAAAGCTACACAGAAATTCTGCAACATTGGAAGGACTTGAATTCCATCTTCCTAACACATAGGTTAATACCACTCCTGCCCAATAAAAGCCTTTGGCAATTTTATTTGTAACAGACCACACGTAGTTCAGTTAATGTGGACAGTGTTCATTTCCATCAGCACTGCAGATTAAAGAGGAGAATTTCCTATGGCAAAGCCATTTAGAGGCAGAGAATTAATACAGTTATTTTAAAGCATCCCACTCCTCAACAGTTCATCACCACTGCTATCAATTAATTTTAAAAATTGCAGTTCAGTGAATAACCTCCCTGTGTACACTGGTCAAAGTGGTCCCAGATGTGTTAGTGTGCAGCTCCAGGGTGGCATGTCACAGCCGGCAGTGGCAGCTGATAGGAGCTCCCTAAGTGCAGCCCCAGCTCATGCTCCCAGTTCCTAACCAGCTCTTGCCTCCCATCTAGTGGCTGCATCCATGCACCAAACAGTTTATTCAGATTTTTTTTTTTTTTATTAAGGTACTGAACAAGTAAGAACCTTGTCTGCAGTAGAATAATGTTAGAAATTAACCCACATTCTCAGACTTTTTCTAAGTAACTTTGCATAACTTTTCAGAGTAACTTCAGTAAACTCAGTTACTCAAATATTGTTAGTTTCTTCAAAAGTCACTATAGGATCTTCAGAGCTGAGATTGAAAAAAATAAATCTGAACATGGAATTCTTCTATTACCTCCATGAATTTGATCCCTGTAAGGAAGCTGTGCTCACAAACCTTTCACTGCTTATGTTAAAACAGAAAGCTTACTTCTCATCTCCAACAGCAAGGTTAAAATCTTGCATGGAAAACTACGGAACAGCAGCCTGTAAGGAAAAAGAATAAGGGGACTGAAAGAAGAAGAAGAAAATCCTAAAAGTGAGTGCAGACTCTTGACTTTGCATCCTACAACAACCACAGAATTTGGAAGTCTCTTTCAAAGATCATCTGGTCCAGTCTCTCATGGGACATTGAGCCTCCACGAGATTAGGACCCTGTCCAGTCATGTCTTGAAAACCTCTGGTGAACAAGGAATTCCCTCCCTCCGACCATGAGCCAAACCCCTCCTGTTTTGCACAAGCCATCTCCAGAGGAGGCAGAGTCTGTAGCTACGTCACGTGAACAAAGAGCTGAAGTCACTGAAGCTGCTGCAAGGAGGTGGCAGGAAAGATGCCAAACAGCAGAGCTTGGCTCCTCACTGCTCCCAAAAAGCAAATGTGTGTCCTCAAGGAAGGCAGCAGCTAAAAATGCCACTCAGCATCTGTAGTGTACAGAGTGCTGTATGAGGGGAAGGGAGGGCAAAGCAGAGATGTTGCTAGGGGGCAGGACCAGCCTTGGTGCAGCTGACAGCAAATAATGAACTCATCCACTTGGGATTGTTACTTTTATAGGACATCTATAAATATTAATCATCCATCTTTTTGGTGAATGTAGCAGGCAGAATACAAAACAGGGAATTATCCTGGCATGAGATATGGAGTGAGAATATGCTGGCATGTATTGCTAGTCAATAGGTATTCGGAGTATTTTAGTGGGAAATGTCTCCTTTTGAGTTTATTTCAATATAGAGCCTATCTGTTTCTGGATTGTATTCAGCATCTAAGCACAGCTCAGAACTGATAAAGTCTGAGATACTTTGTTTTACCAGCATGTACTTCTACTAGCAGTAACAGTAAATTAAACAAAGCCTGGGCACAGTCTTTAGACACAGCAAGTGATTGTTTAAACTGTTTAATTGTTAGGAGAGAGCCTGGGGTATTTTTATGCTCAAAGCTTCCTAAACAACTCCCAGGCATAATTTAGGATTTGGCATATGCCATGCATCATTCTCAATTAAATTGTCTCCCTATTTTGAAGGGGAAAAGGGCTTGAAAGTTGGCCCCTGTACAAAAAAAGTAATTTAATACTAGAGGCATTGCCTTTGGCTGCATCCATGCTGCTAGGAAATAAAAGCAGCAGACTAAAAGTTTAAACAATGTTCCCCTAAATATATAAGCGCTAGAGTTTCAGGAGTTTCTATAAACAGCTCCCCCTCATCATGGGCTGCATGATGTTTTAGTTTTTTCTTTCTTTCTTTCTTTCTTTCTTTCTTTCTTTCTTTCTTTCTTTCTTTCTTTCTTTCTTTCTTTCTTTCTTTCTTTCTTTCTTTCTTTCTTTCTTTCTTTCTTTCTTTCTTTCTTTCTTTCTTTCTTTCTTTCTTTCTTTCTTTCTTTCTTTCTTTCTTTTTCAGGAAGAAGCTCACAGAGTTCGAAAGATCTACCAGTATTTGGAGCAGTTGTTTATAAAAATCCTCTGCTTTCCTAAGAATGCAAGGAAATACTGAAATTTAAATGTAGAATTACTTTCTTACTTATCTTGCTGTTCTTTAAATAAAAGACAAAAATTCCCCGGCGGTGTCTATTCTTGAGTAAAGAATTGTGCTCTGGATCTTTATGGAATAGTGGTATAGGGAAGCATTTCCTTGATGAAGTCAACAAATTATAGAATCGTAGAATGGTTTGGGTTGAACGGGACCTTAAAGAACACGCAGTTCCAATCGCCCTCTCGTGGTCAGGGTCATCTTCCAATAGACCAGGTTGCTCAGAGCCCAATCCAGCCTGGGCATTAATTAGATCAAATAGTTAAGTAGTTAATTAACTTATTTGCACAATTTTTAAACAAATATTAACAAATATTAACTAATAAGCTCAATTTAGTTAATTTCAGTTCCAATGAGCTCTAACTAATAACTCTGAGAACGTGTCCAGCATTTTTAACCAGGCTGTATACATCATGAAGTCTATGCAGAAAGAAAAAAAATGTGTTTTACCAAGAGAATTACAGGAGTTACCAGTGTGCCATTGGTATGTAAAGAATTAATATTGAGTGATTATAAGTGAATGCATAAAAGGTTGGAAATTTGCAGAGTTCTCTAACTATTGGCCCTTAAATGCACCAGGTAGGCTGATTTTAAAAGTACTATCTGAAGTACAAGCAACCTGAAAGAAACAAAAGTACTGCCTGAAAATGATGTGCTAAAATTTCTAAAACTCCCCAAGGAATTACCTAATTAAATTTAATTCCAAAAATCAGCCCTTTTTTCACTTTTGAAATCTCACTTGAGCTATTTCTGCTTTACAAGTTAAATAGCAGCTTTGCAAATGGATTGGACTGATTCTCAGTCTCTTTTACAGCCCTTATTCTCTTCTACATCCAAGATGATATAAAGGAGCTTCACCATAGGCAGTCTTATCCAAAGTCAGACAAAGATAATGGTAACCTTCCCATAACTTAAATAATTTTAGTGTGAGGCCCTATATAGTGACAGATCTCAAAGCCTGAAGTACTAATATGGATGGATGTATCAATTAATAAAGAATCCTATATTTATTTAAACACACCCATTTTTGTAAATACATGCAGAAATAATACTTTGAGCCCGTTAATTTAGCAATGATTTCCTGCATTGAAACTAATGAGATCCCACTGGAATAAATATTGTCATAGATGATCCAAGGCAGAAGCATAGTCAAGCAAGATTAGGGAAGTAACACACTATGATCATAAATGCTAACCATATTTGTTTAATAAATGATGCTTCAGGCAGAGTCCCCAAGCAAAATATCCTTAAAACCTAAAGGTTCTTGAACCCTTTTTCCACTATTCTTGAACCTTGTTTCCACTACTGAACAACGGGTGTGCAAATCTGTAAATCTGTAGTAGGCAATGGCCACAGCTAGGTCACAGAAGATGTTGCTAAAAAAAAAAATAAAGTATGCTAAAAATCATCATAATATACTTTCATTTTTCCACTGAAATAAGCTATTTTTCTAGAAACAGCATTCTTCTAGACATCATACTACAGTGATGGCTGTGGTATGACTGGTGCTGTGCCTGAGATAGAGTTTGAAATCTCCCTGGCAACAAAGTAGTCCCAGTTGTGTCTTTGTCTCAGGTAGTAGTTTGGTTTTGAGATCAATTGCAAAATAAGAGATACTTGCAGACTTCAGCCAATAAAGGTCTTTAGTGTGATGTCTGTGCAAAGATAGCATACAGTTATCAAGTTATTTTGCACATGTCAAGCCCATTGAGTTTGTATCCAAAGCATATAACTTGCTACATTTTGAGGCCTGTCTAAATGATACCCAACTTTCTAGTGATGATCATGGCTTTGTGTGTGTACATAATGTGTACAGTAGTGCAAATATCGATAATTCCACAGAGGAGAAAATATATCACTGTATTACATTCTAATAATCTTTATAGCTGCTTCTATTAGCAGCCAAAGTCTTTTTAACTCCTTTTATCACTATGAAGATATTATGACCTTAGTCTTTGTCTTGGGTGCATACTTAATTAATTCACGTCACACTCTTGGGAATCACTGGTGATGTGGACACAGGAGACCATTTTGTTTTTCTGGTGCAAACAGCGAGATGCATATAGGTCCACAGAGGGTAGTTTGGGAAGCAGGTGTTAGAGATGGGCTGTTATTTGTTTGTATCAAAACACAGTTCTCATCTGTGCTGCTTGCAGTTGTGTTGTGGCCAACACAAGGTTGAAGAGTGTGCGAAGAGCTGTGTACATGCCCTTCTCCATGCCTTTCTTTTGGTTGAAAAAGTTAATAACTACTTCAGGTATGCACAGATCCTGCAAAGAATGTCTCTGTACAGGAACTATACATCTCTAAGTCTTGAGCTGCGCCTTTTCAAACTCAGGAGAGTTGGAGCAGGAGAAATGAGTAGGAAAGTAACAGCACTAGTCAGTGTAACCCTTCTAAGTATTCTGCACATCATAAAGATGCCTTTGTAACATCCACACATAACCATCCTGATAATTTTAAGCAATCCTGAAAAAAACAAAATTTTCAGGCCTTGCGTGATCTTGAAATTAGTTTCCATTCAGCAATGAGTTGTCAATAATAAATATGCCAATAGTTGTATCCATTCTTGGGCTTGTAAGACTTGGTTGGTTTACCATTTCATAATCAACACAAGTGTCTTTATCTATTCCAGCTGGTTTCATAAGAGGGGAGAATTTCTAAGCAGGGAGAAAAAAGCCTGAATATTCCTAGATAGGGAGCACATGTCTAAATGCTATTTAGATACAGCAGGACAGGATGGTAACAGAACATGTTTTAAGTAAGCCAATAGTACTTCCAAAGCGTGTATTTGAATACTTTTCTGGAAGAAAACTAGTTAGAGGTTCCAATGGCATCTGCATAAGTGATATTTGCTTAGATAAATGTTTGCCTTTATTTAAAGGGTGGGTTGTTTTTTTTTTTTTTTGTTTTCAATTGCTTATATTAATGTTCAGCCAAAGCTAGGCCATTTTCTTTGATAATATTTCAATGAGTCTAACCCTACAGGATGAAGACATAACTAAACAATAAATGGGACTCTTCTCTCTTAGCTGCTATGGCTGCTTATTAAGGTTGTGTTCCTTGAGGAGTTCCTGGTTAAGACAGTCCCAATGAAATACTGGCATGGCTCCCATTAGATAATTAAACTCTAAAAATTACACCAAAATGGCAAATGTCTAATGTGGAAGAAAACTGCTGGTAACAATATTGCTCTGTGGTGCCATTTGGTGAGAGCAGTGAGTGCCCTACTCTGTCATCAGTGATCTGGTGTAATTACAATGGGATCATAAGCATCAAGGGAAGTTTATCTCAAAGTACTAATGTGGTGCAGGTGAACAAAACTGTTCCCAAGTCAATAAATAACGTTTTTTTTCTTCCCCTGATTCTTTTATATTTTTTTTACAAGGACAGGGGATCAGCCAGCCATTTGGGCCACCTGCAGTCATGAGATGGATTTGTCATTTAATGCCATTTGCAAACTTATTGAGCTCAGTCATAATCTAGTGAGATTTCTTCCCCTGCTGCCTCTCCTGGAGGATTGTCCCAGTCTGCTGAGTGGGAAGAGTTACATCTACATGCAAGTCTGTATTTCTTTGGTCAGCATTCTCCTGAACTCAGAGTGCAGGTAAGTCAGCATGGCCACTCCTGAGACACAGAACTCAGGAAGAAGCAGGCAGGTAGCTAACACTCAGCAACAACCCCAGGCCATTTACACATGCTTCTTATTTTTAAAAAAGTGCTTTAAAAGACTTCATCAACCAAGATAATCTTTCTCCATGGGAGGGCATGGGCGCATTGTACAACAATGAAAGCGTCGTCAGCTCCTTCGGGAATTGAAGAGGATCCCCCTCTTTTTCCAAGGATCATATCTCTTAAGTAATCTTTTCAAAAATATGATCTCTTAATCAATGAAAGGAACTGATCCCTTAAATCAATAAAACCAGTGGAAATAGACAAAGTAACATTATCCACAGTAACAGAACAGCACCATTTCAATTTCACAATCAAGTGTGCTGAAAAAAATGCCTTGTTTTTCATTAAGAAAAAATGGGGGGTTATAAACAACCAAAAAAAGGTTGAGGAATCTACTTTTAAATTAAAATAGGTCCTCTACAAATGCAAAGACATTTAGTGTCTTAGTATGTGTGTGTGTGCAGTTTGAAACATGTGGAGAAATATTTCCCTGGTATATCTTCCTAGAGATGAATGAATATTTCCCTGGTACCCTTCCTAGAGATGAATGACAAAATGTCCAGTTCTACTCTAAACAGTGAGAACTGTCATTACAAATTAAGTGGGCCAATTAAATCCTGGATTTAAAACAGATTTTGTTATTTAATGCTTTGTGAACTGGTCTTTCACCAGCAGAAGGTCTGCAGTAGATAGGTCACAACAACCTAGGCTCTTGCTCCTTTACTGTGACAGACTGGAGCTGAAGGGCACACAGGGGACAAGCTGTAGAGCACTGATGACAGAGGGGTCATGCTGTGGCCATGCTATTCAGTCCTCTGTATTATGTTCTAAAACCTTGTAAGTCAGATATAGTCCAAATATTCATTAAAAAATAGGTGAGAAGCTATTTGGACAGAAATAATTTTTAAAATACAGTCTTCCAGGCTAACATGGAATGGAAACTAAGTTCTTATACAGCTTTTGTATTTAAGTTCTGTTTGGTTCTAGCTTCCTTTCTGGAAGCACATTTCTTACAACACTGGCCACAGAATTATTTGTCTCTTTGTGCCCGGGGACAATGCAGTTTTCACTGACTACTTTTTAATTTCTGTTTATTTGCACAAAATGTTTCCCCCCATGTGATAAGCTGTGTTATTTTGCTGCACAGTCCTAAACCTGAAACATTTTCAATGGAGTTCCCTTGGGGACAGAGGAATGGAGCCTTAGGATCACTAATTGTGTTTCTAAATATGTCTCACAGTAGCCTAGCAGGCTGTAAAGAATTCCAATCTCTATAAGGAAGAACTGGACAAAAATAAAATCTTATTGACAAAAGACAACACATGGCTAATACAGATGAATGGTGGAAATCTGCCAATAATGGCAATGTCATTTCCTTCTCAGCTGTTCTTGGGGGCAATGCTCAAATTATTTTTCTCATTGACCCCTTTCAGAAAAAAAAATCCTTTCCTACCCACTATTTATTGACCATATTTAGAATGGGACAGAATGAAATTATATTGACATAGGTTAGCCTGTAGGGTTTAATTAACACTGCTGAGAAGTCTGATGCCCAGAAGACACAGCTGCTTTCAAACGGCATGAGCTGGTAGAGCCAAAGCCAGGAAGAGAGCCCAAGTGCCAGTGATGAGTTCTGCATCTGTGAGAGCAGGGCTGCTGGAGGCCTCCAGGAGTTAATCTGTAGTGTTAGCATGTGCTCCTTGCCAGAACATATCACATGGCCCACAGCCTTGTGGAGTAATACTTCGAGTTAGAATCGAAGTGAAAAGAGGCAGGCAGGGAATATTGGTGAAGGGCTCTTTTGTGTTCCACAGGGAACAAGGGAAGGGCTCCAGCCGGCGTCATTGTACATCAAGTATGCAATGCTCATGAGAATCATCTGTTCTCATCCTTCCTACTGCTCTGTTATCCAACCCCTCACTACATCCTCTGCTCTGTTATCCAACCCCTCACTACAGTTCAAGTAACCCACCCAATTTAAGGATTTGATTGCCAGCAAAAGATGCATGAACTGATAACTCTGTGATACAGAGAAGTGTGTAGCAGGTTATACTGTTCCCTTCTGAAGATTCCTGGTGGTCAGATCTTAATTCGAAGTGCTTTTCAGGAGAAGTCCAATAAGGACTGAGAAGTGCTTTTGGATAGCAAAAAGAAGAGCTGCTTGCTCCCTGCCTTCCAGAGATACCTTTTTACCTTTACATGTTCTTTTGTCACTTTATTTGCTCTCATTTTAGAGAGTACAAGAGAGATGTAACACGGCCCTTCTCTAGAGAGGAGGTACTGGAATGAAGTATACATGCCCTATTAAATTTCTGTTAAAACTTTTGCCAATTATATTAATGCTAATTGCTGGAAAACACACAGAATAAAAACTTTTTTCTTCTTAGACCCTGATCACGAGTGTGTATATCATGTCCAACCTAACAGTAACATACAGCCAGGTAAAATTGCTCAAACCCGTCCCATGGAGTTCACTGGTTCGGTCTCAAAAACATAATTCAGCAGCATAAGAGGCACCTGAGCCAGTTCTGAACAAGGGAGCTGAGGCACCAAAAACTGCTTGACAGCCCTGTTTGAGCCTGCAGCAGTCAAAGAAAGTGTGGGACAGCAGTGAGAAGGGACAGCAGTGTGCATAAGGAAATGGAAAAAGGCTGGAGAAGCCTGGCCAGCAATCAGCATCCCTTGTGAGCTGCCCAAAAAGTGTCCTCAAGCACAAGCTAAATTGTTTGTCCAAGTTCCATTTATGCATGTGTACTAGTGTGCTA
The DNA here is from genome assembly GCF_012460135.2 of Molothrus ater. Taxonomy (NCBI): domain Eukaryota; kingdom Metazoa; phylum Chordata; class Aves; order Passeriformes; family Icteridae; genus Molothrus; species Molothrus ater. The sequence continues at coordinate 79,447,225 of NC_050479.2, read as the reverse complement.
CTGTGGGGGGAGCTTTGGGGGCATAAATGCCCTTTCTGAAAGAGTAATATGGCTACTAAAAGGAAATTACAAACTAATCACAGAAAAGAACTGTAAAAGGCTTTTAAGCAAACTGTAAAAGCTGTATAATGTTCATACACACAGCTGGTCTGTGCTGCTGCATCACCACCACAGTACACACAAAATCCATCACTCCTGACACTGCACAGGAAACATCCCCTCCCTATCCTAACTGGCAACAGAGCATGATCCTATGTGACCAATTCCCCTTCTGTAGGAGGGGTTCACACTATTTGCAGGCATTTTTTCTGTGTAGAGATTGGTCAATTTTGCAGTAGCCACTCCCTGAAGGAGTTTCTGGGCTGGCCAGATTGTGCACCCAGGATATTAGTCAATTCACATTTTCATTTCTTGGTAGCCATGACTGGATTCAGCTGTGTTATATATAATATATGCTATACAGCACATAATATGTACTGTGTACCTTATATCTATGTATCTTAGCTTGCTGTTTGAAATTATCATGGCAATAAAAATATATGAGGCATCTAAGAGCAAATGAAGATCCAAATAGTTATTTATCTTTTCAGGCCTGTGAGAATCCTTTAAAATATGGTTTTAGATTTGAGCTTTGTAACAAGGGAAGCCTGTTTGAACCTGGAACTGTGAAGCTCTGCTTGGCAAAAAAAGTGAAGGAAATTTTGAAATAGTTTAATTTTTGACTGGGACTAGGCTAGATGAGTCTTCTGCTGCTGCTTCAGCACCAGATCACCCAGGAGTGGAGAGGCAGAAGCTGACAGGAACAATTTGACAGTGCTTAATGAGAGGACATTTCTCACTCAGCCACTAGATTTTGACAGCTTAGCTTGAAATCTTGTAGTGTTTGCATAAGACAAACAACAAAGAGTATTCACAAGTTAAGCTGACACTATCCATCCAAGTTTTAAAATGTGAAGAGCTTCAGTGCTGGAGAAAGATTTATTCTTAGATTTTACTTTAAAATTGTTGAGCCTGTTTATTTTCCTAATTACCCTGGCAAATAGTCTGGGGTTTATATTTCCATTTCTGTTAAAAATCTTCTGATACTAGTTCTGAAACAGAACTTTCCACATATGTGGGGAAAGGCATTGCCCATCTGATTAGCTGTGGAACTGGCAATGTGAAAGGAAACAGATGAAGTAATATTTTTCTCTGCAAATTTGCCTGACCAGACTAAACTCACTGGCCTAAGTAATTAGAAGAAAAATGCAACAAAGATAGCTGCAGTATTTTTATCTAGTTAGTGCTTGACTTGGTGAGACTCATCTGATATACAGTGATTGTGTCTTTTTTAATTATCACAGTTCTCTTTTCCTCATTTATTGTTCTAAGAAAACTGTTGAAAGAACTTCATTTTAACTCTGGAACCCATAGAATTAGAAATATCAATTTCAATCTTAAAGGAAGTTAACATAATTAATGGTAATTTTAAATTTTTCATTTAAATATGGTGGGACCCGACTCTCACTGTATCATTAATTTTTGTTTTCCAGTAACTTTTGTCTGGAATAAAAAAATGTAAAGGAATTCAATAGATGTGATTTGAGGACTGGAGGCTCAGAATTCCCATAAAGCATGTGTAAGGTTGTCACAGTGGTGACACTGGCTACATACACTCAACTGATGTTCTTGAAGATTTGTACTTGCAGGTCATCTTACCCAAGACCAGACTTCCAAAATAGCTTAGCTTCCATTTAGGCCCAAAAAATACACAGTCAAGTATTTTTGGGTCCATTTCAAGTACTGAGGTGGTTTTGGAGTCTTATTTCCACAGCTTTCCTGAAGCCTAAAGTGTGCAAGAGTGTGGTTCTGATTATGGCGCTGATTCTGGTCTGCCAAAGATATTTGGAAAAATCCCAGCTAGCTCTCTGCCAGGCGATTCTCAAATGTATCTGAGAAGCTCTCCCAGCACAGCTCCCAAAACACAGAGTGGGTGAGACTGCACCAGTTTCTGCCTTGTTCCTTCAAGGGAGAAAAGCTGACAGCTCCCAAGTGCCCTCAAGCCACGTGTCCAGCTGGCAACACATAAGTGCACTTTCAAGTGCTGAAGACACCACACCAGTTGGCTCTGAATCAGCTCTTACACCACTACGGACACCCCAAAATGTGAATATGCAGAAGAGTAACCTCATTGCAGGGCTAAAGGGGCACCAAACATCATCCACAGGAGACCCATGTTCCAGTCTAAGGCAGTGTGGATGCCGATGGACAACTTGCTGTCTGCTGGGTGGACTTGGCCAAGAGTGCCAAGGGCCACACTCATTGAATTGTGAGACTGTGGCCTCAGCATACTGTCTGGATGCTAATGAGCTGTAGCTCTCAGAAATGCAGCCCTCTTCACAGCCTGAGACACATTTAAGTGTACTTTCAAGTTACTGCCAAAACTTGTAGACCACCTGCAGTTGAATCAGAAAGCATGACGAAACTGCTGAGTTAAGGTTGCATCTTCAGTTTATATATACTTTTATTTTCAAAGTTATCCCTCATTTAGATGGTGAAGCAAAAAGAATTGTTTTAGTTGTTTGGAAAACAACCACACTACCAGGCTGTAAGCCCAGAAGTAGAACTACATAATATGAACCATTTCTAGTAGCAGCTTGATACCTTATTTAAAGGATAAGTTTCTGCACCAATGCTACATTCGTTCTGCTGAAGTAACCAGACCTGTACTGACTTACACCAGCTGCTGCTTTGGTCTCTTTGTAAAAGTACATAAATTCTTTAGACATATCCATGGTTGATGGTATGGGTCTTTTATGAGTTAGACCAATGGGTATTAATTTTTCCTTGAGATTTCTTATTTTTAGATCTATACATTAAGTACCATTAAGCAGTCTTTAATTTTAAACTTTTGTGTCCCATTATATTACTTTTAAATTGTCAGCCAGATGATATAACAGGTAACATGATGGACACATCTGGCATCAATTAAGACTTAAAAGCTAATAATAGTCTAAAAATATAGATGATTGGAATTACATGAGAACAATTTTGTCAGAGCATCTTTAGACATGTGTAGGTCTATTATTCTAATGGTAAATGATCTTATCCTATGGCTGTCTTGCTCTACTCAAGTACAGCTGAAGGTCAGACAGATATTCCAGCCTTGAAAGTGGAAGAGACCAATAGAGGGATTCTTGTTCTCTAACTAAAAGTAAAAAAAGTTCCTTCTCAGTTATGTTTGTTGCACATTGGTTGGAGGCACTCTACATCACTCCTGCATGACAAACAAGAAGCAGGTAGAAAGGAGATGAGACATGCACATTGAGACTTGCAGCTTTTACATCTAGCGGAGTTCTCTGTGGGAATGGGAGAAAAGAGAATGTTTCTGGTTTCTTGACTAAAGCCTTCAGTGGAATAAAGTTTCACAGGAAGTTTTTATTATTTTTCTACCTTTTTTCTTTTTGTCTTCTCTAACTTTATCTTCTCTGTACTCCAAAGAGTTTCATTTCCCTCTTGTCAAGCTGCTTTGTTATTTTTCAATTTAAAAAATGCAAAAAATAAAACTGAAAACTGTTAGGATTGTTCATTCTATTGCATGTAATGTCAAAAGATGAGAAATAAAATATTATCAAAAACTATGAAAACTTCTAACATATTTTATTTCTAAAAGTTGAAAGAACAAGTGGTTTTTGTTTAATTGCTGAGATCAATAGATGTCTAAATGAAGAGAGATAACCCACCTGCAGTTGAAGGAATCCAGCTGAATCCATAGGAAATTAGGCTGATACAGAGATCAGTATTTTTTTCAGTCTGACCAGAATAACTTCTATAATTTCTATTCCTCCTGTTGCTCTATTCAGAACTTTATGAGCATAAGTTTTGTTTAATTGAAACTTTCTTACCTAATCTACACAGAAATGATTGAAAGTGTTGGACATAGAAGTCCAATAATGGCTGAATAAAGAAATTTATTCTCCAAAACTTTCTAGCTGTTTCTCATATCTCTGTCACTATACAGCAACTTCAAAAACGTTTCACCCCTAAAAACTGGAATCAGTAGATAATTAACACTTCCCACACAGGAGTAAGTAAGTGACAAAATAAGTGCTTAGGCTATTTAGGCTATTCCTAAAAAGAAAATAAAAATAATTCTTTCCAGAAAAAAAAAGTTTACAAGAAGGGATTTCTATCTGTGTCTGTCTGCATGCATGTGTATGAGGAAGATTCTAGTCTGACAGGAAAATTACATACTTGGCAAAGAAAAGCTTCCAAATATGGGGCTTGCCTTTCTGGGTAGATCTGAATGTCTGATTGTCATATATAATGTTTTGAAAGGTATGAAATATGTAATTTTGTAAGACAGCAGGACCCAGATCCTGCCCATCTCTGAGAAAATGGCCTAACAAAGCCCTGGGTAAGAACTAGCAGTTGCCATTATTCAGAATAACCCTCAATTTGCCTTGTTCTACCACAGCAGTCATCCCCTGAGATACCAGGGATCCAGAGTCTGGAAACCATTATGCATTAAGCAGTGGTGTTTCTATTACTGTCTTTACCAGGTCACACTGAGCAACAAAGGAGGTAGAAAGTCTACTGGCATTTTATTCAAGAGCTGTTCCAGCAGCAGAGCTCAGAGCCCACATCTGACTGATAGTCAAAGACCACACCTTTTCATCTACTATTACGTATTTCTAACTCCCCATGCACAGCACCTTCAGACCCTTTGTAATTAAGTGACCAAACCACACCAACCCCTAGATTACACATTTTTATTCTGTTTCATACAGATGTTAGGTAGTGTGTGGAGCAATAAACATCAGGGTATACCATGGTTTGTAGGAGTGGTAGCACTGAGTTGTAAGAGCCACTCTGCTGACTTACCAACAAGTACCCAGAAAGTCTTAATTTCTGCATGTGGCACAAGGAGACAAGAGAAGATGCTAAGAATTTGTGTCAAAGTACTTGTATTTCCCACTTCCACTCAGCCTCACACTTCTCCACAGGCAAGGCTGTGTCATTCTCTGAGGAGTACCTGGGACACCTCCTACCAAAACAAAGTTAAAGCAAAATGCAGGTGGCCCAGTCTCCATAGCACACATCAAAATAAGCTGCCCATTAGTACCTGAAACTCATTTCCCAGGTAAAATGTATCAGTCATGGCATTCAGCAATATCTGCTTCAGAAAACAAGGTGAAAAAAATCTATCTCCAAAAGATGACTTAACAGTAGGAAAGGTCTCTGTGAGCAGAATTAGCCTTCTCTCCAGTGGAGGCACCCACACCCATCTCATGTGGATTCATTAAGAAGCTCCTGTCAAGATTCCTTGCCTTTGATTGTCACAGGCAAATGCAGCATGGCAGGTTTTGTTCTCCCAGTATCATTCAGCTTGAGTATTAGGTAAATCAGGCAGCAAGGAAGGAAACGTGGTAATGGCACAGCAGAAATCACAGTGAACTGTCGCCTAAACCCCTGTGTACTGCAGGCCAAGAAGGATAAATTCAGCAGAAACAGGTGCTTTGAAAGATGGTCATTTCAGTCAGAGGAGGAGAAAATCTGAGGGGAAAACTCAGAGATGGGCTTGTTTAGTCTAACAAAACAAGAGCTGAGACATGGCTGGCTCAGAAGATAAACAGTGAGCAGAAAATATATGCAAGGGAAAGCTAGAACATGTAGCTATAACAGGTTGTGAATAAGTTTTAATCTTCAAATTGGAGGAATGTCTTTGAACTCTTCCTGAATTAAAACTACTTTTCAATTTTCTGGTTAAAAATGAGGATGATGCATGATGTCTTTCTGTACCATGAGAACCTGAACCCACTGATCCAGCAAAGCTTTTCACAGTTCCCGAACCTCTATTTCAGAATTTTAAAGAAAACTCTCCAAATTTCTTGACAAATTTTCACAAATATCAAAAACATGAAGAACTATAAAGGGTTCAAAAGACCTGAATATTTGTGGAAAAGAAGCTGTTTGTTTTATTATTAGATTTCCATATCTATTTAAAAAGTGACATCTAACCTAAATGCCTTTGCAAATCACTTTCCAATTCATGTCACAATTTCAAACTTTGTGAATAAGAGCAATTGAAATCTGTTCATACCACTAATTGTTACCTTCTAAATAATATCGACAGATCAAATAGATGCATCAATGAACATGTAGGTTCAATTAAATTAAGTATTATGATGCTATAAAAGGAGCAATAATTACATTTAAAGCAGATTATACTACATGGAAAAGGAAATTTTTATTATATCATTCTTTTGATTTAAACAAGAATCAAATGGAACCTATGAAAATGCTGAATGCCTTAATGAATAGTTAAATGCACAACAATAGCTGGATATTCACCAAGAAGCAGTAACTATTCAAGAAGGAATATAGCCATATATAGCCAGAAATATTAAGCAATTATTTATAGGTAACAAATTAATCTGTCAATAGTGCAAAGGAGAAAACAAAGTCTTTTCCGGTTGCTACTGTTTGGAATCTGTCACCAGCTTTCCCTTTGATCTGACCCTGTCTCACTGGCAATAGTGTGGAGTGTTTGCTCAAAAGCTCAGCTGCTGTAGAAGCAGTGCAGCTGCTTCTGGGTGACCCCTCCCTCCTGGGGTCTAGTGCTAACACTGGAGATTGCCTCAGGGGAAATTTCACAGGAATTGTCACCAAGAAGCATTCTGTTGTGACTCCAGTAGGTGAACGCTTATCCATGACCACAGGGTAGAAACTCTTTTGATGTGCTTGTGCTTGATTTACAACTGTAGTGTATTTGTAATGGTTAATAATGTATTAATTCTTTCATAAACCTTTGAGGAACAGAATCTAAAGACCTAAACCAGTTTAAAATTTTTACATTCCTGGCAGTCATGGTTGTCTCAGAGGCTTGTAACATTTTTCCCACATTCCCCAAAGATGATTATAAATTGTGATTCTTGGAATTTTAAAAATGTGTCATGTACTGCAGCCACAGATTAATTTTGGTCAAAAACCAGTGCATATCAATGTAGAAGATGAACACATTTTCTCATACAGTCCTGTCTCAAAGTAGTGAACTAGCAAATCAGAGTTAACGATTACTAGTGTGACAGATACCTATAGTGTACAGAAGTTACTAAACCACAAACATATACCTTATTAAATTAAAAATAATAAAATAGGGAAACACATTTGGAAACAGTAATTTTTAAGAGGTTCAGAATGAGAGTGAGCATCATTCTCTGTGCCTCTGTTGTCTCTGGCAGCTCCCTTGATCATCATCCCACCTCACATGCCATAACCTCTGACAGTCTCTGTAAAGTTAGTCCTGCAGGGTACTTGAAGCAGGGAAAAAAAAATGAAAGCAGAAGCTGGATTGACATGTCCACTCTATAAGGTCTTACTTCATTTCCCTGAGCCTTCCTCATAATGAGCAGAGGAAGAACTTGAAAGTAATTCAGTCTTGAATACCACTGCTATTCCTCTTAACTCCTTCTATGGCCCCTGCAGTATGTGAAACACCAAAATTCCAGTTGAAAGATAAATAGATGTAAGATGAGACAAGGGATTATAAACCCACCTGTTCACCTCTTCAATTTTTGTAACAAAGTGCTTTTTATCATGGCTTTGGTTTTTTAGGGTTTGTGTTCTTTTGAAGGGACACAAGGTGGTGGGGTGGTATATTATATTTAGATTCAAAAAGAGCAAACATTGTCAGGAATGGACTTGTCAGGGAAAGCTGTAGATCGGCTTTCTGGGAATTTCTCATTTCCTCCGTTAAGTTTTTCTGCCCTGCTTTCCAAGCAGCAGAAATAACATGGCACTTTCATTTCCACCTAGAATCCAAGAAAAGAGATGTCCAATGGAGCTGACATTTTGGCATTTTGGACTTACAATGAGAAACTAAGTCTTTTAAAAACTATTATTTATCCTTGCAGGAAAATGGAGAGCCATTAAATAGCAATGGCAAACATTTCCAAGATGATGAGGATAATATTTAATTCACTTTTATACTGGTGTCTGATGTGATTTGAAAAATACATATACTGTTTCTGTTAATGTAACCTTGGAACAAAGACAAGAATGAAAAAAGCAGCCTCTGTTTCAGACCTTGCAATATGCCAACAGAGTTTAAAAACACAGTAAATTATGCAGCTGTCAGGTGACATGTGGGAGATAGGGATCAGAAAAGTTCAAGCTCCTCTAGTTTACTCCAAATGATGTTTTCCTCCAAAGATGATTAGGCTCTTAGGAAACACCTGCAAATGTAGACCTAATTAAAATCCTGACTTGCCTACAGAGCAGCTGACTACCTTGCAAAAATGCTTTTTCTGTAAATCTGTGTCCTTGTTGCACTTCTCTTTTTATTCTGTGAAATTCTTCTCATTTCACTTCTGTGGACACTTCCCTGAAAAGAAGTGGAAAGTCGATGCCAAAAAATGGCTCTGCCTCATAAATTATAAACTTCTGGCTGCCTTCTAATTGCACAGCACACCAAAATTCAGAACAAACCTTTCATACTGAAAGCAGACAAAACTAACCTCAAATATGAAATATTTTCACTGAATTTTCTAAGAAATTTTGATGACACCTGGTCTCATACATAGTTACAGTGGGGGAGATTTCACCTCTTGCCAAAGACCCTGTGTTTGTGCCTCCCAGCTTGGGAAACAGGCAGGAGGACACCAGTTCTTGTCAGAGCTGGTCTCACTGCCACTCTACATTTGCAATCCATATTATTATCTATATATCCAAATTATCCAAGTCCATATTATCCAAATATGCTGAATATTCTTTTCAGGAGCCACGTTTTTGCTGTGAGGGCTCAGTGTCTGCCATTCACCAGCAGTAATAACCAGACCTGCTCTCAGACCTTCCCTGCTGCCGTTACTGTGGGCTCTGCTGCCATCAGGTGGAAACCAGCATGAACTCTAAGGACCTCACCTCAAAAACCGGGGGGTGCTGGTGTATGAATGCCTCAGGAGTCGCCCTGAGGCTGCAGGAATGGATGGATGGATGGATGGATGGATGGATGGATGGATGGATGGATGGATGGATGGATGGATGGATGGATGGATGGATGGATAACCCACAGCAGAGTGTGTCTGATAGCTAATCTGGCTCCTCCAAAATATTCTGCTGGAGACTGTGCCATAGGGCAACCAGTGAGTAGTCATGCAAGTCTGCTCTGTGACAAAGGAGCACCTCCTCATCCTCATTGAAGTGCTTGAGTCAGCAGGGCAGTTTCTAATGCACAGACATATACCCAAAATCTTGCATAGACTGAGATGTCCTTCAGAGTGTCAGGCAGGAGTGCAGCAAGGGCAGGAGAGATGGGGTCTCAGAGTGAGAGTGAGGGCAAGGGCAGTGCCATTCCTGACCACAGAATCATAGAACCAGAGAATGGTTTGGGTTGGAAGGGACCTTAAAGATCACCTCATTCCAAAACCCTGCTGAGGACAGGGATGCCTTCCACTAGACCAGGGTGCCCAGCCTGGCCTTGAAGACTTCCAGGGATGGGACATCCACAACTTCTCATGTCTCACAGTGCCCAGTCAGAAAAGCACAGTAGGTAAAGGGACAGTGACTGGTGTCAGCTGTAGCCCAGCCAATGGTGACAGGCAGGTCTCAGTCTGTCAAGTCTGCCCCCAGCCTGAGCAAACAGCACAAGTATGGGCTGGTCCCAGTGACGCCTTCCCATCACTGCTGCTGAAGCTGAGCTGCTTTGCAGCATAAGCATTCGGACCAGCACCACGATCCCCTTTGCTTCCCCTCCCTCTGGGCATACATATATCTCACAATGACCTTCTTGGTGCAGAGAGTGACTTCTCTGTTTGTGCCACTGACAGCGCCTGCAGACTTACCTGGCTGGCTTCTATGTGCTGCAACATCATTTAGAGTCATATTCAACCCACAGATGTAAGAAAATATGCTAAAAAAGAAAATAGCAGAATAATTTCTGCCTTGTAGGTTTTTGTGCTAGCATGTATTGCATACTGCAAATGGTGCAGAAATATTTTTTAGGCATCAATCAGTGAGTGAAGAGTGCAAGGAGAGCAGCAAACAGCAAGCATTTAACTCTTCACACAGGAGCAGCCCCATTTCCCCTCCAGCACCAGGCACAAGGTTGGCCAACTCTCCAGCACAAATCACATCACCAGCCACAGTAGCCATCCAAGCACCCTAAAATGTTACATCTATGTTCAGCTGTTATCTCTCACAATGATAATTTCTGAGGATAACCTGTCTCTGACAGCAGGTTTCACCTTGGAGCCAAAGACACTTTCCCTAAGCCAACTTAACCACATCTGCAGACCAAACTACAATTCCAAATGTTTAGAATCAATGTTGCCCACTGAGAGGTAATTTGTTTTCAGTTTAGTTTTTCTGGTTCATGCTTGCCCAGGATTCAAGAATTCAAGAATTCAGTTAATCACATGAAAATTTTAGCAAAATATTCATCCATTTGAGTATTTATGTGGTGTATGGGGCAGTAGTGCTGTGATCCCTTGACACATTTAATGCTGGATTTGTAGCTAATGAGAGAACTTCTATATACTTCTTATACTTTTTATAAACTGATCAGGTTCCATCCTAAACATGCTCTTCTATTCACTTTAGTCTTCTTAAATTTGCTTTCCAAGGAGTTAAAAATTTTCCTAACTTAATTCTTTCACGAGGTTGTTTGAGCATTTTCACCAATGTTGCATTTTAAATCGTCTTCACTCAGTGAATATTTTCTCCTTTCCCTGACATGTCAATCCATATATATGGAGCAGCTGTATTACTTGATAACTTTGATTTGGAAGGATAAACAAGCTGAAGTCTTGCCAGATTCTTCTGCATTAGTAATATCAAATAGGCTTGTATTTGCCTTCCATTGCACAAATGTGTATGACCAAGTAAAAGAACGGCAATTGAAAGTAAGAACCAAAAATACTGGAGAAAGGGGTAGGCCACTCAAAGCCCTGTAAACAGGGGTGGGATTGTGGTAGATGTCTGTTCTACAGCCATATTGAAAAACCACAGCAGGGATTTAGTCTGAATGGAAATATAAAAGCACTTATATTCAAATGTTCTACAAAGTAAACTGCGACAAATAGTTTTGGTTTACATGGAAGTCTCTTATTCAGTCCTAAATTAAGTGTTTCATTTAGTTGTCTTTTTAATTATTTGGTCTTTTTGTAGGCCTTGCACTTCACTTTCTTTTTTAGAAAAGAACTCTGTAGGCTTCAGGTAGATAATGTCAAAACAAATAATTTAGCAATACCAAATATTTCATTCTGAAAATGTTAAAATGAAATGTTTTGACATTTCCCCGATTTATCCTCCTCTTCTGCAGTCTTAACTATTTATCAGATTTGATATGACCTCACAGTTTGCTTAACTAAAATGTCAATTTTTGGCAAAGTTATTGATCATCAGAACAGAAAATGGTCCCTATCTACCTACTGGATCTGCCTCATCTTACTCTTCATCCTGTCAAAAAAGGTGGTTTATGGTCATATCAGCAAAATGACAGGTGAAATCTAGAGGGTGAACAGGTTTCAGTTATTATCTGCTTCTCCGAATAGAAAAGCTAAGAAATACCAAATGTGGTCGCAGATGGCAGGTTTAAAAAAAAAAAAAAAAAAAAAGTATTTTTACCACAGAGTTCCTTTATACAAAATATTATGAAGACTAAGAAGTTTACATGGAGGAGAGGGATGAATTTATGGAAAAGAAAGCTTAAGAGGATGGCTGAAAACGCAGACATCACCTGAGGCTCAGAAATACACCAAGCTGCAAACTGTTGAAGGCTGGAATAACATTTTGGCAAATGATTGTTGCATACCTCCTCTGTTCCCTGTGGATGTACCTCTGGACATTTTCTGAGGAAGGATACTGAGCTAGACAAACCCTCGATCTGACCCACTCATCTGGGCTGAAGTGCGTTCATGCAAATAATGCAAAGGAACAGAATTAATGAAAGAACCAAGCTCGGCCGCTCTGCCCGTTGAGCACAGCTGTATTTCAATGGTACAAACCTTATTAAAAATGTCACATTTGATGTCTGCAATGCTCTTCTGAGTTCCTACTGAAAAGTGAGCAGCTGCCCATCTGGGAAGCTTTAACAACCCCGATATTATCTGTGTTATTTCCCTATTGGTAAGCTTATGATAGCTTGACCTATCAAACTGTTTACTGTGCCATACCAGTCTACTTTATTTCTTTTTGTCCTATGAAGAGATTCAGATATATTGAAAACAGCAGTGTCAATAAATAAGCAGATGCATCTGCTAATGTCTTCTGCCAAGAAAAGGAGAGTGGGGAAACCAACATTATTTAATTTAGACATTTACTCAATAGCTTTAAGCCCATCAAACACCATTACTTTATAGTTCCCTTCACTTTGCATAAACATTTAGCACAGCACAGGGGCGGGGCGGGGGGGGAAGCAGCTCCTCAAACCCAGCTCTCTCCACTCAATGCTGATTTCAATGCATCCTTTAAAGAAAGGACTGGCAGCATTAGTCTGCTTTCTCTTCTGAAATGAGCAGAGAGAAAATTAAACTGATAAGTTTTTTTGAAGCCTCAGTCCTTAAGCATCATGGTGACAGCTGTTGGTGTCACTTGAACATGTAGCCTTGAAAAACTACTTGAAAATCTGCTCTGTGATTCATAAACAGCATGTTGGAATCACTGTCAGTGGAGTTGAAGAGCCAATGTGTGGATCACTGCAAGAAGAGTCAGGCTACAGAGAGGAAATTCCTGGTTTTGTAACACCTGTAATAGTTTTTCCATTAATTACAACTCAAAAGACTAATTTTTTTTGCCACTTTTAGAGACATAGGAAGTGTCTCCTCAATGAAAAAGATGGTAATGCAACACTATGGTTAAAATTTAAATAAGCTCTCAAAGCCTTCTTTCATGGATCACATGTTAGAAGTTTGTACACATTTAAAAAATTCAGTTGGTATCTTCTGATTCACAGCTGCATTAAAAAATGCAAATGCTCAATATTGTCAAAATAGTATTTTGTCTGTCAACAGCTCCTGATTCCATTACTGGAATAGTGTAATTCTGAAACTGGGAGTTTATTATCCATGATGGTGAAAGGGGTGACAAATGTCACAAAGGGCTACATGAGTCACATACCAAAAATCAGGGTAAGGTTGCAAAAGAAACATTATGCAATGACTCACTGCTTAAGGACTATGTTAATTAAGTATTAGTCAGGGCCTGAAGTGTCACATTGAGAGCTCATTTCAATTTGTGGCCCCAGTTACAGCTACAAACAGTTGGAAATGAGCCCAGTGAGACACAAAACACAGTGCTGAAGTACTGGGGCACAGCTCTTCAAGTTGTGCATGCTATTGCACGATGGGAGACAAAATGAGGAAGAAAAGCGAGGGTGGAGAAAAACAGTACATCCATAAGCATTTGTACCACAGAGAGATGCTGCTGAAAGAGGAATAGTGAGAGGCAGGTAGGTGTGGAGAAAGAGAGGAGGCCAGTGTTATTAGAGAAGGTGCCAAGAGAAATGGTGGGCTCAGGATGTAGGAAGCCCACCCCTGCCCTGCACTGCAGTAGTCTACGCTTGCCTCTACCCCAGTGCTCCCAATGCAGTGCCAGCCACTCAGACTGGACAGACCTCAATGAGGCTGGGATTTGCTCTCAGCCTAAAGAAAAGTTCTAAACTAAGTCAGCTGTTGGAGTTGCAACTGGGAAGCTGATCCTAAGGGTTTTCTCTGAAATGGGATGTTGTACTGATGCAGCAGTGGCTGCTATGTGGGTGTTCAGGAAGTCCCACTGGGTTCCTTATTTCACCAGGAAAAGGTTTCATTTCTGTTTCTCAGTTCTCATTCTGTAAAATGAGATTGTCTCCCCTCCACCCTAAAGGATTTTGTGACAGTAAATACATGCCTGGATATTCTGGTTATAAAAAATCACATGGAAAGTTGTAAAGCTTTTTTGTTTGTTTGTTTGTTTTCAGAGTAGGCTTTAAAGTTTTAAAGCAATAAAGAATATTGGTCATTCACTGAATGAGGGAAAAGTTGATGATAAAAGACAGCCTGCAGATAAAGTATTTGATAATGCCTGTGATAATTAAAAACCATGCAATAATGCAGCTGGACAAGAAGTCTGACGTGGAATTGTGCAGTGCTAACCTTGCAATTTTAATAACATTCATTTACTCCTGACTGGGTAGCACATCACATCAGATCACATTCACTCCTTAATTGCTCTAAAATATGCAGTAGGTCTTTGCATGTAGTAAGATGCACTTTTTTGAAAATATCTTTTTTCTAAGATGCTATCAAATACTTCAGAGATTAGAATCTCAGAAAACACATAAGGAACTGAAATTACTATTTGCTTCATTGTAGCTTTGTGCATGAGCTTGCTCACAGACACAGTGATAGGGTTGATGAATCCATATAAACTTTTCTGATGTGCAGTCATACATCTACAAGTAGACACACACATGCACACCCCTGCCTCTCTCATTGGAACTTTCTTTTTGCCTGAGTCTCTCTCACTGAAGGTATTTTAGAGTTTCAAAACAGCCTCAGTTTTGTTGTCCTGCACTATATTTTTCTTCAAAAATGTTTTCCAATGTTTGCCATTTCCTCCTGGTTTGGTGGCCTCTGCAAATCTGACAAGAGGGCACATTCTCCAGTCTGTTGGTAAAGATGCTAAATGGGACAGGTCCCAGGACAGGCCCATGCAGTATCCCATGTGTTATTGGCCTCCAAGGTAGAGTGTGACCCATTAAATGTGACCCTTGAAGCCCAATCATGCCACCAGGTTTTCTGATTTTGTTTTACCCCCCTGCAGCTCACAGTACCCTAACTTGAATAATGCTTTTTTTTTATCCTGTCCACATCCCCTGGTGGTATGAACGTTGATAAGGGGCATAAAGGAATTTGTGTTCTCCTGGGAGATAAAGGAAATTGCATCCTAATAAATATCCTTACAATAAGACTTAGCAGTCTTATTAATGCAATGTGCAATTGTGAAAATGCTGCAAGACAGACAAAAATCCAGGTTCACATGGTGTAGGAACACAAGAAGACAACAGTCATTAGTAGAGACGTTGAAAAAAAGAAGATGCCTTAGGAAAAAGGCACTGAATGCTAATTCTCTGCTGCTTGTCATTATTTCAGGGAAACTGGACTCTTTCCAAAGTCAGGCACTTTGTGCATTGCTGTGCAACAATGAAAGAGCCATTTGGGGTCAGCAGTAACTGTAAAATGAATGGACAGCAAAGGAGTGCCTCATTGTGCTTCAGTGCTTGACTGAAGACAGGAGAACATTTGATGATCACTTTTATATTCTGTCTCTGAAGCTGACCAGAATTAAGCCGAGCCAAAATGTTGATGGCTAATGGGATGCCACTGAGATTCAAATGTTACATAGAATCCCATGGTATGTGAAGAGCCATATTTCTGTGGTCTAATTCAAAACAATTACAGAAATGTAATGAACACTGTGTTAGTGCAAAACATTGTTCTAACAAGATAAGATGGAACACTTGTGAGAGCTGAAAAAAAGCCCAGCTGGCTGAAGGATCAAAAGGTTAAACATATTTCACCATTGTTTGTAGTTTCCTGCAGGAGTTATAAACAGAAGGATCTTTGAGAAACTTAAGCAAGAAAAATAGCTACAGCAGCACCTGAAACTACAGTGGGCAGAGGAATTTCAATGGCATTCATTGTAGTCTGAAAGAAGAAATTGCTCACTTCACTGGGTGAAATGTATTAACCTCTAAAAGGCAGTGAGTCAATAAAAATGATTTAAGACTTCTTTCTGGCCTGAAATTCCATGAAGCTATGAATACCAGATGACACCTGTGCAAAGCCAACTGCTTATCATTCACACCATGATCTGCTTTGTTTCGTCAAGTATTAAAAGGACAATGTTCTTCTTCTCTATCTGCCTGTTTGCACATCTTAAAAGAGTTTGTAATCATATACCAGAGACTGACTTGTTGCTGTCCTCTGTGCAAACTGCTTGGAAGCTGTGAACTTGGGATACCTACACAGAATCACAGCTGTGCTGCCACCAGCACATGATAAAAGTGAGAATACGACTAGTCCCTGGTTCTTTTATTTTTACCAAATTCTTCATTCCAAACTAAGGATTTCCCATAAACCCCATAGCTCTCACAACACTGCCAGGACATAAACGGCAACAGTGACTTCAGATTGTGACCCCTGGTTTAGTCCCACTACAAGACACAGAAGGAGACAAGGGCATCTTTGAGTGGAACAATTCTTGAGCCATAAAGTTTTGAAAAGATCTTCCATGATCCAGGAAGAAAATATAAGTGCCTCTTAGGGACTTAGGGAGACTTAGGGGGAATGAATATTTTTCCAAAAGTCAGATGGATTGGGAAGGTTGACAGGCAGAGAGGGGAATCTTCTCTTGGGAATCCTCTCTTGGTGCTCAAGCTTTGGTTTTATGGAAAGCACTGCATGTCTCTCCCTGGCTGCAGCAATCAGTGGCTTCCCTGGAAGATCAGAGGAGATTTTATCACCCTGTGCCACATCCCAGTCAGAGGAGTCAGTCTGCACCTTGTGAAATGCCATGAGTTTTCTGTTTTCACCTCTGCTGCTTTTCCCTCACTTTTTCCAGTACAATCTAACAGTCACCTTTCTGTCCAACTGTGACTCTCATACCTCAAGGGTGCTGGGGCAGTTTTGTACCCCTCTAACCAACATGCTGTCATCCTCCCAGCTTTGCACTCCGTACTCTGGACCATTGCATTGGATTTCTTACGAGAAGCCATCGCTACCACTGTGTGAAACACTCTTTTTGTCCTTCTCTTCCTCTTCACCCCTTGTTTTGTAGCTTTTGATGTATAACATTATGTTAGGGAACATGAATTGCCTAGTAGCTGCCAATAGGAGATAGGTAGCCAACCAGCATTATCCAGTGATACATTTGCAAAAAACTGAGGAGACCATTGGCATGGACAATGTGTATGTAATCAAACCAAGTTCTGAGCAGTATGATTAGCACAAGAAATAAGAATTATTGATAAAGAGGTGGAGTGTGTCAGGGTGAAACCACATAGTTACTGTAGAAGGAATATCTGGGAGAGAAAACCAGACAGAGCACCAGAGACAACTCACAGGGAGTGCCCACCACTACCACCAGTACCAGAACTACCACTTCACCTCCCAGCTAGCTGCCATGGAAGATTCCCTTTTCTGTATCCCTTTCCCTTTTTTCTTTCTCATATTCCATTTCTCCTTTCTTTTTTTTTTTCTTTCCCATTTCCTTTTCCCTTCCTAATTTTGTGGATCTTTTAATCTTTCCTTGAAAATGGCCATTCCTGCCAGAGCTGATGTCCCTCAGCTTTTTTATATCATCAGTCATATACAAACACACTCTCTGTAAAACATCTATGTGGATGTTGTTGGATTAAACAGCTGGGTAATGAATCACTTCAGTGATTTATTGCTGCTGCTTGGGGTGCATAGGGTTTCCATTTACAAGTTTTGTAATGATTTCCCATGAATTAATGCAAATTAATACCTGAAAAGCCTAAAAGGTCTTGATTCTTCTTGTCTGTTCTTTCTGCATTTAAAAACTCTTGTCCACAAAGTTCTGTATCTTTGTCTCCCAACCAAACACTTCTTTCAAAGAACTGCGCTCTCTGCCTCTCTCACTTTCCTCTAATAGCCTGGAAGAATTCCTGCTGGATAGTTACTGTCTCAGGAGTACTACAGGTCATCTCTGAACACTGTTTTGTTACTCATTTGTGGGAGGCAGCAGGCACAGTAGACAGGCAGTAGACAAGGCAGTATACAGAGACTCAGTCTGCTGGGGTCTGCTCCTGTGCATGACTTCCTTTTCCATCTTTGGGCCTTAGTTTCATTATCTGTGGTAAACAGAGTATTGATGCAAGGTTCTGACAGTTATCTGCAAAGTACCTTGACTCTAAAAATGAGAAGGGACTTAGATAAGTATGGGTGTTTTTGCTAGGTAGAGATTGTTGGCAATTTAATCTTTATTAACAAATAGGTCGTAAAATTAGACCATTGTGAGGAGCTTATTTCATTTCACCAAATCTAGGAACTTGGTGACAAAGGAGAAAGGAAGCTCCTGGAAAATGCATGGAGATGTGTCTGGTAAGGTTCTTCTTCTGTTCTTTTATACAATCTGTTCAAATGAAAAATCCCTCATTCACAGCTAATTATTAGAAGTGTGACTTATTTCACCTGATTTATCCGTACAGAAAGTAGGAATCTAATTCAGACATCTAATTTTCTGCTATAGTTGAGAGGGAGATATTCCTGAATGAGCAGTCTATCCAGCTGTGAGGATACTACCCTGCACAATGGCATCATAATCTGGCATCTGTTTTTCTATTAAACCTACTGTAACTGCAATGCCCTGGCATTATTTGTACAGTTTTGTAGTTTTGCATTTCTTTGGTTGCCCATAATCTTTTTGTGAAAAAGCAGTCTGCTGAAATCTCCCTTCTCAGTTTGTTTTTCAAGACATGTCTTGTTCAGTGACTCCAGAAATTCTTTTTACTATTCATTAAATTCATGATTTGACATTTTTTTCCACATATGTGGATTTTTTTCCCATTTCAAGTACTTTGAAACTGAAAATCATCTATTTATTGTTTGTGTGATAGCCTGAAATTCTTCTTTATTAATCATGTTCCATAACACAATTTCATAAGCAATTTTTGTCAGCATGTTTTCATTTAATCCTAAAAGAGTGAAAATAGTTAAGACATCAGTCACTGCACTACTCCTTAAGGAACTCCACTCCTGACTTTCCTCTGCATAGTGCATTCCCCTTCAAAGGGGACTTATTGCTGTCTCTCCTCCATCTAATTCCTATTTGCCTGAAATTTCTTCCACTAATTTGCATATTTTCCAATTTCCCATACGGCTGGTAGGCCAGACAGATGACATTGATGCCATTTCTTTTGTCTAGAAAATAAGTTGGCAAAGAAGGATGTCAGGCTATTCAAATGCGGTTCACATTCAGTAAACTCAAGCTGCAATTTATCTCATTCTCCATTTTTTCATTGTCTTTGGCTCCTTTTTCCATGGAAATATGTGTCAGGGCCCTGAGGGCACTCATAGTAGTTAATTGCCTGATCAGCCTTGCCTGAGGCCTCCACCCACCCCTGCCAGCTCCTCCACAACTGCCAGCCCTGCTTGTTCCCTGACAGTATTTTCTTAAACTTCTCATTCCTTTGGGATCAGAATAATGGGCCTGAGCTACACAAAGAACCATTCCTAAATAACATCACTGGGTTTTCATGTTTTCCCTGACTTGAGGTCTGTGTGGATGCACTGCTATTAGACCAACAGCTTTGTGTATTCTCAGGTTTCTTTGTAGAGGAATCTGTAAAGATCACACTCTGTCCCTGACCTGAACTCACCAATTTCACGGACATTTTTGCATGTGCCTCAGTTCTGGTAATTATTACTTCTACATTCTTAATCACAGAGCTATCCTGCCTTTGCCCATATGTCGAGCATCATCATCTATCTTTACTAACAAGTGAGAAGTTGTAAGTAAACAACAACAATTAATGCTTCATCAGAAAACTCTGTGTAGACCCTCCTTCAGTCAGCTTGTTAGGTAAATCCCAAACTTAGAGGCCATTGAGAAAATTTGAATGTTTAAACACTTCAATCTACTGGAAACCTGCATCCAGTTGCCAAGGTTGCTGTCACAAGATTAGTGACATTCTGCACTTCAGCTCACATATTGCAGTCTTCAGGCATCTCAAGGAGCTGACACAGCTGTCAAGAGACAATTTCCAAGGCTAAATATTGGAGCTTGCATTTTAATACAGTACATTATTACCAGCAAATATTCTCATCTAGCAGCCATGCACCATATGGTTACCTAGTTTCAAGCAGATTGGTAACCCCAGACTGCCTTAATTCAAATAAATCATGGCATCCTCTTAAAATATTGGAGACTGCGTCTGTTATCCTGCACCTGTCACTCCTGCAGCAATAGGATGATTTATGGTTCTCAGCTTCAGGGTGTTATGAAGTGGTAGATGGATAGATGCACATGGCACCATCACAGATGGAAGTGTAGCAGGGTCATAAACTTCAGACATTTCCTGATAATATCAAAGCTCTCTTTTTTTTTGGGAAACACACCTAGGAACTGGTTACTCGCCAACATTTCCATGATTGTTTGATAACTGGAAATGTGCTTAATATCTGGTTTAACAAGCCATATATTACATGAGGTTCACTTAAAAAAAATTTGTCCACACTGGAGAAATTAAGATCAGTACATAGCTTTGAAGTACAAACAAGAAAAAACTCTCTAATTATTTGTTGTTTTCAATTCAATTTAAAGGTGATTTTGGTGGAATTGAGCACGCCTGTGTGTGTGTGTGTGTATGTATGTACACCTTAGAGAAAACAGACCTCCTACTTATTCAAAAAACAGCAATGAAAAATATTCACGACTTGGCAAATAAAAACAACAGCAATCTTATTTTTAAGCTGCTCTTCCTTAAAGATAGAATTAATTACACCTAGCCTGAAAAATTTAATAAAACATGTGTGTCTTGTGGCCCTATGGACAATGAAGGGTAGTTCCAATCAGGTTAATAATACATGCTAAAGAGAACTACCTTTTAAGTAAATGCAGAATACTTTTTTCAATTGTATGCCAAAATTTCATCACTAAAAAGAAGATCAACCCCAAGACTTTTCTAAACATTAAGGTTAGGAATATATTAAGGTTAGGACATAGCGTGACTTGCTCAGTTTAAATTACTAATTCATCTGTTTGCCCTATTTTTTTTCACAAGGTCCTTGCCCTAGCTTTCATCTACCAGTTGATCAAATAATCATATATTATCAAGAACCTCTTGTTGATGTCTGCACTTTTCAAGGTATTTAAATATAGCTGTTAATGTTTTTGATTACAGACTGTTTGAACACCATGAAAATAATTCACGTAGCTTGAAGTATTTCCAAACATCTTGAAGACATTTACTTTGAAGAGTCTTGTTGTTTTTACTTTATGATTTCAGCTTTCATAATTATCCCATTGTATGTTTGGAGAGCAGCAGAACATGGTTTTCTCCATTATCACATAAGATAATACCTTAGACAACAAGGTGAGGAGGATCAGAAACACATTTCTATATAGTCATTCCTCTCTTTAATGACCAAATTGGAGCAACTGAATTTCACAGAATCACAGAATCACTAGGCTGGAAGAGACCTTCAAGATCATCAAGTCCAACCCATGCCCTAGCACCTCAACTAAACCATGGCACCAAGTGCCACATCCAGTCCTTTATTAAACACATCCAGGGATGGTGACTCCACCACCTCCCCAGGCAGACAATTCCAGTACTCAATCACTCTTTCTGTAAAAAACTTTTTCCTAATATCCATCCTATATTTCCCTTGGTGCAGCTTAGGATGTGCTTAACATTAATTTCTAATGCCACATATTTCTAATGTTACACATTAGTACAGGCAGATAATTTTTGATCGTGTTTTTCATTCATTTCAAGAATCTGTAAATGACACCTGAGTTGGTCTGAAATTTTCTGTGAAAAAATGGTTATATGAGAAGCATATAACGCTTCACACTACTTTTTTGATGGTTGCTTGCCTGGTTCCATGCCAACTTGCTTGCTTTCTCAGCAGCTACCAAGGGACCTAGAAAAATTTCAGATTCCTCAGCTTTTGAGCTCTGTGACTACAGAGGATTAAATACAATAGCTAGATTCATCAATTCTTCAGAAAATTATTGGCTGACTAATGAAAGAGCACTAGATTAGTTACCTCTACATTTTGGTTCTTAAGAGCTTCATAGTGTCCCAAACAAAAAACCCTGTTAGAGCTCCAACTGCAAAACTCCCAGACTCTTCTACAGGCCACCAGGCAGAATATTGTGGAGCAGGAGACCTCTAGATCCCTGGAGTATATCTTCAGGTAAGTATTAAGGAATTTTGACTCCATGAAAAGTTCTGGAGTATTAATTACTCATCCCTGTTCTCAAAACTACTTTTTAAGATGCAGAATTTGCTTTTTCAGCAAGCTATGAACTAGACACCATGCACTAACCAGATGTTACTGAACATCTCAGTAGACATCTCACAGCTCACTAGAGTTTTCATATTTTTTGATGCCATGCTGCAAGATTTTCAATGTTTTTACATATGCAAATTTTCAGCTAGAGGACTTTAAAGCCTTTACAGAACAGCCTATAGACATCTCATTCCACTGATTTCAAATGTGCTTTTGCATTCTGTGTAATGAAAACAAACATTTCTGAAGTTATCATTATTGCCTCTGGCAAATACCCTGCAACAGGAGACCATGTTCTGCAAAGTAGAAATTTACCTATATATTACAAGAATTACTGATGTTCTACCATTGGGCTTTAGATCCCAGAAGGTATTCAAAACACAAAATTATTGTCAAACTGTGAGCAAGTTAGCACTGTTTTCTAAAAATTGCATGTATGGATTCCCATTTCTGAATGGAAACTGGTCTTTAATATAACATAAACAAATTTTAGGACAGCCAGACAAATTCTGTCTTGACAGAAACACAGTAAATTCTCTGTATTTTTCTGACAATGAATAGATTGCAAATCAAGACAGATTTACACCAGTACTGAGCAATGGAAAAGTACCAGTCTTGGAAGAGATATAAGTTAATTTTTCTATTAAAATTGAGCTGGCACAGACAAACCACAATTCTCAGTCAACAGCTTTACCCATAAGAGAAACAAAATACTACGCCAACCTTATGCTTTCAAGTGAAAATACATTCTCAATGTTATTAGTTATTTAAGGATGGATCCAAAACCTGTGGAAGCCTGCCATGTATTTTAATAGACTTTGGAAAAAGCCTTTCAGAATCATAAACAGATTAATAGTAAATAGAAAACACTACAGAAAGCAATCTCAATGATTGTTCATTATTTTAGAATGCCTGCTGTTGGAAAACTACCTATAGAATGGAACTAGCTATAGAAGTTATAAACATATTTCTGATTTATGAAACTCTATGTGCAGAGAAACCTGTACACAGAAATAAACATTCTTCATGTTTTATCTTTTGTTTTCTGCATTGTATACATAGGCTATTTCAATCTGAAACTCAGCAGCCTGAAGAAAGCTGTACAGTTGGTAAAAATTCTGAATAAAATATAAAAGGCAAAGAAATCATATGTCTGAAATTCTGAGAGAAAGCTTTGTTAAGTTTAAAATGTTTCTGTAGATTACCAACAATTATATACAAATGGACTTATTTAAGAAATCAATGGTTGTCAGATTTATATTCTTGGAGGAAATTACTAATGTCACCAATTTTCTAAATTTTCATAATATTTTTATATTTAGTGGTATTCTAATAGTTCTAGATTCTTTGAATACAGTAATAATGTAGTAATGCCAGGCTTCATGAGAAGCTAAACTAAGTTTCTAATCCCTAGAGCTAAAGAGAAAGCAGCATGCCAAGGCACAAAACCAAAAAACTAACAACAGCATCAATTAAATCTACAGGGGGGTTTTATCCCAAATCATACTTTTTAGAACTACTAGGATTTAGCAGCTGTTAAGAATACAAAAAATTCTAATCTTGCATAATTTGGGGTGTTATATTCTCATTATGTGATTATATCCTCATTCAGGCTTTGTTAACCAATGTAATTTGGGGCTGGATGTAGGATTTTGTTGGTGAGCCAATTTTTCTTATGTTACTGGCCCTCCGTTTATTTTTCTCCTGAGATGTATACTTGTCTGAAAAGAAGACTGGAATCCCTGGCAGTGCCCCCAAAGGAGTCACTTGAGCAGAATCAGTCAAAGAGAGAACAGCAGCAAGTGTTAATACTTGGTTCAGAAAATATGACCTGCTGGGGGAAGTTGAAAGAATCGGGATTGTTTAGACTAAATGAAAGAAAGGACACCATGTTTGTATGCTCTCACATAAAATATTGCCAAAAAGCAGAAAAGACTAAGTCATTCTGCATTCCTCTGATGGACAGGATGAGTCACAGGATTAAGCTGCAAGAAGGCTCGCTTAGGTTAGGTATTTAGTAAATGTAATTTGACACAGTTTTACAATAGCCCTTTAACGTGTCCCTCAAAAACCCTATCACTGAATATGTGTTAGGGAAAAAGCTGACATAGAGAGGATATTCCTTATACTACTGGTAACAGAAAAAAAATACAGCATTCAATTTTAAATATGATCAGCTTCCTAGGTTCTTTAAAATATGGAAAGAAAAAAGACCAAGAAGGCTGAAGAGTAGAAATTCAGAGGTGACTTACAGATGTTTTTTCTGTACCCTTCAAGAGTACATTTTATCATAATGAATCCATAATTATAATTATAATAATGCAGGATTCCCCACATGCTAGAAGAATTGTCCCATCATTCCCATCCAATTAACAAAAATTAATCATTCTTTTCTTGAACCACACTAATCCTGTCCCTTTTAAGACATTAAGATCTAATATATACACTCAATCACAAGTTTCATATAGCAAGTGTTTGACATAAAGGGCTCATTACGCCAACCACTGAAATTATAAATTAACTTCTGCCAATTGCAACTTCTTTTTTTAATCCACTAGAAAAATTACGTAGTTACATATATTTACTCTTTTTACCTGGAGATATCAAAATACTTGAGAAATTTTAATTATCCTCACAACAATCTAACAAGATAGCAAAGTTTTAGTGTGACCTACTTAAATCATAAGAAAATTGAATGACAAAGACTAAGTCATTTTCCTCAGATCATGCAGAAGATAAGTGACTATCGTTAGAGCATATTAAATAATTCTTCTTTTCTATTTACTAGATAGTGCTTCCTCTCTAACCATGATAATGTCACAATTGCTTATTTATGGCAGAATCATGCAGAAGTAATTCCACTACATTGCAATAACTGATGGAAATAAAATGAGAATCTGGTCCATCAGGTGTGGCATTTCTACTTCTACTGTCATTTGGTCTTTCTCTCAATTTTAACATACAAATTTTGTGTTCCATAACAGCATCTGAACAGATTGAGCTTTCAGAACATCCAATTCACTGAAGCTGAAAGTGGAATACTTCACTAGGGAGAACAGACTCAATGCAAGTGGTTAAAGGTCAGCTGCAAGGTATTCTGCTTTTTAAACTGCAGGTGGAAATCGTATTACTTGTGCAGCACCATAATAGAATAGCTGTCCATTAGACAAAAGTAGCAACGCAGAAACCTCATTGTTATAACACTGTCTTTCAATAATGTAATTACTTCATTTACCTTACAGCTTCATTTAGGTTGGAAAACATCGAGTCCACCCATTAACCCAATACTGTAAGTTCACCACTAACCATGTCCCTAAACTCCCCATCTACCTCTTTTACATACCTCCAGCAATTTTGATTCTACTACTTCCCTGGGCAGTTTGTTCCAGTGCTTGACAATTCTTTCAGTGAAGGCATTTTTCCCAACATTTAATCTAAAAGTCCCCTATTACAAGGCCATTTCTTGTCCTCTTGTTGTTTGTCACCTGGGAGAAGAGACTGACCCCAACCTCTCTACAACTTCCTTTCAGGCAGTTGTAGAGAGCAATAAAGTCCCCTCGAGCCTTCTTTTCTCCAGGTTAAGCACTCCCCACTCCTCATTGAACTTGTGCTACAGACCCTTCCGCCAGCTCCATTTCCCTTCTCTGGACACGCTCCAGCCCCTCAATGTCCTTCTTGCAGTGAGGGACCCAGAACTGAACACAGCACTTGTGCTGTGGCCTCACCAGTGCTGAGTACAGGGGATCAATCACTGCCCTGATCCTGCTGGCCACACTATCACTGATACAGGTCAGAATGCCATTGGCCTTCTTGGCCACCTAGACAACAAGCTCATGTTGAGCCACTCTTGACCAGCACCCCAGGTCCTTGTCCACTGGGCAGTTTTCCAGCCATTCTGACCCAAGACTATAGCACTGCCTGTGGTTGTTGGGACCCAAGTGCAGGACCCAGCACCTGGCCTTGTTGAACCTCATACAATTGGCCTCCGCCCATAATGCAGCCTGTCCAGATCCCTCTGCAGAGCCTTCTAGCCCTCCAGCAGATCGATGCCACCACTGCCTGTGAACTGACCGAGGGTGCACTTAATCAAGATTTCATTTTGGTGAATCCAGTGAATCAGTCTTTGATAAGTTTACATTTAGTTGTCTTCAATATATTTTTGTCTCTTGAAGAGTTTTAAAAGTATATTAAGTTTCTGAATTACTGTTTCTAGGCTTCATCCATACCCATAACAGCATAGAAACTAAAAAATTCTAATAATAACTTTAATCAATATTCAATAACTCTATTTTTTTCTTGTCATTCTGGAGTGATTCTTAGATGTTTCTGAATGCTTCAAGAACTCCAGTTCCAAGTTACTGTAGCAATGACTGTATACCATTGTATACTCATGATATCTTTGACTACACCAGATTTCTCAAAGTCCTGTCTAATCTCACCTTGAATGTTTCCAGGGATGGGGCATCAGCTCCAATCTGGGCAACCTGTTCCAATGTTTCACAGCTCTCATAAAAATTTGCTTTCTTTTACCTACTCTGACCTGACCTCTTGCAGTTTAAAAACATTGCCCCTTGTCCTATCACATTCTACAGGTTCTATTAAAAAGTGTCTCTCCATCTTTCTCCTTTTAAGTACTCAAAGGCCTCAATGAGCTCTCCCTGGAGCCATCTCTTCTCCAGGCTGACCAACCCCAAGCTCTCTCATCCCATCTTCATATGAGAGGTGCTTCAACCTCTGTTCAGCCTCATGTCCCTCCTGTGCACTTGCTCCAACAGGTCTGTGTCTTTCCCATACTAAGGACTCCAGAGCTGGATACAGCACTGCAGGTGGAGTCTCATCAGAGTGGAGTAGAGGGACAGAGTCATCTTCCTCAGCCTGCTGACCACGCTGCTTCTGATGGAGCCCAGGATTCACTTGGCTTTCTGGGATCCAAGCACACATTGCCAGGTCATGTCCTGCTTTTCATTCACCAGTAGCCCCAAGTCCTTCTCTACAAGGCTGCTCTTGAACTGGTCATCCCTCAGCCTGTGCTGATACTAGGGCTTGCCCCAAACCAGCTGCAGCACCTTGTACTTGGCCTCTCATGAGATTCCCATGGACACACTTCTTGAGCTTGTCCAGGTCCCTCTGACACACCTCTCAGGCATGTCAGCTGCACCACTCAGCTTGATGTCTGCAAAATTCCTGAGGGTGCACGAAATCCCACTATGTCATCAATGAAGGCAATAAATTGCACTGGTCCTAATACAGACCACTGAGAGACACCGCTCACCACTGATCTCCATCCAGACACTGAGACATTCTCCACTTACCCTCTGGATGCAACCATCCAACCAGTTCCTTACCCCTGAATAGTCCACCCATTAAATCCATACCTCTCTAATTTTGGCAGAAGGATGTTGTGGGTGGCCATGTCAAAGGTTTAGCAGCAGTCGAGGTAGATTACACCAGCAGCTCTTCACTTGTCCACTGATACACTCACTCCATTGTAGAAAGACACTAGTTTACTCAGGTTCCTCCCTGTCCTCCATTTGCCCCTATGTGTCTTGCTGACATTTGAACCTTTATGCTTCATCCTACTAAGCCATTCAGATTCTTGCAGATAGGAACAGATCTACAGCAGATAGGAACAGATTCTGGTTCTTCAAATGAATGGGTTTTGTCCACCTAGCAGAATACATGCAGTAGGCTTGGTCCAGCTCTGCTTTACTCCTTCTGAATTACTGTGCAAAGTAGTTGTAGAGTGTTTTATTAATAGCCCAGTGGCTTTCATTGAGGGCTCACTTAGCCATCTCTGCACTACTTCTCAGAGGCCCACTTAAGATGGTTCAGCAAATAATTCTCAAATGTCCTAAACTTCCTTCAGTGAAAAACTTTCAACAGCAAACCATTATCATAAAACTGGATCCATAAATTCCTTTGCAAAAAAATACAACAAATCAAACAAAAGAAGTGAGTTAGTCCTATGATATTTTTCAAATAAAACTATATCTTTAGGAACACAAAGATGTTTGTTACTTTATTTCTGAGCTCTCTACAATGACTTTTCGATATTGAGGTGTCCATAACAGTTCATTGTTGTGACAGACTCTAATATCTAATAGCCCTTTAACACCTCTGTGCACTCCAGTCTCCCATATCTTTTCATAGTAGGATCTATACATTCTCCCTGCCCCAAGGGCACTAACAAGTCTACAGTTCTCTTTTGCTCTTATTTTGCTTACTTTTTCTAGGAAGACAGCATGATTAATGTCTCCCTAGAAAATGTCAGGCAGCATTCCACTCTAAGTCAGCCAAACCAGTTCCCTTCTAGATTGATTAAATAAATCAGTCCTTCTATTACTACCAGCACTATTATTACTCATTAGTTGTACTGCAGGAACACTGCAGCACCTCAGTTCATCTTGTTAAGGCACTCCAGCAACATATAGCAAATAACTGAACCTGTTCTCATGGAAAAAAAAAAAGAGAAACAATGGATATGACTAATACATGAGAGGAAATGCAAACTAATAATGGGAAATATTTTATAACAAATTGATTGCAGAGGGGAAAAGAGAAACAATGAATGTAATTTTGGTGACAGGTAGGCAAGCTACTCATTATGTGTAATTACAAACAAATACTGTCTTTTTCAAAATATGAACATGCCAGTCTGGAAAAGGCAGTGCATCCTGGAGCAAAGGGAGAATCCCGTTTTTCTTCTCCAGGCAGGAAGGCTTATAGTAAAGCAGACACAGAACCTGCAACATTTGTAAATTCCTTCTGTCCTATATTGTGACTTTAATTACAAGATGTCCGTGCTCTCCCAGCTCTTCATAACCAGCTTGGTATTTTGATAGTGTGATCTCCCTAAGGGAATAAACAGACCCTTGAATCCTTAAAAGTCCCTGTTGAAACAGAACTTCACTGACATTACTTCTTTTCAGGAGTTCCCATTTTTTTCATATCCAATATCATCTGCCCTCTGGTGCATTCACATCCTGAACAGTGAGTATGGTCATAGTGCTCAAAGGGCAGTAATATTCTGAAAAACAATATTCAGAAAAGAAACCTCAAATGGCACTGTGTGGATGCAGCTTTCACTTTCTCCTTGGTGCCTCTAATGCAAGATGTTTACTTTGGCATATTTGAAAGACCACGCTGTTATTTGTCCTAAAAGTTGCTACAGATTGATTTGATAATCATGCCAAGTTCTTTCTGTTTCTTTCTGTCTTCAGTCCTAATAATTCAACTCATTTATCAATGGCAGTGAAGGAATGCAATGCCTCTTGCTGTGCAGCACTTGCAAAGTATGAATCAAAGAACTTTATCAATTTACTTGTCTAGAAAGTGCTATGAAACACTCAGCATGGTTCTTATATGTTGTGTTTCTGAATTCACACAATTGTAACTACTCTATTTTGCCCACTTTTCTTTCACTGTATTTTTCAGAGCAGTCCTTGACACAGACGCATTCAGCCTGCTGAGGATACCCTACCCTAATATCTGCACTGAAAAGCAGATCACCAGAAACAGAAAGGTTAGCTTCAATCCTTTGTCAATTATAAACTTATATTCTGTTGTAAAGAAAATAAGTTTGAGGAACACTCAGAACTGTACGATCTAAATCTACCTGCACCTATTTCCTGCAACATTTAACTGAATCTTCAGGTGAAATCATCATAAATGTAAATAGAAAGGATCAGTGTTCATCTGGAAAAACTCTGCTCATTTGCACATTGAAAGTGCATGGTTACCATTTGCATGCACTTTCAAACCTCACAGTTCCTTGAAGAATGACTCTTTATATTGCATTGGACACAATCTGAACGAGTGTGACTCATTTGCCTGCGCTTGAGATCTTGACATATCACAACACAAGAGCTCCTAATCTAGAGTCAATATACAGTTCATTTGGAATAGGAAATCAGTTTGCCATGCAACAAACTTAATAGGAGGTGTGGATAAACTCTGAAGTGTCTGAAAGACCCACAGAAAATAGCACTTGATCAACAAGGGCAGGTGATCAGAAAGAAGGTGTGCAAAAATGAACCACTAACACTGGAGCTGTATTCATGGAATTTGATGTCAGAAGGACATCATTATTGTTTAAGTTAATCATAATAGAAAAGAGTTGGTTTAACACATGGCAAAATGATGCAGCTGGCAAGGCAGCAAATGCACTTCTATAATTTGGCTGCCTTTTTATAGGAACTGCATCTTACAAACCTGTGTAGCAACACAAATTCTGCTCTGCAGCTGTGGTAAAATCTACAGCAAATACTTTTTTATTTTCTTTGCAGCTTCAACAAAACTAAAAAACTGAGAGAAAGATTGTAAATAATGCATAATTGTCTTTATTTTGGTTCTTATCTTATAAATACTTTACCTTATTTATCAAATAGAGGTAATGGATTTTTTCTCTATTCCCTTTTAAGTCTGTATGTTCATAAAATTGCAAGTTTTATTGCAAGGATACAAGTTTTACAATCCCCTTATTTTTACAGTGATTAGTATGCATTTAATCATAAGTATTTGTTAATTTTTTCCTTCCAGTCCTACTTCAGTGCTGAAGAATCTCATGTACTGATATACAGTTGGGTCCACTACAAACCAGTAAACAGAGCACTCATATATTTTGATCATTTTAGTCTCAGTAAAGCGAAAATATAAATTCATACTAAAGTATACATATCTTAGGCAGCAAGACAGCTGTTGTGTTAAAGTACAATGTCCCATAGGATAAGGATTGCCACAGCCCCTGGGTCCTTTGAGGAAATTCTCTCTCTTCACAATTTCAGACTGTGCCTATTAATGCTACAAATGTCCTGTTTTCATCCTTCCTGTTGCAGTCTGTTCATACTTTCTCCTGCAAATAAAGCATACCCTGTAATCCGTTTCTTGAGCAGAAGTAAAAGCAATATATTCAAGCCCTGTAACATCCTAGTTTCTTTGATCACAGCTGGGTGGCAATATAGACTAAAAAGACTAATGACTTAGAATGAAAAAATATTCCCCACACATTCAAACACATTTACCTACCATTTGTACACCTTCCTTAAGTAACATGAAGAAATTCATACAGTCTTTTTGGATAAAACAGGAGTTAAAAGCAGTGGGTACCAGATAATTGTGATACTAATTACCTGTGATTTTCTTTCAAGCTTTTGTTTACCTCAGCTATTTGGATTGCACTTTATCATTAGACTGCCTTTTCTTTTCATGGGTATACTTACATTGTGGGCTCTGTAAACCAATTATAACAATGCTTTTGAAAATCATTTAGTCTTTAAGTCTATGAGGCAACAAGGACCATGATACAAGATTCTTTTCCTGTCATCAAAGCATGTCCTCTTCCTACCAGTCTGTAGAATTCATCTCTCATTAGTTTTTCCCTCTGGCTTTGAATTCTTGTACACACAGTAGCTTGATTTATCTCCAACAAAAGTGATAGAAAGTACACCCTAACAGAGACCCTCCAGACTTTGGAGGGGTCAGTTTACCACAACTATTTTTTTCTAAAGTTTTCTAATCTCAAGGTTATGATGCAAGAAATGTCTCACAGCATTAGTGGCAAAGTCCAACATTTGGCCTTCTGATTTCTGAAAGACGCAGAAATCAGACATAAAAAAGATACACACTCTGGTAAAGCCAGGTTACAGTTCAAATATGGCTCTGCATCTTGTGTTTCCTATTGCTTTCTCCAGTGGGACCCTTCAATGTGATATGGAAAGTCAGAACACTGTCAATGTGGTGTAAAAGGACAGTGTAAGAGAATTTTCATGTCAATACTTCTGGCAATGAACACAGGAAAGCAATAGTAACATTATGTAAACTGTGATAATTTCTAAATACTTCTAAAATCCTTAGTCATTATAACAGTCAGTCTTTTGTACACAGAATTTGTTCATCAAAAAGAGGAGACAATAAACTGAATCAAAAGCTTCAAAATGTACTAAAAATGTAGCAGCCATCAAATACAATGTGAGACAATGGGAGAGGAAGAGGGGTTCAGCAAAGCTGGTTGCTATTCAAGGATCACTTCCTCCAGGCTCAGGGAAGATCCACCCCAACAATTTAGAAACCAAGCAAAGGTGGCAGGTGGCCGGTAGAGGTGAGAAAGGAACTCCTGAGTGAACGCAGACATAAAAAGAAGTGTACAAGAGGTGGAAGCAAGGGTGGGTTAGGATGCCAAGGCCAAACCAGAGTTGAATCTGGTGAGGGATATGCAGAGCAACAAGAAAGGTTTCCACAAGTACATTTTCAGCACAAGAAGAACTAGGAAAAACAGGGCCCCACTGCTGAATGAGGCAGAGGAACTGATGACAAAGTACATGAGAAAGGATGAAGTTCTCAATGTCTCTGCCTCATTCTCTACTGGTGAGCCCAGTCTTTAGGAATCCCAGGCATCCCAGGCCAGATGAAAAGTCTGAGACCCGGGGAAGACATACCTTCAGAAGAGGAGGATCAGATGAGGGAACCATTGAACAAACTGGACGTACAGAAGTCCATAGGGCCAATGGGCTGTCCCCACAAGTACTGAAGGGGCCAGCGGATGTCACTGCAAGGCTACCCTTGATTATCTCTGAAAGGTTAGGGCAGCTGGAAGAGGTTCCTAAAGACAGGAAGAGAACAAATGACACTTATCTTCACAAAGAGTACTGAGAGAGGTTTGGAGAACTACAGGCCAGTCAGGCTGGCCTGTAACCCCAATAAGATGATGGAGGAAATAATCCTGAAAAACATTTCCAAACTCATGAAGGACAAATCCATGCTGACTGGGACTAGTCAGCATGGATTTACAAAGGGGAAGTCATGGTTAGCCAACCTGATAGTAACCCAGCTTGATGGATGAGGCAAGAGAAGTGAATGTTGTTTAGCTCAATTTTCATATGGCTGTTGATGCTGACTGTCTCCCTTAATATCCTCATCAACAACCTGACAAAGTACAGGCTAGACAAACAAACAGAAAGACGGATTAAAAACTGGTTGAACAGCCAGGTCCAGAGGGTTGTGATCAGCTGCAAGAAGTCCAGTTGGAAGCAAGTCGCCAGTGGTGTGCTCCAGAAGTGAATGCAGGGGCCTATGCTTCTTTAATGACCTGGGTGGTGGGACAGAGTGCACCTTCAAAGAGTCCAAATATAATACAAAACTGGGAGGACTGGCAGATTGGTGTGCTGTCAGAATAGACTGGATACATTGGATGAGAGTGACCTCCTGAAGTTCAGAAGAGGGAAGAGCAAAGTCCTTCGCCTGGGGAGGAATAAGGCAGTGAATCAGTTCGTGCTGACAAGGCAGACAAGGACTTGGGGTTGCAGCAGACAACAGTGCTGACCATGAGGCAGGAAATGTGTTGTGGCAAAAAAAGTCAGCAGCTTCTAGGGCTGCATTAGGAAAAGTGCTTCCAGGAGGTGGAGGTCCACTCAGGGATGGTGAGGCCAGATCTGGAGTACGGAGTCCAGTGCTTCCCAGTACAGGACAGATATGAACTTACCAGAGTGAGCCAGAGCAGGGCCACAAAATTGATTAAGGGAATGGAACTTGTTTCATAACAGGAGAGGCTGAGAAAGATGGACTGTTCAGCATGGAGAAGAGATGCCTCAGGGAAATCTCATCAATAAATAAATATAAATGCCTGGTGAAAGGGAATGAAGAAGAAGCAGTCAGACTTTGCACACTTGTGCCCACTGATAAGACAAGAGGTAATGGGCACAAATTAAAAAACATGAACTTCCATTTGCTTTTGCGCACTCGGCTTGAACAGTGGGATTTGACTTGATCTAAGGAGATTCTTTCCAAACTAAACAATTCTGTGATTCTTTGACAAAACAGCAATGAAAAATCAACTAATTTATCCTAAAGTGATGCTGTTCATAAATCAAGACACAGTAAAACATGCTGAATGCCTCATTCTCAGGAAATAAAATAATAATTTGGTCTTACAGAAAACCTAGTATTGCAAATGACTGGAAGAAAAGCACAGTGTTTCTACAGAAACACTATGTAGCTCTGGAAACCAAAATCCTCTGTAGAATTATGAGTATCAGTCATTTTGAATTATATTAGAATACATTATTGTGAGGAAAGATAGCAGAGTTCTAAATCAAAGGAAATACAAATTCTGCTCTCTTTTAAAAGCCCTGCTTTTCTCATTAAGAAAGCCTTAAGAAAATTCAAAGCTTTCAGAACTTACTATTATTGAAGCACAAGATATCTAATGGTAACTGCCAAATTAAGATGGTCAGGTTGAACAGTCTGGTAAAAAAAGAACACATTTTTAATATATCATACCTCCTATGATGTTTATCCTATTTAAGCAAAGAGAAAAAAAATTCTGATTTTTGAACTGGGAATGTAGTCCATGCCTTCTGATTCTGTTTACTCTGTTTCTTGATATAAGTTTTAGAACAGGCATCCCTGTATAATGTCTGATAAATGAGGCTTGAGATCCTGTGTACATTCTTAGGAGTCACTACAGTGCAAATAAATAGCACGGAGGGCACAAGGTGAAAAAGAGATAGAAAAAAAAAAAGAAATTAATTTAAAGTATAGTCTCTGTTTCTGGTTGGAAAAGGAATGGAAGGTTGTTGCCTGAGCTTCAGGAGAGTCATAGCATGCTGGAAAATCTGGCTAGACTATGGATCCCCAAAGCCATGAATCAGAAGGCCAAAATTATCTTTTTCTCTCATTTCCAAAAGAGAAAAAAATCTGTTGGTTATGAGGTCAGGCAGAAGAAGGCAGGGTTTGGCTGCCTCAGCACTGATGTCTGGTACTATAGTAGACACTGTAAGGTAACTAAAATACTAGTATGTATGAAATATAAAGGAAAATATTCAGGGAGCGCAGGAGCCCATCCAGATGAGAAAGAAATCATTTAGGGGCACATACCATTGCATTGTTCACAGTTACAGACCTTCAAAAGATAATACAAAGCTCCCTAGATTTCAGTATGCAGTCACAGAGAAATAATCATCTGAGAAAGCAGCATACACTCACATTAACTTTGTGCCCAAACTAAAAGCTAATCCATAGCAGTGGACAAGATAATGACTGATCAAGATGTTAGAAAAATTCTCACATGCAATCTATGGATTCTGGAAAAAAACCCTATGGATTAGGACAGAATTATTTAAGCCACTAATTATTAGTATGACTGCAACCTCGGCAAAAGATCTGCCAATAATAGAACAGAAAAAGTCTGAGTTTGTGATCCTACTGGCAGAATTATTGTTGAAAATTCACAAGTTAAGGTATATACATTACAATGAACTGTAGAACTCTCAGATGGGTTTGTTTCCATACTTCCTTTCATCCAAAATTATAAAATAAGAATAAAACCGTCCACTTCCATAGCACAGTATAATGAATAAAAAAGCTGAAAGTTATTTTTACTTGAAGAGGAAATATGCCTCTCCCAGTCTGAAATCACTGCTCTCTGAGAATAAATAGTATTCTAGAACCAGTGATGTCTGAGCATGATCTATGCAATCCAAAGCAACCAAGTTTGCCAAACACTTCACAGCTAACTAGCTACGATTCCTAAAAGCATCAGAAAATAGAATGAAAATAAGGGAATGTAAGAACACCAAAAAAGTCACACAACCCTAACTGCAGTACTATCTTCTTAATCAAAATTAGTTATGTGTAACTCATCTAAAAAAACAGTAACTTCCAAGGCAGGAAACCTTCTCCTTCATAAACTGCTGTTTAGAAAAACCCCACTTAGATCTCAAAATAAAATGCGCATAAATACGCTGTCAATAATCTGGCTTCAGGGTTCTCTGAGAGGTTGCAGTTTTTTACTGGTAAACCAAATAAACAACACTTGAATAATTACTCTTAGAAAAATGTCATGCTTTTCAAACAGATGTTAAGGACATAACACTTCCTGTTCCCCCACATTCAAAACTGTATTCAAAAAGCAGTCTTTTCAAAAAGAAAACAGCAAGTCAAGGAATCAAAATTCTATTAAATAACATCTTTCACTTTCTGAGACATTGTTTTGACAAGCTTCTCTATATCATTTCATTAGCAGCAGCATTTTTAAAGAAAGAAATGTCACATTAAGTAATAGGACTACATATTCAAGCCACCTGTGTATTTTCTTCTACACTAATTTCTCTAGATGGTGGAAAGTATCACATTGATGTGAAAAAGGTTTCCCGAGTTTAAGATTCAGTTCACTTAGCTTTAGACATATAATGTACAGTTTTCTATGTAAACAAGGCATTGTAATTCTCCTTTATAGTCACTGGACAGAAATAAGGACTTTGAAGGCAATTTTCAACAACTCATTTTAGTTATAAACATAGGAAGAGACTAATGGGGCCTAGAATGCTTATTTCTGTTCACAGACAGAAAGTCAGAAATTTCGGCTATGTAGACAACAACTATGTAGATCTTTCCAGGTCTTAAAACTTAGTTTAACTTCATTTGACCTAAAATCATAGAAAAGCAGCACGATTTATAACCAGATTTTTAGGAATTTGTTGCATACCTAAATGGCATCTTCACAGAGTAGGTAGACAAAACAATTCCTTCTCTAACTGGGGACCAAGGACAAATGATCCAAATTTCAGGCCCAAGAGCATAACAACAGCGGACTGAAGAGAGAAAACCAAGAAGGATGAGACTTCATAAGCTAAAGCTATAATTGGACCATTAGCTCCAATATGCTAATCGACCACAACTTATAGAAGTGTGAGACCCTGTGACAGGTCTCCCATTTTGTTTCTGGCACACCAGGTGGGACACAAATCCACAATCCCTGGCTTAGGAAGCCAATGCCTTATCCATTGCGCCACTGGGACCTGTCAGGTCTGAGGGTTCATGTCCTTGTGTGGTCACCAGAAACTGATGCCTTGTCAAGGCTGACCATGAACAGAGACTAGACAGAGTTAAAGAATAAAGTAGGTATTTATTAGGAGGCCTCAATGGATACACCTTGAGCAGTACAAGAGCCCAGCCAGGGCTACACCCAAGATGAACCCAAAATGGTCACAAAATGGATGACCAGTCATGGGGTCATCCCATCCACACTAATTGTCCAATTATAACTTTAGGGTATGAAGTCTCATCCTTCTTGTTTTTCTCTCTTCAGTCCACTGTTGTTATGCTCTTGGGCCTGAAATTTGGATTATTTGTCCTTGGTCCCCAGCTAGAGAAGGAATTGTTTTGTCTACCTACTCTGTGAAGAGAACTTACTATTCCATAATATGAAGCTCAGAACTACACATGAAAGCAGTACAGAATCTGAGAAATACAAAACCTAAAACCTGAGGCATCATCTTCCCTAAACTATGCACATACCAAACATGTACCAACAATAACTACCTTTCCAGACAGTGAGACGGATGCAGAATTATAAGCCTGAGTGCACACTAAAAATGATAGAAGGTATTTCCAAATTCACCATTTGTATAACAACATGTCAAGTTTCATAACTAAGAAAAATAACCTACTAGACTCTGAAAAATTACAGAAGGCAGAAGCAGAAACATTCACAGGTTTGGCTCCATGTGGCAGTAACAGATGACTGGCCATGTGGCTGGAAGTGCTCTTGGAAAAAAAAAAAAAAGTAACATTCACTTCCCAAAACTCTAGGAAAGGACAGCAATGTTGTGAATCTGTTTAGACAGCACTCTCTAATGCTGCAAATATGGTTACTCTCTTTGCACTGATAAAGAATTCAACACCTCACAAGGACACATACTTTTTTTTTCCCCCAAGGGTTTGGAAAAATTCAAGAAGAACATAAAAAAAAAATTATCAGCATGTCAGTTGGTGCTTTGATCTATGGAATTCCTTTCAGCAGAAAACTCAGTAGGAAAAACTCTTTGCACTCTATAACAAGAACCATCAAAGCAGCTTAATTTTAAATGGTCAGAACTGGCTGATTTTTAGCACAAAGATGCTAAAATGCAACAACGACATTTACAATGTTTCTAAACAAATAAACTATTATTTCAATAATATATTTTAAAATGTATTAAATACCTAATTTTCAGACATGGTATTGCTTAAAAGCCATATAAAAAATTCTAATATCCCACTGATTCTGAAAATCTGAATGCAACCCCTCTGATTTCAATGCAACTCTAATAGTCATTTTGTAAAATAATCAATGACATGTGTTGAACCATACTGGAAAACAGCATAAAAATGCAAACCACCTTTTCATTACAAGATATTAACAGAAACATTAGTTTGCTTATATTTATTTTTCTCTGTCAAGAGAAGGCAAGATGAAATTGCATTAAACTACTTTTAGCTAAAGTGAATAAGAAGAACAATCTGTGAATGAAGAATGTATATGAATAATTAATTCCATGGCCACTGAGTTATTGAATCCCAGACATAAGAATTATTGGATGAGATGACTTGTTAACCAAGCCAAGACTGTTTCTTTCGTATTCCATGCACAACAAACAGGAAATGGTCACTGCTGCAACAGCCGATGATAAAGGATAGATAAACAAATGAGAATATAATTAATAGTATGTCAAATTTCTGTGTCTGGAAATTAATCCAAATAGTTTGCTGAAAAGTGTATGAAGCCTATGACAAATTTCAGAGTTGAGTCCCGAATTCATGAGTTCCAAGAAACACCTTTTTTCTCTAATTCTTAAATTTAGGATCATAAATTTGGCCTAGATAGTTTCTTTTTTTTGCAGTGACCATACATAAGATGGCCAAAAATCCATTGGTCTCAAGCATCCTCAGATACTTCAGGTGATCTGTTATCCTATTGAGTAGCTACATTGACATAAGTGCAAGGTTTCAGAAGGAAGCATGAAATGTTTCAGAAAAATTGCTATCATGCAAGTGTGGCTAGCCCCATCTGACTGGCCTATATACTCTGTAGAAATAGGAATTTTGGGAGTTGGAGAAATGAAACTAAGAAAATCTTGGACATCACCACTGGTGAAGTCCCAGATGACTGGAAGCTGTCCAACGTGACGCCCACACGCAAAAAAAGGTGGGAAGGAGGATTCTGGTAACTACAGGTCATTTAGCCTGACCTCAGTACCTGGTAAGATGATGGAACAGTTTATATTGAGTGTCCTCACACAGCACTTACAGGGTGGCCAGGGTATCAGACCCAGCCAGCATGGATTTATGAGGGGTAGGTCATGTTTGACCAGCCTGGTCTCCTTTTATGATCAGGTGACCTGGCTGGTGGATGCAGGAAAGGCTGTGGATGTTGTCTATTTGAATTTCAGCAAGGCCTTTGACACTGTTTCTCACTGCACACTCCTGGAAAAGCTGGCAGCCCATGGCTTGGACAGGAGCACTCTGTGCTGGGTTAGGAACTGGCTGGATGACTGGGCCCAGAGAGTGGTGGTGAACAGTGCTGCATCCAGCTGGGGGCCAGTCACCAGTGGTGTCCCTCAGGGGTCTGTGCTGGGGCCAGTTCTGTTCAATATCTTTATTGATAACATGGATGAGGGGATTGAGTCTTTCACTAGTAAATTTGCAGACAACACTAACCTGGGAGCGTATGTCAATCTGTTGGAAGGTAAGAGGGCTCTGCAGACAGACCTGGAATGGTTGATAGATGGGCAGAGTCCAATAGGATGAAGTTTAATAAATCCAAGTGCTGAGTCCTGCATTTTGGCCACAATAACCCCCTCCAGCGTTACAGGCTGGGGATAGTGTGGCTGGACAGTGCCCAGGCAGAAAGGGACCTGGGGGCACTGGTGACAGCCGGCTGAACATGAGCCAGCAGTGTGCCCTGGTGGCCAAGAAGGCCAAGGACATCCTGGCCTGTCTCAGGAACAGTGTGGCCAGCAGGAGCAGGGAGGTCACCCTTCCCCTGTACCCAGCACCTTCAGTGCTGTGTCCAGTTCTGGCCCCTCAGTTTGGGAAGGACCTTGAGACACTCGAGCACATCCAGAGGAGGCAACGAGGCTGGGGAGGGGCTTGGAACACAAACCCTGTGAGGAACGACTGAGGGAGCTGGGGGTGTTTAGCCTGGAGAAAAGGAGGCTCAGGGGTGACCTTATCACTCCCTACAACTGCCTGAAAGGAGGCTGTAGCCAGGTGGGGTTGGTCTCTTTCACCAGGCAGCAACTGACAGAATGAGAAGACACAGCCTCAAGCTGGGCCAAGGAATATGTAGGTTGGATATTAGGAAAAAGTTTTTTATTGAAAGAGTGATAAAGTATTGGAATGGTTTGCCTGGGAAGGTGGTGGAGTCACCATCTCTGGATGTGTTTAATAAAAGACCGGATGTGGCACTTGGTGCCACATGGTTTAGTTGAGGTGTTAGGGCATGGGCTGGACTCGATGATCTTGAAGGTCTCTTCCAAACCAGTGATTATGTGATTCTGTGATT
This sequence comes from Molothrus ater, assembly GCF_012460135.2. Classification (NCBI taxonomy): domain Eukaryota; kingdom Metazoa; phylum Chordata; class Aves; order Passeriformes; family Icteridae; genus Molothrus; species Molothrus ater. The sequence goes on along the minus strand of NC_050479.2, from coordinate 79,406,908 downwards.
TACCCAAAAATCACATCATTGAGGTCTATCTGCTTGTTGAAGAAAACCTCCTGAAACCTACTGTTTCAGTCGGTAGAATCTAGACTGGCTATAAAGATGATTAAAACTAGCCTTTAAAGATCATTATGACTTTGAGAGAAGTAGGTAAGGTAGAAGGTTCTTTATAATACTGTGAATTGAGTGGGGGAAGCTATTTTTAGTCCTCAATTTTATATTTGGGTTCTCAATTTAAACTACTGGGAATGTGGAGAGCTGAAAATATTGCTTTAATATCTCCCCAGCTGTGAACTTTCTCTGATAAGATGGAAAATACTAATATCACCTTATATGTACGCAGCTGCCTTTGTCCCAGAGGATCCTAGGACATCAACAAGCTATTCATAAAGAAAAGTATATTCACTCAATCATAGATTGCAGCAATCAGGTAATAGTCAGGAATACAAAAGAAGTAAAAAAAGGAGAATAAACAAGGACATTTTGAGCACTGATCTCACACAAATCCCTTTGCTTATAGCTCACGATTAGACAACCCTGTAAGATAATAATTATTCAACAATTGAATTTGGAAAGTAAGCAGCATCAGAAAGGGAAAAAAATTGAGCCTTTCCTGGGATGTAGAGGATGCAGAATACAGCATTTCTAGTCAAAGGTAAATTTTTAGCTCAGTGTTCCTAAACATGTACAAAGATGTGCAAGATAACTATGGAGGATAGGAAAGTTTCAGAGATGGAACTGGAATTGTTTTAAGGCAGAGGAAGAATATTCAAGATTGTGAAAAAATCACTATAGAACAAATCCATGGTGCCTCTAACATTACTTAATAACCATACCATTTAACAACAAGGTAATAAACATGTTATTTAGTAGTTGGTAATAAGTAAATAGTAATTAATAACTAATAATAATTTAGTTATTAGTAATAACCATGTTATTTAGTTATTTAGTTATTTAGTTATTTAGAAAAAAATAAGTTCCTAATGAACCAAGATCTTTTCTGCAGACAACTGTTCACAGTACATCTGGTTTTATGCACCATTATGAGAGTGGCTAACCAAGTTCTGGAAATCCCATTCAAATGTTCTTCATCAGAACAGGTGCAAAAGTTTGAGAGGAGGATTGATTCTTCATTTAGTGTTTGTTCAGTTCCCTGTTTCAGATAACCTGTAAGCCTTTCCTGCTCCAGTAGCAAGGCAGTGTTCCATGTACAGCAGTGTGCTTATATCCCCAATGGACTTGACAATTAAGTAACACATGTACATCATAAAATTGCACCAAAAAGCATAAACACTATGTAATGGATATGATTTCTCCTTCTAATGTTCCTTTGCCCAGCATCAGTGTATGTACAGCTAGCAACTAGCATCCCAAACAGCTCCCAATACACAAAGGTAATTTGGGTCCTTGCTGGCATTCATATCATTCCTCTCACTTTAAGAACTACTGTTGTCCAACTCCCTTCCTCATGTGCTCTGCACCTCCCTTGTCTTTCATCTACCTAATCCTTCCTCAGCCTCCCTCAACTCCTCCCTTAATCCTGGTGTTTCTCATGCACCACACTTATATCTGTAAGGACTGCTGGAAGACCATCTTCATCCTCAAGTATTGTGTTTCAGATAGGAGGAAGAAAGCAGAAGATAAATATAATTGCCCAAAGGCCAGAGACACAATTAAAACCAGGGCTGATTTCTATCCTACTTTCTTGTTTACCACTTTACAGCAATGGTAGCAGGTGTAAAGGTCTAAAGTATGCATATACACAAAAAAAAGTACACAGAAAATCCTGATCTAATTGCTATTTCCTAGAAAGAGCAATGGAAAAGGTAACTTGTCGGAGGTTGAAGTCCATGACATTCAACACTCATGTTTCGTGTTTCCTTGTTCCAAAAACAGGCTCAACCCTGGCAAATTATTCATGAGAAAAAATTTGAAAATGTCCAGTAGCCTGAGGAAACCATTCCTTGGATATACACTTTGCTGTTGGTATCTTCATTGCTTTGCCTTAAGACCTGATGGAGGTCAGGCTGAAGCTAGCAAGTAGCAGAAGAAGGCAGGTTTGAAAGACCTAGTAAGGAAAAATACAGCCCCCACCCCAGCTGGCTCAGCCTAGCTGGGCAGGGAGGTCAGCAAGGGTAGCTGCTCTGAGGAGAACTCTGCCTTATGCCCCAGAAATGCCAATCAGAAACTTGGCCAAGCAACCCCCAAGCCATGAAGGGGCAAAGGCTTGAGTCAACTGTAGCATTTTTCTTGCCACACGTACTGTGTTGGAAAATGGAATACTTCAAGAATACTTCTCCAAGAATCTTTTACTCTAGACAGTCAAACACTCAAAACAAGTATAAGATTCAGACATCTGTGTTTGTGAATGCTTGCATAGCCAAGTGTCTGTGTTTTTCTCCATGAGTCCTGCACAATTTTTCCCCACTACTTTGATTAGCTACCCTAAATAAAAAACAAACTGACCATGGCTTATATCTGTCTGGCCAGTTAACCTTTTGGATAATAGCAGAGTGCTTATAATATAATAATTAGTTACGCCTGCAATAAAGTTGCAATGTAGTCTTACGAGATGGTGGTGTTCGGGTTGGGAGAGAAAGTCAAGGATTAAGGCTCCACCCTTAGAAGTAATTGGGTAACTCTGATGAACAATCCTCATTTTTAGCTTGTAGAAGATGTAGAGTATTTCTGTTAGCTTGAATTTTCTAGGAAAGCTTTGCTTGCTTTTGCTTTTTTTACCAGGAAGGTGAAGCAAAGTTTCCATTGCTGCTGGTGGTGTTATGCATTTGGATGCAGTTGGTCCTGCAAGGAGCACTCACACTAACCCAGGTCTCATCACTGTGAGCTGCCAACTGCTAAGCACAACAGGATGTTCAAGCCGATGCAGTATTTGCTCAGCCCAGACTCAGCCTTGAGCATGTAAATGCTCAGAGCAAGTGTCTGCAGAAGGCAGAGACAGCAAGCACTATGATTAGAATTATGGCTCTCAAGGTCAGAAGGGTGAGTTTTGATGTTAGGTTGATAAAAAGCTCTTTTCTGTTTCTAGAGAAAAGCAAAATAATGACAAAGCCAGTATCCTATGCGCCTCCCTCTGAATCCTCAGCCAAATATCTCTTTACAGTCAAGTTAAATGGGGGCTCTACTTTTCCAGGCAAGCCAAATAGCTCAGGCCTCATCATGCACTTCTATGGAAGATAACACAGCAATACTTTTTAATTGCTCTACCACTGTACCCCAATACTAAATCTGAAAATCATGATATTCAGTTAATTAGAAAACTAAACAGGGACTCCAAAGACAAATAAAATTAGTTAAGGCAGAGCACCTGATCACTCAAGCATAACCTGAAAATATCATCTTAATATAACCAATATAGCACTGTATTCTATATGAATACATTCTTATGCAAGTGAGCAATTTGAACTCCCATAACATCTACTCAATTGCTATCTCTGAAACCCCAAATGACAACTTAAATGTCAGCACTGTTAATTATTTCTCTACAAGGAATTTCAACAGAACTTTCACTTAATGTCCTTGATTCAAAAAATAAAAACTTAAATCTATGCAACATTACAAAACTTCCAATTATACACTCTTCCATCATTAAATTTCAATATGACCAAAAGTAGCTTGTACAATTGTAAGCACATTTGTGCCATTGAAAACTAAAACTGTCAAACTATCACAAAATAATTTACATTCAGGATGAAAACAAACCAATTTTTTTCCTGTAATCCTCTCAGACAATAAAAAGTCAAATTTATGCTTCTAGAGTGTTTATTTTTTTTCTATAACTTGCCTATCTTAACCAGAATATTTTTTAATAAATTCTTATGTCACTATGGCACAATATAGAAACTGAGGCAACTGTGACAGGATATAAAGCCACAGATGAAACGTACAGTCTCAAGTTTAACAGTCTTTTTTTTAATTGCAGACAAGATCACAGACAAGATCTGATAAGTAAAAACAAGTTAACCAAGAAGTATTTTTGTCTATAGAGCTAGAAACCATCTCCATGCTGCCAAACCATAATATATTTTTATATTTTTATGCTTCAGTAGGAATAACTACAAAGAGAAGACTATGCCATACTGAAAGATGTTGCAGTAATTCTAAACGCTATTATGAGTTTCCAAAGAAATATTAGAAGCAAGCTTTAAACAAGTGATTGCTATTTTGTGTGGAAAATATCTAGCACTATACAGATAAAATTCAACAAAGATCTTAGGTCAAAACAACCTCATGCAATGCCGCAGGCTAGGGTCAGAATGGCTGGGAAGCTGTCCAGTGGAAAAGGACCTGGGGGTGCTGGTCAATGAGTGGCTGAACATGAGCCAGCAGAGTGCCCAGGTGGCCCAGAAGGCCAGTGGCATCCTGGCCTGGATCAGCAATGGTGTGGCCAGCAGGACCAGGGCAGGGATTGTCCCCCTGTACTCAGCACTGGCGAGGCTACACCTCAAATCCTGTGCTCAGTTCTGGGCCCCTCTCTGTAAGAGAGACATTGTGGGGCTGGAGCGTGTCCAGAGAAGGGTAACGGAGCTGGGGAAGGCTCTGGAGCACAAGTCTGGTGAGGAACAGCTGAGGGAGCTGGGGGTGTTCAGCCTGGAGAAAAGGAGAATCAGGAGGGACTTTATTGCTCTCTACAACCATCTGAAAGGAGGCTGTAGCCAGGTAGGGTTCAGTCTCTTCACCCAAATAACAAAGGATAGGACAGGAGGAAATGGCCTCAAAGTTGCACCAGGTGAGGTTTACATCCTAAACCTCACCTAGTGCAACTTTGAGGCCATTTCCTACATTAGGGAAAATTTCCTCACTTAAAGCCTTGTCAAGTACTGGAACAGGATGCCCAGGGAAATGGTGGGGTCACCATCCCTGGACGTACGTATGAGATGTGTAGATATGGTGCTTGGGGCCATGGTTTAGTGATGGACTTGGCAGTGCTGGGGTAGAGATTGGACTCCATGATCTTAAAGGGTCTTTTCCAGTCTACATGATTCTACCATTATTTTTTGTCATCCTTAGGGACACAGAAAGACTAATTTGTAAGTGTCACAAAAACAGGCCTAATGGCACCTTTATCTCCTGTTTGCATCCTCCCAGAGCACTACCCTTAATTTTCAGGTTTCCTTTTACAGGATAAATTCTTAAAATTCTCCACTCCAAGGTTTCAGCCTCCAGTGTGACATATCAATTGGTTAACCTGGCAAATCCTACTAAATCCAAACTCTTCCTGTTCTTTCCTTCAGTGATTTCATAAGCAGCTTAAGAAAAGAGTCGTTTTCAGTTTAAACTAGAAACAAAATATTTAGAAACAGTACTCTTCATCTATGTCTGTATTATGTCAGGATTTAGCAGCTCCTGCCAGTAAATTAGTTAGGCACTTTCAAAATCTTCAGGCACATTTTATGCCTGTCTCATTTTCACAAGCAGAAATCCCTCTTGCAAAGTTTTTTTTTTTAATGTCATTCTTCTGTTATTGCTTACGTCTTAAGGATCTTTTTCATAGATTTTATTGTCTCTCAATGACTCCTGCATAGTTGTTGATGGATGGCTTATACTCAGCTATTCCTTTTCTTTTCTGTAAATTAAGTTGCAGTGTCCATATGCATTCAAGCTAACATGCAGAATGCAATTAATAAACTTTTATAGAGCTGCTATGAATCCATCACATAAATATCACTAAAATCGTGTGGTTTCTATGCTAAAGAAATGAGTCTGTTTCTCATGAGAATTATACTGAGCTTACTGGAACAAAATGTTCAATCAAATCTGTCATCTGAGATTGCAGAGTAAGTTCCAAATATATCCTGTAAATACAATCTGTATTTAAAGTTAAGTACACAAATGCACTTAGGTTTTACCTGCTATTACATATTGCACTACAAACCCAACACATATTGAAGAATTTAAGTGACAAATACCTAGGAAGGATAACTAGTCGGTATATAATAAATAAATATAATTCATATAATAATTTATCACTGAAATTATATCTAAATTATACTACTCCTTTAACACCACCACTTTTATCCTGCTCTGAAAATATTCTATATTGAATTGTGTATTATTGCTTTATTATTAGAAACTCTCACCTGCTAGGTACAGAATCCAACATTTTGACTTGTTAAATTCCATCCCATTAATCATTGCCCAATCTGAGATCCCTCTGCAAGGTAGCTTCCTAGGTAAAACCTAGCTCCTCTCATTTTTGTAAATAGATCAGTGTTGCACCTTGTCTTGTTTGACATTTCTTCACTCTCTGTTGTGCACCTGCCCTGATCTACTTTTTTTTCTTCCTGCAGAAATGCACTTAATGCTTTCCATGAATTTTAATCTAAAAGATTATTTGAAATTAGCTTTTTTTTTTTGGCTGACTGGCTGTCACAATTTGTAAAGCATGTTCTTTAAAGTCAACAAATAACAGTTATGAGTCTCACAAGACAAGCTCTAGTCAAGAGATTATGTGGATGAGCAAAAGCAAATAAAAAACGTCAGAAATTTGATATGGGAGTTTTTTAATATAGTGGGGGAGGTATTTGGATATACATAAGAGAGTTAGAAATACAACTCCAGCTAGTGGCAGTGGAATTCTCCTTCTAAAAAGGTTTGAAAATATAGAAGAGTAATTTAAAAATTATTCTTCTGTATATTTTTAAGTTGCTCCCCCCAATTCCATTTAGGCATGACAGATGGAAGTTAAATTTCTGAATAACTGATTACCACTGAGAGAGGGTAAGACAGGGAAGAAATTAAAATATATACACTGGGAATATGGCTGAAAAGTTAATTTCAACTGAACAGATGAAAAAATAGAAATTTGCTGGCAGTTGCATTAGAAATTACTTTTAGTACATAATACTTCAGATCATCTCAAAGCTCTGTATTTAAAATAAATAAACCCAAATTTCACTATTTAAAAAATCTTAGAACTATTTCAATTATAAGAAATTATATTTGAAACATTAACTCAATTACAGTATGTAAATAATGAAGTAAAGTGTAAGGAAGTATTAAAAGTGTAATGAAGAAAATGTTTTCAGGGCTCAGAGTGCAGCAACTGGTCCTACAGCTTTCTCCTGTCATCCTGACTGGCTTGGCTACAAGGGAAAACTCTTATTTTCTAGAATGAATAGGCAAACCTCATCAGGCAGTTCCTGTCACCTATGCTAGGTAACCCTGCCTTGGCCAGGGAGTTGGACAAAATGATCTCCAGAGAGATGATCTCCAGAGGTCCATTCCAGTCCTAATATTTCTGTCATTCTGTGATTTTCCTGAAACTCCGCATATAATTTTATTTTAGTCTCTTATTTAAAAAAATAAAAATAAAAATCATTTTTCAGAGCTTGAAACAGCATTTCTGCTGATATGAAAACCATCTGCCACAGCAGAGTATGTAGGAACCCAATGAAATAGATTATTCCTTAGAACTGATACTAAAGCTTCTGTTCACTTGGTTAATTTCAGTAAACATATTAAGAAGAATAAAGTTAAAGCTGGACATGTAGTGCACAGAAATAGACTAGTCCTGAAACTGCTCTGTGAAATTTCAAGACAATACACGCAAAGTGAATGGTACCATCCTGGTAGAAAACTTCACTGGTGTTTGAAGAAATTTAAAGTGCTACAAATTATTACTGCAAAGAGCTGAAATAGCTGTGATTCCTAAAAGCATTTTGTTGTTCAGTAAGACAGACTGAAGGCCACAAGAATGGAAAGGCATCAGGCCTAGGTCGTTTGCAAAATAATCTGATAATCATTCGATGGCCTTTGACAAAAGCATAGCTAGTCATTGAGGGAGGAAAGGGTAATGATAAGCCTTTTCATTATCTAGTAATAACAGAGTTTTAAGATGAAGGGGAAAAAAAAAAAGAAAAAAAAAAAAAAACACCTTGCCTACTGATTTCCGAAATTATGTAAAGGAGAAGTACATGTTCTTCACCCCGGGTGAAATTTTCCCGTAGTGAAAGTCACTCCAGCTTCCTTCGGATCGAAGGAGGGATGCGGGCAGTGACCGCGGGACGCCCGCGCCGCTCCCCTGCGCCCGTCGGGGCCGGTGCCCAGTCCCGGCCCTGCCCCGGCCCTGCCCCGGCCCAGCCCCGGCCCAGTCCCGGCCCTGTCTCTGCCCTGGGCCAGTCCCGGCCGCCTTCCCGCCTCACCCGCCGCCCTCCGCGTTACCGCGGCGACAGGCGGGCGCTGCGGCGGGACGGGCGCCGGGGCTGGCCTGGCTGCGGGGCTCGTATCGCGGCCACAGCGGGGGCGGCGGGAGCGGAGAGGGGAGCACGGCAGGTAACGGGAGCAGAGGGGGCGGCGGGGGAAGCCCGGGGGGTGCTGTCCGTGCCCCGGTCTCCTCAGGTGCCCGGCACACCGTGTGCTGGTGTCACCTCAGGTGTCGGTCTCCTATGGCTGGTCCTGTGGCAGCATCACCTCTGGTGCCTGGTCCTTTTTCAGCCAGTGCCCCTCTGGCAGCGTCACCTCCGGTGTGGGTCCCCTGTGGAGGCAGCGCCCCTTTGGCAGTGTCACCTCAAGTGCCTGCTCATTGTGTCATTGCCCGCACGTCTGTGGGTGCTGGGACCCTGCCCTTGAGAGCCCCACTGCTCTCCCCACCAGGAGTTAGGAATTAGGGCTGTTTCATGCTCCCCCGTCACCCATACTGTTCTTGTTTGCAGGCAGGCATGCCCCCAACACCCTTGTGTCCTGCTGGACCCACAGAACCGGGCCGGTCACAGCAATAGCCTTGTTCTGATGGTCCTGCCGAGGTATTTGAGGGCTGCGTGTCTCAGACTGCATCTGCCAGGCAAGGCAGTGACCAGACAACAGGAATTTGTGTTTGAGAGCAGCTACAGCCGGGGTGCAAGTTAATCACGATGTACAAAGGTACACATGTTTGATGAGTGCAGCCATGGATCTATGGCAAATTAAGATTCATGTGCTTCAGAGTGTCTTTGCAAATCGTTGACATCACACAACAGGGAATGATCCAAAACAAATTTCCGTATGGAGACCCAGGGCTAGGTTCAAGCTCAGCGCCACCTCTGGTGTCTCAGTGTTGCAGCAAGTGCAAGAATTGCTGTCAGAGCTGAGCTTACTCCCGAAGTTTTTGTCTCACCCATTCCAGCCTGTAATTAGAGCTGCACTCCCCTGTCCTTGTTGTTTTTAATGATAAAATTGCATAATATGAAAGGAAAGCACAGAACCATCCAGTTTGCCCTACTTGGTTATGTAAATGAATGCATTTAAGAATCTGAATTATTTGATTTTTGGTGTTTTAACAGGTTAAAACGACAATCAGTGGTATGGAGGAGGACTTAGAAGTGTTCCAGGAAGAAGCTGTGACTAAGTACGTGATGAGTTACTCTCTTGGGAGTTGAATATTTGACGGAATTGAACTATATATGTTTATTAAAAATGTGAAACTCAAAATATTAATGATTTTGGAAGCAAACTTGATTCTGTATTTCTTCTGTTTTCCATGCAAACTGGAGAAGTTGCTGATAATTAAGACATCTTGTTGCTTTGGCTAGTACTCTACTCACTGTTTCTGTTAGTTATTTTAATGTTTTAAATATTCATACCTGAACCAGAGGTGGGGGGGGAGAATAAAAGCTATGTAGAGTTTTTTTAAGAAACATTAAGAAACGTTATTTCAAACTTTTTTTTTTTTTGTAAAAGTACTTGGAGTTGCTAGGCTACAGCAATAAAAACTATATATCACAGCTCTTAAAACATTAAGAATCCTGAAAACAAGATTCATTGCTAAAGCCCTAGCCTTATTTTGCACAGATAATAACTACAACTGTTCCCCCGAAGTATTAAGTGCACTTTTCAAAAGAATACATAATCATTTTTTATTTTACATAATCCAAGTTTAATTCTTTTAATGTTAATCTGAAAAATATGTTAGTGTTTAGTTAATCTAAAAAATATGTTAGCACAGTCTTTCTAAAGAAATGAGAACATGAGTAAGATTTGATGTAGGAACTCATCCCATTCAGCAATTTTAAGGAACAAACAAACATAAGAAGTACTTCCCCACTTAATTACTTAAAACAGAATATTTATCCATCATAATTTTGTAAGTAAACTTACTAACTACTTTTCAAATAAACCAGTTTATTCTGCCATTATTACCAAGAAACAACACAACGTGATATGACACATATTAAGTGTAAAAGTATTTTGAAGCCATTTATTATATTGAACAATAGTTTTTGAGAAATAAAAGAATTAAAAGTATATCAAGGGAATCGCAGAAGTTAATAAATAGCCTAAAATACACTGTTAGGGAGCCCTAACTTTGATCAGATATCTAGATAAGTTAACCAAAAAAAAAACCACTCACAGAAGAAACTTTGGAATTAGAATATTTGAAGAGGAAACATTGGAATTAGAATATTTGAAGAGAAAAGCAGAAATGGAAGCCAATAAGTTAAAGTGACCTGCCAAGCCGTTAGAATCAAGCCAACTACAACAGTAACTTCTATCAAGCCATGGAAAGACATGCCAAGAATAACAGGAAACTGCCCAAATTAGGAAAAGCTTAAAATTTAACTAAGGAAGACCAAGAATTCCCGGAAGACTCCGCCTGTAATATGCATGTAATAATGATGTAATCCTTCTTCAAAATTGTATAAAAACCTGCTTTTGCTGTACATAATTCAGAAATCCATTTAGCGATTTCTCCAACGCGTTGCCAATAAATACCTCCTGCCTATAGACCTCAAATCCAGTCTCTGGGCAGCTTATTATCGCCTTTTGGGGCAAAATTCGGCATCAATTTCTTAAAATAAAAGGGGCATGATCTCTCATACCTTATTCTGGCCCAAGAAAGTTTTCAATGGGATTTAAAAGTGTTCTTTGAGGGAATTCTTTTTTCATATCATGGTTAGATGATTTGTAAAAGTAGCCATATAAAAACTTGAATTAGAAAACCCCAAAAGTATTGCTATTCTTTGACTACAAGTCAGAAGCCTATTTCAAAAATTCAGAATTCTGCCTTTCCTTTATTTTAATCAATATATGAAATTTCAGGCTATTTGCAGATGCATCTAGAAGAATTTGTCCCATCATAAACCATAATTCTTGCTAGCTAGTTAGTTCCATTAACTATACAAAAATGCTGGAAGAGTAGTTTAGGATACATCTTCACTGAAAGGAAACAATTTCAGTCTATGCTGACAGTATTCCAGGGATAATACAGTGCCTTTAAAACTTGGGAAAATGGCTGAGTAATGGTGGTGAAAATCATGACAATTACATTCCAGCTGCTAGGACTCATAAATCACAAATTGTCTATGCATAGATGTGTATGATTCAGTGTGGTTGAAAGTTGTTAAATGAGTTGGTTGTAGTTCTTATAATGGAACTTTGGGGTAGAAGATTCTATCAGAACTGGTTTGTATATTTCCTATTTTTAGAGCAAGGTTTGCAATAATTAAATTAATTAGTATTGACTGTAGAAGCTGTGGTAAATATCCAAGCCTAAGGAGTATACTATGTAAGATGGAATGTTTTACTTTTGTTTGCATAAATATGGCCACACTTACTTTCCTATTCGTGAGCAAATGTAAATAATGTGGGAAGAAGGTATAAATTCAAGACAGACAGTATGAACCAATCATTTCTTAAATAATCTGGTTTTAAGTAACAACTTTATTCTAGAGTGTATGGACAATACCGTTCTTTCTATCATTCATTTTTCTGTCTGTTAGGAAACAATCACAAAAATGCAGACCTGTACAAAACTCCAAAGCAATAGATAGATAAATAGAGCTAGAAAAGTCTAACCAGTGCAAAAATCCTTTGTGATAACAAAAAAGGCCTGGAGGTGGTGAAACTTTTTATCTGGATTTTTGCCTAAATTTGGAACCATTTTGTTTTACATGAAGATAAATAGTTATTAATGACAGTAGATCATGACTCATCTCTATTTTCACTTATATGGAGACAGAGCTTGCCTACACCACTTTAAAATGAGATAACTCTAAGTGTTTTGAGCTGTTTCAAAGTAAATGAACAAAAAGAAAAAAAGTAGATGCCACTTGCTGAAGTACAGGTCATTACTTCCCTGTGTGGCAAATCCATTCGCGGCATGCATTCAGCAAACTGGGAATGCTGAATCCACATGGGTAAAAAAACCCATGCATACTTCTTTGCTTATGGGAAAATTTCTTTTTGTGTGTTTGCTTACACATGTCTTACTAAAGAAACCATTGCATTCCATATCCAGTGATCAAAATAAATTCTCACAACTGTGGTGCCAAAAATTTGGCCATATTCTGAGGGAGCTAACGAGCACTCTTTCCAAAACACTGGTGGACTAAAGCAATAGTTATTGCAGCAAGTAGCACCTCTCTGCTAGTGAGTGGGGATAACTGCAGATCTGTCTTCAATACCAGAGCCTTGGTACAGAGTAGTTTTGGTAGTAGAACAGCAGTAGTAATCTGCAACTTCACATACAGATTTCCTTTTGCAGCTGCAAATGTGCTTAGAGGATCCAGGTAAGAAATTAAAGAAAATGAAGACAGACTGAGAAGCTCTTTCAGAAGGGGCTTTTCTTTCAACTGTTCCCTTTTATGTAATCATGACTCTAGATTCAAGAAGCATGGAAGAACTGTTAAGAGAAATTTTTTATTAGCAGCAAATGTGGAATTTGCCATGTGTGGGAAGATCTGAAAGAGGCAGGTGAAATTTAAGAGTGAAAGGTGTCAGCCATGATGGATCTGAAAGGGTAATCTGATGATCTAGGCTAAAAGTTGAATTCTTACTTGTATAACAATGTTTAGATTATCCATGTGACACAAGATAAAGCAAGCACCTGTTTCTGAAGGCTAAAATAAGACAGCTGAGTCATTGCTGGTGGTTCACCAAAGTGTTGCCATTAGGGGAGGGTGAAGTGCACAGGTCTTTACAGCAGTATCAAGGAAAAGGTAGTCCTGATGTAACAGGTAGACATGATAAAGCAGTATCACTTTATCTTCTGTTTTCAAAATCCCATTTTATATTCCACCCAGAGGCAGCAAAGTTTACCCATCATTAATGCTACTTTTGAGATGGGTTCCAGGCACTTAGGAGAGGGGTGTTTTTGTTTTGAGTGATATACATCACTTGCTTGCATTTCGGTTATTGTCATCCTGTGATTCATATTAAATTTCAAATCAGCATTACCAACAGTTTTAACATTAAAAAGTCATTAAGATTTATGTGTGCATTTAAAAAGCCCTTCCAAACTTAACATTGATACCATCACAGTTTCAAGGATTTGTGGATATAAAAGAAGTTCTAAAGAATTTAACTTCAAAAAATCATGATAAGTTTTAATTATGATGTTATAAATCTAACAAATTCACTCAAATTTCTTGTAATAATTATCAAAACAAGGGATGTGCACAATTTAAGCACCAAATAAAAGATTTGTGATATCCACATTAAGGAGCTGTTTTTTTAAGTTTAGTGCAGTCAAAAGTTGAGCATGCAGGCAAACTCAAGATTGATGAGTGAGGTTCCGCCTACAGTTGAAGGCATCATTTAACTTTCCCATTTCTTTCTTTCTGTTGTTGAAAAGTGGTTAGTTTGGTCACAATTAAAACAGAATTGTAAATAAATGTAAATAAAAATTTGTATCCTCCCTTATTCCTTATTTGAAAAAATAAATTTCTTTATGTTTTTAGAGCTTCTCCATGTGAAGCTGAACTTCAGGAATTAGTGCATCAAATTGACATCATGGTAAACAGAAAGCAAGTAGAATGGGAAAGAAAGATGAGAGCTTTGGAAGCAAAGATGGATATCCAGGATCAAGAATTAGCAAGTGCCCAAAGCAAACTGGATCAAAAAGGTCAAGAGGTATTTAAGAATATCACATTCTATAAAGAAAGTATTTATTCTTGTAGTTTCTTATTAGCATGCTTTAAATTCTCCATAAGACCATTTGTTCTATCATGTAAAAATACCAAACACCCCTTAAAGGTCACTAATTATCCTTAGTGTTTTGTTTTAAAGTGTGCTTCTGTTCTGAAAAGTGATTGTAAAAATGTCATTGAAAATCTCATATTTCTTCTATTTCCCTAAAGTCTACATCAAATATTCTCGGGTTAGCTGTAAAAAGATAGTTTGGTGTTTTTTCTAAATGCCAGCATTTCATCAGAAAGTTTAAATGGAGGAATGTAGTTCAAAAAGGTTTCCAAAATCATGTCTTTGTTACTCCTGTTTATTCCTGGTTTTTAACATTTTACATAATATACTGTCTTTGTATGATAATTTTACTCATTGTGAAGACTTGAAATGTATTACTACTTCAACTTTCATATGAAACTTAAAGCCCCAGTGTACCCGATGTTGTCTGTATTTCACAGTCTTTTCTTCTGAATAATTATTCAGAAGCATCAAGAAATCCTTGCATAGGGTTCAGTTCTAGTTCAAGCCGGCTGAATTTTGCACGAGGGAATCCTTGCGTGAGCTAGGTGGCTAAATTCCCTGTGGGAGTTTTGAAAATGGAGTGACTCTCCCTAATGAGCAATTAGGAACTTGCCCTTAGTCCCTGCAGTCAGAGGAACCAAGAGAAGAATTCAAGTCGCCCATCCTGAAAGCATCAATTTATTTGCTGTACAGAGACATTATCTGAAATACCTCAGCATATTCTACCAAGCTTCCAAGTGCCCCCTCCAGAAAAGCACAGGTGCGGTGTATGCTCTCTGTCATATTTCTCAGGTCGCTGTGAAACTCAGTAATAATTTATGATATCACAAATGGCACTGCACTTAGGGAGCTGAAATGAGTCCACAGTGTCTTCTGGTAATTTGTACATAAATACTGGAAGGTAATTTGTATCATTTTATAAGCCAAGCAAGGAAAATTTTCACAATGGGGAACAGCGTAGTTGGGTTGAAAAAGCTTTCAGGAATGGTCTTTCATGACAGACTTGTACAATATTATGACTAAATCATAACATCAGCATGTAATGAGATTTTTTACCATAAAATTCCTGGTTTGATGTTGACAATCTAGGTCTGTGGTGTGCAGTTCTATTATCAAGCTACTAATTTAATACTTATTTTTAACATCTCTTCTTAAAGCAGTGATCTTCTTTCAAAGTTTCAAATTACTTTCCCAAAAATTGCGTATTTTGAAAAATGTCAGAAAAGGTACATTTGAATGCTTATTTTAACTTTAGGTGGGACTACTTCAACAAGAATTGGAAAACTTACAGAAAACTAAAAATGAAATGGCTCAGAGTTATGAAACTCAACTTCAAGCACTGAAATCTCAAGTAAGAAAAATGTCAGTTTGATTATTTTGTGATTGCAGTATAAAAAACTTACACATGCCAAATTGTATAGATGTGCCATCATGGATTTGGGAAAGATGAATCATGTCATACAAATGGCAAATGGCTACAGCTTCCTACCAGGCTCCATTATAATTTATGTACTGTCATGTCAAAACTCTTTGGATGGATTTTGATGTGGATGTGACATCTGTTATGAAGACAAATACTTGATTTCCTAACTTCAGACTAATAAACTAAAGCCTTGGTGAATGAATAAAATAAATAATTGGATTCATGCTAATATGAGTCTGATGCATGTTAGGCGTTTTAAGATTTATACTGTGCTTATCATGTCTTTGCTATATCTTTTTCTAGTTTTAGTTTCTCTGATTACACAACTGTTAAAGTGGCCTGATAGCTTTCCATAAGGTGTAGATTTCCTTTGTATCAAAACTGGAGTAACCCACATTAATGATGTTGGGAATTTGTTCTGGCTTTATTTATTTCAGAGTGTTCGTGTAGCCTAGAAAGCCAGTTGTATCCTGGGCTGCATAAAAAGAAATGTGGCCAACAGATTCAGGGAGGTTTTTCTCTCCCTTTTCTGCTCTGGTGAGGCCCCACCTACAGTGCTGTGTCCAGCTCTGAGGTCCTCAGTATGAGAAAGATTTGGACCTGTTGGAGCAAGTCAAGAGGAGGCCATGAAGAAGATCAGAGGGGTCTGGACCAGCTCTCCAGTGGAGACAGGCTGAGAGAAAGGACCAGAGTTTTAAACCAAATGAGTGCAGATTTACACTGTACTTGAGGAACAATTTATTATTTTTTTCAGTGGGGGTGATGAGACATTGGAAAAGGTTGCCCAGAGAAGTTGTGGATGCCCCATTCCTAGAAGTGTTCAAGGCCAGACTGGATGGGGCTTAGAGAAAGCTGGTCTAATGCAAGGTGTCCCTGTATATGGCAGGGGTGTTGGACTAGATGATCTTTTAAAGGTCCCTTTCAACCCAAACCATTCTATGGTTTTATGATGCAGTTTGGCTGTGTTTGCTCTGCACCTATCTGTTTGTTTCTTCAATATTTTCTACTTCAATCATGAATATAAATTCGTAGCAAACTTGAGTTGATTCTGTTTCTCAGATTTTAACAACTAAGGTACACAACTCTGCATTGTTTTTCCTGCTACTTTTCTGTTCCCTTCACTGGATTCTTCTACCAGAGATGTAGTGTTATAATTCAGCATTTCCAGTCACCACACTTAGTATATAGTGATGTCAGATTGCATAAATTGAGTATCATTATTTTAATTTAGAAGTACACCTGAGTCCATAAAATGAATAAATCTATTACTTATTTTTAATGTTATGTTGTATTTAATTTATCTTTTCTTTTACAATTGAAAATGGATTTGGAAAACAGTTCTTTAAATAGGCAGTGAATGCTTTGGCTGTTTTGTAATTAACACTTCTAATCATTTGGGAAAGTAGCTAGGAATAAAAGCTGGTTTATAATTTACACAAATTACGGAAAAGCATCATCTTAGCATGATTGTTGGGAAGATAAACACACATAATGAAAAGGAGTGTTACATTTTATGTATAAGTAGTAAGGTATCTTTTAGCAGTGTAGAACTATTCTCAAAAATATAGTAAAGCTCTTTTTTCTTTATAACATTTGCTGCTATATTTTTCACTTCTTAATTTTTTTTTTATCCTGTGCTAAAAATGCTTGAGTTTATGTTACATGTTGTTGCTAATATCTTCACTGAAATTGAACCCTCTGAAATTGAGAGTCCAGGCAATTTTTCATAAAGATTTATATTTTGGAGTGTTCAATTATCCTACAAGTCCTTTCCATGGGCAAATACAACCTCTTTTCTCTTTCATTTTTGAAGAACCTGTCGTTTTCTAACCTACAAGCTTTTCTCTTTAAATCTGGTTATATTTCTTCCTCAAACTATCTTTTTTAGTTACCACTCAGACCACTTAACCTTTCTTTGGGTTTCTTGATTGCTCCTTCTTCTATCTTTATGCAAGATAAACTTGATAGAACTTTGGATTTCTAGCTCTTAAGAATATAGGTCACTTTCCCAATCCATGTCTCCAAACATTTCATTCTCTCAGTCATCCTATTCCTCTTTCTAAAGGTTCGAGCACTGATGCTGTTTGCATTTTATTTTCCAGTGCCCATTCCTCTCCTTTGACCAAACCATATGTCTTCATGAAATATCCACCTCATTCACCTTGACTGTAAAAGAAAACTGTTAAATGCCTCTGTTAAGGGGCCTGCCTTGATTCTCCATGTGATAAACAGAAGTCTGCCTGTCAGAACAATTCCTAGCACCTTTGCTAGACAATAGGACTGTCCCACTCTGCTCCTCTAGCTTTTGCCACATCTCATTAATGAATTTCTTTCCTGAATTACAGGGCTGCATTTTCTGCAATGGAATGGCTTTAATGTCCCAAATTCTGAGCTACACAAACTCTTATCTAAAATAAAGACCTTCTGTGGCAATATTAATTTTTGCCTTATCTCCTTTGATTCCCTTCTTTCAGTTCTTATTCTCACTTGGAAGTTATACCACCTTCTAAACGGTAGAATCTTACGAGCTACAATTTAGTTTTGCACAAATTGTGTGTTACTATTTACCAATAGAATTGTATCTTCTCTACAGATGTATTCTTAAAATCCCACTGAAGATTTCTTCCTTCCTAATCTTGATAAAAATAGTAAGGATGATTTTTTCTAGCTGTCAGAATGCTAGGCTATTCAGAATGAATTTCTTTTCTGTTTAATGAGCAGTATTCCCTCTGCATTGATTGTGTGCCTGTTGAATGCAGTAAAACCTATATTTTTCTTGTATTAGGAAAATAATTCCTAGTATATAACCTGAAACTCCTAGGCTACACTGTTGTATTCATTCAAACATGCAGCATTTTGTCATAACTAAATAGCAAAAATTTCTGAGGTTCGTCTCCATTACTTTGATCCTTTTCTTTTTTATTTTAATATATTAATGCCTAGTAAATATTCTGACTTTGAAAGTGATGGAAATCTCTCAGCAAAAGAACAAGGATCCTTTCTTGCTCTAAGAACTTTGCAGCTAATTTCCTCACTTAGACATGTAAAACCTATGTCTGAGCTATCCAAGCTCCCTTTAGAATCACCAGAAAGAAATGGACACCCCCAGAATACAATTTGTGTCAGTGTATGACAAGAATTTAAGACAGCTGGAATGACTAAGCATTTACAGGCAGATTTTTCTGATGCAGAGTATCTCAGGCTTGTATGTGTAACTTTCAGAAATCTAAACTAAGATGGATTCTACCCCAGAACTCACTAAAATGCCTCATATTTTTTTATAACATGCACAACATGCAAACAGAACAACTTGGACCTTTTAAAGCAAATATCTGGCCTTAAATGAAAGGATTTTGTCTTTCAGTCTGGTTTCCAATCATCGTAACATCCAGACAACAATTTGCCTTTAATATCCTACTGTCATTAAATATCTAAGATTCAAACTAAATGTTCTCATTTTGGCCACTCTGTTCCATTTTGGACTGATTTACCAAGTTGTTTGGATACTATATTTCCTAGCCTTTTTAGCATAAGCATTCCAATACCCGTCTTATCTGAACTGATTCTTCCCAGGCAGCTCACATATGCCATAACATATTCAAGAGCAAAACTCTTATTTGCAAAAGGATATCTTTCTTTCAAGGTCAATGAGTTCCATGTTGTTTGAGCCTGGATACTCTGACTCATTTTAAATATTTTATCTAAACTCTGTTCTCTGACAAAGTCAATTTCAAATATAGGCAGCTTCACTGCAAGACTTTTGATTTGGGTTTAAAGGTGATAACTCAGCTCTGTTATGCCCATGTTACAGAATTGCTATTCAGACATTCTGAGTTCATGAAATCTGTGCCTGGGCCTCTTCATATCATAAAACTTCCTAGTCCAGGACAATCTGTCTTCTCATCATCTTTTCAATTAGTTTTTGCTGTCCCATATTATGATTCTCAAGCTCATCTCAAATGTGTCTAGGAAGTTTCCAGATTAATTTTTAATTTGTTTCTGTTCTGTATCTTTTCTAGACTTCTTTTTGCCGTGTTTGTTATCTGAACAGACCTCAATTGCTCATTCAGTGTTGACTCAACAGGATTCCATTCCATTTCCAAACAGTAGTTCACTTTGAGCTGTTAACAAATATATGAGATTTTATGGATTTTGTTTGGGTGTACAAAGAACTTTATGTGAGAGTCAGGTTTTTTTAAAGTCATATATATTTAAATGTAAAGGAACTGAACAACAAGAGACATGATCAGTATTTATTGGAAGCTTCTTTTCTGCATAATATTCTTCCCAAAGTTCTTTCACTCAACTTTCCACAAGACAGTATTTTTAGTGTTTCCTTTATCAGTACCCTTGGCTTTGCATTTTTTTTCAAAACCAAATGTACATATTCCTAGCAAACAGTATCACTTTTCTGTATCAAATCTGTAAACAGGCACTAGACAGACCCTTTGTTTTTTGCAGTGTGATGTGAAAAAACTGATGTTAAAACTGGCTGTTTTTCTGGAGAGGCTGGTCCTTCTCCTGGCACCTTTTCTTCTGTGTCTCTGACTCCTAAGCCAAGCTTTCATGGTGACATGTAGGCAGTGTCTGTTCTATTTAGTGTCTAATTCTGAGACCCACACAGTGGTACCAGAAGAGTGCCATCATCACACACATAACATTTCAACAATTTTCATCATAAGAAAGAACACACAAATTTAGTGTACATTAATGATAATCTTTCATTCTGACTAGTGAAGCACCCTTTAAATTGCCAACACAAGATGGCAGTAAACAAGTATAGAACAATCCAAATGAACACCGTAGAGGAAATGACTCTGGGGGTAGCAATGCCATGGAGAGCTGCAGCAGAATTAAGTAGCTGTCAAATGAACCCATTCATTTGAACAGTTAGTTAACATTTATATGAGAGCATAATCTTGTTCATCTGTGATAACTTTTTTAATTGATTTTAATGTCATTAACTGATTTTTTTGTTACATTGATTAAACATTTGGAATGCTAAAGCTGCAGTTGGTGATGCTAGTTTAAAGAAAACTTTGGCCATGTGATCCTTCTTCATAGATTCTGCATGTTCAACTCTACTTATGTTTTTAGTTCTCAAAGTTGATACATAGCTATGAAAAGCTACAGTTAAAACAAAAAAAGCTCGAAAGCAGAGAAAAATGTGAGGAAAATCTGGAGACATCATCTAACCCAAGGAATTTATGCATGAAACTTGAGGTAAGAATAGTTGTCATTATATTTTAATTTTAATATGCTTCTAGAACTAATCTTTGATTTAAAATTGTAAGCTTTATTTTGCTCATAGTTCTACAAAAATTATATCATTGTCTTGCTTTGGCAAGAATGGTTCTTAGTTTTAATATTATTTAATAGCAAAACTTTTGTAAATTTAACTATAAATAAATTTTACTTTTTTCCTGATGAATAGATGTGTACGGGATAACACAGTCTCTTTTGGGGGATGACACAGTCTCTTTTGAGGCATGAGAGCTTGTACATGTACAGGATACTGTCACATAATACCTATCATTAATTCAAGTTTTATAGACCTCAGGAACAACCTTGAGCACATTGGACTACATAGAAAAAAGTTTTTAGGATTGGAAAACTGCTTGTTAAACCTATATCCTGTCAGTACCCATTTGCCTGAAGCAATCCATGACCTTGACCTCAGTGCCTGATTTCCCTAGGCAATGTATGAGGAAGGACTGGGCACTTAAAAATACATTCGAATCCAGCATACTGGCTGGGGGACTAGATAATAGATGCTGAGAACAGGGTTCAGTCATACTCCCTATCCCTTTGGACATGGGCTGGATTTTAGTGGACTTATTCTTGAATACAGGAAGACAGTGATTTTGTTCATAATTCCCAGCCTTGACTTCTCAGAGGTTACTTTATGATTAGTGGAATAATATGATAATAATATGTGGAATAATATGATCTGTGGTATTTATTGGACCAGCGGGAAAGTTAGGCAAGATAGAGAGCTTGTAGAGAGTGTGCCCGCAAGTGGTGTCTTCTCTCCAAATGGCTCTGGCTGCATTCACTGGGCCAGAAACTCATATCCAGTATTATTTCTTCTAACTGAGCAATATCATCTCTAGGTATGCTAATTTTTGCTGCTTCTTTTTTATCTGATAAATTTCCTGATATCCTGAGCTAAATGAAACAACTTCAAAAGGAAGAATTTTGGAGCCTGTTGAAAAATAACATTTGTCTGTTAGGTAGAAAACTAACATGGGAAGATTATACTTCAGGTTCAGTCTTGAAAGATTTTTATACTGAGCCCTCCAGTTATGGGAAGAACAGTCTAAGCAGTAATCTGATGAAGCATAGGATGATCACAAAGTCCATGTTTTCTCTGTCCATCCTTTGAGAAGAGCATAATAAAGTAGTGTGTGCTCCACGTGCTTGCTGGGCTGGGTGACGTAGGCAAAGCAAGGAGAGTGGAACCAGTTGATATGGGAGCTGCTTGCCCAGCTCTAAGCATGGGGAGGACTTACATGTTTATGATGTAGATTTATGATGTAGATTTGGACACTTTGAGGACTTTGCAATCAAGAAATTCAGCACTAGTAGATTTTAAGTAATCTCCTAATTTTAACCCAAATTAAGCAGGGTCTTAGGATCTGTATTTTGGACTTGCCTTGTACATTATTCTGTAAGATATAGGACTAACTTCTGTGACCTTCAGGTTCCTGTATCCACATAGACACATCCCAACTCTGTCTGTGTTGGATGTGTCTATCTGATGTTGGCTGATGTTGGCTGTCTGATATTGGCTGTCTGATGTTGGCTGTCTCCTCCACATGGAAGTTCTCATCATCAGAAAAGCTACGATGCTTTGGACTGCAGCATAGCTGCCAACATCAGCTACTAAAAGAATAATAAATAGGTTGTACATCTATCATTGATATATCACTACTGTCAGCTAATTTGAGAATAACCTTACTAAAGATTAAAATGTGAAAATAATGCAAGACAATGCTATAATTTGATTAATTATGCAGTATGAAAAATGGGTGCTTGGAATATATTCAGCAAATTTGAGTATTCAGGAAATAATTACTGTGGTGAAAATCTACTAAGCTCAGCAGTGCTTTAGTAAGGCCTTGAACCTACAGTCCTCATTAAGTAGTCTGAAACTCTGTTTATATCATGTTTTATAAAATAGGGAGACGTTTACTGTTATAAATGCCAAAGCAGATATCAGGAAAGCTATGAAAGAAGATTTGTATTAATATGTGTTGAGAAATAGTCAGGTTTTCTTCAGTAGCAAAAAAAACCACTTATTGTTTTAAATTTGGGGAATATGCCAGTTTAGCTTAATTAGAAAATATCATCTGTCTTTTTGAAACAACATTTCCATTAGTTTTCAATATATAAACCAGTGTACTGTTATTTTGCTGAATTTTCAAACTAAAAGAGCAATGGTTCTAGTAACTGACATTTTGCTTATTTTTAGGGTACTGCCTTTAAAATATATTTGTGAACATAAAAGGTTTGGCATGAGTTTAAAGCGTACTCAAATACACTAAATATTAATGTAAGTGAAAATACAAAACCAATATTAGATAAATCTAATATAATACAATTTCTTAAACAGCTTTTTGTTTAAACTAGATGAACTCAGAACCTGAAGCAGTGATTTTAAAGAGAGCAAGAAGTAAAATTTATTCAATGTGGCTGCTGTCCCATTAAAAACCAAGGTGAAAAGTGAGCATTTTGTGTCTGAATATTAGGGGTTTGATTCCCTGCTGATTACCCTGCTCAACACTGATACAGCTTTAAAGTCACAGGAACTACTATCCAATACAATTTGTGTATCATAGTAATCAGTTTATTTTATTGTTTTTATTCATTTATTATGTTTACACTCACTGTTCTCAGATCAGTAGCCCTTAAGACTGGTCTTTCTCTGGTGGGGGTGACTGGACGGCTGGTTTATAGAATTGTTCTTTTTTTAACTTATTTCCAAAATTATGGAAAGATTATGTATTACTTTTAAAACTAGGTATTTCTTAGAACAATACAAATTACAAAATTCTTTAGATTGGGGAAAATAAATATTTCCTCTATGTTTACTAGGCTTGTTTTGCTGTCTTTCAGGGATTTCAGGCAAAATCACAAGAATGGGAGAAGCACAGGACAACCTGTGTAAATAACCCTGTTTATGTAGATATGCAACAAAAATTATTGCCTGAGAAATGTAATTTATTTCATGTAAAATTCCTACCTTCCTGCTCTAGGAAGAAAATTAACTCTTTGCTCAGCTACAGATTATTTTAACTTAATTTTTAAAAACTAGGATTACAGCGAATCTTGTGTGTATTGGTAGTAAATATATGGTAGGGCAGAACCATACTGGAAGATCTTATGATACATGCACTGATTTTAATTTAGTTTTTGTCATGAAAGTGAGAAAACAAATAAAGATCATGATGGAAATGTTAATATTTCTAAAAAAAACCCCAAACAATTACAAAAACCATTGACTGTTCTGTTTTGCTTTTTAAGCATATTATAGATACACTTTTCCATGTTATTTGCTAATATGCCGTTAATTTGACAAGTTATTAAAAAGTATCTTACCAAGTAAATAGCGCATGCCATTGAGGTATTGACGCAAGTATAAAGTTCCTTCAAATCTGATAGCCTTCCTTTTTTTGAAGATCATAAATATACAGTACCATCAGTTATGCAGAAAAATGAATTTTCATATGCTACTCCAGAATCACTCTTGGAGTTGTTTGTTGGATCACTTAACCCCCTTTTTTCATATTTTTCAGCTTTCTGGTTACTATGCAGTTCTTTGGTTGACTTTATGACTATTTTCTACTTGCCAATTTGCTCATTGCTTTTTTATAGATAGACTATTGATACTGCATATTTTTATTTTTTTAATTCCTTCTAATCCAGAAAAAAATGTTATTTAATGCTATCATGGTGACCTATCCTTCTCTTAAAAAAAACCCCAGAAAATAACTTACAAATTGACTGCACCACAAGACAGCTTGAAGATTAAGTAAGGGGAAGCCAATTATGTTGCTCACTGATAATTCCCTTTTCCACTGTTACTAAGCTCATTGGATCTTAATCTAGTGAAACACTTTCTTAACAATTCCTGTAAGACTCTTTACACATATCCAGAGTTTCCAAGGATGACAGTTATGTTTTGGGTTTAGCTGCTGAGAGCATTATATTCCAGCAATTGAGCTTTCATGCAAATGTGTTAAAAAAGCAAGTCTTTGACTAGACAAAACTATGGACTGATGACATGTTGATTGTACAGTTAGACAAGTCAAAATAGAGTACTGAGGGTGACGATTCACATTTTTCTGTTGAAGCTTTCAATTCCATCAGTGAACTTGCTTTGAAGACAATTTCCTTCACAACTATAACATAACACCAACTATTTTTTTAAATCCAAGTCTGATGGACTGTTACCCTTAGCTGTTTCAAAAGTGTTAATTGTTCCTGCATCTTTGCCTGAAATTCGTCTTTCATGAGATCTTTGATTTCCAGTTGCAGTCTTGCAGTGTATTTTTCACAGGATATATTGACACTTAGATATATAAGAATCCATAACTTGGATGTCAAAGGGACCTTCATTTTTTATCTATAGAAATGAAACTTAACCTGCAAATTTTTTTTGGCTTTTTATTTGATATGCAGCCAGTGGTCCATTCTGCTTAGGTTCTCAGCCAACACAAATTGTGGGGACGTAGTCAATAACATCGAAAACTGTCTAAAGTATGACTTTTTGCAATCCTTGTCAGTGAAATATGGTATTTTTAACCCTATTTATTTTAACTTTATATTTTCTTGCCCAACTTGTTCTCTGCGCATGATGTATGATTTCCAGGTCATATTTTGTTGTCATTTTTCAAGTAATTCTCAGTCTTCTGAAAGATTAGTGCTGCTTGTTAATCTCCCAGTAGTGGGAAACAGCAAAAACAGTTGCCATAGTAATTATACTTCTTAGAAGAAATTCTTCTTCATAGAAATCCAATGCCTGTGGATTCAGAAATACTGGCAATACCAATTTTCTGAAGTTTTGTGTTCAGGATTTTAATTGGTACAAGAAGCTGCATGGGGTGTAGGACTCTGCCAAATGTACGAATGATTCTTTCCCAAGTTTAAGGATAATGATCTCAAAGAAGTGCAGTTCCTGTAGTACCTGAGCTGTTTGTACGTGACCTATGTAATGGTAGCCCTCTAGTCAAAGGTTAATATCTATCCTGAGGCACACACACACACAGCTCCTACTGAGTTCAATGTATCAAAGAGGAACATTTCTCTCAAATTATTTCTCACAGGTAACTGAGTAGGTCATCATAATCACCTTTTTCACATTTGAGGCTGATTAACATTAAGTATTAGGAAAATACACAGCACAGGAGAAAAAAATCCTTGAAAAGCTCCCGTGCCCTTGAAGGTTTTTGAAACTTTTTTTCTAACTGAGGGCAAGTAATTCAAACTGTTTGAATTGTATCATCTTTTCTAAGCAAATCGAGGTGAAGACAGGAATAGCCTTATGATTTTAGTAGTAACGATTTGGTTAGAGCAATTTACATACAATTATTGAGTTTAATTTAAAATATTTTCTTGTTTTATAGAGGCAGAGCCAGAATTATCAACTCCAAATATGCAATAAGAAACAAAACCAAGAAGAGCTAATTACCTATACCCAGCCCAAAAGTGAAAATGATGATTCGATTATTGAAAAGCTAAAGGCAATTGTGAATGAAATAGCAAGAAACAAGAATAAACTGGCAGAGGAAAACATGAAACTCCGTGAGGATCTAAAAATGTACCAAAATCAGTGCCAGGTAGTAATGTTTTTTTATGATGACTGTGGAATTAATGTTGGAAAATCAAGATGAGATGCCTACATAAATATACATTAGGTGTATTCTGTTCTTGAGCACAGAATAATCTGGGAGCAGTATGGGTTGAGTTTTTTGGTAAAACAGAAATAAGTTTTAATTGTATCAGTATATTTTTTCTCTTGTCTATGTATCTAGAGTTTTATAACTCTCCTATATCCATGGCATCTACTAGAACTTCCCCTAGTTTGGTTCCTTGAATATAAATGACTTCTGTAAAATCTCTTTATCTGATTTACACCTTGTTGTTCATTGTGCCATATAACTAGTAAATAAGTATATACAAACATGTATGCAATATTTTGTTTGTTTTGAAAGGAGATTATGCAGTCAATTTAAAAAAATTTTACATTTCTGGCTATTGTAAATAACCATCAGGTTTTATCCCTAGTTCACTGTTTTTCAGCATAGCACTGATCTATGAAGGCAGCCATTTGCTCCTCTTCTTTTGGTCATGGTATATGAATTTTGACAAGATTGAGATAATACAAGATCTTTACAACCTTTTTATTATCTCTGTTTGAAACACATCAGGAATGAGATTCCTGTTGATTTTTTTTTCTGGTGACATATAGCAGTTATGCTTTTGCTTATTTATTTAAGCACTTCTAGGTTCAGTAATATACTGAATGGTGTATAGTAACTTCAAGTCTTTTTGGAGAAAGATTTGTTTCTGTTTACAGATAGTCTCACAGAGTGATAACAGCGTATGCAATATACTTTACAGGAATTAGCATATATGTGGCAGAGGTTAATTTCAGATTGTGTTGTCAGAAGAGCCAAGTTTATACATGCCATTTGCACATTAGTTCATTGAGTCTTTTGCCTGTGCACAACTTATCAGTGTGCAAGCAAAACTTCTGTTTTGGGGCCTGTTAAAAAGGCTGCCATCAAAGCAGTGGGACTAGAATATGCAGTGCAACAAGTCATGGCAGTCGGAGCAAGTGGATACAAGCTGTACAGTGGAGGGATTGTGCCGTCACCTTGGAGAAAATCTTCAAGCAGGAAGAATTTTGGAATCATGTATTCAAGAGAGTTCAGGAGCTGTAGGAAGCTTGAAGACACTTTAAGTAGAAGTGGAGCTGGATGTACATAACAGTGTCATCTGAAGGGCAGAAAGTTGCAGAATAACTGTGTTGGTGGTGTGGAATGCTGTTATGTTAGTTAGAAAAGCTGCATTTGGAAATAGCTGCATAAGGGAAACACTGATGTCAATGTTTGATGAAAAGGAGTAGCTCAGGGAAAATATTTTTTTAGGAATGTCTGTATGAGAAAGAAGAAATTACAAGGCCTGTTGTCAGCCAGAAAAAGTAAGCAGGTTTATGTGAAGGAGAATTAGGTGGAGGATGGCAATAGTTGCACATGATATGGGTAGCAGAGGAAGGAGTAGATGGGAATCTTGGTGTGGAGAGCTCTGATGGCAATGAAAGCAAGAATTGTTGAGCCTCATATATTCCTTTATGCCTATGATCATTTCAGTGTGCTTCTAATTGTTTCACTTATACTATTAATTAGCAAATAATAAAGTGAAATGTATGGAAGAGCAGTTTGTTGACTTTACAGAAAACACAAAGTTTAAAAGACCTAAATGGAGACTGCAGTCTATTTCTCTACCCTATGAATTATCTGACAAACTTATCTGCAGGCATAACATGAGAGGTAACCTGAAAATATCACACAAGGGTCTTGGTTCTTGAAAAGTCAGCATTAGGTCAGCTACTGGATACTAATTTATGTAAAAATACACCATATAATTATATTTCAAAGGTTGAATAGTGTATTGGGTTTGTGTTGGGAAGGTTTTGGTAATGGGGGCACTCCAGGGATGGCCTCTGTGAGAAGGTACTTGAAGCTTCCCCCATGTCTGACAGAGCACTGGAGGGGAGGAGGTAGAGAACTGAGGAGTGAAGGTGAGCCTGGGAAGAAAGGAGGCATGAGGAGAAGGTGCTCTAAGATTTAGTTTTTATTTCTCATTAACCTGGTCTAATTTGATTAGCAATAAATTAATTTCTCTGAGGTGAGTCTGTTCTCCCTTGGCAGTAACTGGTGAGTGATCTCTCCCTGTCATTCTCTCCAGAAACAAAGAAAGAGCATTTCTCTTGTTTCTCTGCCCTGTCCAGCTGGGAGAGGCAGTGACAGTGTGGCTGTGGTGGGTACCTGGCATCCAGTCAGGGTCAACCCACCACAAACAGCTTTGAGTAGAATTAGAACAAGAGCTGATCAGGAAATTTTTGGGAGTTCATTTTGATTGGCAAGCTAGTAGAAGCAAAACTTTTCACAGAAGGAAAGAAAAGATTTAATGATTTTTTCAACTTGAAATAGACTCTATTTGAGATGTTTTCTAAACAAATACTAAAGTTTTCTGCTTCAAAATTAATTTTCATTTTAACCTAATGCAGTAGATATTTTCTAAAATAATAAATGATGCATATTTCATTTTTTTAAACTGATATGTGAAACTGAAACTCTTGACCTGAAGTTCTGTTTCAATTATTATTGCAGCTGCTGCTGTGGCTACTGTTGTTCCTGCTACTATTTTAATTCACAGGAAAATAAAATTTATGTAAATATGTGTGCTGACTGCAGTCTATCACAGAAAATATGACTTCTGCCACACAATTGTGTGGAATTCATTTCCCTTATCCATCCTAGAATGAAGTCAGAGGGGTAACCATCTCCCAGGTTCATGTGTTATAAAACAATTGTGGCTATTTCTTGAATGTTGGAGTCATGAAGAGAATAAGCAAGTCTTACCAACAACTTTAACAGTTTATTAAGCTTTATTTCACTTGAATATACCCAGAATTGCATTTTGATGTTTCAAAAAGCTATCTTGGTCTTAATGTAACAAAGGATAAGATGAATGAGTCCATATATGCAGCCGTCCCAGAAAGAAAACTCAAAAAAATGCAAAAGCACTTCATATCTGTCTTCAGCAACCCTTTCAGCCAGAGATAGACCACAGGCTTCTTGGGAGGAGGGTCATTCTCATAGGAGCCTCTAGGGGAAATAAACCTTTGAAGTTCCTCCTTCCACTGCAGTTCCACTGCAGTTCCTGGAATCCACTTATCTTTTGAAATTTTAAAGGCTTTATTTTTGCTCTTAAAGATGGAAGCTATGTTCAAATAAAATGAAGAAATTATGAAAAATTGGAATGTTTTTAGTGTAATAGTTTGAAAGGTAAAGGATCAATATCCTTAGAATAATTTTTTTTTTTCAATCTGAAACATGCTGTAGGATCTTAGGTGAGAAGCAATACATATTCTTTGGATATTACTATTGCAAGCACTGATTGTTATTGTTACTTTTGTTATTTGTGGGTTATATTTCCAATTTCTTATACTTAGTATATTTTCAGTATATTTTTTGGAAATTCTGATATTTTTTGGAATTCATGTTTTATCATGCCAAATGTAGTATGTGTCTTCAGGTTGTCTAGCACACTATCAATCAGAAATAAAAGATAAAACAGAATAAGGTTTGTCAAGTCCCTAAGAAAAATCTTTTTTTTGATTGTTTGAAAATTTTGTGATGTTCATTTAAATAAGCAATTAGCTCCATGCAGATGGAGTAGTTTTTAAGAAGATTTGTGCAGCCTTGTAGTTTCTAAAGTTTATAAATTTGGAAATGAAGAATTGAAGCCACTTATAGCACCAATTCTGGCATGTGAAACATGTTCCAGGATGCAGAGCCTGCTAAAACAACCAAGCGATATATTTTAGATGCATTTAGTACAATAAAGAACTTCTGAATTATGTTTCCAATGATAATTTCAGAAGCAGATTCATTGGAACATTGCAAGGGCTAAAGAATATTCAGAATCTGATTTTTAGATGAGAGGAACTGACATGGAAGCAATATGTTTTTCTGAAATTAAGATCATGTATGTACAGGTATTGAATATGATGTGTTAAAAAAGCAGCATTTTAAGCTGTGTAATTTTATTTAACTGTTTGTGTGTTTGCTTGTTTCTTTAGAACATGGAGGCAGACATCTCAAACATGAGAAATGAGCTTCAATCAAGGGATGGTCTCTGGAGAAAGATACAACTTGAATGCCAGAAGTTGTATATAGAATTATTGAAAATCAAAGAGTATAAAGATATACAGGAAATTCAAATAAGGTATGGATGGCGAAGACCTATTTAAATTAACAAGTAGTTCTGAGCTAATGACTTTTTTCTTACATTTGTTTTAAATTAAGTCTGTTTGAAAAGATACTCTGGATTCAAATGTCAGCTTCTAAATTTTAGCTGGATGTTTTCATTGACAATTATATCAGACAATTTCAGGCAATAGATGCAGACTCTGTTAAAAAGCTTTAATGATGGCTAGATTTTTACAAATCAACGCATTTACGATATTTCTGCCTATATCTTTACAGTCTTTCATTTTCTCAGCATTAAAACACTTGGAAACAATGCAACTAAGATTCTCCCTAATCTACTTTGAATAAAATCATCCTGGTTTTAGGGCTTATCTAATCTGCTGTAGCCATTTCAAATTATATGAAATACCAGTCTGTAAGAGCTTTCAGGAGTCTTTCTGCACATAGTTGTATTGTCCTTGATCTCCCAAAATTTAGCCTGGTGTAGGCCAAATGTTGGTTATGTTTGGGAGTATTTTTTTCATCAGCAAGCAGATGTTCTACAGTTTTACACTGGGGAGAGGATACTACAAGGTGAAGAGTATTGAATGTTCTGGTTTTTTCATGTTTTGTTTATTTCTTACTTAAAGGCATCAGTCATCTCATGTTCAGCTTACTGAGCAACAAGAAGATAAAAACCCTGAGTTATTGCTATTTGCAGAAAGTCAAGAATGCCAAGAAGAAGAGCTGAACAAGGTATTTCATATCATTTCCAGATCTTAACTGCAGTATAAGATTTTTAGGAGAGGGTACTGAGCTAGGGTATGTGCATGTACTGTAGAGAGAAGGAGAATACATTGTTGGTACTGGAGAGCTTGAAGTTTTTTATGTGAAAAAGATTTCGTATATGGTTGCATTCAGTTGTGTAGCTGTAAAACTGACATTCTGCTTCTGTGCCTACCTACTTCAATGAAATAATGGGAGAGAACATACCTACACATTATTGTGGTTCAGATGATAACATGCAACTAAGAAAGCCTCCAAATCTCCGATTAATTGGTAAGCTGTAGAGCTAAGCTGTAATTTGTAGGTGGTCTCAGAGGTAGGATATGCAAACAGATAACCGGTACAAGTCACTGTGGCAGGTGCTCACACAAGGCTGAGCTTACCCAGGTACCTGCTGCACAGTGTAGGGCAGAGCTCTCTCCTAGGAGCGGTGCATCACATTGCATTGCACATTTCAGAAGGGCTGTGAGCAAGCAGCAGTGGCATGGCACTGTGGAACAGTGTATGGCTTGGCAGGCTAAAATACTTTGGAAGTAGAGGATGCTCAGAACTCATCCTACAAGCATGTTGTGGTTTTGCCAAGTAGCAATTTAAGCAAAATCACAGAATTGTTAGATTGGAAGGGTCCAATCACTCTGCCACCTATAGCAAATTACAGGAATGCTTACCAAGTGGGTTTTGAACTTCTCTGTTTGGATGCATCTGACTTGGGTTCATCAGTTTTGGCATGACAGTCATGATCTAGCTCTTAGGTATTTTGCATCTACATCTATTTTTTTAATTCTAATATTTCTTGCTGTTTGCATAAATAAAATCAGAATGCAATCTGTTAGTCCTTGTGTATAGTACTGCAAAAAGTTCATAAAATGTCTTCAAAGGTTGCTAGACTGGGTTTTATTGTTCTGTTTCTTATACAATAAAAAATCTGTCAGTACTAAATTGTTGGTTATAGTAGAAAGATTAGGAAAATAATTTTTGTGTTGATACTTTGCAGAACTCTGCACAGGAGGAATTGAAGAAAGTTTGACCTTAAATTTTAACAGAAAATGGCAGGAAAAATTCTCATAAAATGATTTTCCATATATACCCTTTATTTCTAACATAGTTTCTTATTAAAGAACCTCTAGATTGATTTATTTATATTGCTTCTAAGTTAATTTAAGCTTCATCTAACTTTTTTGAAACTTAAGTGCATTATTATAACTAAATCATACTTAAATTTATCAAATGGATATTTTCTTGGATATTCTTTACCATGAATTTTAATTCTATACATGATTTTTATTACTTTCTTTTAAAAGGTTAACTGAAGTGTATTGTACTTTGTTCATTTCTAATATTAAATAGCAAATTAATGTACAAGAGAAGTGAGAAAATATGTAAAAATAGACAAAGCTCTGTGCACTGACTTCCAAAGACATTTTATTTTACAATTTCAGAATCTCTTGTTCAGTTAGAAGAGTTGGTGTCTTGGAAGCAACAGCAGAAAAAGTCACTGATAAGTAGCAAGTGATGCAATCATATTTACTGCACAGCATTTTTTCTTTTTGAAATGTATTTGCTACAGATAAGAAACCATGTTTATCAAGAGGAGCAGTCCCATTGCTCTGAGCAGGAAAGAATGAAGACAGAAATCTCTGACCTGACAGAGAAGCTTCATCAGAAGGAGATCACTATAGCAACTATCATGGAGAAAGCTAGTCTTCTGGAAAGACAGTTAAAAATGGAGTTAGAGACAAAACACAAATTGTTAACAAAACAGCAGGTATGCAAGTAGGCAAAAGCAGCCCACATCATTTTACTCCACTATTGATAATGACATTCATTATCTGTGGAAAAAAAGACATCCCATTTCTTGCTGTAGTTTTTATCAGTGGTGCTGTAATATCTGTGAAGTATTACAAAAGCAGCCAAATTGATGCTGGAACAAGAAATCACCAGTAAATGTCAACTGTACCTCCAAATAGAAATTCATTCTGACCATCACATCTAGTTGTCATTTTAACATGCAAAAGATCTTGAAAACTTCCAGTTTGTTGTTATTACATATGCTTTAAGTTTCTAATTTTTCAGTGTTTTCCAAAGCTTTTTGAAGAATGGTACAAATATGCATAGAAAATTCTAGTAATTTTATAGCTGGAAACTGTAAGATACTAGTGGGGATTTCAGTGAAAAATGTTTGTTTTAAAAAAAATTGTCAGCTTCATTACTTAGTTTGTAAAACAAAAGAATCACCATTTTTAGAGGTTTCTGGGTATCTCTGTGTTTATTGAAAGGGTCACTACATGTGGAAAACTGTGATTGACGTAACACTTTACTTTTGACAATAGTAAAGTTAGTGTTTGGGGAAAATGAGAGATATCTCCTGTTGTGTGGCACTCTTTACCAGGTATTTCTGTATCAATAAAAGAATAGACATAATTTCTAGATGTCATGAATAGGATTTCATCTAGTTTCAGTGGCCCGTAAAATCTGTCCTCTTTCTATGTAGTAACTGCATGTGAACTTGTTTTGCTAAGTCATTACTTCTTTCAAAAAGGTAAATAAATTCAGAGGTATTGTATTTGTATTTCTTTTATAGATAGTTTAATACTTCTTCCTACTTTGGTATTGCTAGATTTAAAAATATTATAGTAAGTTTTGTAGTTACTAATGCACATTTTGTAAAATTAAGCTTAAATATATCTGTACTCAGTGTTCTTTCAGTTGAGAGTAATATTCTTGTATTTAACTAAGATCTTAATCTTTTCCTAGTTGTTGGAATTCCATTACCAAGTTATCAAATCTGAAAACACACATCTAAAAGAAATGGTGGAAAACCAGGAGTGTGAAAGTTGCACGGTAAATTTTTTTAACCTATGAAGTATGCAGAATAGTCACTTATATTTATTGTAAATGTAGATTAAGATCATGGCAGATTTAGAGATTTCTGGATTGCATACATTAAATAAAAAAACAAATATCAGGTGTGCAACATAATCAAACCAAGTGGTATTCACACACAGCCTGAAGATGAGTATAGCTAAGAGTAATTTATACCTTAATTGTATTAAACTACAAGTAAGTTAAATTTTTCAGTAATTGTCTAGACACTAAACAATTTCTGGGAGCTTATTTTTTTGTAAGTGATACCACTTATTTAAGTTTAAACAGTCATCATTCTCACAGACAAAAATATGCCCCTTTTTTAATATCTTACCCCTTTGTTCACATGGTATTTAAATAGCAGTGTAAAAAACTGACACATTTTGCTCCCACCCAGCTTATTTTCAGAGTCTAGTATTTATATCTCTCCAAACAGCAGGGCTTTAAAATTTAATTGATAAAAAGTGTGCCATAAGATCATCTAGAACTATGGTTTGTGATGGTATAATAAATAGTATATATACTGTTTTCCACAAAAAGCTTCAAAAGATCCCCTTCTTACAGAACACCTGCAGTTACTGTATCACGAAAAAAAATCCCACTGGAATGTTGTTTGGAAATACTGATGTAAATACATTTTGGGGGGATCTGTAGCCTGTGAATTGTCATGAAAGAATGTTACATTTACCCACACCCTTAAAACAGCATGGATGTCCATCAGTGATGTCTTACCTACACATGCATATACACAATTATGGATATCTGTGTGTGTATATTTGATATATTATTGTGGAAGCACAGATGGATGTGTGTCTATGCATGTCTAAATCTTCTCTGCAGTGACACTTTTCTTGAAGATTGAGAAGAGCTGTCTGACAAGGGTCCTTGGAGACATCACATGTTTGTTATATTTTAACAGTAAAATCCAGTTACTACACATACCAAGGTCAATACATGTTTCAGTAGATTTGTGGACTTAAAAATTCTTTGCTGCTTTACTAATGTATTGTGAGGATCTAAACATTAGATTGTGATATATTTGATATTAAGATTCTAGGGATTTGAGAGATTTTTATGGACATGTTTGTGCTGTACAGTGCAGCACTACACAGACCTCTGAGACCAGTGCCAGCCTAAGCCAGTATGGTGCAATGCATCATCAGGCAGGGTTACTTTGATGTCAAAAGCAATGTAGCTGGGCCAGCTCAGTTTTGGGGCTCATGCAATTATAACTTTACAGCTGATTCTAGAGCTATTGGTGGTAGGATGACTTAGTGCTCTCCTTCTCCCTAGGTTCTGCCACTCCTCCCACTTGTGAGACATAGCTGAACCCGTGCTCCC
This sequence comes from Molothrus ater, assembly GCF_012460135.2. Taxonomy (NCBI): domain Eukaryota; kingdom Metazoa; phylum Chordata; class Aves; order Passeriformes; family Icteridae; genus Molothrus; species Molothrus ater. Next base: position 79,371,598 of record NC_050479.2, on the reverse strand, counting down.
CCATAGTTGCACAAAATATTAAATTTTATTATACCTTCTGGCATTTCCATGCCAGCTTGGCTCATAAATTCACCCTAAAACTGAGGAATGCAAGGTTCACAGGAAGAGATGACATCAAATCGGTGCAAGGAATAGACAAGCTTTCGAATGCAGGAGCACAGTTGTGCCAGCAGTGTACAAAGAACCAAATCTGTATTGAGTTACTGAGTTCCCAGAGAATAAGGTAGATCTAGGAATATATGAAAGCACAAGTTAATGAAATGCAGGGGGTTTTAGTCTTTTGTATGTAATCTGATAAACCTTTTGAAAATTTGCTGGTGATGACAGTATACTGTTATTGCAAATATATTACACAATGCAGTGCAGTACTCTGCAGAGAGATAGTTCCAAAATAGCTGGCTCAGGTGTGCAGCATAGGCTTTGTGGATTAAGTGATAGAAAAAAAGGAACAGAGTATCCTGGCTAGACAACTTCCAGAGCTAATCTCCATCTTCCCTTCTTGATATGCTAGTGGATGGGGCTCTTTAGCCCCTGATCACAGTGCAACTGTGGCTGGCACTTTCAGTATTTTGCCTTGCACACCGTGTGGGCTAACCCAGCTGAGAAGGAGGGTTTAGTGACAAGGACAGAGAGCACTGGGCTGATGTGGCTTTACTCACTGCTTCTGAAACTGAAGGTGACTGTCTCAACACACATAATAAATTGAGCCTTTACACATACTCTGTATCTAGTGTAGTAATTAACTCCTATAATTTTCCTTGTTATTTTTGGAGGAATTGTTACTGGAGGGAGCAATAGAGTCTGCAGATATAGCTGTTGTGGTTGCTTTTATGTCATCAGTTCTACAAAGCAAGTGATAAATTTACAACAATAATATTTTGAATGCATGTTTGCTGAGAAATTTTAATTTGTTTTATTGTGTTATAGAGGCTGTTATCCCTTCTTTTCTATTTATCTACTGTGATTTTTTTTTCTGGAGGCAATTCTCTTGGTTTGCCCTAAATGTTGCATGATTATATATGGTAGCTAGGTCTTTTCTTTAGCATAGAACATTGTTTTGTGTTTGCTTGTTAAAAATATACCCATTTACTGTGGAAAAAATAACTACTTAATGATGGCATTATCTCCGTTCACAGTGTATAGATTTATGTAACAAAGAACATGGAAATTTCACAGCTTCTGTTCACAAAATGAAACATGAGAATTTAGGACTACAAAATAGCCTTGCTAAACCACAAAATGACACAGAAACATCGATACTGAGTTGCATGGATACATACAGAGAAACAGAGCACAGCTGCCAAACCCATTCAAAGATGCAAGAAAAGGAAGAGAGGTAATATTTAGATTGTACACATTTATGAAACTTCTTGTAAGTGTTTTGGAAGGTCTGACTGGGCCAAACTGTCAAGTTTTTTGCCGTTTCTGTTCATTCAGAACTCCCACCAATATAACCATCAGATCTAGTTAGTATGTTTGTAAGGACTTCTGCATTTTTCTGCATGGCTAGTGGAAATTGGCAATAAATGAAGTCTCAGAAATGTTTAATATCTGTTTTAGTATTTAGCTCATGAAACTTTAAAAACTTTCTATGTGCTGCTCAAGCTATTCTCAGTTCCAGGTTTTGCAAGGTAGAGCAGACTGTAATTTTTACTACCAAATAAAAACAAGACAAGGAAAGGCTAGAAAAATCAACATGAGCGGTAAACTTCTCGACGGGAGGTTTTCTTAATAAGCAGTTTGAACTATAGGCCCTGCTGAAAAGCTTTGTGTCCTCCAGTTTCATTTGTTGGAAGTTTCATTAAATGTATTTTAATGCCTTGTCTGGCTTCAGTGTTCTTGGGTGACCTGATTTTTAACAGAAACGTAATTTCAGATGCTCTGAGTAAGTCATTACTACAATAAACTCCTTGTTAGGGAAAAATAATGAGAATATTCAGACTCATAGAAAGCATTGTACTGATGACTTTCTTCTTATTTCCCTGTATTCAGTGAGCCAATGAATTACCTTCAAACATATTATAATCATGCCATTGCAATTAAAAAAACCAAAAAACAACACCCTGCTAAGCAGTATTTCACAGTACAGGAAAATAAAATTAATAGGAAGCTAAATATACTGATTATTTGTAATAAAGAACTGATATGATAGCACTAACATGAAATAGTTCTGTGAAGTAAAGTTGAAATAGTTGGAGCCAAAACTGAACATGTTAAGACTTCAAACTCATACATTTAGGTTTTGGCAAAATTTAAAAATATTTTCTTTCTGCAAAATAGAGCAGCATCCCAGTAAATGTAGTTCCATAGCCTAAAATTTCTTTTTAAAGAGTGTTGTTTTGTGTTGAATTATATTATATTATTTATATGTATATAAAAATAAAGAGATGTATATATGTTATAATAAATATAAGTATATACATATATGCATATACATAATGCATGAATATATATACACACAGATACACCCATCTTTGGAAGTGGCAGGTATGGCTGATTTCCAATGAAGTTTGAAATTATGTTGAAGATGTTGCTGAAACAGATACTTGTAAATCAAAATACAGATTATTCTGCACCAGTAGGTCTCATAACTTAACAAAATTGGTCAGTAGCATTTTTGCTCATGTTTCAACTCCTCTAAAGTGAGGAAAAAATAAGACTTTTTTTTCTCCATCTTCTCAGGATTTACACTTGCTGTACATAAGAGACCGTGAAATTTAATTTATGAGAACATAAATATTTGATACAATAAAATTATGCATGTAATTTGCAGGACTGTGATTTCATAGCTGTTGGAAGATCAATCAAAACTGTGAGAGAGGCACCTGTGAGATTTGACCTTTCTCACAACAGAAATCTCAGCCAGACTACTGACACAATATAAATTATTATTATTATTATTGTAGCTAATATGATGAAACAGATATATTGAGCCTAGATTTCAGGACCTAAATCATTCATTAGAATTCCTAAATGTAAAGCTATTCAGATAAATAAATACACAGATTTTAAAACGCGCAAATTTGACATGTACTGTGTAGCCAGTGTTTTTATGATTGGGCCCTCTCTGTACTATCAGTTCTCTGTTCCCAAGCAGGAAACTACCTCAGAATTTTTCCAGAAAACTAAAATTAAATTTTCAACCATCAGATGTATGCAGATAAACTAGGAAATTGGTGTTGGTTAAGTTAAAATCTGGGGTATGTTTATTTTATTCTGAGCATAAACCCTGTTATTTCTGGTTTAATTTGCAGTTCTGTTTCCATGGTAATTATGGCACTGGAGAAAGGGCACAAAAGACTTTTTTTATATGGTAAAAAATTAGAAAACATGGTGTTTGTGCAAGGGACAGGTGTATATTCTACAATATTTTTCAGTTGTTTCTCTCAGTCAGTACTGGAATCCTGGGTATGAGCACCATCATGTCTTAGAGAGGAGACCTTTAGAGAAGACACAGGAAATTGCAGGAAGTTGTACTGGCAATCCAAAAAGCAGAATGATTTCTTCTTTCTTCTGTATACAGTGAATTTCTAAATATTAGAAAGTAAGATATGCAGAAATAGCATCTTTTTGCTAAAAAAGGACTGTGCCCACGTTCTACCTATAACCACCTTATTTAATTACTGTTTTCTTATGTAATTATCTTACATCTAATTGCCATTTACATAAGCTTTCCCCACTCTCAAGATTTCAATCCTTTGCTTAGACCTTGACCATATGCAGTTGATTTAAATTTGTGCACGGTCAAAGAGAACTCTCTGATGAAGCTGATATGTTCAGTTTGTTTCTTCCAAAATTAAAACATGCCTGTGAGTTATGAAATGAAAAGCTATTTATTTTGCACAAAAATACGCACAAAATAGTTAACTGATCAGGCCAAAGTGCACTTCCATCATGTGGGGAAAGTGAAGGGTAAATTCTAAGGCTTAATCCTGCTAAGGTAGCTGGGGATCACTTAATACATGTGTGTTTACAGTGAGTATCTGTGTTCACGAGGTTTTTGGAGATCATACAACTCTTAGTCACACCACTGTATCAGTTACTGCAATAGATAAAGTGGAAGCAGTGAACACAATTCTTCAGGAAAAGGCTTTTTATCCATTTTAAAATCAAGCTAGCCGTTATACTTGCCAGGTAAAAGGAACAGCACAAATTCTTGAAGACATTCTGGCCATTAAAGATCTGTAGTTTTCTTTCTCAACACTCTAGCTAGGTCATGTCAACTAGCAAAGCTGAGTAAGGGATTTGGGGTTTTTGCATCCCTGAAGTCATTGGCCACCCAGGGACCAGGAAGATTTTATGTATGAGTCAGGAAAACTAGATCCTGTTTAAATTTCCTTTGTGAGAACACCGTTCTTTCATTGCTTGTCCCCTATGTCACCGTGTCAACAGTGATATTATTTGTGTGGCATGTGTACATGTTAAATAGACTAGGACTAATCCCACCAAAAGCATAAGTTGTTCAGCTGCAGAAATAGTGTATTTGCATTGGTAGTGTTAACAAATGGACAGCTTTTCACAAATTTGTAGATTGTATTTAAAGTAGATCTATGTTCTTAGATATTATTTTGCACATGAACTGGTAGAAGTTTAAACCACAACTGTGGAAACCATCCAGAGTAAAGGCCCAGTATCCCTGTCAAAGTACCTCAGTGTAGGGGTCATGTTTTTCCAAAATACCAAGCAGTCCCAGAACTCTATGGATTACACTAGGAGTGGGAGAATGGGAGTTCCTTTTAAAAAATCAGTCCCTTTATTTTTTTTACTTTTTTTTGGGAGGGGAAGTGTGGTATCTGTTTTTATATTCTAAAGGTTACCATAACCCAAGTCAAGTAGGCACTCAAGTCTGAAAATTCTGTTCTTAGAGGAATTATAACACAACAGTAATAATTTTTATTAAATACATAAAGAAGCAGTTCTGGCAGAAAGAAAAGAACACAGACCACATAGACTTTACTATGGGTTTAGAGAGAAAATTACTTCCAAAAAGGTCAGAACATGAGATTTAAAAAAAAAAAAACTGTGATTTTATTATTCATGCCATCTATCTTCAGTTGTCGCAGGCTTTTTTTCACAGTGCCCTTCATCCAAACCATAGATGGAATTGACTTTAAAATAGGGAGGAAAATAAAGGAAAAAAAGTATTCTCCTGTGCCCAAAGAGCAGAGTATATTTATGTAAAGAAAAGCATGAAAGAAAGGAGAAAACTCTGCGTCCACAAAGGTAAACATTTTAGGTGATTTAGAAATCTGGAAAGTTTGGTGAATAGTCTGAGAGAGTTTTATGTTAGCATGTAGAATAGTACTATTATTATTAGAGTAAAAATAAAATTATAGTAACAAATAGTGATACAGCATCATGCATATAATTTCCTTTGCCATAGCATTCAGATTATCTTAATCACAGCTTCTTTTATAATCAGAGAAAAAAAATATGTTCTTCATTAGTTCTCTGAGTTGTTCTGCACAGTCCCTGTGCTGAATACTCAGTTTCCTGGTTTAGGGCTGTTGTGGTTTAACCTGGCAGGTAAACAGCACACAGTCACTTTCTCACTCCCCCACTCACAAGGAAAGAATTGGAATTTAAAGAAAGTAACATTCATATGTTGAAATACAGTTTAATAGGACATAAAAATAAGGTAGTAGTAATAATAAAAATGACAATAATAAAATAATAATGCTATAATTAGAATACATGAAACAAGTGATGCCCAGTGATAACAGTGCAGTTGCTCACCACCTGTCATGATGCCCAGGCAACCTTCCCCCAGCTTTTTATTGCTGATCATGCTCCCATATGGTCGGGAATATCCCTGCGGTCAGCCGGGATCAGCTGTCCAGCTGTGTCCCCTCCTAACTCCTTGTGCACCCCCAGCCTCCCCTCTGGTGGGGTGGGATGAGGAGCAGAAGAGGCCTTGGCCCTGTGCAAGCTCTGCTCAGCAGTGACTACAACATCCCTGTGTTACCAACACTGTTTCCAGCACAAATCCAAAACACAGCCCCCTACAAACTACTGTGAAGAAAATCAACTGTGTCCCTGTAAAAACCAGCAGAAGGGCTTCTGTAAAAGCAGGTCCATCAAGGCTTCACAGCCACTCTCTCCCAGCAACAAATATTTAAATTAAGATTAGAAAATGATGGTGTGATCTTTCTGCAGAAAACACTGTCTTCTCCCTGCACTCGGCAAGTTCATTTTCTTTAAAAAGGAAAAAAAAGTACTGACTAGCACTGCATACTCTTGAATACTTATTAAATTATATTTTAGTGGCAGAGAACATGCCCTTAAAAAGATTTTATAGCTGCATTTCAAATTACTAGAGTGTTTTAGGATATTTGCAATGATAGAATCTGTTCAAACTGCTATCATGTTTTAGTAGTTACCTCCCAAGATTAAAACTTCATCGTAAGCACAGACATCAATACAATGGAAATTTTTATCTCAGCTAGAAATACTGTAACATAAAATTTATAGAATCTGAAATAAGTTTTTTTGCATGTTTTGGTATGTAATACAAGGAATGATGCAATTGAAAATTAGTGTAATTTCACAGACATCTGGGCAAGTGAGTCTCGAAATTGTGTGCTTGTATCAATACAGTATCAGAATTGTTCAGTTAACTGTTCTGGGAATGGGAGGAAAATGGCTTTCTTTTTTTTTAAGTTGATAGTAACCCTAATAGTTTTTGCTTTACAGAAGTACAGATGATTAGAAATATGTACTTGCACATCAATTCTGATCACTGAGATACAAGAGTTCTGGAAAATCATAATAATGTGCTTTAAATTATTTTTTAAGCTTGAAGATTTCATTTATTGTTACAAAAGCAAGTTATTGTACAATTTTTCAGAGAGTGCATTTTAAAAATCTAATAATTTTTTTATATTAATATCCAAAGTGTTACCATTAAATCAGTGGCAAAACTATCATTGCCGTAAAAATGCAGAATCAAAGATTCTTGTACTATTTTTGTTTAAGTATTTATTCTAAATTCTAGCCACTTGAACATAGTTGTTTAAGATACTATTAGACCAAAACTGACTAATTATCCAACCACTAATAATAGGTTTTTTCTCTCCTCTTGCACTTTCACATTTTAATTCCTCTATTTGTGTGGCTGAATTCACTCTGGTTCCTAGACATGTCCAAAGGATGCTTGCATAGCTTTTTCCACTGGAAAAAGGAATGGTAGCCATTAGCAAAGGATAGGTAACAAACACTTAAGGAGAACTGGCATCTTCAATACCTGAGGTGAGTTTGTGTTTTAGCTCGTTCTGCCACAGTTACACCAACCAAGGCAAGGTTCCTCAACCTAAGCTCCAGTGAAAGGGTTTAAATTAGGGGATTTAATTCACAGCTGAAGCAGACAGAGAAAGCACACAGAGAGTTTTACAATAACCTAGGTGGAAATTGCTAAATTGCTGCAATTTGGTAATGCTGAATCTTATGCCCATGCAACTTCATGCATGAAGCAGTTTGAATAGCTAAGAAATCAAAACTTTGTAAACAAGTAAAATGAAAAATCCTTGGCTTTGCTGTGATAGCTTAAGAGTTTTAACTGGGTTTCATGTGTAGATTTTTTTTTTCTTTTAGATCCTTCCAAAATAAAGATTCATGGGAAGTGGAATATCAACAGACTGCTATGCTCACTGCTTGTGGATACCACAGAAACTGCACTCCTGCTTTGTATGGCCACTGCAATATCACTGGTTCAAAAAGTGATCACACTTTATCTTCTCATCCACTTCACAGAGGCCATGAAAAGAAAATAGATTATAAATCTCCATTACCACCAGTGGGGTATCATTTGGGCCTTCCTGGGCCATTTCCTGAAGTGGGCAGAACAGGCAGCTTTCAGAGCCCTGCTTACAATGCGGAAGAAATCAAATTATTGGTAAGTAACTATTTTCCTGTAACACATATATTCTCAAAAATCCATCTGTGGACCAAATGCAGCCTTGGAGAAGCCAAAAATTAGATCACTCTTGTTGTCATTATTATTTATACAGTGCCAGCCCAGCAAAAATAGAAGTACCTTATCCTAACAGAAATGCTGTTTTTCTGGATATTAAACATCCCCTACTGAACCATAACTCTGTTATAACAATAGTGGTGATAATTACCTGCCATTGTGTGACTGTGAGAAAGATTTCTACATTTTATTGGCTTCTATATTGGGGCACTTTGCTTTGCATTGCCTATATAAGAGCACTCTGCTTCAAGTGTATTTCCATGATACCTGCAAACTGACTGCCTTAAGTGCTATTAGACAAATCAAGTTCCTATTTGATCTACATCTCTTTGACTGATGGAAGAAATCAGAAAAATCATAGCAACTATTTTCCATATGTTAGCTATTGTATTTGAAAAGAAACAGAAATTATAAGTGCTGTGATCCTTATTTTCCTTGAAGTGAAAGAGTAATAGGACAGCATTCTTTCTTTTTGTCTTCATAGTCTGGAGACTATCACTCTCCATGACAAGTGGGACAAGTCCCACTTAGCCTAGGACAACTTAAGAAAATATTTCCGTAATTATTTGGCTTTAGAGCTCCCCTAAATTTGAGATTTATCCTCTTCCTTAGTATTTTCTCTTCTACCTTAGGCTCTACTACAGGCCACTATCGTTTTGCACTTGACAATTAGCACTTTCCTGACCTCAAGCCACAAAACCATACCATCAGTAAGCAGTGAAACTAAGAATGTCAGTGAGGAATGAACTACAGGCCTCCCTCTGTCCAGCTGTGATGCATGGATCTTTGTAACCAGGAGATTCTCAGCTGCAGGGCTTTGGCTGAACCTATAGAGGCAGAAGAGGGAAGAGTTCAGCATTTATTAGTGGGGTTTGACAGGCAGTTGTACCTGGGGTTGTTGTACCCCGGTTCTGCTGTCCGCTTCAGAAACACATGCCCAGCCTTTGCTATCAGAGATGTGGCTGCTGCAGAACTATCTCCATAGTCCAGAACCTCACTTTTTTTTGGGAGGGGAGTTGTGGTATCTGTTTTTATTATCTAAAGGTTACCATAACCCAAGTCAAGTAGGCACTCAAGTCTGAAAATTCTGTTCTTAGAGGAATTATAACACAACAGTAATAATTTTTATTAAATATATAAAGAAGAAGTTCTGGGGGAAAAAAATGTGATAGGAGGAACTGTAATGATGGTGTGCTTGTGAAGCAGGGATTGCAGGGTAGCCCTTCACTGACCGTGGTCCCATCAGCTTTGTCCCAGTAGTCTGAGAACACTGAGAACCATGTCGGCCCAGGTACTTGACCTCACTTCCATTTTAGATTCTTATGTTTCACAGGAACTTGAAGTAAACAGCTTCTGGTTTCTTATGGCTTGAGATTTTTCCTCTTTAAACTGCTAATCATGAAAAGAGTCATTTGGACTTTCCCAGATGAGTCTGATAAACACCAGTTCTCTCTTCTGTCAGAAGTGTCAGACAAAGACATCAAATCACAAAGCTTCTGATTCCAGACAGCCTGGAAAAAATGTCCCTTCTGAGACACTTCCTCAAGCTTGAGGGAAACTATTTCCCAGCTGGCACTCAGGCCAGGGTCAATGCCAAGACTTTCCAGCTGGTGTGTGGGCAAACACATAACAAAACTGTTAAGCAAGAGATATTTCTCATGCAGAGTCTAGGTTCAAATCGGTGGCATTGCAGCAGGTACAAGTTCAGACCACTGAAATTAAATGATCACTCAGGCTGACATTGGATACCACAGCTTTATTGCAGAAATCATTCAACAGTCTGTTACTCCAGAGTTGTGTGTTCAAATGCAAAGCTGTTCCAGTGAGGAGAAAGAGGGAGGACAATACACAATATGTTAAACCAGAGTTCTTTGACTGAGGTCTTCAGGGGTGTAGGACACAGGACCCATGTGAAATCTCCAGTATGTTCAAAACTTCAGAAAATCTTACAAGCACTATTTTTCTGAAGAATATTTGTAGCACAAACTGCAAACATCAAATTTCCAGGTGATGTCCTGATACCTACCAAAATAACTCTTGGTATTGAGGGAAGAGAGAAAATAGTCTGTAGTCACTTTAGACAGTGACTTATGTCTCTCTCCTGGTAAAGAATCTTCAGACAAAGATTAGTAAATGTTCCACTGCAACCTCTGCCCTTTCACATTCTTACTTAGAGGTGACATGTATAGAAAGAGTCATAGAAAGCTCAGCTGGGATTCACTGGAAATTCCCATAACCACAAAAATTCTTGTTTCAAGGGTTTCCAAATCTAGGGAAATACTTTTTCCTCTAAACAGTACTTTAGGGTGTGCTCTCTTTCTGAAATTAACAACTTCAGAAAATGATTGGTTGATCTTTTAGTCAAAAGATCAACCAATAAATAGTTTCTCATGTTTCTCTTGAGATGATAGACAGTTGTTTGTTCTGGCTTTAAGGCTTGGAAATACAAGACTTAAGCTGTAATAATTCAAATTTAAATTAGGCATTAGGAAATTTTCTAGCATTAGTATGGGAACTCGCTTAACAAATAGATTGCAATGAAAAGTTGTGGCAATTCTACCCCTGGACATCATTAGGAATTATTTTGACAGTCTTGATCCTACCCTGAGGCATGCTATAGTCCATGTCTCTCACTCCTAGGTATTACTATTTCCTAGCTACGTAGGCCCTCTAAAAATCTACCTATGTCACTCAGCAATTTTCAAGGCATCTCAAATTTAATTTTCATATATGAGCAGAAGCGCGTTTAAGACAGCACCTGCTGCCTAACATGTATTGCAGTGTAGAGTTAGAGGAAACTGCTCCAAAACATCCCAAATTTAGTCATTGTGAGACTAAAATTAGCCAGACCAATTTCTACTCTTGGTACTACAAAATCTTTCCTGGAAAGTAGAAGCAGCTAAACATGAGAAGACTCTAACACTGGGGTTTGACTGCTCATGATTTGACCAGTAAGTACTAAAATATCCCACGTGTTAAAGCTTTCTCGCTGCCCTGCTGAAGGTGCATCCAAGAATGCTGGGACAACTCATGGGCCAAGTAAGAGATTACCTCTAGGCAAATTAATTAAGCAGTTCTGTCTCTCTCTCTTTGAGAGAGCTAATTTCCTGAATGGCTCCTCCCCAGCAATCCAGAATGAATTCTTAACCATTTTGGGTAGTTCTTATTTAAGGAGAAGACATACTTAGCACATATTTAATCTATAGAAATATGCATCTCTGTCAGGTGCATTCCTTCCTTTCCAGCAAATGATGAGGTAGAAAGGTGCTTCTCATTACTGGTATACACCAAAGAAATATGAGATCAGCTGACACTGTAGAAATGAAAATATAGAGTCCTCCTTGCCTTATTACCCAAACAAGTTAGAACGAAAGCTTATGATGAACCCATCCCTATCCAGTTTCAGTTAGAAACCCAAAAGACATAAAAGCAGTAATATCTGAAAAAAGAAATTCAAAACCAAGGACTATGAATCTTATCTGAGACACGGATTAAAGCCCTTTGTTTGTGGTTTTTCTTCCTCAGAGGCCAAAAGTAAAGACAATAAAGAACAGAATGAAAGAACAGACCAGAGGCTTGGAATGCAAAATGCTGCTAACAAGGAATGTTGCCTTTTAGACTTGCTTAGATAAAACCATCTCTCAAAGTGCATGAAAAACAATGCATTAGGGACCTATCTAAAATCATAGTCTGTGATGTCTGACCCTCGGGTAAGGAGCTGTGAGGAGCCATGACCTGCTTATTCTAAGTGATAAACATTCTTCTCTCAGCTCTGAGGAAATTCAGAAATGTCTCATTCAGAGTTTACAGTGTATTTCAAGAGGAAACACATCAAAGTACCAGTTGAAGCAAAGGACATTTAACAGTTTGGGAAGATAGCTTGATTGTGAGGCCAGTCTGTTTCCAATCAGAAGTCAGTAATTCTAAGCATCATTATCCTGAATCTCTAAGAATCTTTTCTAACTAGATTTAAATTTTCTGAGACTGGCACCTGTGTAAATCTGCAGTCCACAAGGAAAAGTCTAACATGACATTTTTCTCTAGGTGATGACACCTCCTAAATTTGTATTTCAGATTCAGATTTTCCCAGTTTCTCATGCTTCTCACTGAAGGTGTTTTATTTGCTTAGCATCGAATCAACGATTTCATTTCTGGTATTTAGGAAGGGGAACACATGGTGATTCTTTAGGAAAAGCCTCCAAATTCAATGTATTCTTCACAATACAAAAGCCTTCTTCAAATAATTTAAAATAGTACTAACAATTCTGTCACTGAGTCTTGACATCACGAGGAGATGTATTTGTGACCTAGCCCATGAAGGAACAAATGGCATGTAGCCATGGCATTCAGAATGTCAGGAAAAACTCTTCATATGGGAGGAGTGATAATTTATGAATGGGAAATCATGCGTGTGTTTATGAAGAAAATCAAAGGCAGGTGATGTCCCTCCATTTTCTTAAACTTTAGAGGATTGGTGTTCTTTCTTATTCTTGCTAGTACTAGGATTGAGAGGAGTGTTATGGTAAAAAGTGATCCAATACTTTTAGGTTTCTTATTCATACATGTCAAATTAAGTCACTTTATCTTGCCGTCATTTTAAAACATTCATTTGGAGCAATTGAGAAAAGGAAGATTCTGCTTTTTCTGTGAATTTCATTTTAGGAGCCCTATACATCAGGAAGCCTCTCTCACTCAAGAAGGATGGTATTAAACTCAGAATTTATTTCCAGCTATCACTCACTTCTGTACTTTGAAAAGAAAAGGGGTTTCCTATAGGAAATCTCTAAATTTCATCTCAGAGTCTGCTGCAAAGGGTTTCAATGGATTGGTGCTTTAGAGCATTTTTCTAGTTAGTATCTTTTAGCCTTAAAAGCTGCTAAAGAGCAGTTTTCAACAAAGTTAAAGTCCAAATCTGTCTCTAGTTTCTGTGGAGATAGGGAATACCCCATTCTGATACAGTGGAGCCTGGAGTAAAAATTTATGGATGCAATATAATTGGCCTTTTCCGCAGACCGTCTGAATATTTGAATTCCTATTTGATGTGCTAACACATAAACTTCAAACATTTTTAAATTCTAGAAAAAAACCCTGAAATTCTAGATTGATAACTTAATCAGTAACAAAAACTATTTAAGATATGGTTTAACTAAGATTAAAGATGTCAATCATTTTTCCCAGTTTATGACAATATAAAAATAGAAGATTACCTCTCTTTCTATATTAAAGCCCCTATCTTGTATAGGGGCTTAAGTATAGGGGGTAAGTATATAAGTATAGGGGCTTAAGTTTTTTCCTCAGCCAAATCTTAAAAATTCATTTCATAAAATTGCATTTATCTCTACAAAAAAAGTATTGAATGTATTTAAACAGGCATAGTATTGTTAGTAAAAGAAAAATTATTTCATATTTCTTTTGATAAAGATATTCCAATGAATGCATCTTAGGTATTAGCAAGAAAATTAACAGAAATTGGTGCCTAAAAATTTAGAACTTGTTCCAACAAAGATTCACACGTCCTTAGCTTTATAGAACTCTGCATCCCATGACAACCATCTAAAGGCTGATTATTGGTATGGTTTCAGTCTGAGTCTACTAAATGCTCATTAAATGGAAAGAAGATTTTTCAGTGAATTACTTGCAGTGAAAAAAAATTTAGTACATTCTCCAGAACGTCAGGGCTTGGAGTTAATAGTTCTGAAATGAGCACAAGTTTTCTTCCTTTCCTCAGAAAGCATCATACCACAGAAGCAGAGAGCTAAAATTACAGGAGACAATCAGCAGTATCCAAGATAATTATACTCTGTCATTCCAAAAAAGATTATTGTCCTCTGCCCTGGTCTACATTATACAAATAACTAACATAATCTGTAGTTGATAGATTTTGGAGGTTCTGCAGCAGCTTAATTCTGTCTAGTGGGATATTTAAATTTTTAATGGCCAAGCTATATCCTAATGCTATGAATATCAGAGATAATCAAACACAACGCTCAGTCCATGTCATTTAGGCACATGGATGCCTTTAAAAATGTATGCCTTTAAAAATGGTGCTTTCTTGAAGAGGTGTAAAGCATTCTAGTGTTGTTAGCTGCTGTAGGTCAAAATGTTTTTCACATCTAGAATTTGGTAATGCAAACACGTTGCAGCACTTGCTGGTTTTTCCTAACCATGATTTTCTATTCATTGCTCAGTCTTCCCCTGAGATGTCCTTCCTTGCAACAACAAAAAAGTTCCTTCAAGAGGAAGAGAAACACACCAGAGAATTTGAAGAACGTTTAAATTCACACCTTGAAGAGCTGCAAAGATATTCTGAAAATACTCTAAAAAAATATGCCAGGATGCAGCAGAGCAGGCATACTTAAGACAGTCACACAATTAAGAAAAGCAAACCAAGTAATCACTCATGAGTTTCTCAGAACTAAAATCTGCAACTAGCTGGTTAATGTATTTAGGCACAGTGCCAATAGCATGTATTTGTAACACCAAGTTTTCAAGAAAATCATCATTCTCCTACAGATTTAAGTATATTGTAACTTGACTATATGACAAAATAAACTCTGAACATATTCTAAAATATACAGGTGGGTTTTGCACAGTTAAATTGTGTGCAGCAGACACCCCGTTGCAGCACTGTAAATTAAGGTACTTTAAATTCTGTAATGTACAGAGGGCTAATAAGTGGAATTATTCGCTTGAAATTAGAATCAACTAAGAGAAATTCTCTAGATTGTACAGAAAAATAATAAAAGCCTTTAACTATGGCTCAGCTTCTGGCATGAAAAGCTTATCTATGCTCTGGTGGTTCTTTGCTGCCCTGGGCCTCTGGAAATGCTGTTCCATGAGAAGAACATTAAAAGACCAAGCACATGTTTGGAAGCCACCCATATTTCCCCTTTTACCAGACCTATGGACTTCATCTGGAGTAGAACCTGATCTCATGCACTTTCTATTTAGACTTTAGAATTTTTAAAGCCTGTGTTTAAAAGCTATTTTGGATTGAAGTTTTGTTACCACGTTGGCTCATTGTTTAACTGTATTGGAACAGTGAGGAAAAACTTTAACTTCAGACAACATGTGATCAGTCTTAGGTAAGGCTCTAAATTCTTTACATTTTCCTACATCATAGGAAAACATTATATAACCAAGCAGAGTTAATTCAACTACATGTGCCGAAAATCTGCATAATATTGAGATTCCTTTTATTTGCAATTCACACTGAATTCTATTGCTGTGCAAGCGAAACAGAAATTACAGACACTGTTGATGAACCACCAATTTCAGTGAATGAGATACTGAAGAACTGCTTTCCACCATATACTGTTGCCAGCTTCCTGGGAAAATCTGGATAAAAATAATACCAAGCTGTCAAACTGCTCCAGTTTGTGAGTAAAAGAAGTCTCATTAATATTCAGGACCATGGCTAAAATGTAAATTGTTTTTCGATGCTATATTTCCACTAAGACAAAATACACTACATCATACTTACACAAAATACCAAGATTTTAAATACCAGTTTGGCTCAGCTTGCAGTAAAATGAGCAATGAAGATGAGGACATCAAAGAACCTTTTACAGGAAAATTCAGGAAAATTACTAGACTCAGCTGGAGGAACAAGGACAAAATAAAAAGATGACGGAAGGACATCTGAACAAACTAAATATATACGTACCCTCAGCTTAGGGGGACATGCAGTTTTAAATGAATTAATGAAGAAATTCAGAAACCTCTGAAAATAAAGCTAAATTTTAAGCTGGGAAAGATCTGTTTAAGCAAAAAGACAGGAAAATACTGCCTTTCAGAAGAGCCAAATAAATAGCCAGCTAGCCAGTCTTTTGCATCTCTCAAATTCAAACATACAAGATGACAGTCTGCTCCAGATCTTTAAAGAAATGTATGTGTCTGCCTCCAGTTCAGGCATGAGGACGCCTCTCAAGGTATAGATCTGTGAGATGATGCAGAATGAGTGAATGAATCATCAAAAATTGATACGATGGGTTTTTTTCATAAAGCTTTTTAAGATCTGGGCAGGCTACTAATTTTGGCTAATAAAATACCAGAGTTAGTTTCAGCCTGGCTTTTGTGCAATGCCATATAATAAACTGCCTGTGAGAAGCACTGAAAACTGTGAATTACCTATATCTGAACAGCCTACTTGTTACTGTTACTGCCTGCTCAGAGAGCACTGTGCCACAAATGTGCTGAGACATGATGGATCAAGGTGCCATTTTTTAAACACCTACTAACCAGAAAGGTTGTCCTTCTCTTTCTCAACCAAACAGCAAAAGTTTTCATCTGACAATCCCCAGCTTAAATGAGCCCATTGCTACCATAGTATAGCTGGAGCCAGGCCACTGGTTTGAATACTTTAGTTGCATTAAAAGGCAGAAACTCAACTGAGCAGGTGAGAGGTTTCTGAAGGAAGATACATCTTCCTGATGTTATCACACCAAAAAAATCTTTTTACAGAATGATGGACAGCAGAAATAATAAAGACTGAGAAATTAGTCATTTATGGACAGGGGTTGGACATGGATGTATATTATTAAAGAATGAATAATCAGAAGGGTCCAAGGCTATAAATTCCTCCAAACACCAATAAAAATAAAAATAAAAAAGGTATTAATCATTAGGCTCATTTAACAGGACAAGGTGCAACTTGCAGGAGCTGCAAATTGCCCAAAAATACAGAAAATGTCTATTCTACTTTGTGAATAGCAAGGCAATGGAAAATTTTTGTAAGCTGCTGAACTTTGATGATTTTTCAAAGCTGTACTGAAAAGCAATTTTTTGGCTCCCAGTTGAAAGACTTGTTTTAAATACAAAGAACAATGGTTCAGGCTGCCACCAGCTTTTTTTTTTGGCTGAAGGAAAAACAGAGGTCAAATGCATGCAGTTGCCAACATGTTTCATCAAGATGTAATTTTGAAATAGTTGGTGGCATAAGAGCTGCCAGAGCATTGCTGTCCAATTCACTTCCAAAACTTTCTCAGAGGGGGCTGAAACAGCAGTTACTGAATACTAAGTAGCCATTTAAAATGGCTCACATGAAAGTTGGATATTTAGCACATTTTCTTCCATTTCTTACTCTCTTCTTTTATGTATGGAAAATTTAGGAGTATAAGAATGTAAGAGTGTCAGACAGTGGGTACTCTGAGCCAGTGTAGAGATGAATGCAAATGGCAGCAGCAAAACACAGTGCCAAATGAACCCAAAAATGAACAAACAATCACAGGCACGGCTCTTGCTTTTCCATGGGTAAGACTTAAACAACAGCCAGTAAATCTGTGCTGTGATCAGAGACAGTACAGGAAGTGCCTAACCCCCAGTGTCACTGCTTGGGCTTTATTGTAGTGGAACTGGTTCTAATTCCTGGTTTAACAGCACTACAACAGCACACAGACTCAAGCCCACCAGCACTCAATAATTCACAGCTCAACTAAACACGACTGGCAGGAATGAGAAGAAGCCGTCAACAGAGCCTGCTGAATGCAAGAGTCCCGGGTGACTCCACATCTACAGCCTGTCCTGCCAGCCATCACAGCCTGGATTACACTGCCAGCTCAGGTATGTGCTGAACTCCTCTCTCTCCTGCTGCTCTCCGCTCCTGCGTCTCCCACAGACTCAACAGCTGGCAGAGTGTGCTGGGGAGAAGGTACTTAGCTTGTGTCATTCCCCTCTGGCTTTACAACCTACAACAGCCAATTACGTCATGCACAATTTTTTATTTTCTCTGTTTAATTCCATTCAAAATAGCTATCCACTAGATTTTACACACAAACTGCCTTGTGCTAGGAAAACGTGGGTTTTTTCTCCTCACACACAGCTTCTGCTGAGAAAATGCTAGGTTAAGCAGAGTTCATTGGAGTTGGGTAAACCAATGTGGGAACTGTGTGTTGTTTTTCCCTCGCTGTGGGGATCAGATCTCAAAGTTCTCTGTGTTGGAGTTACTCTTTAATCACATGGACACCCTCAAATCCATAAATAGGCTGTAATTTAATGTACTGCATCTAAGTTTCTGCTAGTGGATTGAGCAATGCCCTAGACTGTGATATGCTGCATTCCTGTGTCCCTTCCTAAACCAACAGATGAATCTGTTTCTTTCACCTCTTTCACAGCTACAGGAGTGTTCAAAGCTGTACATGAACCATCTGGGCACTGAAGGTAAACGGGCTGAAAAAAGAACAGTGCATCTTCTCTGGTGTGTGCATTTAAACTGAACATCAGTGAATAAGTAAATATTCTCTTTGTAGATGGATTGAAACATGAGACCAGGAGCCAATCTCTCGGAGTTCTTAAAATACGTGTAGTTCTTCCTTCAGACCAGAGGCAGTGCCACTGGCTTCTCCCACCTGGCTTTGGGGAGCTGAGGCCCTGTGTAATGCAACTGGGCATTTACCCGCTGCAAGAATGCTTGACATGATCGCTTTGTTTTCTTAGCACTTCGCAGACATTTATAAAACTCCATTCAAACCTTGATGTTTAAGTATTTGACTCAGATTTGATTTATGCTTTGAAAAATCAGGTTTAAAAAACTGCTTCTATAACTTGATTTATCCAAAGGCAATGGCAGGTTTTTAATGACATCACCTGATAATGAGCACTCTTGGAAATCATAAGACACTGCTGAAGAAGTGTCTCAGCATGAGTTTTCTGGAAAATGCTTGTAATAAATCATTCAGTTTTGCCCACAAGCTACTGTATGCTGGGAAAAGGTTTGAAACCCTATTTCTAAGACATTTTTGAAGGCAATGACAGTTGGAGAAATACATACAGTTAAAAAAACAGAGGCACAGTTACACCTTTAGCTGAGAAGCTCACACAAGTTGACATTTGGGCAACCACCATTTATTTATTTCCCCATTATTACTCAGTGATTTTTGACAGTTCCTGTCTGCAGAGGCTTCATACCTTTTTTCCAAATCCACATTCTTATATTCAATACTAGCAAAAGGGAATTTGGTGGAAAATGTCAGAATCCAACTTTATTGTTTACTAGAGAAAAAAATATTGGGTTTAAGTTGAACTGTGAAATCAATTCCAGCTTCTACATAAGGAACTACATAAGGAACCATTCATAAAGTATAACACTATTTTCCTCTCAATTAGCACTCAGTAATATTGCACATTTCAGAGAATTGAAATACACATCTTTAATTAGCTATAGGTTCATATTAATAGACATTTGTCACTGAAAATATTATTATTGTGACCTGAAGAATTTACAGATGACAAGAGATAAAGGAAGGGCATAAGAAAAAGCAGCAGAAATGTAACATCTCATTAGAGGAGTAATCATACATGTTATCTAACCCAAATGACCTTTTACCTATTTAGTTATTATCAGCAAGTTCATCAGTTCATTGCTCTTATGTCACAGACTCCACTCTTGCAGAAAATGAAGGTGGGGCAAAACCACATAAGGACTCTGAACAATTTCAGGGAAGGGTCTCTGAATTATAAAATCATTGCCTCGGCTCATAAAAAAACCCTGCAGGTAAAAGGAACTGAAATAAGCTACAACTCAGAGATGGGGAAGTCACAGGAACTTCATTAGAGCCATCACAAAGTATTACAGAGCAATAAGGGTCAGAAATCCCTGGCTAAGAATCTATGGAAGAGGGTGATGAGGAGGAATCTGTGCAAGAGGTTATCAAAAACTGCACTTCTATTCTAGACACCCGAGACACCAAGTACCCTGCAGGACATGCATATTTAAATTGCACACACTTTTGGTCACTTGCTCAGGCACAAATTTTATTCAAGCTGAACAGCTCAGTTGAAAAAGGTGCAAACTACCAGAGCTCCACTACAGCCATCCCTGACTGAGGATAAAATAAAAATAGGACAAGGATTTGGTGCCTAGGAGAACAGAAGCAGCTGGGAGATGACAGACTAAGCAATTACCATTACAGATTCATCGTTTCAGAGCTCCCCAGCTGAAGGAGAGGGAGCGGTTGTCAGTGCAAAGCACAGATAATTTCAGTGTCAGCACACGGCCCGCTGAGCACAGGGGTTGGCCAGCAGCCTTCCCGCTGGCCGCTCTGCGGGTAAATGCTCTGGCAGTCAGACCACGCTGGCCATGCTGTCTGTGCAGCTCGTTGTGCACATATCCCAGCTATGATGCCACCTGCGGGGGGGAACAACCTCACAGTTCATCCAAACCCTTTCTTTAGGTTTTAGTAAACTTTGTATTTCAAAAACATCTCAGTCTTCAGGGCCAGTTTTATTCTGGACACTCCCAACAGCAGTAGCAACGTGTCAGGAGCCACAGCCACTCCTTGCACCATCGGGTATCTGCACCATTCCCAGTGGAGCCCGTTTATAGCCAGCCATAGGCTCACCCTGCTGTGGGAACATGGGCCTTAGGGCAATGTACACTGCAAGGACCTGCATTTGCTCGCCTGAAGTGGTTTTTTTTGTAAAGCAACTTTGGCTGGCAGCAGCATTCTGCACAGGAGCAGTACATGAGGGTGATGCAGGAAACACAGCCCCCTCTTTCACTGGCACCTCAGTGAAGAGTCCCGCTGACTTCACTGGGACTATGCCTGAGCCAAAGACTACACATGAGGGAAAGACACAAGGGACCTTTAACTTTCAGCATAGAAATATTTCCTGCCATGCACCAGTGCACTGTAGCATCAACATTCTTCCTTGCTTGGCCTGCATTTAAGCAGCAGTGAAGAGTTCTCAATCTCCTTCTCCAAAATCTTCTGAAGGTTAATGCCTATTGAGTGCCTTAAAATACTTGGATGAGAAAGGACTGTAGTAGAACACAGGGTCATTCAGGCCTTTTGATGAGAATTTTTAGCTTAATTTCCTAGAATTAAACTGCCCAAGCTGTGCTCACAGGTTCCTTCCAATGAGGGGATGGGGGCATGCCAGAGGACAGCAGCTACCTTCAGCAAACATGTCAGAGAGCAAAGTTATACTGTTACTTCTCTCTCCTTAATAAAAGAAATAATCAAGGGTTTGTATGCAAAACCACCTTTTTATTGCCACTTACACAGTTTCAAATATTGAACATTCAGATAAGCAACTGTGTTTTGTAGTTTGTTATTAGTTACTTCACCAAAACCTGGCAGAATCTCCCTGTCCAAATTCTGTACGATTCCATCCAGCAGGTCCTGAAGTATTCACTTTGCATGTTGGCATCTCGCACCAAAAAGAAATTCTTTTTGAGTGAACTATATAGTGGTTGATGAAAAAATTATTACACAATGTAGGCTCTCACAATGTCACATTTTTTTTGCAAAATAATTTGAAGATTCCAAGTAAGACTTCTTTTATTCAAAAAATAAATATATCCTTTCTGAATCAAAGCACTTCATATGACATTAAGTACAAAGAAGAAATGTACTTCTTTGGAAATTCTGAAATAGACATACAAGAGCTCATGGGAGCAACATTATCCGTAACAGTGATAAAAGCTGAAAGCTGATTTTTTACAAATTTATAGCAGAACACGATTTCCTTTTACAATATAGAGCTTCAAACAGCTTTAAGAAAAACACCATTTTTAAAAGTCTGAAAGGCACATAACTGGACCATAAAACGTACTAGCACATTCACTAATACGTTTTATGTTACATTCCTAAAGAGAATCTGTGGGACTCTAGCCAAGAGAAAGACTGAAAATACCAGCAAGATCCTTTGCAAAGTACTAAAAGAGTGGCAGAGAGTTCCTTTTGGCTCTTGGTAAAATTAATATCCCAAAGCTAGAGAGTCTGAAAAGCTGCATCATTCAGTTGTATTGGGACGAGTGGCTACATAGACAAACACGACAATCAGCAGTACTACGACAGCCAGTGTGGGAAGCACCACAGTGGTGATCTGTTGCCGGGCCTCTTGCATTGCCTGTTTTCTCTCCTTTTTATCTTTGGAGGTCTCTTTCTTAGGTTTTCCTCTAAGCTGCCTCATCCTCCTCTTTGGATCTTTTTTTTGCTGAAATGTGGGACCAAAGGGAGTAGAAGAGCAGAAGATTGTCCAAGGTCTTTTGAAACAAGATGCTGAAGAATTCCTTTTCTGTTGAGTGCTTGGCTGTGCAAGAGACTGCAAAAGAAAGAAAACAATTCTTTTGAGCAAGATCTACACATATTCCAGTCATTAAAAACATTTACAGCTCCACTTGGTAAACCTTTCATCCAATGGACACCAATGCAGCTTCTTTCAAGGAAACAGAATCATGGAGTTCAGCTCATCCACACAACAATTCCCCCATAAAAACCAGAGCAGTTCATCATGGTGTGTATCAGTCCAAGGACCCTGAACTTGTATTGTACTCTGTTAAGCCAGAAACAAAGCCCAGCACCATACTGGTTTTATCCTCCAAGGTAAACAAGGTAATACAGCTAAAGACTTAATGAAAATAATCTGAATTAGTCTTGCATGAACACAGGTTCCAGCTGCCCTTGAAGGAGGCAGGGAGGAGGCTCCCTGCTCAGGGGCTGTGGCTCCCTCAAACCTGCAGAACAAGGAGGGGCAAGCACACACCCTGCCACAAGCATTTATCATCCACAACAGGTATTTATTGGCATAAAGAGTACTCCAACAGGAAGAAATGGGGAGAAAGAGCTGCTTAATTTAATACTTCTGTTCTGCTGCCACACAACAAAGTCTAAATCATAACATGACTCAGTGCTGTCATACTTACTGCAGCTGCCATTGACAATTGAAAAAAAGTCCAAGCAATAATGAGTCTGCTAACAAACCACTGGTGTAGATAAGAAGTCATCAATAAAGTAGAATTTAGTTGTTCTGAAGTATCTCCTAGACAATTTTTAAATACAGAAGTATACACAAAGTGAGATTAACAAAAACACAGCATGGTGTGAAAGCCTCTCTGAAACGAGAGTTAGTAGGGGCTTAGTATTTCCAAACCCAAAATTTTTTTGCCCCTGAGCTGCGTGGAGCTGTGCAATTCTCTGACTGCACAGCGAGGGTGGATGCCAGCCACTGGATATATTCTTCTCCACCACATCCCTCAGTTCTGCCACGGCACAACAGCTGGACACAGGCCACACATAAATAAACACAGATTTGGAGGGTAATAATTACTGGTATCAAATACTAAGTTGAATTGAAGTAAATGATGAACTCAGGTTTTTCCATCACTCTAATATACTCAGAATAAAATGTATGTAGAAATTAGTGGGTTACTGCAACTTCCTCTTTTCTTTCCCTCTACTTTAAATCAAAATGTAAAGAAGATTTTAATGTGCTGCTGTAGATGAGGAGCATATGTCAACAAGTAAAGGTGCAAAGCTTAGTTCACCCCAAACACGATTTCCTCTTGATGTGTCATCTCGGTTGATGATACAATTTGTCTTATAACTCACTTTTTCAAAAAACTAGAGGTTTCACTGAGAGTGAGATGCTTTATTTTGGTGTTGCCACTCAACCTCATCACAAAAGCAAAACAGAGCTAAAAACATTCAAACACTCACATACAGAACAAGAATCCTCACCTAGAGGTTATGTGCAGCTACAAAGGACTTTTCATCCTTCCTCACAGGTAACAACCTGCCTGCTGTGAATCTCATCCAGACAATTACTTTGCATCATTTAAGGTACAATGTGGAATAACTCTGGTGAACTTGGACTGAAAGAAGTGACCAGACTATCACAGCAAGCCTGTGGTATTAGAAAACCAGCAACAGGCAAAGACTCAATACTTCCGGCTTTATATGGTCCATCCTGGATGCAATCTAAACAAATAAACAAAACCAAAACAACCATAAAAAACTTCACTCCCAACAGAAAAAAAGGCTCAAGCATGATGAGATCTCAGTGTTCAGCTGGATTTGTCAATTTTATATTCTCTGCCTCTCCATCTTTCAGGAAGTTGTTTTCTGATCATAAACTTAGCAATTTCAGCTTACCGTTTGAGGCAAACCCTTCATTTTGGTTTTGACAGAGCACAAAAAGGGAATTTTGATGCCTAAGATATTTTTCAAAGAGGAAACAATAAAATTTAAGTCTTAAAAAGAATAATTTCCTTCTGCACAGTGCAACATTAGAATCAAAATATGTAACAGATTTAGAGACCAGAAGTGGTCAATGAACTTCACAATGGAGAGGTAAACAGGAGCTGGATGGCACAACTACACACAACACCCTGTTCCCATCTTTAAATCAAATGGGCTATGTAATTTCTAAACTTCCATAGTTTTCTTCTCAGCAAATCTTCAACTCTCCCTGACTCAGGATGAACCTTTTGATATACACCACCTCCAAGCTATGGGTTTCTGGTTTGGTGGTGTTATCACTTCCCTAATTCCTGAATTTCCTCTGGGGCAAAACAAATTTTTTACCCCTTCCATGTCTATTCCCGCTCCTCCTCTGCTCACAAGATTTATTACCAATCTCTAGAAAAACTACTATGCAAAATAAAGTTTTACCTTTGTCCTTTGGGATAATTAGCCAACCAGAGCATTTCAGGCTGTATTTTCATATTATTTCTGTTTCCTCTCTTAATGTACATCTGAGGGTTTTGTATCTGGATTACCCACAAGACCCAAGAAGTGATGGACAGTAAAAGCCTCTAGGACTTTCTGTGTACCACAGTAACAAAGAGGAGCTGCCATGAAACCAATCTCTCTAACAATAAATGTATGCCTTGCTCTGTGCACCATCACTTACTACCCAGACACTAAAAACATCAGGATGGTTTTTTAAAGTCTCTTTTGAATGAGTATTTCATTCTGAAGCAGAATTATACCAAGTTAATTACATACACTGGCTAACATCTGACAGCTTAGAACAGCAAGCCTTCCCGCAAACGTCAGCACCACTTGAATTGCAAGCTGACACTCTCCAGTTTGGGAAGCTGGCATCAATCTCCAAATACATATCCAGTAGACTGGATAGCATTACTTGGCTTTGCTACTGGCAGAGATAGACTCACACAGAAACTGACCCAGAGTTTTCAGAGAAATGAGCCTTAGGGTTCATCTTAACTGAACCATAAAATGGACATGGTGAATCTCTGCAAGTTGCTGCCAGGGTCCTGCTGCCACCAGGTGCCCAGCCGTGACTGCCAGGATTGGACAGTTGCTGCAAGAGACAGCAGTTTCCCACAGGAAAAGTGCAGGATGTTGTAGATTCTGCTATGTTCATCCTGGAATGAAACAGCCCTAAAAAACCAGTGCTGAGCTGGATACGAATTAACTCTACAGGCCATGTTGTACAAGCACGTTCAGAGTGCTTTACACTGCCAAGCCTCTTACCAGTCCCCGTGGACTTCACTGACTACTAAAAATTATGGGAAGAAAGAAACAGATCCATAAAGCACATCAATGCAGTGACAGGGGCAGGATTACAACATTAGGGTCTTGTTCCCTGTGGCGTGCACAGTCCGTGAGAACAAATGATCTGACATTACTGAGCTACATCCTCCCTCAGCCAGCAACCATTCTGCTTGTGGTCTGG
Organism: Molothrus ater; assembly: GCF_012460135.2. Taxonomy (NCBI): domain Eukaryota; kingdom Metazoa; phylum Chordata; class Aves; order Passeriformes; family Icteridae; genus Molothrus; species Molothrus ater. The sequence goes on along the minus strand of NC_050479.2, from coordinate 79,346,205 downwards.
GAATGCTCAATGCCAGTGAAGAAAGGAAGGAAGAAATACAGCACTGGGATGGGTGTAATTAACAGTCTCATTAGCACTGCTCATTTAAAACATCTCAGAGCAAGCCACTATCAAAAGGTCAATGAGAAAGTGTTGTCTCACAGGTAGTTCAGTCTTGTGCAGACTCAAACCTTGCTGCAGAAGAACTGGAAGCTCACCTTTCCTCCTCAGACAGAGGCTGAGTCTCCTTTCCGTGCCGGTCTCCCCTGAACAGGGGAGGGCTCTCTGCCACAGGCTGCACACATCCCATCCTCCTAAGGCTGCTTCCCATGGGTATTAACTGCTCAATTGACCCAAACATCTGGCAAGGCAGAAAGTGATCACCAACTGCTCCAACTACTGCCTTAACTGGAAAGCCAGCAACTCCCTCAGCAGGGACACAAGCGGAACATCAACAGAAGGGATTAACACTATCAAAAGTGGCATGCCTGTAGTCCACAACAATATTACAGCAGCCTGGCACTAGCCAGACATGGTAACTTCACCTTACTTTTATCAAGTTTGAAATTTAAAATTCAATAATAAAATTGTAAGGGGTGATGAGGTTATTTTTAAGTTCACTATAGCAAAGTTTCCCCCAAAAGCAGAAACCTGCTGGCTAGAAAGAAACAATCTTGATTGCCAAGTCAAGAAAATGGGTGTTGACTTGGTAAAGTTGTTTGAAATGCCCATCTCACAAAGCCTACCCCAGCTTGATACTGAAGAGCTAAGGTTTCCAGGAGAAAAAAACAGTAAAAAAGTTCAGGCTATGGAGAAGAAACCTAAAGAAAACGTTCTTCATCGTTCCTCATCATTAATCCTTCTTCAACATAACACAAATTCACTAACTTTGTATTCTGGGTTGCCTACTACAGCAATTACATGCCTCTTTGCCCATCATCAGCATTGCTTTTTATATACAAAAGTGTTCTTCATTCTGTCTTCTGGGTTGAGTTACTCTGAACTGTCTCTGCAGAGCTAATGTCAAAACCCAAAAACATGAATTGGTGGACTGAGTCACTGAAGTCACTCATACCAATGCTGAAGTATTTGACAGCATCTTAAACCAAGTCAATTGTGGCTAAGCAGGGACAATTTTATACCAGAATGCTGTAGTGGAACCTGATTGATATCCTTCCAAATATACCAACAATCTTCCAACCACATCTATGTCAGTCTGTCATCTCCTTTTTTTGGTAAAATTAACCCTGAGCTTCAGTAATCTGCAGTTAAAAGCTCCTCACACCACACAAGGCTATTCCTGTGAGTCTTGAATGGCAGCCTCAAGTCAGGCTAGACCACTGCTCATGGATTATTGCAAATTTGCATATGCAACACATGCACAAAAGATTTTGTTTATCTGCACTTAGGGTAATTGCATGTCTCAATGTCTAAAGAACTTATTATCACCAACCCTACAGCATGAATGTATTAACCATGTTAAACTGACTGATTTTTCTCCAAATCCAAAATTACAAGTGTATGCAAGCCAATTTGGCTGAACCTGGCTTCATGATCCTGCTACCGACACTGCAACATTCCTGGAACAGCAAAACAACTTGAAATTCAAACAAATAATCTGACAGGAATTAATTTTTATAATTTAAATTTTCCCTTGGGGTATGGATGTTACTGAGACATTAAAAATAAAATCAAACAACAAACCAGCAGACAATCTGGACACACAGTATTCAAACTGCCTTCCAGCAGTTGGAAAAAAGGACAAAAGGCACCTAAGCAGACAATACTCTTCAGATTATTTGAGCATTAAAAAGCCCCCAAATCAGTATTTCCCAATCACCAAGGCACACCAGCATCAGAGTTGAGAAGAAGCCAAACCAACAAACTTATCAGCTTGTTACTTATGTTTGCTGCTGGGCTGATTACTTCAGGGTCATGCAGCCAGAGCTGCTGCATGGAGGCTGGAAGAACCATTGGGCCCAAAAGCTGGAAAGAGGAAGTAGGGACCCTATCCAAGGGCAAGAGGAAGCCTGGCCAGCAGGGAACCACTGCTCAGCACTGTGTGGTCATTAAAACAGGAGCACTCCTCATCCTCATGACAAGACCATCCCTCCCACCAGAAAAATTGGATTGTTCCTTGAGTGCTGCCGAAGCCCAGGCCATGGCACAGCATCCTCTCCTTGCACAGTCCCAGCAGAACAGACACAGGGGCTCTGAGTAGCCAGAGCAGCAGTGCAGGGCCCCCTACACACAAAGCTTTAATCCACCTTAGCTCACGGAACTTCAGCTGCCTGCAGCCGAGGCACTGACTGCTGCAACTGGCACAGCAGCTTCTGGCAGAGCAGAAGGAACCCTGACATGCTGCCCCACCCAGCCTGGGGAGCCCAAAACCCACAAGTTAGCTGAAGAAATATCATTCTTTTTTCCATCCTTAACAAAAGTGGGGTCTAAGCAACAGAGACACTTTATTTCCTAGCTTTGAAAACAGGCAAACGTTTTGAGGTTTTGTAATGAATGACTGAACTGCATGTAACACTGTTACACAAACCATGGGTACTGTTTAATAAAGGACAAGTCTTATTTTAGGCTACCCCACAGAATCACAGAATTACACAATCAGCTGGATTGGAAAAGGCCTCTGAGATCATCAAGCCCAACCTGTGACCAGACATCACCATGTCAAATAGTGGTCAAATAGACCATAGCACTAAGTGCCACATCCAGTCTTATCTTAAACCCCTCCAGGGACACTGACTCCACCTCCCTGTGCAGCCCATTCTGAAGTCTAATCACCCCTTCTGTGAAGAAACTCTTCCTACTGTCCAACCTGAACCTCCCCTGGTGCAGCTTAACACTATGTCTGTCCTCTTGTCCCGTCACTGATTGTCTGGGAGAAGACTGCAAGCTCTTTTTAGGTAGTTGTAGGGAGTGATAAGGTCACCCCTGAACCTCCTCTTCTCCAGACTGTTTCTCCATGGAACACAGATTTATTTTTTTTATCATTACTTCATAACTGATTTTACCTTGAGGTGACAAACCACATTTTGGATGGGGAATTTTCCTTCCTGAAACTCTAAGGTCTGGCCATTGCAGGAACAGCATCAGGAAGGTCACCACTTTCTAAGGTGATTTGGCAAGATTAGACATGCAGCTAAATGGGAATTTTGAAAAGCATTCCAGTAGGAGTCTGGAACAGATGTACAAGCAGGAATACTGGTGCATGGAGCTCTAGATGACGTCTCCAGAGAGTACAGTTCTGTACACAGCCTTTCCATCCACTGAGGTCCAACTCCATTTTAGTTCACATTTTAGTTCTGGCAGATATGTAAAAAGTCCTTTCCATCTTCTCTGGAGAACATGTTCGTCACTTAGTGTGGCTATTACCCAGGTAGAACTTGCAGCAGCACTTGGACCAGTTTGGAATTCATCTCCCACACAGAGACAGAAGCTAAACCTGCCTGTGTTTGTGTCAGACCCATTATAGGCATCCAGTGCCTTCCTTGCAAGCTTGGCTCTATGGAGGAAGCTTTTTGGGGAGAAAAAAAGACAAAAAAAGCTTGACTTTAACAGTTTTTAGGCAACTGCAGTAGTAAATGTCCAACAGTATTTCCATCACATTCAAGCACAATTATTACACTTCATTTTTGACACTAAAAGTAAAATTATAGTTTAAAAAAAATCTTCATTATTTGACTGGTTCTACGTAATCACTTCTGTGAGTGACAGAGCAAAGATTTGTCACCTTGACTAGGAGTTCTGAACCCTAACAACTGGGCCTGCCCAAAGGATTAGCAAAACCCTTCGATCCTAATCACATCCTCCATCCCTCTCTCAAACCTCCCCAGACAACCCACTCTAAACAACACAAAAGCAGTTCCATGGCCAAGTGAATATTCCAGCTACAGGAAGGCTTCTTATGGTACTGGAACACAGTTCTGTGCAACCACTAAAGAGGGGAACTTATTATCAATTGCATAAAAAGCCCCAATTTTTAATTTGTACAAGCCATCTCCTAATAAAACAAGCAATGACTGCAGCAACAGCCAAAAAAATAACTTTTCCTCTCCATGATCAAAATGTTCTGGGTCACGCATTCCTTCTAAACTGAAGCTGCACAGCAGAATTGATGCATACCTGAAGATAATGCCTGCAATGCTAAATCTGGGATCCTCTCTTTCAGTGACACTGTCACGATTTCAGAGTCTGCTAAAGATGAAGAAAAGCATTAAGAGAAAAATTTTTGCTCTGTGAAAAATGATTTTCACGTTACAGCATGAGGCCAATTCCTAATATCATAAAATTTTACCTCAGTCTATTTGACTGTAGCAAGGAATTACAATTAGCAAATAAGAAGAACCCTGTTTTCAAGGGTGAAAGCTTTTAATTATACACAGAGCAATATGGAACTATTAAGATTCTGTTTGAAGTCAGTTTAACATTATTCTTTAGTGAGAGGTGGTGGCTTTTTTTCTAAAGCTGAATTGACCCATCATTACTGCAACATCACATTTACTGTAAATGCAGCTTTGAGAGTCTGCAAACTATTCACAGCATTTGTAAAATGAAAGCCATCACTGAATGCTGCCAGAAAGTCAGAGAGAGCAAGGCCGCCAAAGCAGAAAGCTATTTCTGTATGATTCTCACAATTCTAAGGACTTGGGTATAGCAAGCAATCTCCATTAGAAACAAAGAGCTGCAGATCTCTGCATTTGGGGAGGCATTGTTAAACAGAGGCCAGGTGACCTGCAGTGCCAATCTATCTGCACTGAATGCAGCAAAGAAACCGAGCAGAATGCAATTAAAACAAAATAAATAAATAGGCAAGTTCTTTTGCTTCATGAACAGGTGGATAAATAACCCGTATTTTTCCTGGTAGAGAATGAACATCTAGATGACTTTTGCAACAGGCAGTCCAATGAAGAAATACAACTAATGTTTACTGAAAACACAAGAAAAATAAACATGTAATTTCTGCCACTGCATTAATTACATTCCTAGGGGAGGCTGTAAAAGAAGAGCTTGCCATTCTGCATCTCCACAGCTACAGATGATCTTGCACATAAATGCAGTAAACCACAACATCTAGCATATGACTTGGTATTATGTGTTTGCTCAGCTGTTTTCATAAAAGGTAATTTTCTCAGCTGTTCCTGACAAGGCTCCTTTGGATACAAAACATTTATCTTTCCAGTGTATTTACATAAATACAGTCAGTTTGTAAACAGCTACACTAAATAAATAATAACCTAGTCACCGGTGTCAGAGATCCTCAAAATTTAAGCGCTGCTTTCCCAGACCAACCTCTGGCATCTGCCAGAAGGGGCAGCAACAGGGACCTGGTGTGAAAACAATGTTTCTGTTTTGCAGTTCAGCTGTGTCAGCCCACCCAGATCTCGAGTGTCACTGCTCACACCTCAAGCTGAACTGTCACCAGAGGGTAGCAGCGCTCCGACCTGGATGGGAAACACACTTTTCCTACATGAGGTCTGGTTGCTGCTTCCCCTGTTCAAACTAAGGGGTTCCCAACACAGTCACTCTTTCTGAGACAGCCGTCACTATAAACGCCTTTGAGACAGATCCCCAAGGCATGTGCCGGGCACAATGCCAGCAAGTCCGAAGCCTGATGTTACAGTTTTGTAATGCAAACAAGAGAGTTGAGGGACTGTCACTGCTTTTCATTACAATTCTACTGTCTTTAAAACTCAGGCACTGAAAATTCATTGCAGGCTAAAGATTAGCAGGCAGAAAAATCCTTGCCCACACCAAGCAAGGATGGAATGTTAAATCGAAAACCACAGAAACCACAGAGGCAAGAGCTGAGCCTGGGCAGCAGGTGTGTGTGTGTGCGCACTGGAGAGGAGAAGGATGCAGCGTGACTGACAGAAAAGCTGGAAGAACACTCCAAGATAGCACAAATCTAGAACATCCAGAAATGTGTACTTCCTGACCACAAGACAGTTTGTGCATGCTGGATCAGAACTGTTTGTGAAACAGTTTGTTTCTTCAGAAGGCACAAAGGGAAATCTCACTCTTCTAGCTCAAACATACACAACTATCTGGCACAGGAATATGCAAGATGGATGTGCACACACCTGGGCTCCTGAAACCCCCCAGACAGTCCCACAGGGGAAAATGGACAGCACTGCACTGACAAAAGCACTTACCATTTTATTCTATACAGTATCTTAGAGATATTCACAGATTTAAAGCAAGCCTGATGCAATGTCAGAACACACTGAATGAGGGATTCAGATCTCAAACTCATCCCCTTTGGGGCTTGTCTGAAGTTCTGGTTTTTCAAGCTTTTCTTGGCACAGATAGTTTTCCAGTAGGAGGCTGAGGAAAGACTGCTGGCAACATGCCTGTATCTCCCTGCTTCTACATGTGACAGGGAAGACTGCACGACTCTGGAGAGTAACTAAATCACACAGAAATCAACCCAAATATGATCGATGAAGTGGGTACCTGTTACTCCCCTCCTCACTCACTTTCTTAGCTTTATTTTAGAGTTTATGCAGTGCTGCCATTTGTCAGATTTCATTCCCACCTCTGCTGCTTTCTACACAATCACTTCAATCTGGATAATCAAGTTATCAGTGAATGAAATAAAAGCCTCCACCTTACACTGGATGAGTGCTACAGTTTTAGGCTAGAGCTCTTCCTCCAGCAGCCAGAAATCTACACCCTTCCCAAATTCATTTCAGTTACAGAAATGTTCTCAACATCAGTGTGAAAACAATGCAATCAGGACACCTTTTTTTTGAAAGGGGTTGAGGGAAGGAAAGATAAGAAATGAGACTTGCAACACAGGATGGGTGGGGAAGTTTTTCTTCCTACTACTGGTCTCAGTAAAATCTCATTCTGTTTACTCCCCAGCTTAAACCTGAAGTCTCATTACATTTCACTAAACAATCCCACATTATAATAAAGCAGTAGGCTTTCCTGCTATGATTGATAGACTCTATGCAATTATTTAAGGGGAAGGCACATAATTACATACAGCTGGATTAGGCTGATCAAATCCCTGTTAGTGTCTGTCAATATACACATAATAAGACAGCGTGACATTAATGTAAACTAATTTAAATGCAGAAAGTTTAATTAAGACTTAATAAAATTACAAACAGAAAGAAGAAGGTTTTGCACATTCTAACCAAAGGGAATTGCTCAGCAAAGCCACCCTATAAACACAAACCTGTTTTGCCTGATCAGCTCTGCAACACTGATTCTGGCACCACCTATTTATTTATATATTCTTACTTACAGTTCAACTGCCAAGACTTTCCCCCATCTCAAAAACTTGGAACCAAAAGCAAATGCTGTGGAGCCATGTGTGTAACAGAGTCCATTATGAATAAGCCCAGGTAGTCAGAGAAGGATTTCTCAGAAGTTCCTCTACAATGCTCAGCAAGCAACTATTGATCAGTATCACAGTTCAACATAGTACAGTACAAGTGACCTCCTTTAAAAGCACTTAACAAGACCAAAACACCACCTCCCCCTAATGCAACACTAGTCACATTCACCCCTCTCTTCTAGTTCTGTGCAGCCTCCTTTTCAACTCGGGTTGTTTTTAAAGCAATCTGCTACATTCACAGTGTCATTCTCAGTCACCAGTGATACAGGATACTGGATACTGCACTAACCCCAGCAAGCTTAGTGCAAGACCAAGCTTCACTCCCTCCTGCATTGTTCCAAGGGTAGTCATGCTTGTGCACTGTCTTAGTTGTCATTTTCCTGCAACTCCTAAGGATGTGGTTGCAATGATTTCCTAATGACAGCTAAAATACACTGAATGCTCAGTATGGCACACCAGCCCTTTGTGTAAGCCCATGTATGCAGGGCCAGGGAGATCTGGGTATGAATGCCAGAAGTCCAGTTGTCTACACATGTTCCCTTTCCCCCTTCACTCAGAGAAAATTTCCAGCCTAGATGCCCTTGCTGTTTCTGTGCCAGGCATTTTCCAAGACAGTGACCCAACAGGAAGGGTGCAGGAGCAGCTGTGCCACTGCAGACCTTCCCTCCACCATGAAGGATGTTATGTGCTTTGTTACTAAAAAATAGCATAGCAGATCTTACACAGAGCAATTTGCTCTTCCCCAACGCACTTATGCTAAGATTTCCTGGTATGTTCCCTGCCAAATTAAATCAATTTGAGTATCTTGTTGAAGAAAAAAACATTGCAGATTTTGATCTACTTTTATTAGTCTGCCAGTTGAGCCTGTTGCTCTGATCTGGTTTACTTGATGATTCCTTAGCTGCTATGCTCAGCCACTTCTCTGCAGAGGCCCTACAGTATTTCACAGATATTAGAAAGTTCTGAGTAAGATACAGGGTCCTCATCATGGCCTTATCCAAAAAGGGCACAAAAATTCTGAACGAGTCCATTTCACAAACACGAACATTTCCTGCAGAATTAGATCCTCTCAGCAGGGGGAAGAGGAAGAGGGAAACAAGAAAAAACCTGAGAAATGTAAGTGCTAGAAAGGATTACAGTGCAATCTCCTGGAAAATATATTAAAACTCAATACCATATTAAAACTGATGAAAAAAATTAAGCCCTCCTGTGTTCAATCACATCCCTCCAAAGCTCTTGGCCAACCTCTCCATGTTAGAGACAAATCACTGTTAGATAACCTTTTCTGAACAAGTCTATCACTTATTCTAGTTTATGTTCTGTTTCCTTTGGCAGCACAGCTATTTAAGTCATCCTTCTAATCCAGAGCCTATGGTAATTTTTCTTTTCTGTTCTAGGGCAATTCTTCAAAGCATCATAAAGGAAAATTTAATAAGCACCTCAATTTGTATTGCTTTCTATTTATAATACTGCAAGCACCTGCTGCTGCTGAGATCTTAGCACATATCTGTCTTACTCTGCATAGACTGATTGGGATTAATCTTAATAGTTTCATATTTTAAAGTAATTTCAAGAAATATTGCTCCAAGCTGCTGGGTGGATTGGTTGGGTTTTTTTTTTTCTCTTTGGGGTGTTGCTTTTTTAGTAGGTTTGGCGTTTGTTTTTTTTTTCCTTCAGTGTTTTTTGGTTGGGGTTTTTTAAATTCTTATTGTGGTACCCTATTCCTATTGTGGTACCCCCCTAGTTTTATTAAGATAGTGCTGACCAGCTCTTAAAAATACAACTCATTTTGCTTCCTCGTTTAAACCAGCCACATTTGATAAGTGTATTATATATATTTATCACTTTACTGGAGCACTCAGTAGATCCCTCTTGTCAATTTAACAGCAGGCACTCAACAATCAAACCAAGTTACTCCCGGAACCCCAACAGTGGAAGTCAAGTCAGCACTGGAGAGCTCATGGATGGTTTTGGGAGCTGTGCATGTGCAGGGAATGGGTGTTTAAAGGTTCCTGCCATGATCCAGTACATGAAGGGTTTGAATCACGTATTATCTGACCTTCTCTCAAAAGAGGGATATATTAGTTTTTAATCTTATCCAAGCGCTTGCAAACACCAAGTGACAGCTAAGGCTACACAGTACAGGAGTAAAGTCCTATGTCTGACCTTTCAAGAGGGGCTGAGGAATCATGTCCTTAGGCACATCTTCAGAGTCTGTCTTCCACAGCTTACAGACAGAATATTAATGGCTGCACCCTGGGCTGTGGACATCCTGGTATCTACAACATCAACACCAACTGCTCTTGCTGTTATTTCATTTGACAAGATGACAGATAGGAAGTTTAATGCAGTGGGGGGAGAGGAAGAAAAAAGTTATGATGTAGTGCAAGTAGGTGAGCAAGACAATGAAGCCCAGACAGAAAGCAAAGGAGAGCCCCCTTAGTGTGCAGGGAAAAAAAAGAAACAAAATGATATTAAAGACAAAGTAGTACACAGAAGAAAAGCTGCATGGAAGTAAAATGAAGTCTGAAAGAAGTGGATGGAAGAGTCCATCCATCAAAGACGACCGACATCAGTGATGGGTCTCACTTCTGCACTGTGTCTGCTTTTAGAGGCTGACAGCTGAGGCTTCTACTTCTTATCCATCTCCTGCCTACGTATTTAGGCGTGATGAAGCAGCTTCCTCCACAACCAGTTGGGAGACCTCATGGAAGACTACACAGGATACTCTGCAGACAATTTAATCTCAAAAGTGACTCTCATTCCCATAAACTCCTACTCCAGAGGGGCTGTGCTTTTGGACTCCCTGCAGTATATAATATGGGCTTTATAAGGTAGGATTTTAAGTATTCCCATTAAAAACACACCTCTTTATCAACAAAATAGAGTTTGATTGCTGTTTTTATTCACCCCAATCAAGGCAAGATTGTTGTTAACTTCATGACAAAAGCATGCTCATGAATATGTAAAACAAAGTTTCCAAAACTGCTTTTAACTGCATTTGTTGGAAAATGAGGCAAATGGAAAGGCTCAGAGACAGGAAACATCATTGTAAGACAATTAGTAGTATGCTCTCCTCTTACTTATCAACAGCAAAAGCCAATACGGACATTATCTTGGGAATCCATGGATTTTTACATTTTCTCTTAACATGAAGATACAGATTTCCGCAGAAAATAAACGAAGCACAGGGAGACGTTGCATGTCATTTATAAAGAAGAGGTGCCATTTATCCTTCAGCTTCTGGCTGTGGATTCCAAATTACTGTCCCAAAACATCTGTAACCTTCATGTGTTCTCATCTTCTTTCACAATTACTTCTTATCATGTGCAGAGGTCTTGAACTTTTCAACAGCTATACTGAGTAAATCAGCTATAAACAGACATGCTATTGATACTCCAAGCCAACAGCTAATCATGATTTCTAGTCTTTCAAGCAAATAGGACAACTTAAAATGGCAAATATTGCTCTATCTACTCATCCATAAATTAGGAGTGACAATTGCAGATTATTACTCATTCACTCAGAGCGTTTGTTTGGCCCTGAGAGAACTGGCTTTATTCCAAGAGCTGGCAAACACTGGTTAATATACATGTAAATGTTTTATTTCTCTTGGAGTAGGCAATTTCACAAAATGAAATACCGAATTAAAGATGACCTCAGTTCTTCTGCTGATGCCTGTCTTGGATGCTGTGCTGCTGGAAGCCTTTGCAAGCTTTTTTCCACACCAAGTCAACAGGGAAAAAGACACCTTTTCTTTTCAAAGTGAGACAATTTCACTGTGGAAACATGAAAGCTTTTATATAAATATTAATCACCACATTTGTCCTGGAGTTAAGTGGATGGAGACTGGCTTATATAAGGTTGCAGTACTGACTTGGAAATAGTGAGTGAGATGTACTGAAATGGTTCTGCAAATACTGCTCCAAATAAGCTGTTCCTCTATACAAGAACTGTGGTGCAAGGAGTAGATTAGTGACCCCAATATTTACTCTGAGGGTACTATAAATCAGCACGTCACTCCTGAGAGTGAAAAAGGGGAATTTCATCCTTTGAATTTCTGGTGTAAGTGTAAAGAAAAGGAAAATGTTCATTTCCTCCAAAACTGCAACTAATTTGAATGGGGAAGAATAGAAAATACTAAGAAAAGGAATGGAGGTTCAACACAGAGGGGGAATAAACAAATATCTGAGTAGAAAACCTGGCAGTGGTTTAACAGAGCCTTTCACTAACCAGACCAAAACCTAAGTATTCTAAATAATACCAAGTGTACTGTACCCATACAGACCCATGGGAGCATGGGTCTCCAAAACCCAAGAGAATCAACAAACATGTTCTGTGCACTTCAAGATGACGACAGGATACACCATCTCCAGTCTCAGATGGACTCTGAGAACCATCTTTTTCCTACAAAGGGGTGGAGGTACCAGATCTGCTTACTCCTCCTATGATAGAGTCCATCAGCCATTGCTTACCCCTCTTTCCCACAGAGAAGTGAGATTTCATTTCACAAATCAACCAAGATTTGAAACTAGAACTACGACTACAAAGCAGATTTCTGCGAAGGGGAAGACAGAAGCATAACCTCTTATCTACTGTGCTGTACCATAGGTATCACCTCACTTTCGTCAAGGGCACACTGAAGTTTCAATCAGCTGAGGACGCTAAAAACAGTTCAAAGTTGTTCATAAACCTAAACAGAAATGACACAGTATTAATATATTTCACAACACCAAGTATAGAATCAAATACAAAATAAGGTACAAAGCATGGCTGAGATCACAGTAACTTGATGGAGCCCACAAGCAGAAAGCATACAACAATTAAGAAACCCCCAACTATCAAGACAGTTGCAGTCTAAATTCACCTCCTCTGAGTAAAAGGAATAGAAGATGAACAAACATTGATGGGAAGGAACTACCAACAGATGACACCTTCAAAAGATTCAGGACTATATTTATGTGGCAAAAGCTGATGAAAAATTTGGTTCCCATTTGGCAACTCATCTTGATTGCTATTGCAGTGCTCCACAGGTTTCAGCCAGGTCTCTCCATGGACATGAACACCTATGGATACGGAAGGGACACCAGATCTGTACTTTCTGGAGATAAATACATCAAAAACTGCAGACATTAGAATTGCTCTGCTTTACGTTCTGCATTTTAACAGGCAAACAATTTGGACTTTACAGGCTACTACATTAACTAAAGCTGTTTTTGAAATATTTTCCATTATTTCTTCCTAAAATGTTATGTTTCTTTTTCTTCTCACCTGTAGAAAACTACTGCTGGAGCAACCACACTAACTAGTACTTGACATTACTTTGAAACTTGAACCAAATGCTGCACTTTTCCATGCTGCTTTCACACAAAGCACACTCTCCCTGCTCTTGTGTGCTACTGCTTACATGGCACCTGGAGATCTCACAAGGAAACCTGCAGGAACAAAGGGCAACACAACAGAACACGACAGTGCTGGCCTCAGCTCTGAAGAGGATTTTAAAATTTATAGCAGGGTCTCACTTGGCTGCTTGGTGTTCTGCGTGGGTGAAATGAATACACAAGCCAGGCGGAACTGCAAGAGAGGCGCCTATAAAAGGTGACAGCACTATTACCAGATAAGCCAGCAGTTAGACATCACTGATTACCACACTGGACAGAGATTTTAACTCAGCTAGAGAGCAGACAGCTAATCGGATTTCTTAATGGGCTTCTCTCAGTTTCACTGGGGCTGATGCATGCTGCATACAGGATTTGGAAGATTTTCCCCTGAATAGCACATACTGCTTTACTACAGCATTCTGTTACCATCTTGGCTTACGCTTATATAAAATACCAGATGGAAGTTACATGAACAGTCATTAAGAGGTTGTTAATCATTACATTCAAGCCATGCCAGGGCAGCAACAAAGCTGACCTCTTGAATAAATTGAGCTTGGATACAGGTAACATTGATTTTCCAAAGAGGTTTCATTACTTAACTCTGAGATTGTGATTTCTTTTGAGAGTACGAAGTTAAGAGCTAATCCACTATTTACTATTTATTTTCTACCAAAGAGAAAGCAGTCCATTTAAAATGCAGACAATACAATAGATCTCCCTCCCTTTCATTGTTCTCTCCCCTCTGAGAAAAACTCAACTTCATAGGACTTCAAACTTCAAGGAGGAGGGGAGGAACCCAGAAAAAAAAACCAAAACATAAAAACCTTTAAAAAAACCCAGTTCATCTTTATTCTACAAGCTTTTCCTCCAACACTGAAAACCAAATGTGTATTTTCTCCCAACTATTTTTATCCCTGTATTGTTCTTAATCCTTTCCTAGAAATTATGGTTTTTTAGCACCCAAGTGAAAAACTTTATTTTGATGAAGGGATAGGGACTGTTTGGAGCCCAGTCGGTTAAAAGGCATGAGATAAACATCTTGATATGCTACACAATACTGAGCCTTTCTGCTGTATTTTCTCCTTTCCAACTCATTCTGGTTTTGTTTTTAAACAGGTATCAGAATCAACCAGGCGACTATTACAAGCTATACCATTAAATTCAAGAGTTTCCTCTTCACCTCCTTCAAGTATGATAAAGATCATCCATAAAAACAAAGTGATCTGAGTTCCCCATTTCCTACAGGTATGCTAGTGCTCACTCAACCACTGCAGTTATGTCCGTGACAAATGGAGTGTGTTACAGAGTTGGGGTTTCCTAACTTTCTGAAATTACTGTTTTGACTTACTCACATCTTTGAGAATGCAAAACTTAGTTAAATCTAAGAAAAAGATCTAGGGAAAAAAGCCAGAAAGAGACAAAGTTTTTCTGAAAAGAAAAAATATACAAAACCTCCAGAACACACATCTTTTACAAGGGGCAATTTCTTACTCTCCTGTTTTGAGAGCCTTGCCTCTTTCATACTTAAGTAAAGTTTCCCCAAAGCAGGCATCACTGCTTGCATTCATTTGGAACTTTTATGTAAACAATGTTGAAGTAAGAAGTGGAAAGCCAAAAAAGGATATTAAATCACAGGATATATAGATCCTAGAACCTTGTATGCATCTTTTTCAAGAGAAGAATAACAAAAAAAAAAAATTGGACATGAAAAAGAAATAACAGGAGGCAAGAATGTGGAACATGAAAGGTTTTTTGCTTAAGGTTCCTCATGTCTTAAGAATTTACTAAAAGATGATGTTAGAGCACCTGAATTTCAGTGAATTGCTTCTGAGATGGCTCCTGTTGCAGCAGCTTTTGCTGGAATATTTCACTCTGGCTGCCAGCCAAATCTTTGCCATGCTGATGCCAAATAAACTGATACCCAATTTCAAGGACAGATGCTGTTGTGTTGACACACAATTGATACGTTTATATTCAGGGCTCCCTGGAATTCTGAAGCACTTTATTCACAAGAAATGTAACTGACAGCAGAATTCAAAGGGACTTGCCCATAGCACTGCACTGCTGGTATTGTCTGACTGGAAGGAAGAGACTGACAACTGTCCAGGGTGGTCAGGAATAACGGAGACCAAAAATTTTCCAGGGCAAAGGAAAATATGGAGAGATATGGCCCAGCAGTAAAGGTTAACCTGCTCAGCTAGAAACCTACATGCCCAGAGAAACAGGAAATCTGAAAGTTTTCAACACAAGTCACATATCCCTTTCCTGCAGAGTTTCTAACTGCATAGGAGATGGAAGTCAGAGAAACAACACAGCATTGAATAACAAATATGTCCATAATCTTCTTTTCTCTTTGACTTCCTTGGTTTCCTAGGCAGGAAACAGATTAGCAACTGTTTAAAAAATATTTACCAAAGGTGTGTTTCAAAGAAAACATTATATATACCCTGATCCTTGCATGTTCACTCTCCTGTAGACAATTTGTAATAAACTTTCATAAAGAGCATTTATTTTGGAAAGCAACTATATCCCTTCTCAAGCTAAACACACACCTTTGCATCCACTGTCATTCTTAGAGGAAAAAAATGCCAGTGATATTACAATATATGCTACAACCTGAGGTTTTGGTAACAGTGTCATATTATTTTCACACAATGAATAAATATATGGGTGGAAATATTCAGCAAAAGGTTTGTACCCACTCATTTCACAAGGGAAAAGAACCAGCAAAAATAAAATTTGGCATAAAGTAAAAGAGCAAGTAAATGCCACATGGCAAAGTTTTCAGTCATTTATCCAGATAGTATCATGCTGTCCACTACATGCAGTATACTCTACCATGATGCCGTTTTTTAATTAAAATAAGGTTAAGCTTAAGAATACTTTTGAATTGCACTATATGGGGATTATCAAATACACTTGAAGTTTGCAGATGAACTAACTGAATACATATTTTGTTGACAGTTTCTTAAACAGTATTTCAGAGCACTGATCACAGCCCAGAAAGCGTCTGCAGTGTGATACACTTCTGCTGCTTGAGAGGCCTCATCTAGGTCTCAGATATTGTCTGTACTTCTCTACCAGTACCACAGGAAAGATTTCCTCTTCCAGTCAACTCTTTTCTTTCCACTGCATGAAAAAGGGACTGATGTTAATTCTTCAGACTTTGCACACTATAGCTCTTTCCTTTAATTCTTCCTCTCCTGTGCTTCTCAGGGTTGCTAAGGGCAAAACTGTCACAAGACCTCTCTTCATACTGAATTTCTCCTTCAGGAGTGCCCAGCACAGAGAACACAGATGAAGTTTTACAAGGGAAAAATGCATTTATCATCAAAGTTCCTATCTCTCAAACCCCCAAATTTTCCAGCAACACAGAATATATAAAATATCCAGGTTTATGTCCTTGCAAAAGCACAAAGTGCTTGAAAAGGTCAAGGAAGTGCATTAAGCAGAAAAGCTTTAGGGGCCAGGGGTTCTTTTTCCACTTCTGTGAGGCATTAGGAAAGAAAACCCCAAAACAATTTTTCCCAAAACATATCCAGAAGTTAAAAGTCAAGCAGCAATTGCACAGGTACTTTCTTTCCAAAACACCTCAAAACAACCAACTTAAAAAACCAAAAAACTACAGAACAAAAAACCCATCCCAAAGAAATCACATCCCTCCCCAAACCACATAGAAATTTTTTCAGTCACAAAGGATAGCTGGGACTAACCTCCCACTGGCATTTGGGCATTTCAGGAACATATACAGAGAATCATAAAATGGTTTGGTTTGGAAGGGACCTTAAAGATCACCTTGTTCCAAAAAGAACACAAAAAAACCAGCTAAGCCAGCTGTCAACAGCTTTGATTTACCAGAACCAGACGTGGGGTATGACAGGGTGCTACACCACAGGCAGACCCATCCTCCTCACTCCTGTTCAGAGAGGACCAGATGCAAAGCAGTTCCAGATGCTGTGCCTAAGCCAAAGAAGGCCATTCTCTCAGCGCTGCATTTTACACTGAGCACAGCAAGGAAATAACAAAGCTCAAAGGCTTATACAGAAGGTCCTGCTCCTGTCTAATTACTTGGAAAGGTGTGCAGAAAAGTGCAGGTGAGGCTGCAAGGCACTGTATAGCTACACTGTGTGTTAGGATGGGTGTGATTTGTTCAGGAGGAGATCAGTGCTAAGATGTACAAACCAACTTGAATATTTCTACTTGTTACTGAATTTGCTCCAAAGATTTATTCCTACAGCTCTTTTGGGGTGCTTGAAAACTCCCCCTGCTCCTCCTTAAGCACATACTAAAGTCAATACCTTTTTTTTTTTAATACAACATCATATTCAGTAGTAATAACCCATCCTGTTATTAACAAAGGCCAGAATTTAAAAAGTCAAATGGATCCTCGCTCCTACTTCTACTATTGGCTTCTGTATTTTGTTGTGTTTGGACACAGAAAAGAAAGGTTTCACTTTCTCCCAACTCAGGAAGGCAGTGCTATAGCTGGAAGACATGGGAAGAAAATGATTGTATACAAATATTTCTGTTTCTCTTCCTCAATTTATAATGCAATTTAAAAGAAAAGCAAAAGTGTGTTTGATGGACATTACTGTACAATGATTTTAACATCCTAAGCAAATTATCAATAGAAAGAACTAAGTCATGCTCAACTTTTAAAAGTGTGAGAGACTTAGCAACTGTTCAGGCAATCAGATTTCAGATCAAATCTTACTTTTACAGACACCATTTCCTGTACTCTTAAGTATTTCTCTTACAACTGTGGGAAAGACTTAAACAATGCAGGGAAACTGTTTGCTCTGCAGACTGAAATAATAATTCAGCAGGAAGAACCACCATCAAGACTTTTGAGTATCGGCATCAAACCCTAACGTTAAGGCAAAAAGTTGGCATGCAGCATTTTGCTCTATGCTAAAGTACTGCATCACAAGTAACTCTAAGACTCCAAGCCTTCAAATGTACTTCACAGGTTATAACAGTATAAATACAAGCCTCTCCTGCAACAGTTATGAATTCAGAAAACTCAGGTTTTTTTGATGCTGTGCAGCATTAACACCTAAACCTCTCAAGCCACTTCAGACACATTTATCCTGCAGTTTTTGTCCTAAATTATGCTAGAGTTTAACTGTATATTTTTCCATTCAAAGTAGGCTGTGAAGGTTGAGTTGATGGCCAGAGCCAGCACAGTAAGTGCACAGGTTTCTAAGCAGACCTGAATGTGCAAAGACAACTAACCACAGATGAACTTCCTGAGCCTTCTTGTGGCATGACTGCAGGCTCAGAGCCATATTTTATACCGGCACCACTAAGACTAATAAAAGGCTCTGGGTTCTTTTATCTTATTTGTATCATGAGAGCCATGTACCTAATCTGTGTTTGAGGGTGCACTTTTGTAACTAAAAAATGCATCCTGCAGCTTCCTTCCTTTTGTTATGCTTCTAGCTGGGTGCCAAAGTAAAAGATCTATCCTGATGCAATGATGCTACTGACATATTACCAGCCATGTTAAGAACAAACACTTGAGAGGCAGAGCACTACAGTGAATTTTGGTAATAAATTTATGTAACACACTTCCCCCTCCAGACCTGACACTAAGCACTGTACCACGGTCTCCTTTCCAAATATACAAGCAAAGCCAAGGTGTCAAACCAAACTGACACTGGGTGAAAAAGCAGTGAGACCAATTTATAAACCAAATGCAGTCTGAGAAAGAGATGGGATATACACCCTGAGGTCTAGTACATCCAAACCCTGATTATCCATACCTCTAGCATGACACAAAACCCAAAATCAACATGACCTGAAAACAAGGGGTTTATGCTTAGCAACTAATAAGGCTAAGAAGCCTTATTAGAGACCCTTCTCAAAAGAACCTATCTTAAGGCAGATGGTACTTGGAGTGTTAAAGCCTATCAAGCCATCTCCTCTCATTTAACATTTTTTCCCCAAGTTTATCATCATACAAACATGATGGTAAACTCTTGAACTCTTTAACTGTAGTGCATCTTTATTCTTCATAAATTTTTTTAGATCAGTTTATTTAAAAAAAAAATCACAGCAGTACCAAGGCAGGACACAGTCACAATCAAAATGGACTGGGTTTCTTACTGCCAGAGTTGAAGGGGTGCCCATGTAAGTAAACATAAGACCACATCATTCTGCACTCCCCCTCACTACACCAGCTCATTTCAGCCTGAAAAAGTCATTTGTGCCTGCAGCAGGGCAGGCCACATTTCTACTCTTCATGTGACAAAGACACAAACACATTGGTTTAGGCAGAAGCAGCTTTTGCACTGATGTTGCTCTTTATTTTCCACTCTTTTTGTGAAATACAGAGACAATTTCTGAGCAAAGCCTTTCGGGAAAGAGCTTTACTCAAAATCACTAGCCCTCTGTCTAGCACAATAAGAGCAGAGAATGTAAATTAGTTTCAATAAAAGCAGCTGGCAATCAATAAGAAAGGGCTAGTCTCTAAGAGTAAAACTGGTTCCTCTAAGGATAAGAGTTAAAAGGAGAAAAATGTAAGAAGATGAATAAAGGAAGAATAAATGTAAACAACATAGCTTGTGCACAGGAGAAAAATCTAACAATACAATTTAAAAAAAGCAGAGAAACTGTCAAAGGACAGCTGAGGTAAATAGGAAAGAAAAATACCAGTGCAAATAAGAGGACCACAAGAAAAAGTCTAATGGAAAACATGGGCAATCCAAACAAGATAAAATAAAAATCATGAAAGGGATCAGAAAAGAGGTTAGCTGGCACTAAGGCTTAGGGCACCAGTCACGAGTTCACATTCTAGCCTGGTTCACAGGCTTTGGTAAGTCCAATAATGAGTTTCAGCATTCCTGCTTCCACGCATCAGGCTGTTTCACAAAACCTTGTAAACCTGTCTCTTCTGACCCTCTGCTGTAACACAGAAAGTCAATACCCACCTGAGCAGATGAGAACCCACCCACCCAGCAGCCAGACTCCTCTGCTGTGTCCCTTTACCTTCACATCCACAGGCACCTGCAGAGGACTGGGAAAAGCCCAGCATTATTGTTACTACCTATTTAAAGGAAAAAAAAATCCAAACACTCAAGACTGACACTTTCACTGAATTTCCATATTATTGTGTCTCATTTTTGTAAGTCAGAGACTGCCTTATGGTCACAGAAGCAGCTCTTACAGACAGGGCAAAAATACAAGTGTGGCTCTGTTAGCAACCTCCACTCAAGAGAAACCTAACAGTCAACCTAACCTGCAGCTGGGCATGCTGCAAAAGTCAGTGTGACAAATCTCTTACCCTCCATCTTCCACCTACAAATCCAGCCCAAATTTCTGCTTTTATCAACATCTCCCACTGAACCTTGGTTAAGGTGGAAGTAAGGTCCCTATCTTGCACATGCCTTTAATACAGCTATGAGCAAACAGGAAGGCAGGCAGGTACTTAGCAGCTTTTTTATCCCCAAAGAATCTCGCCACAAAACTACACAATGTAACTTCTCTGGCCCCAAGAATGCAGCCCTTGTCAATGAAGTAGCTACTAACAGACATGAATTGCAAAAAATGGCGTTTTCTACACTCACTGGAAACTGCAGGGGAAAGTTCACTGCACTGCACACTCTTTCATTCACATTAAGTTTTGACCAGCATACTGCTGGACTCGAAAGATAACCCTTCTGACAAGTCGCTCATATATGTAAAATTATGCTTGTACTTTCAGAACTTTAATGCAAAGTCATTTGATTGGGGTACGCCCTACCTTTTGAGAAATTCGACAAGATTTTAATGACAACAGTGGTCAGAAACTTCCGGGTACACTGAATCCCAAAAGCTCACACTTTTAAGAAAGTAAGAAGTGACTAACTTATTTGCATCTAAAATACAACAAACAAAAAAGGATAAAGACTGAAAAAAAAACCATCCTGAAAGTAAACCAGTGACAGGGCAAAAGACAACAGAGATAATATTATGACACATTCTCATCCGCTCAAGATACATATGTGCTCAAAGGGCTCACAAATTTCTCACCTCTGGCTGCTTCCTCCATTCATTATACAAAGCCTGATTCCTCTCTTACCTACAGTAATTATTTTATGGTTTGTCTTAACAAGTAAAAATATGTCGCTCAAAAAACCCAAACAAGCAACCAGAAGGAAAAAAAAAAAAAAGGGCTGGGGAAGGTGGTCTGCACTGTTGCAGGATTTTACATCTACAACTTTATTACCTGTAGCTACTGATAAAACAATAAAACAATTACAGCATTTTAACAGCACATTTCCCTAAGGTGGTGAGCAGTTAAGACCTTTATATACTGAAAGAGATGCCCTTCCATCTTTGCATGGCCTATCAGCCACAAACAGGATTAAGAGCTCAGCAAATCCTCACACAGGCCATATTTGTCCACATAACTCTTTCCCATAATGAGCAGAAAGGAAGGTAACTCCTCAGCTGTATGTGGGACTTACTGGGAAGCTGTTACTGCTATAACTTTTAAAAAATTAAAAAACCAACAAAAAACCAAAAGAAACCAAAAAAGAAGCAACCCAAAACGGCATCGTGGACACCTCAGGACCTTTCACCCTCTAGAGAACAGTCTCACCTTGTTACACAACATGTGGACTTAGAGCCCTGCCACTGCTCTGGTGGCCCTGTAAAGCCATCAGCCTTGGGGATCTCCAGAGAAGACAACAGGCAAGACCTCTTTGCAGGATAATTTCTCCAAGCATTTTCATAATGAATCAAAACTAGAGAAATCTATATTGACATGCAGCACAAATTCCTACTGCATGTCACAGATGTCAATCCACCCAGGGATGCTTCTTGCAGTTCATGATGCAGAGATTAGTATGGAGACAGAGATCATTTTATTCTGAAGTACCTGGACCTGAATGAGATGCCAGATCCATTCTCAAAGGGCTCAGATGGCTTTGGGAGCAGCTGAAGCACATCTGTAGCAGTAAAAGCAAAGACCAGCCCAGCTTAGCAGAGAGAATTTGTGGTTAGCTCCCTCAAACCCCAACAGCACTGCAAAAGATCAATGTATCTGTCTGAGCACAGCCCCCATGACAGCAGTGCTGCCTGCTGAATCAGGACCCATCTCCTGTGACTTCCTGCAGGAGTTCATTCAGCTTCTCCTCACCACTTGGTGGAACACCATCACTGGGACAAGCCCTGCTGGTCTTCAAAGCAACAGGAAAGGGAGAAAGATGATGGAGAAGGAAAATTGGTGAAAACAAACAAGGAAACTGCATTACATTACACACTGCCATCATCAAATGTATCTACTATCCAATAAGATAGGTCATATCACCTAATCACCACAGGTATCTTTTATATGTATACATATACAAATATATATATATATATGTATGCAAAAGCATTTCTGTTGTTATTTACTGCATAGAAAAACATGATTAGATTTTTAAAAATATTGAAATTATTTTGCTAGCATACAGACCTAGTAGCAACAAGTGAGCACACAGTCCACTGTCTTGCTGCTACTGCACCCACAATCCTCTCCCAACAAGCAGCAATGAGCTAGGGAGCATTACTGAGGGTTGTCACCTCACACAGGCCCATTTCCACCCCACACTCTGGGGTAGCTACAAAGCTCAGATGGTGTTCCACAGACAAGAGGTGTGGGTATGCAGTCACTACTGAACATTTGATGTTCACTGGTTTGAACACCAGCCAGTCCCATCAGACTGTGAACACCAATCATATCCCAAAAAGGTGTAATGTGTGCTCAGGACTCCCTAGGAGAGCTTTCCAGTGTCCACCCTGACAGCATCTGAAGCTGCCCAGCTCTGCACATTATTTGTCTTTATCTCTGTGCATCTGTCAGTGCTGTCCATGCTCTTCTGTGCTGCCCTGCATTTGTGGCCAACAGCTCTGCCAAAACCCTCTCGAGGAGAAGAATGGAGACCTATGCAAGTCCAGGCTGGAAAATGCACTAAAGAAACAGTAGTTGTCCCAAAATATTGGGCAGTATTTGATAGTTTCACTTCAAATTCCTGTTGGTAGATATCCCTTCCACGTTTCCCACAAAGCATTAGGGAAACCAGCAGCTAAAATTGCTGTGCAAGGAGCAGTTCATTTATCTGACAAAAATCAGTGAAATCAACAAAGGTTGAGAATAGTTTTCTTCTTAGCTTTGTCTTAGGAGGTCTGTATGTTATAAATAGGCTACTAAAAGGCAATTAAGAGACAGAGGGAGAGCAAAAAGTTATTAAAAATGTACCAACAGAAACTCATTTCACTTTTTTTCAACAGGGCATAGGGGAATTCCTGTAAGACTTCTAGTTCATTTCAAGGAGGAAATTCTGAACGAAGCTAAAAATAACTGACAATCAAATTTTCAAAATTGAGAGAAACACGGAAATCCCCAGAGGTTCGACCCGAGGTGGCACCACCCCACAGACCGATAAAAATATCATACAAATTTAGGCACGATAGGGACTACGGAACAGAAACCATTCTGACAAGAGAACATTTAAAACAGTCGAAAAATAAGAGAAAGGGTTGAACTATAGTCGGTTTAGAAACTCAGCAAATAAATTTTTAAGGTAATCAACGATAAGGAGAACCACAAAACTATGCACCGAACTCATGACAGCTCATCGCAGGGACAAAACACGCACGAATTAGGGCACGGTGCTTTCAAAAAGAGACGAACCCCACGTTTTTACATTCAGAACAGATCGTTTTCTTTCTTTCTTGGGTCACCTTTAATGCTTCCCTGAGATTTTTTTTTTCCCAACAGGCTGCTTAAACATAGGTCTCGGTCGTTTTCTGGCACAACTGTACTCGCGACTGGGAATCGAAATTAAGTCGATTAAAAAAAAAAAAAAAAAAAAAAAGCAACAACACACACAAACCCCGAAAGTCTTCTGCGAGTCTTCGGAGCAGTTCTTTTCCTCGCCAGCCTCTCAGCGGAGCTTCCCGGGGGCTGCCACCCAGCGTGGCCCGGCGGCGCCTCCCTCCCGCCGTCCCCGGCCGGCTCCCGGCTCCCCGCCCGCCCTCCGCCTTCCCAAACTTTCCGGGCTTATCCGCGGCACCCCGGCCGCGGGACGGAGCGCTCGGAGCCCAAGTCCGCAGGAAGTTGTCCCGCCCGGGAGCCGATCCCGCTGCCCGCGGCTCCCGCGGGACACCGCGGGCTCGCCCCGTGCCCCGTCACGGCGCTCCCCGCCGCCCCCTTCCCAGCGCCTCCCGCACCCACCGGCCTCTCCGGGACAGCGGGAGGGAGCGGGGCCGCCAAGCGCCCTTACTTGGAGTTGCGTCCTCCCGAGGGACGGGAAGGGCCGGGCAGCGGCGGGACAGGAGCAGGGTCCGCAGCCCCGGCCGCCGACAACTTCCCCGCTCCGCCGCCACACGTGGGGCTGAGGCGCGGGCTGCGCTCCCCGCCCGCCGCTCGCCGCCGAGGACGTGGCAGCTCCGGCCCTCCCCCCGGCCCTCCCCGGCCGCGCCGGAGGCTCCTCCCGGCCCCGCTCTGCGGAACGCAGGGCGCCCTCTGCCGCCCGCCCGGGGACCGCCGGCCCCAGCCGCGCCCGGTCCCGCCGCCCCGGGGAGCCCGGCCCCGGCGCCGGTCCCGGCCGAGGGCGCCCCGCGGGCGGGGAGCTGCGTGCGGCACGCCCGGCTCCCTCAGGTGTCGGCTCGCCCGCCGTGTGGGGCGAGCGCGCAGGACAGGGGAGAGAGGTTTGCAAAGGCGACCGCCGAAATAGGTGGGATCAGGAGAGCAATTCCTTTTTTTTTTCCGCGTAGCAGCAGGACGGAAGCGCCTGTTGAGTTGATCAAACTGCGATAACGGGCCGAAAATAAAAATGGAGGGCCGGCTCAGCGTCCTGCGGGAACAGGGGCTGTCTGGGTGTGCTGAGGAGCCCTGTCGTAGGCAGCCTGAGCCGCTGTCATCTCTGCACCAGCGACACCCCAAAACTGCTTCCTGCAGCTGCTGCCCAGCTCCCGTGGCTTGGGCTGACTGCCACAGAGACTCTGCTGTCTTACTGCGGAGAAGGGACCTCTCACCGCGTTCCTAAACAGACAGTAGCTGTAACTGGTGGAAAATAGAAGACCTCAGACATCTATTTGTCTTTTCTTCTTGTCAGGATCACACATTTTAAAATAAAAGACTTTTTTGGGCTTGTATTGGTTGCAGCGTGCCTGACACAGCTTTCTGCTGTGTTGGGAGGAATCTTGCCCTTCTTCCATGTTAATAACAGCTGCAGAACTCTTTCCAAGCTTAGCGGTTTCATCCTTTTTCTCACGCCTTTCTTAAAGTGTTTCCTGTGAGAGTGTTCATGACAGGCACCTTAGTGTAACCTTAATAAACCTTCTAATTGAGTGGTCTTAGACTGTTGTGTTGTCACCTCCTGTTGCTCTTCTTTCTGCTGAAAACATCCATTTCTCAGAGTGCTGGGCACGGTCTTAATCTCAAGGTGCACTGCCTATTTGAGGTTAGGTTCTGACTTTGAAGTCATAAAGAAGTGCTGTTGCTGATGTTCAAATAATGCTGAACCACTTAGGGCTAAGGCAGAGAAGAAATAAATTGTGCTTTTCTAAAACATCTCTCACACTGTGGTTATCTCAAAGGGCTTTATTAAGTAATGTCAAGTAGAGGGGCACCTTTAAGCATAGCAGTGATTCCATGCACAAATGTACCTTTGAACGGGGAAAATTTTGGCATTAGAGTTATCTACTCATTTAGTAGGGCTATTATGTATGTTTAATGATCACTTGCAGTACCATGAGAAATATCCAAGAATGGTCACCGCTTAAAACCATTAAGGAAAGATAAATTATGTGTGTATATTCAATTCCTCCTTGGGCTGACTTTAAGAAAGAAAATGCAGCCAAGTCGATTTAAGGTTAAAGTGAATGTGTGAATCTTTGCTACATATTCCAGGAAATCTGTAAAACTTACATAGTACATAATTTGGTGGTTATCGAGGTACATATTTATGCTAAAGTACTCCAACAACAAACTATACTGGAACTTAAAAGTTTGAGCAGTAGATCCTGGCTGGCACACAATTACTTGCTGCTGTGATCACTCCAGCTTCAGCGATGCCCAGCAACAGGATGTTGCCATTTAGGAAACACAGATTCCTGTCTAAGCTTTAGGCAGAAGACATTCTGTGGGCCATATAGGTTTTCCAACCTGCATCTGTCCAAAACAGATATGATTAAGTGCATTTTTGTTTAGCTATTGATTTATTCACCTGGCTTCCTCAAATATCGGATATATGTATGTCTCTTGTCCAAGAAAAATAGGGCTCTTTGGAGTATTGATTGCAGCAGTGGAGTCTGCAGTACAGCTCAGTAAAAGGTTTGGTTCACATTTTAAGACATTGCACTGTTCTAGGTCATAGGTAATAGTAGGTAATAAACCTACACGTCCTTTGGATGTAGGTGTAAAAATTTGCTGCCAGGATTATAATCTTTATTATTTATTCTTAATGTAGAAAAAAAAAATCTTTTCAAGTTGAGCTATCAGTATGCAGTAATTTCCCCCTGAACCTGCTCAGAATTTATAGATTTGTTTTATACAGTACTGTAAAGCATGGGAAATGCTATTGCCAAATTTAGTATTTTGCCCCTTTGTTGTATCCTGCTTCTGTGACAGTAACAGCTTAGTCTTTTAATAAATACATATGGTTTTACATATGTGCATGTATGGAGAGAACAAGCAAAATAATCACACATAAAGTGCAACTGAAGTGCAGAAACTGTGGTGTTCATTACAAGTTCTAATACAAAATATAATCAAATGGGTTCATACACGTGTACACTTACAAGGCCCTTTCCCTTGAATATTGTTTCCTTCTCTGGGAACTTACAGTGGCAAAACCCTACAGATGATATCCTTCCCAAATGGCAAAATAGTTTGTGACAATAAGAAACAGATGTTGCTTGCCAAGAGTCTTTGGATTTGTGATTTTCACAGTCTCTGGCAGTTTTGGACTTTTTCTCCAATGACTGGTGGAACCACAGCACAGATACTTTCCACTGCTGTGCAGTTGCACCCCCAGGTTTTGCTTTTGCCTTTGCCTTCCAGGAACTCCTTTGCCTTTCTTTTGATTTCTCTTTGGTTCCACACTTTCTTCAGATTTACTCTGGGTTCTTGTTTTCCTTATTTTCTGTTCATATCAATCTCCTGTGAGACTTCCCCTAAATCTCATCCTCAGAGTCTTCTTTCTCTCATTAGATTCAACATGGAAATCTCACAGTTACCTCCAACACTCAGACTAGATGATCTGTCAAGCTTTGTGTGGGACAGAGGTGCCATGGAAGTGCCTATTTATCTCTTTCTGACTATGAAAAGTACATAAGAAGTAGATCAGATTTAGACATTTAAAGTGGGGTGAGATGAATTCCATCTTATGATACTTCTCTGTTGCCAGTGAAGTCAAAGACAAACTGAGTCATTTCGGTACCAAAGATAAGACATTTTTATGTCCTGGTAACAATGGTACCTGAGGGGATGGACAATGAATGCTTTCTTTTCTAACTCAGCAGCTACCTCAAAACACAAGTGACCATTACTTATCTGTAAGTAGTTTGGTAGTCTTGGACAAATGAGAAATCTACATGGCTTTTAGTGTGTATTTTCAGTGACTGCTTCATGAGAGATGTCACTCACTGAACTGTCTCAGAGACTATAATGCTCCTTCTCCTCTGGAGAGGAGATCTTTGGACCTCAGTCTGTGTTAGAATAAGTGTATCAAAAAGGTGCTTTAAGGAGCACAGCAGCTCAGGACTGGAAGTAACTATGTATGGAACAAGATCCTAGGAACAGACTGTTAACTAAAGTTAAAGCTCAACAATTTTCACACTAAGAATGAGATTAAAAACATAAAAGCAAATAAAAAGGGAAAGTAATATACATCCTGTAAAATTGTCAGTAATAATAATGTCTACATTGAGGTAGGATGCTTTCCTGATTTGGGCCCAGAAATTATGATGACCTCTCTATATATAGAAAGTCAAAGTAAATTATCACAGTGCTTTCTTCTGACTTTACAATTACTGAAAAAGCTCTCAAACAGAAAGCTGGGCCATATTGACAAGGTAGAAGAAGCTGGTTTGTACCGTCACCATCCTGCAGAAATCCTTTTTCTGAAACCTGAATAACACTTTCACTGTCACAACAATTTGCCCAGTGTAGAGCCTAAAATAACCTTTTGAAGACAGGAGTTTTGATACAAAACAAAAGACTGGATTCATCTGCTGGTGTTAACTTGGCGTAGCTCCATTGAAGTCAGTGGAATTATATTGATT
The DNA here is from genome assembly GCF_012460135.2 of Molothrus ater. NCBI lineage: Eukaryota > Metazoa > Chordata > Aves > Passeriformes > Icteridae > Molothrus > Molothrus ater. The sequence goes on along the minus strand of NC_050479.2, from coordinate 79,318,230 downwards.
TACACAAGGAGCAAATTTGATCTATAAACATTTGAAGCTAAGACTAACGCACACTAAGACACTATCCTTTTTCCCTAGTACTCCAGGTTGCAGCAGAACTCTTGGACTTTAAGATTCCTTTTTCAGCAGAACATGATATGTAGCATTCTGAAAGATATTATAGAAATGTGATGTCACCAGAACTTTAGCTAATCTTATCTGAAAACCGTAAAAGTATTATTCAGATACTTCTGAGAGATAATTTATATTTTGTGTGTTGGATACATGCCAGTATATTTTGTAGGCTAATTCTGTAGTGCAAGTTTAGTCTTTTTATATTTCATCCGCTGTCACAAATGATCAAATGACAGATAAAAAATTTACTTGATAATAATTGAGTATGTCATCTGCTTTCAAAGGCTCACAGTTCCAAAACTGGGAAAGACTGAACAAGGAGAAATGTATAGTGTCTCATTATACTTTATCTTTCAGGTAGCTAAATATTGTGACTAAAAGTCAGACTAGACAGTTACATCTGTACCATGTTTTACAGAAGTGGAAAGATAAGTCACAGACGTTGACAAGGCTTTCTTCAGTACATTCTATTGAAAAAAATGCTTTAGTTGATCTGCTTATAATTTTTCATGCTGTGTCCTCTTTTGGCACTGAACTCTATGAAATTTACAAAAGCAACACCTGCAGCTCTAAATCACAGCCCTTTTGAAAGTTTATGTCTACATATAACACTCTCTCATTCAATCAACCTAAATGTGTTAACAGCTATGTAACTTACAGTGAATCCCTGAAGACTTACGCCTGAGAAAGAATCTTCTTTGTTTGAAGATGTGTCTCTCTGAAGAACCTGTCATAGCACCACACTTTCAAACTCTGCTCTATAAACACCATGGCACTGTGCTGAGCAACTTCCTGTGAGTTACTAAGTGCTTTCAACTCTTACTGAACTTTTAGGAATTGTAGGAAGTTGACTATTTACAGGAAGAGCTGAGACTTTTAAAGAATGAAGTGCAAACTAATTTTATTAGCTTACAAGCTTGTAGCTACTTTTAGGTATAGTTTGACATTTTCTATTTTTTCTTCTCGACATAAAAATATACTTAACTGGCAAAGTCTTGCTGTCACTTCAATTAAGATTCTCACACCAGCCATCAGCTTCTTCTGTTGCTGTTGATGTTAGAGGACAAAATGTTTTGGAGGAACTTAAGTATAAAAAGCTTTAGATTTTAAAGTTAATATGTAGTGCCATGAATTTCAGCAGATAATTTGCTTCCCTTACATATATAAATGCACTAATGTTGTGAGCTATTTTATATTTTTCCAAAATCTTAGCAGACAGATATCCAAAGGACCAATTTGGTTGTGGACTTTTCTCTAAACAATCAGTGTATTTCCAGACCAGAGCTGTTGACTGCTTAATGATCTGTTGAAAGATTCAGTAGCATTTGGCACACAGCTATTGTTTACAGCATGCCCTTCATTCTCTCTGGCACATAACAGAGCCTTCTGCTTCCTTTTGCTTCCCTGATGATCACCTTATAGTGACTCTGGAGGTAAAATAATATAATTAAAGGGAGTGTGGGAATCTCCAGATAACATTAGAAAATCACATAGCAGGATTATCCAGCTTTGTGCTTAGCAAGTTTAGCGGAAAGATGGGTTCTGTGCTTTTTGACATAGATGTCACTATAATTCTTTGTGATGGGCCTTCACATTTGATGATATTGCAAAAGCAGAGTGGAATAGATTTAACCTTGAAATAAATTGCAATCTGTGTGAATAATTAAACAGTAGGGTGCCTTCACAATGAAGTGGTGGATCCCTATAGCTTTGCTTTTTTCAAAGAGCTGATATCTTTTTTTACAAAATATACTTAAATCATCTGGAAGAAATTTACAGCCCCTGTACTGAGATTATGGGCTGGAGACATTATAGTTCCTTTTGATTTCTGGAACCATGAATCCATGAAGAGTTTCTGTTCTTTGTGGATCGTGGCATAGTGAGTAGAATTGTGCCTATAGCCCTTGCTTTGCTCATGGTACTAGTAGTTCTGTATTACATTAATGTGTGTAATTAAAAGTCATCTCTCAGGAGTCCAGATGATTTCCTGAAGTGGTTAGGAAGTTTTCTCTACCTTGCCCCCTCACTTGCCTGGGCAAAACCGGCCAGATGTACTTTTTTTTATCTTTCCCTCCACCAAACCCATTAGAAGTGAGATGCTGGATAGCATAGACTGGTGGCTGGAGAGGGTGAAGATTTCACACTGGCTGGCTGGAATTTCTTGTTCGCGACCCAGCTTTGGGCCTAAGGAAGAGAGATCAGTCATAAAATGAATATATATGTTTCTGTCAGAAAGGAAGTGTTGGGGGTTTATGCTTACAGTTGGGTGGAGGAGTGGAGTAGATTCTGGCTGCAGATGGGTTCCAGTAATACCACTAATGATGTCACTATAGAACATTTTCATGCATAGCATGATTAACAGAGAATGTGTGGTTCCTGTTGACCTGCCTCTGAAAAGAAGTTTGTAACTCAGCTGTAAAGTCTGAGGGTTATATTGCCATGCAGATTGAACTAGGCAGTAAAGACCTGTTCCTCATAAAAGTATGCAGGTTTAATTCCAGCCCCCAAACCCTTTTATTTATTAATATCAGACTTGGAGATTTTAGGAGAAGCATAAGGAACTGTCTTGTATCAGCAGTTCTTTCTGGGCTCAATTCCAAAGTCTTTCTCCACATTGTATCCATGAATTTATCTAATATTACATCTGTGGACATCCTTAATAATTCAGTTCCTTGGATCCCAGAGGCCAAATTCATAACTTTCTTTTTTTCCCCCTTAAGGTTCTACACTTATAATGCAAAGATATATATTGCACTTCTTTTTTTTTTCAGTGTTGGGAGAAGTGAAGGGGGGAAATACTCTTGCCCCCTTCTCCTTCAGTCTAATAACTTCCATGAGTAGATGCTACTCAGCATGAGGGACTATGAGAGCAATCTCACCAAGCTGGGCTGGGCATGAAATTCTATTTTGAAACTGGACTCACATAGAAGCCCACAGTCAGGGATGGGGGTATTTGAAATAGTACATTGATGATGGCTTCAGATTTAGAGTTCTGGCTTTGGATGTTTTCCCAGTGGAGGTAAACATGATTATAGACCCTAGCAGGTGTTATATAATCTCTAGTCACATTTGGATTCACTGCTATGTATGTTTGATACTTCCTCTCATACAAAATATTAGAGATTAGTTCTCTTCACCTCCATCTGTGTAGCTGGGATTTTTTTCCAATAAAATTCAATAACAAGAAATATCCAATGCATTTATACTCACAGAAAACCAGTCATGCAAAGCATTCGTTTATGAAAGAGAGATGGTTACGCTGAGTCAATACTAATACAATTACCTACTTGAACAAGCTCAGTTACTCAATGCATTACCTAATTCTGCCTTTTGAGAATTTTGCTAGGTTGTTTTTTCCTTAAGGTTCTCTTTCTGTACGCTTTTATTCTTGTGTTTTCAGGAACCACCAGTAGCTAGAAATGTAGAAGTACACACTGTTGTCATGGACAACCTGACTTACCTACACAGATATTTACCATCACTGTAAACAAAAAACAGATGCAAGATTTGCAAACTATATTTACAGCTCTGAGACACAGTATGCTATTTGGTAGAGCTGGGAAATATTTTTCTTCTGTCAAAATCTTTAAATAACCTTTTCTTATATCCAGTGGGACCAAACTTTTCTTATTCCAAGTGGGACAAAAGTTTTGAGGGGCAGGGAAATGAGTGGGATAAAAATAGTCTCTATTAAATTTTTTAATTAAAAAAACCCTCTAGATGACTTCTCATTTTTTACCTTACTCTATTCCAAATGTTTTGCTTCAATTTACTTTTTTATGAAAATTATGAAAATTTTAAATGGCAAACCATACTGAGGTTAAACATTTCTAATTTGGAGAATACAGAAAGAGGAGGATTTTTACTATTTCCTAATAGAAACTGCTTTGAAATTGATAATTTTACATAACCCCCCCCCACACACACACACACTTCTGTAGAAATGGTGCTTTCCAAACAAAATATTTATGTTAAAAAGTGTGACTAGTCTAGTTTATCAACAATTCTTAAAAATGAAGATTGTTAATTTCGAGTTATATCTCTGACCCTCTGAAATCAATGGGAATCTTCTAGTTTCTAGAGACTGTAGTAATTATTTTTCCTAAGTGTTATATGTCAAGCCCATATTAAAGCCGAGCTCATATTAAAAAACAACTTTAAATAGGTTTCATTTCATCTTAGGGACCTACTGAAGTTTACCATAGCCTGACATTGCTGACCAGGAGCAATGAAACAGGAGCTGATTTAAACTCTGCATCCAAGGAGCATGGAGCTGCTGGTCCTTCCCCTTTACTTGTAGTTAGAGGAAGCTGCTCCACTGCACTTACCTGTGTGGTTGCACTTGATCCTCCAAATTTGTGGATTAACCCGGAGTGTCGCACTGATCACAGTTTCAAGTCAGTTCAAAAGGCACCAGAATCCAATTGTGATCCACATAGAAGTGAGTGGTAACGTTGCTCCTCTACCACAGCTGTTCATCTCACAACGTAGTGTTATGAGCAAATTTAGGTATGTGCCATTGGGCAGTGCATGCTTAGCATTCATCTTAAGTTTTCCATAACATATTTAGTAAATTAAAACTCATATACTCCCTGGAGAACAGACAAGAAACCCCGTTCCTTCTCCAGTCCCCACCTTAATCACTAAGTTACAAGCCATACTCTCTCAGGTCCCTGTGAATATCAGTTGTTCTACATAAAGTGGAACAGTTTCAGCAAAGGTGGTGAGACAGACATTCAGAGTGCTCTACAACTGACATTATGGCACATCCATGGGAAAACAAGCTCAAACCTTTAAGGCAAATGAATTAACTGGGGCACTTCTGTCCTAGGCTGCATTCAAACTCCAATCTCTATCAGTGAGTTGTTAGGTAAAAACACTTATCAAGAGCATCCAGCAGGCCAGAAGAGCTCAGCCTTGAACCTAATCCAAAGCAGTTTGGTAGCAGTACACTGGTCACAAGAACATGGCTGGTACTGGTATGCCTTCTTCTGGAGTTAATAATTATTTAGAAATAATGGCTGCAGTGGTTTGTTTTTTGATCAAGCAGAAGGAATGAGGGTAGAGCAGCCCTCATATTTGCTGTGTCACAAGGGGAGTGTGAAGCAGAAGCTCTTTGGGAAAGCTACTGCTGGAAATCTGCACCCGCTCCATCGCTCTGCAGCTCACCACTGGGAAAGGGCTGGCTTTGCCGAGCTTGGCCGCAATGAGCATCGCTCAGCTGACAACTCAGAAAGCTGGGCTTGGCTCACACACAGCCATTTCCAGGTGATGACTCGGGTCAGTCAATACATTCACTTTGGGAGTCATAGTAAGAACACTCTCAGTTTGAGCAAGGCTACACTGCATGAGTATCTCCCTCATCTGAAAGAGAGATGAAGGCTGCATACAGGACAAGGCATGAATAGCATGAGGAAAAGAAAGAGAGGCATTATATCTTTTGGAGAGAATGGTTTCATATATTTCCCTTGATCGTTTTAAAGGTTTGGGTTTTTTTCCTTTTTTGTCATGAATCCCATTTGTAGCCAATGGGACTCTATGCTTCCACCCTTTCCCCACTTTTCACATATACTCCATAGAATGCATAGCTATGGCTGTAACTCAACAGTTGTGCCCAGACTGCATCCCTTCTCCAAAGAAGAGGGACCATTACTTAGCAAAAGACTCAGAAATTAGTGGCTCTTTTTGAGAGAAAAAAAGTGCAGCTGGACACAGGAGGGGACCAATCTCTGTTGGGTTACAGGCTAAAAAGAACAGATTTCATGGATCAGATGCCTAGCAGTAAGCTTCCCTTCATTGCTTGGATTCTGAGCTGTCTGGAGCAGAGCAGGTTGTTTGGTTTGATATTTTTTATCAGGTTGCATGATATAGTATAAATAAGAACAATTCACAGTTCAGTACTGCTGATTTAGGCAGTACCTAATCTTTTTTGGTGCAGGGAAACAATGAGCTCTTGGCTTCTTTTTTTAATGTGTCACACACAGGAGGAATTCCTCATGTTTTACACAGTCAGTTGCTGCTAGATTTTTTTCTGCCACTGGCATTCAGTCTTTGTTGTTGCTGCATTTGCCACATCTCTAAGTGCATAATAATACAATACATATTAGCATCAGACCTGCCACTATGTTACTTGCTGATATAGCTGCTGCAAGAACAGCTTTCTCTTCCTGTTTCTGGTCAGGGGGAGAACCTTTCCTAAAAACCCTTAAATTAATCAAATATTCCCAGTGTGCACCTTTTACTGTCAAACTTTGCTGCTTTTAGGGCAGTGTGCAAGTGTGCAGGGCACTGTTACAGCCTGTGAGTGTGCAGGACGCTGTTGTGAGCATGGCATGTAATGGAGGAGCCGGGCCACTCCTCTATCACAAAGGGCCATGCCTGACAAGAGCAGAACAGGCTGGTATCAGCTGGAACCAACTGGAACTGGCTGGCACTTGCAGGCTGCAGCCCTTACGCTTCCAGACTTGTGGCCTCTGGTCTGTTGACTTCCCTTTGGGACAGCTCTTGGACTCTCTTATCCCCATTAGGGCAGCTCTTGGTATCTCTTATCTACACCCTGGAACAGCTCTTGGTAACTCATCTTCCAACTGGTATGGCTTTTCTACTCTCACATCTTCCCATTGGGACAACTCTTGGACTCCTCACATCTTCTGCTTTGTACAGAGATGTGTCATTGGCAGCCTTACAATCCTGCAGTGTTAATCAAACCAAACAGTGGGCTTATTTTGTTTCTAATACAGATATAGAGCCTTAATTACTCCAGTTTGTTTTAACTACCTCAGCACGTTCTTATCTGTTTTACTGCACTTCATTTCATATTACACATTTCCAGTTGGAGGCTTGACAGGAGGCAGAAGCAATCAAACCATATTGTCTTGCAAAACAGTGGGGAAACTGCCATGTCTCTCATGCAAAAGATTAATCATAGACTGTGTGCTGTCTTTGTTAAACAAAAACACGTCTCACTTAAACAGCTTAAAAGTTACGTCCTCTGTGATGCTGTCAGGGTGGGGGCCAAAAGTCAGACGTCTAAGGAGTTGAATCTTTGAAGAAGCAGCTGCTTTTTTTTTTTTTTTTTTTTTTTTTTCCCTTGTAAATCTTACCATAAACTGCTGCAGCTGATCTGGGAGCACGATGCTTACAGGAGGCTGCTGCTGCAGAAGGGAAGGGACAAACTGTTGCTGGGCAGATTAGTGAGGGAAGCCGGGAGTACTTCAGGTGAAGAGGGAATAGCCTGCTATTGCCAGCCGAGGGAGCTGTTTAGGTGCAAGCTTGAATTTTAGATCCCGACATTATCTCTGGAATATAAGGAGCCTAATTGTGTAACTGCTGCCCTAAAATACCCGTGAGGGCCAGGAACTTTATTTCTAGGTCTGACAACAGCTTGGAGAAACCTACATAGGTGCTGTCTCCCTCTTCACTGTGTTTAATCTGAGGAGATAGGGCTATTTCCAGAATTATTAAACAGAAAAAACAGGAGTGGCAAGACTTCTGACAAGGCAACAAAAGTTTATTTGGAATTTTTACACACAGATTTATTAAGGAATGCTTCAGAAATACATGAAATTGCTGTAGGGATTGATTTTCAATCCAGGAGTGTAACTCCTCCATATTGCATTTATTGTGATCCATCTTGTCCTAAACATCTGAATTTAAGGTAATGCAGCACAGAGGACTGGATTTTTATTAATTTCACCAAAATACAGAGAAATGGTAAAACGTAAAAAAATTTGCAGGTGGTGGGGAGGAGGCAAATAGAAAGTCCTGGCACAGGGACTTATCCTCTGCTTGCAGAGAATGCGTCTAATCTTCATTAACAAATTCAAAGCCTGCTTGGCATGGATCCTAGATGTGTAGCAGTTTGTTTAGCAAAGATGGAAAGCTCACTCTACATTAATTCCTAATGGTTTATTGCAAAATGTTCTATAATGATGACGTGCTTGAGCTGTTAATTGATTATGAAATGCCTTGGGATCTTTATGAAAAGCATAAGATATAACTATTATTGGATCATGCCACTCATTAACTTTACAGAAAATAAATGTGCTGTAATTCCAACTGTCCTGTAAATCTCTTCTGTTTGGAAATACTTTTATGTCATCCTCATTTTCTCTGGTAGTATCAGTGTTTGCTGCTTGTTCAAATTCCAGTACATTCAGGGAGATTAAGGGCCTGAACAATCTGACCGAAGTCAACCTGAATTGTTCCCACTGAATACAGAGGAAGTTGGAGCAGTCCTTGTTTGCTCTGTCCAAGCCTGAAAAGAAAATCTCTGGAAGAGCGTGACAGCCATGAGACTTTCCGAAGAGAGGGGACATGAAAATTCTTGTTTCTGAACTGAGAGAACTACTTTATCCTAGAGCTGTTCCAAGCTCCCTGCTGTCTTTTGTTGTCAAAAAAAAATCTGCATAAATGGTGAGGTGTAGGAGATTGGGACAGTGTTTTCTGTGATACTATTTAATCTGGCATACTCAAGGTCTGGGTATAATTACCCCATAACCTGGTTTCAAGAGGAGTTTGAATTCTCAGGGTACCACTGAGACATGGTTAGGTGACACTGGCCAGTGCATAAGAGCCAATCCAGGAAAGGAGATTAATGAGTGGGATTTTTACCTTGTTCTGAATGGAGCTTAGGGAAGAAGCTTGGCAGCAAGCCTCCGTGAAGGGCTGAATTTCAGCTCCAGTTCTTGCACTTGCAGCAAGTCCATCATAAATGGAGAGCTGAGAAATTTTATAATTAATACATTTGAACTAATTTAACTGGAGACATGAAAGTTGTATTTTTAAGCATTTTTACCTTATACCATTTCAGAAATAATGCTGTTGCCACCAGTTATTTGGGAGCAAACGTGTTGCAAAAAAACTTTCAATTTTATCAGAAATAGTGTAGACCCCTAATTTCTGCAGAGCATTCTGTCTAGAGAAGTCAGCAGACTCCTGCATTACTCCAGACCTCAAATGCTGACAGGTAGCACTGGCACCTGGAAGGTGAAAGTGAATTCTGGATATTCATAAGTAAATTGAAGAAACTGATGTCCCATTGTTCTTTTGCTTTCAATTAAAAAATTAAGAGAGAGAGAAATAAGAAATCCCCCCAAATGTAATGAAGTATTTGCATATAAAAAGACCTTTAACTTACATTCTTTGCTCATTGGCAGTCTTTGGAAGCCCATAATTCTTTTCTGATGTTAAACTTACTCAGAAAAAAATTCACATTTCTGGGGAAGTAGAAGTTTGTTTTAAAAATTTATTGTTGTTCATTTATTTTCACAGGATGCAGACCTTTCCAGACACAACAATTGTTTCTAGACACGATCAGAAGAAAAATGTAAGATTCTGTGGTGGTGTGTTGTTTTGGTTTTTTTAAAATATCCTTGATAAAGGTTTATAGACCCTATATCAGTAGAAAATCTTACTATGGCAGCAAAGGAAATGTGGATGTTTTCAGTTTCTCATCCTGAGTGTGCAGCTTTGTGACTAGATAACCATGAACAAATGACTTACTATATCAAGGACTAAAGTTAGTGTTATTTCTACTGGTGTAAATCTGGAATAACTCCACAGAAGTCAATGGAGTTACAATGCTAAGCCAATATTGTTTCCTCATCTGTAAAAGAGGTTAATGACATTATCCTCTCTTGGGGAATATGTCAAGGATATTTAGTTAATGTTGACTCTGTAAAATGCTAATTGATTGTTAGTGCAAAAATTTTATACTTTACAAGTGAAAGAAACAGCACACAAGGTACTCATGCTTAACCCACTCTGCTAAAGATAGATTGGCTTTCATTACAACATCTCAAACAATTTTCCCATTATCTCTTTCATTTGGGAGGCAAGACTGATCCATTCTATTAGGAAAGCAACCAGATGCATGTAAATAAATTAACACCGAAAGATTACCAAGCGTAGCATGTGCATATGTCCTACACTATGCAGCTTGCTTGTGTACCAGTCCAAGGAGAACATTGTAAATTTAAAATAAGCAGCTTTGATTCTGCTAACTAATTTGTTGTTATATATAGATTGAGAGAGAATAAAATATACACAGACAAAATGGTGGACAGATAAATAATTACTGCCAAAAGTGATCTGCAGCTTTCAGGCAATCTTTTAACATTTTTCTGTCTCATTATTTCTGTATATAAATGAGAAGTGTCTTTGTAAGAAGCAGCATGAAAGCCCTGGTATATGTCTTTCCAATGCAAACAGAAACATGACTGTAATTCTTAGCAACTCAGAATTAGCAATTTATGAAGCACTCATGGGACACTGTCACAAAGCAAGCAGAAGCATGCAAAACTGCAATAGCAGTAATTTCCACTCCTGTTCTGAGGTTCATGCTGGTAATTCTCAATGCATTTTTCACAAATGGGTGCATAATTCCCATTTTGCAGATGTGGAAAGGGATGGTCCTGGGGCAAGTGCCTTGCCTGAACAAAACAGTGGTGAAGGAGGTGCAAGGAAGCCATGCAGAGAAGAAAAGGGCAGGAGTGAGGGTGGCATTTCCAGCAGCAGGCATCTCACAGAGTGCTCTCATACCCACTTTCTCACATGGAAAGAGAAACTTGGCTTACCAGCTCCCATCATCTATCCACTGACATTAGATTAAAGGTAGAGGACAGAAGGATACCACATAAAATAGCATCACGGAGCTCTTCCTTATGAATGACCAACTCAAGTATTGGGATCTCCTGGATTTTTTCAGGTGCTACTCTTTTCAACAGATGTTTTCATTGCATCTTCAACTAACAAACTGCCAGTCTCCTTTTGTTATTGCCTCTACTAGTGCTGCAATGATGAGGAGGCTGATTGAACAGCTCTCATGTTCTAATCTTTCCAGGGGAAATCTTTCTCTTGAATCTGGTCTGTAGGACACATCTTTCCAGGATAAACCAGCCCAGGTTTCTGTTCAGTCTGCAAGGACTGGTGAAAACAGACAGTGATGGTTAAAGCTTCCTTCTGTCTTAGCCATGTGACTGTGTCCAGTGGGATAGTATTTCCAGAGAAAAACATTTTTAACCAGTTCTGTATTAACCAATAATATTCTTACACGGAACTCTTGATCTGGCAGTGTAGTTCAGTGGCTTTGGGCACCAGCTGCCAAGTGTCTACACAGGATTTCAAGCTGGCTTGTTCCATTCATGCCATGAGCGCTGCACTGCTGCTGGTTCCTCAGTCATCATGATACACAGCCTGGGTTTATTAACATGACATAAGAAGATGCTAGACTTACCTTTATTGCCAAAACATTTGCCAATAAAAACCCAAAAATTCTACAACAATCACTGGAAATCACGCTCTGAGAAAACATTTTATTTCCAAAATTAGGTTTTTGTATATTCACATGCTAAAAGGAAAAGCAGGAACAATATTTCCTCTAAAGTTTTAATTTAGAAAAGAAAATAATACAGTAATTTTTTCAGTAGCTTCTATAAATTAGCAATAGCACTGGTTTGGCCAACTTGTCCTTAAAATGAGCTCATTAAATCTAATTGTACACACTGTATAGCAAAGAATCATATGAAAAAAATCTCTGAGTTTTATGTCCAATTAAAAGAATACTCGATGGTGTTCAGCACTGATTCCAGTGGTGGATGTCTGCCAAGATACATTTAACTAAAATTAATACACTTCGAGATAGAATCAGCCCTGACAACAGGGAAGTAATCTATTAGAGGCAATAACTCAAAGATCACAGCAAAATGGCATGTTAAAAGAAATCAAAAACTTGGGAAAATGTTGGTTTTTATTAAAATTTATTATCTCTGATTTAAACAGATGGCTTAGTAGAAGAGATTAAGATATTTTTAAGATTTTGTAACTTGACCGTAGTGAATCAAAATGAATGAACACATGCCTTGCAAGTAGAAAATAGGGCTAATATCCTCCCCTACAGTCAAAAGCAAAGCAAAAATGCACAACTAAATAATGTGAGGATGAGCTCCAGAGTGCCAATTTATGCATCAGGAAGTCTGGACTCAGCAGGGGAACCCAAATATCTAAATGATGCATGTCAGCTCTATGTTCCCAGAGAAAATAATTGGACACCATGCAGGGTAGCCCAGAATGCCACACAACAAAGGCTTAGTGGCTGGCCAGTATGAGATCCTCAGGATTACAGGTGTCTGAGCAGTGCTCTGTTCCTGCACCTCAGAGCTTCTTTCTGCTCAGGACACACTGCACAGAGCCTTCCCCCCAGTGCAGTGGCCAAGCTGAGCATGGCTCATTCTTTCCAGGTGAATGGAATGGCTGAAGGACCAACCTAACCTGGAGTCTCGACTCATCCGTTCGCTTTGAAAGTTCATCTCATGACTGTCTGATGTAAAATGCAATGATCATTCAGAGCACAGCAGAGAATTCAACCTTGGCCTGATTTCCAGGGCCCCTCACCTTTCTCTCTGGCATTGCACTGTCTGCTTTCTTTGCATCTCATTCCTGGATGTGCAGCAGCCCCTTTGGCACAGGATGTGCTCCTAAGAGACTTTTCTAGCCTGAGACAGGGCATTTTCAGGTTAAGGATTAACCCCAAATCTCCATTGCCCTGGGTAACTGCTTTGACCACTAAGCAACAGGACTGAAGAAGCAAAAGCAGTATCACTTCTGTAAAGGGTAACTTGGCTGTCATGCTTTACACTGAAAAAATACAGTCCTTATGTGATATATATTTAAGTTTATAGCTCACATAGCCATTTCTGGTTCCATCATGGTGGACTTCTGTTTTCACCAAGCAGGCACCTACTTTCACAGAAAAGAGCAATACACAGAAGTCTCATTTCAAGTGTTGAGAGAGCTTCCAAGTCAAGTAGGGCCATGCCATCTCCAAGAGTAGGTTTTCTGTGGAACATGGGATTTTGAATATTAATTTCTTGTGTTCTTCCCAACTTCCTGTCTCTAGGCACTGAAGGGATGTCCCTAGAATTGCTCCTGGCTGCAAAGCATGATACCAGCAATGGGGCAGTTGCAACCAAAGGACAAACTTGAGTTTCATACTTAAAACTTTACCTCCACAACTCTCGTCACATTCTGTTAGCTCAGTTCCCAGTCTATATGGCCTGAAATGGACAGTATGCTTCAATATACTTGTCAAATGCCTTCCCTCTGTGAATCAGGATTTCTCAGAACAAAACCTCATATTAAATCTTTAGTATTTTAGAGTGGAGGTTAAAAGACCACATGCAGTGGTAGTTAGCAAGCAAACAAGAAACTTATGTTTTCAGTAAATCTGCATATATTTGTGTCTCCTATCACTGCAGTACCTGAAGGATTTATAGCCTTTATATAGCATTAGTATAACCTAATTTTATACTGGTCACTGAAGCTCAGCTTTTTGAGTCCCAGTCCAGTGTCTTCCAGTAGCCCAGGCATTCTGTTTTTAACTTGATTATTGTTTTTTCTGCTGGTGTTGCTTTTCTGGAAATAGAATCACAAACATAAACATTGTCTTATTCTGTCTCCTTCATTCTTAAACCAGTGTTCATTTCCATGGAATAAAATTTAACTTTTGGCAGAGGACTGAACAGCAGACCTAAGCATATTGACAAGCACTGATTGGCCATGCATGCAAAGAATTCAACCTTGGCCAGTCTTTTTCACCCAAACAATCTCAGTGTCCTTCACTGATTTGTGCCTGGCTGTTCCCTGCCACCTGCACTGGACTGAGATGCCTGACCAGGCAACCCAGCCTATCTGAAAGGAAGTTAACAGATAATATGCAATAAAGCTTTATTGTTTCCCCAGTATGTGTTTACTCTGTATCACAGAGAATCCATTTGTCAAATATTAATTGAATTCTCCAACATTTGGCATATTTGCATAAGTATTATGAGATAGAGCATTATCTCCCTTGGTGTTATACCCATTTCCTTTAGATGGTCTCTCTGATCCATTAATCATGTTTCCCCGTATCCTCCCACAGAAACTTAATTGTTCACATCCTGTAGAACCCACTCACAAAGAAAGAAATTAGCTCTATGTAAATCTAAGGCTATTACCTTGCCTCTATAAATGTAAAACAATTTAATTATCCTCTACAAAGGACAGTGATAAAATTCCAGATGAGCATTGATCACCCAAAGAAGCAGATTGAGGTGATTTTATTGGACCAGTGGGGAAAAAAGTGTTTTTGCTCTACCAAGGACATTACTGGGGCAAATGATACTGCTGCCAATGTCTGTCCCTGCTACTGCTGCTGTCCCCTCTACTGACGTCAGTATTACTTTAATATCTGAAACAAAGAGTTAGATTCAATAGATGCCTCCAATTTTAGGGCTGATGTAGCCTCATACTGGTGGGTACACCACTTGGGCTTTGCTGGAACACCATTAGGGACCATTAAGCACACCATTAGGGAACCATGTAAAGGTGCAGCTGTCCAGCTGCCTTATAGAAAATACTGAGAAAAGGAATGTATCTTGAATTCCACCTCTCAGATCTGTAGAGATATGATTTTCAGAATATGTATCTTTAGCCTCAAACATCTACTAAATATTGGAATCAACATGAAAAAACAAAAAAGCCTTCTTGAGTACACTAGATGGTGATGTACATATATCTATATAAATTAAAAAGACATAATTCCTGAATCTTGTTCAAGTTTAGATTCTGAGCCTTTTAGCCCTGTCAACATCAAAAGAGCTTGGGCATATAAAGATCAGAAATTCTAGAAGCTCATGGATCTTTAGCATTGAAAAATATTAACAGCTTCTAGACTTTAGTAGCTTAGCAAGGCTTTCAGGATCAGGATTCTGGGATTTAGTTCCATTTATCAGATCTATCCCAAAACGCCTAAGCCAGCATTACAGGCACAAAAATCTCTCATCTTGTAGAAAACAGAAGCCAAGACTCCAGTTTACCAAACTAGCATCTAAATCAGCAATAGCTTCCTTACACATTTGTTTTCCTCAGACTTGACTCTAAGTTTAATTTTTTGCAATCACAAAAGACCCTTTGTTCTTTCACCCTTCCTTGGTTTCTATAATATTTAGCAAAATTATGACAGAAAATGTCTCTGTGTCTTTAGAGAGATTGGTTTCTATTAAAGAGTAAAATGGGAGCAGTAAGAACCAGTATATCACTACTCCATGTTCACTGCTTTCTTCTGAACTCATTTGCTCCCTTTTCAGCTTTTCCAAATTACGTCTCTTGATGTAAATTCATTCTCACTGCTTGTAAATTTTTCTTCACCACCCATTCCTTTTGTAAGGTTCTCTTTGGATGAAACATATTTCATCCATAAAGCCTTTTAATGACTTCATCTATATAATCAGTTTCTTTCTACTGAAGAAAACATCAAAGTTAATCTGCAGTAGAAGTGTAATCTGCTATATCACAAGTCTGTCTGATCATACAGTCTCTTTGATTTACAGCATGAAGGTCTTGATCAAACCAGGATCCACTCTTTTACACCGTGAACACTTTTGCTGGTATTTCACAAACAATATTAAGATGTTATAACAGCTATCCAAGAATAATGACATGTACTTTCCCAAGAGGAGACCTGCAACCTGTATCATGTTCTGTATGTTACCCACTGTACAGGTGAGTTGTCAGAGAGACAGCAGAAGCCAGCATTAAGGAAAGGGAGTATCTAACACACATTTTTAATTGCTTTATGTATAAATGACTACTAAGACACCAAAAAGAATTCTGGGCTTCTGGGCTTGAATTAGACAATATATTGGCAGATCCTGACAATTTCATTTTTTATGATTTTATCCAGAGCCTTAATTAAACCTGTTCCTTAGAGACTTGTAGACTTAAAGCTTTAAGCTATTCTTCAGCTTGTCTTCGCATTAATTTTTTTGTTTATAGCATGGCATTTGGATGCCCATCTGAGAGAAACTGAAGCTTGTGAAAACTCCCATGCCTCCTGTATAAAATGTAATAAATATAATTCAACAAATGGAGGGGACAAACAATACAGAATAAGTCAAATTAGGTTGGAGAAAAAGTAATCATTTTGAAATTAGAAAAAAAAACCCTAGTTTTCGCCTCTCACCTTTACTACATGCTGAAAATACAATGCTTACTAATAATGTAGGACTAAACTAAAAAAGCATTTTTCATCACATAAGGAGGGCTTTCCCTACAATGCAAAATTTTAAGCCACTTAAGAGATCTTGCTGGAGTAGAATCTGTTATTTAACAGATATCAAGAAATCCGGTTTTCTGCTTGAAACTACCTGCAATAAAGAAAGGAATGTTCAATATAATTTGCGAAATTTAATAGAAGTAGATATTAGAAGAAGCAGCTCAGGAAGGTTAGCCAAACAAGGTATGGCACAGTAGTTGAGAAAAGCTGGCAAAGACCAGCTGTAAACTCACTGGACTGAGCATAATTGGCCTATTAGTGAACATAGTTACTATGCATATTTTAGGAACTGGAGAAAATTCTGTGTATGGTCCCCATATATTTAGAAGGCTGAATGCAGGTTACAAGAATTTTAGCAAATGAATGTGCACACACCAAGTTTTCATTGTAGAAGTCTACACATGCTGGCATCACTGAGTAACTAGGCAGACTGGTTCTGAGGATATACAATAGGTACACAAGGTTCCTTTTTGTCTGTAAAAACCTGAATCCAGCTCAGTTCCGTTGGCTTCAAGGTTTGGGAGAGATCATGTGTTTGAGAGCCCATTTTAAAATGACCTCAGGCAGCATGGTGGCTCATGCATGAATGATAAGTTCTTAGTCACTTGTTGCTGCTCTTACCACCCCAAGGCTGGTTGTTTTCCAGTGACCCAAATCATTAAGCTGGGCTAAGAATGCTGGGTGAAATCCCAGGAGCATTTGTGACAGAGAATGAGGCTGGTTTCCTAATAAGAACTTCTAGATCATTCATAGGACAGCCTGCCTTTTGTTTTATCTGTAAGACAACATCATATATGTCCAAAACCACATCTGAATTTACAGACATTTCCTTCCAGAATAATTTTAGGCTGTACACTGTATTTAATTACACTTAATTATCCTTCTGCCAGCTACATAGCCTTTTATTCTTCATAGTTTACTTCTTTTTAATTTCTTTTTTTAAACTGTAGAATCTTTATTTTGGACAGAATCTGCACCTTGAGAATTTATGCAGGCACAGCTCTGGATACAGTTGCTTTGGTACTGAAGAGCGTAGCTTTGCAGCTTTTTATTACATGACACAGAGTATAATAACAAAAGCTATTCTTCCACATCTGTCAAGAAAATTTATCTCCAAATCAGTCTCAGGCAGAAACTATTATAGGCTGTGCTTGCACAGGCTGACCATGGTAGATTAGTCAGCCTCAAAAATAAAGATTAGCCCTTCTTCCTTCTTAGGAAACTCCATGTCTTTTTGCAAAGCTTACATAGGAACATATTTATTGCAAACTATTTAACAAAAGCACTTTGCAGCTTTGAAAATGTATGAACTGCAGGATTACAAACATTTGTAAAACCACATCATGTCAGCTCCTGGCAGTCACGATAATTAGACATCAGGTGCCAGGTGCTAAAAGAGAACAGCATGGGAGAAGTAATCACACATCAAACTAAAATGAACCATAGGGAAACTTTTAAGATTATATGACAGTGTGGGATGTGACATTGAGGAATACTGAATGCAGAGAAAGGCCAATTCAGACTGAGATAAATTCTCATTTCATTCTGATACTTCAGTTAATAGCAAGAAGGAGACTAGAAGCAGAAATCTGCAGTAACGTATAATGATGTGTTAGAGGACTCAGGGCAGGAGGATTCCATGTCTGAATATGACATGTTTTTTAAAGCTCTTCCTTCAGAGTTTTTTAAGGAGAATACTTAATTCATGCAGGGTGCCAAGTCCTGTGCAAGGGCGAGTTGTCAGATGTTTGTACTGTTCCATTATCAGCTTTTAGAAAACCTTTAAAACCAGGGCTTCCCTGATAAAGATGCAGAAAAGCCTACAAAGTCATCTTTCCCTTGTGCAAATGAGAGCCGTGAGTGGACAGCGAAGAATTTCTGATGAAGAAAGGAGCAAGTGTTCCTGGGTGGCAGTAAAAGATCTAGGTTGCTTATGCTGGTCTGCTCAACCTGCCCATGAGATAGGGAATATTTTCTCTCAGGCCACACGAGGTCAAGTCCAGCCTCAGGGATCTCACATTCAGACCAAAGGGCCCCACAGAGCACACCGAGGCAAGGTGCCTGTGCCAAAATCTCTTGCAATAGTTCATCTACTGATGGAATAAACTTCTGTGATAGGGAAGTACAAACAGTCTGCTCTCAAAAGACATTTTCTGGAACAGCACAAGGCCTGTACTGTGATTTGAGCTCCTGATTGTGCACTGCAGGCCAACTCATCAGTGGCTTTCACAGTCATACAACCCCTCTTCAACCTCAAATGTATTAAATTAATATGATTTCTATCAAATCTGTGTTTTCACGTAAATTCACTCTGAGACATTTTTTACATATGAAATTTAAATTTTCCAGTGGCTATCTTGGGGCCTTGTAGATAATTCCTGCAAGTGTAATTTCTTTTCTCAAGAGGAATGTGACCAATAATTGAAGCTCAGTACCTCCAGTTTCATATATCCCTGGCTAAATGCACAAGTACTGCTGCATCACTATTCACCTTTCATAAAAGAAACACCATCTACTTCTCAGGGGAAGGAATTCATGCAAGTCTGTAATACTGTAATTCAAGTGTGTGGAGTAAAAAGTAGAAAACATTACCGTATTAAAATTCCTGGTTTTCAGTTATGCATGTAAATTAAGCAGTAGCAGAAATAATTCTGCAAGACAATGACAGAAAGCACCCTTGAAACAAAATTCTTACCCAGCACATATTGGTTTCATAATAGCCCTTTATTCAACAGTATAATTGAGGAGCAGATATTTGACCTCTTTCACATTTTAAAAGTAGAGGATTAAAATCCATAATCTCAATTACTCTCTTAATAGACTGTCTTGACTTTTTTTTTCACCTGTTGACCTGAAGGATAAAGCTATTTACAAGTGATGTTATTGAGGAGAATGCTGCCATAATGAAAATGCTGAAGGACAAAAAAATCCAATAAGGAGACTAGAAAACACATTTGGAAGTGCACTTCTCAAGTCTAATTTATTCAATATGCATACTGTGAAACAACTGTGTGTCTAATGTACAATCAGGTATTAACTTGGTGCCAGCTATTCCAGTCAGTAGTTTGCAGCAAGTTGCAGGTACTTGTCAGAAAGCAAAAGTCTGTGAACAAGAAGGTAGTTGAGCAGTGAAATGCAGAAGGCAGGGAAGAAAGCACATTAAACTGCTATGTTAACTCTTTTCCTTATGCTGACATCTTTTCTCTTGCAATTCTGTATTTTTTTAGTCTATTTCCTGTGCAGCCATGCATCTGCATGCACCAAACCACTAAGTTTTACTGAGTAATCTCAGCCCTCCTGGCTTCAGTCCTGTAGGGACTGAATATGGTGGGTTACTATGACATTTAGTTCCTAGTATAAAATATTTTTTCCTTTTTCTATAAGAAATTGCCAAAAAAGTAGCTGTATTTTGCACTGAAGTTTCATTGCAAGACAACTGATTATCTCCTTTGCGCCTGGTCCAAGTCACAAAGATTTCTTTCATTTTTGTAGCAGCAGCTCAGACCCTTGAAATGTGCTCCATGCAAAGAAACAGATTAACACAGCCTCTCTTGCCTCATCTGTATGTGTAGCAGAATTGTTTCCCTCAATACAAATAAAATTTACATTCCTCATAAATCAAGGTTATCTAATGTCTCCACTTTCAAATCTCAGCTGCTGCAAATCTTACACACATGATAAATGGCTCCTTTTAGAAAGAAAGCTGAAGCATGAGGAAGACTTATAGAATGGTTTGGATTGGATGGAATTGTGTGGAAACCGACCATGAGAGTTATAAAGACAAATTCTAATAATAACTGAGAAAAGTAAAGCACGGAAGAAGGCCTTTGAACCTATCCTTTGTTTGCAATTAACCTTTATAAGTCTTAAGTTGATTTAGGAGCATTTGAATTAAAGCTTTAAGGATGTTGTTTTTTGAGGAACTTTCTTCTTGTAGTTAAGCCTTAAAGAGTTTTGCAATAATAACCTTTTGAAGTATAATTTTAGAATATTATTTGTAGCAAGGATCTTTGAAACTATAGCTTTAGAATATATAAAAAGGAAACGTGCAGCTTGAGAAAGGAAGATGAACATCAACTCAAGGATTAAAAGTTTTGACCAAGGGAAGCTGGGCATCACTGTTATGAGATTTATAGGATAAATCTCACTGTTATGAGATTTATCCTTGGAATCAAAAGGTGGACCCACATCTGGAAACTGGACCTCACCATCTGGGAGACTTCTTCCTTCTTTTGGAAACCAGAACCACCACCACCTGGGATACTCCTTTTCTGGGATACAACCTGAGAAAAACTAAATCACAATAGTGTATAGAATTGTGACATAAAAATTTGGAATAGAAACCGCTGATGACTAAAAATTTGGAATAGGAACTGCTGAGAAAGCTTATGAGTACCCCTAGAAAATACCTGTAAGCCTCAACCTTCGGTGTGCAGTTGGAGGGAAAACTTCCCCCACTGTACTCAGCGCTGTATTGCTCATACTTTACCATATTAATTAATAAATTGATTGCTGCTTGAATATTGGCCTAGTCAAGCTTCTCATTTATAACATAAATGATCTTCGAGGTCCCTTTCCAAGCCAAATCCAGTTATAATTCTGATACTCCTTGTACTGACACAGTGCAACCGAAAAGAGTTCTGAACAGGGAAGCTGCACAGAAGTAACACTAGTGAGGCAGAACTAGCAGGATTCAGTTTTATTCCACTCTCTCAGCATTTCAGGCTCAGCCAGTGAGTGCACCTCCCACTCGAGCACTTGGAAACTCCGACTGCGGGCTCTTGAGGCGGTTTTGGGAGGGAGCCGCCCTGACAAACCCCTCCCCTGCGTTTATTTCTCCACGTGCGCGCTGAGATTGCCGCGTTAGGAGAGCAAGGCACTGCCCGCAGTTATACAGGCGACGAGGAAGAGGCTGACCACCACGAAGGAACTTCCAAAAGTGCCTGAGGGAACAAACGCCTTTTTTCGCCCACAGCGCCGCTTTTATATCGGGCGCGCGCGCCCCCCGCCGCCGTCCCGAGTCCCAATTGGTCACTGCGAGATGGGGGCGGGGCTAGAGCAGCAGAGCGGGCGGTGGCGCATGCGCCATTGGCGGCTCGTTGGGGGCGCGTGGTCACGTGGCGGGGGCGGCGGCCGTTGGCGCCTCAGCGACCGGGAGGGCTCATGCGGCGGGGTCGCCACAAGGTGCGGGTGCCGGGGGCGGCTCTGCTCTTTTTCTCCCTTTCCCCTTCCCTTCCTGGCTGATTTACTTTCTCCTCCCTCAGTTCGGGCGCATCCAGGTGCGGCCCCAAGCTAGGTCTCCCGGTGACTGGCGGGAGCGGCCCGGCGGACCAGGGGCCCTCTCCGGCCCGCACCACCCGCGTTGTGCTGCAGCTGAGCCCGGGCAAGCGCGGCGTTCGCGATCTCTACCTCTGCTCTTATCCTTTGGACTCAGGCTTTGCATTGGTCATCCTCAACATTTTTCCTCTCTTTAGGAGTGTGCGTGTGAGAGAGAGAATGTAGTAATTTGCTACTTAACTTTGTGCCGTGATAAACTTGTATAGCTCATCGGGTGACTAAGGGAGGGCTGGCAGGATCCAGAATGCTACTGTCCCTCTTTCTGCTGTAAATAATCCTTTTATATGTAAATAATCCTTTAATAATCCTTTACCGAAAATGTTTCATGGATCTTCGGCTTTACACCTCACCTGATTTCTTTACACTGTTGCTACTCTTTCTGTGATACCGTGTCTCTAAATATACTAAGATCAATATATATGATGCTGAAAAGAATTGTTTCCTGTTGTTCGTGTTGGTTAAACTCTTTAGTGCTATATGAATAGCTCTCTAGATTTTTTAGAGTTGGTAGTGGCTTTTGAAAGTCTTTGTTTGCTTGTTTTGTGCGAATATTTTCAGGGTAATAACTTTGTAAAGATCCAGTAAAAATCTTACTTGATTTGGGGGCAGGGGAATTTTAGACTTTCACAGTAAAATCTTGAGGGAAATATAATTTGAAATTTTTCCTCCTTGGAAAACTTGAATAAAAAATCGTTAGTGAGCAGTTTCAGCTTTCCAGTGAAATGCTTGGTACGCAGGCTGTTGCTGGAGTTACAGAGTCTGTACGGCAGAAAACCTTGGAGTGCAGCCAAAAACATCAACAAAATTGCTGTTGTATCTTGCATCTTCTCTACAACGGTTATGAGAGTATTTCAGTACAAATCGCCTGAGTGACCAGCGTACTTTACTGTGGGGTGTGCTTTTCGGTAGTTGGTGGGTTTATTTTTAAATCTTCCCAGGAGCAGAATGGTGTTCACCCTTCATTTTGCAAATGTTGGTGCCTCGTCCGTGGAATAGATTGTGAATGTCATCCTGTTGCAGTGTTTGGTGCATAGCTCAAATAAGTTCAAAAGCATTATCTTTTGTGACTGTGACAAAGACAGAGCCAATGCTGTTGCCTGCAGTTAAGAGTCATTAAGATTGGAAAAGACTTCAGAGATAAACTCCAGCCTTCAGCTGGGACAGACCTGAACAGTTGAAGCTCTCACATTTGAGAGCTTAATGATAGAGTTACAACATTATGGCAGTATCCTGTCTTTATAGGTGTTTTGCCAGTGTAATTTATGCACAATTTCTCTTTTTCTTTGCATTGTTCTCACAGAAGTTGATTATTCAGCTTATTCAAAGATGAAGAGGAAACTTGCAGCAGCTGGGACATTGAGGCTTAGTCCTAATGAAGAAGCCATGTTTCTGAAAGAAGAGTATGAAAGAAGAAGAAAACTAAGGTTACAACAGGTATGCCTGTATTTTTCCATGTGTTGTATTTCATTTGATAATGTAACAAATAATTTAGAAAAAGTAACTGAAAAGATTATTTCCAAATAATTCCAAATAAGCTAAATTTCAAGGTGATAGTATTGTAGAATGGTGAAATTTTTTATTTTGGAAAAGACCCTTGAGATCATCATGTCCAGCTATTAATCCAGTGCTGCCAAGTCCACTGCTAAATCATGTCCTTAAGTGCCACAACTTTGACCTTTTCAAGGGGTGGTGACTCAACCACTTCCCTGGGCAGTTTGTTCCAGTGCTTGACAACCTTTTCTGTAAAAAAAAAAAAAAAAAGCCTAAAATACGAAGTGGAAAATAATAAACTAGGTTTACTAAGTTTTCAGTATAGGTGTTGATTTTAATCTTGAATTGTAATAGGAGCCTTTCGTAGATTATTGTGTTGTATTTTTGGAGGGAAGGATATTCCAAGTAGTGTTTGCGATTTGTCACTTGTATGTCATTTTTTGGACTTTACCAAAGTGTTTAATTAAGATTAAATGTATTGTTTTAGATATTAACTTTGGAAAAAGATAACAGCAACTTGAAAGTATTTTCTGGACAGATTGTGAATGGAGTAGTAGATGAGATGGAAGGAGGGTAAACTGTTGTGGGAAGTCTTGCTGCAAAAACTATTATGCTTTTCTTGAATTGCTGATAAACATAAATGCTATTTCTACAGGTCAGAGAGCAGCAGAAGTATATCTCCTACCAGATAAGGCAGAAGGTAAAGCAGAGGAGAGAAGAACAGCTGCATCAGTTAGAGGAGGCACTGAGAGCTGAATGGCAGAAGGCACAGGATGAGAAGATGAAAGCCCTGGAAGAACTGTATCTGTCAAGCTTAAGAGCGATTGGGGAGGGTCACCGACAGGCCAAGGAAAACGTAAGTGAGCTTGGTACTATTGTGTCATGGTTTCACCCCAGCCAGCAGCCAAGCACCAGGCAGCTGCTTCCTCACTCCCTCACCAGTGGGATCTGGGAGAGAATCAGAAGGGTGAAAGCCAGAAAAATCATGGGTTGAGATATAGACAGTTCAATAGAGAAAGCAAAAGCCACATACGGAGCAAAGCAAAATGAGGAATTCATTCACATCTTCCCATGAGCAGGCAGGTGTTCAGCCATCTCCAGGACAGCAGGGACCCATCATGGGTAATGGTTACTTGAGGAAGACAAACACCATCACGCCAAACATCCCCCCCTTTCCTCCTTCATCCCCCCCCTTTATGTACTGAGCATGATGCCACATGGTGTGGAATATCCCTTTGGTCAGCTGGGATCACCTGTCCTGGCTGTGCCTCCTCCCAGCCACCCATGTACCCCCACTCTCTCACCAGTGTGGCAGCACAAAGAGCAGAAAAGGCCTTGGCTCTGTGTGAGCACTGCTCAGCAATAACAAAAACATTATTAATATATTAATATATATTATCAACCCTGTGTTCAGCACAAATCAAAGCACAGCCTCATACCAGCCACTGTGAAGAAAATAATTTCTATTCCAGCCAATACCAGCATATGTTGTCAGAGCCAATTTCAATGTTTTAGAAATACCAAAATTGCTGTTTGGTTGGTTTTTCCTTTGGCATTCCTGATTTTGAAGTCCTGATACCTAAATAGACAACTTTTTAAGCATGGAAACTTTTTTGAAGTGGTTATGTGAAAGAATCCGTGTATCCCGGGGCTGTTGTATGGGTCCAATCCGGCTAGCTCGGACCCTGGCCCACACGGTCATACATGAACAAAGTTAAAGACGAGAAGCACTCTTCTCCACATGGGGACAAGTGTCCAGTTTACTGGCTTGGGACAGGACACAGCTGGTGCAGCAACCGCCCAAGGAGAAAAGAGGCAGAACCACGCCTGCAGTGAAGTTTTATAGCTGAGGATGGGGGCGGGGAAAGAGGACCGCAGCCAATGGGATAATGCTGGGGAGGGGCGAGGGGAGGGGTACCCAGGGGCCAAACCACCAGGGTGTATAGCAAGGGGGTGCATGGGGGAGAGACCATGTAATGAGAAAGGGGAAATAATCTACATGACATACCATACTCAGTACAAACCTCCCATCACCCAGTGCAAAACAACTACTAAATAAACTATTTGGTGCAATACAACAGTTATGTACTTTTTTTGCAGCTATCTTCCCAAAAGATAGGCCTTGACAAGAGAGACTATCTGTGAAGGCTTTTTCTGTGAAGTCTGCTGGGCAGACTTTAAAGTTACTTTGATTGTATTAGCTTGTATGATCGTGTATGTTTGTACTTGGCTAAACTGTACATAATGACTCAGTATCTCAATTATACCAGTAATACAGTAATTTTTTCTCCACCATAGATCTTTTTATAGTTAAGAAAATCCACTTAACATTTTTTTTCCCTTCAGTGCTCCAGTGACATGGAAAGCCTTGGTAAGGGCTTCAGAGGCCTTTGCCGGATTGCAAATGGGTGTCACTTTTTAATTCTGCACCTATGAACTGGTTTCACTTTCTTTAAAATCCTGTAACTTGTGTAGGCTCTGCTTGAGAGATCATTGAGATTGCTGGGTAGAATTTTTCTATCGGTTTGACTCTGAATTAGGTTTACAGAAATCAGTCAGACTTCTTACGTGGATTTTGTGAAGTAGCTTACTTCCTGCATTAGTCAGGATCTTTAAATCCAAGTAAAATAGGATTATGCTTTTCCATTTATCCATGTCTTTTCTTTATAAAAAGTCCTTTCCAATGCTAGGATAGGTGAGTTAGCAAAAAAATCTGGAACTAGTGTTATAGGAACAGAGAAATAATAAATGTCTCTGTTGATGACTGAAGGGTAGTACACACTTTTTCTGCATAGTTTAGTCTGCATTTGCTACAGGCTGTTTAAATAACTGTGTTTAATTATCTTTTTCATCAAACTGATCTAGAAGAAGCTAGGATTTCTACATCAATATTTGGTTAAATTGGCTGAGGGATGTGGCAGGTTCACTGCTGTTGTTGGCGGAGAAGAAGAAAATAAAGATGGCAGAGAAGTAAAAGTTATTAGCGTATTTTAAGCTTAATACAGTAGAAGGTAGTTTTGAGGTTGTGTTTCTCACCAGCAGTATCTAATTTGAAATATCATACTAATAGTATGAGATGTGAGTAAAATTCTGTATTAAGTGATGACAATATTTTAATGTTAAGGAACCTGACTTAGAAGCTCTGGCAAAGCAAGCAGAAGAAAGGAAACAAAGAGCAGAGACGAGACATAGAAAAGCTCTGATAGAGCAGAAGCACCAAAAAGAAAAATTACTTCGTGAGCAAGCCAGGTACGTAATAGTTATTTTGTTTTATTAAGAATGAACTTTACGGTGTCACAAGGCAAAAGGCAAAAATGTTGATGCTTCTTGATTGGAGCTTTTTCAGTCTTGAAATGTTATGGGTTAGAGGATTAATGCTCGTGGACAAAGCTTGTGGCTTTTGATAAAAACTGTATCTTTAAAACCAAGACAAGAATGTCAGATATTCAAGCTGGCCTTATAGATTCTCCAGGAGTGACATATGAAGTGAAGTATTGTCAGGCCAGTTCCTGATGGAGAGTTAACCACCTGGAAAAAAGACCGAGTGCATTTGTCATGGTCTTCCTTCTTAGATTTTTTTTGTAAGCAGATTGGACCAAACTTGAGCTGATATGGAATATGGTCTGTGTCCTCTTGGGCATGGTTGTACTTGTGTAGAGCTAAGACCTGTAAATTAAGTAGTTAACTATATCTACACTCAAGCAATTAAAGTGTGTTGAAGTGCACAATGCTTTCTGGAAACTTAGGTCAAAAGCAGAGATTTTGCATTGCTTTTGGGATACTTGTATATATGAATGTTTTTGCATAACTTGAAGAAGGTAATTTTTAATGCTGCCTTCCAGCGCAAGTTCTGTTGTCTTTTTAATATGCTTCCCCATGCCTATGGCCCAACCATTCAATGCAAGTACTTAGGAATCTGATTTCAGGTTTACCTTTTATTTTGCACTGTTCTGTCACTGTTGCTTGAATAATTTTCTGTCTCCTCTTTTGTGGTTTGTTTTGTTTCTGTCTGCACGTAGACGAGCAGATGCACGTAAACGGGCTCTGGAAGTGGAAAGACAAAGAGCAGCCAAAGTTGCTAGCCTGCCACCTCCTCCACCTCGTCCTTTTGAGGTATGTATCTGTAAAACAACAATGATCACAATTTCAGGGGTACCATATATAAGTATTTGCATATATAAGGAGAGTGGCCTCAGCAAAAACCAAAAGAATGATTTAATTAGATATTAGCAGATTTCTTGCTACTAAGCTTGGGTACTTTATTGATCTCTTGTTATATGTGAATTTTATTTTTTGTAATCTGTCTTTTTAAACTTTCATCATATCTCATTTTCATTTAGTAGCCCCAGTGATATGAGACTTTACAACGATCTCTCAGCATGTACATTACATGCCTCCTCAGCCTGCTGTCATACTGATGCAGTTAGCAGTTTGTTTAGTTCTGTAATAATTCTGTCTTTTTAGCTGTGGGGCAGCTTTGTTGGGGTTTTCTTCTCCCTTCAATTTCTTTTTCTTGTAGGGAGTACTAAATAAAGAGGGAGTTCTTTAATTTTCATAGGAAACCATCACCCAAGTCTGTTGGGAGGCTGCAGCCTTTTGAGGTGTGCCTTTGTACCCCATTCACGCTGCTTTGGTTTCATAGAGCTGGTGCATACATGTAGAATTTCCTGTAGGATTGCAGCTCTAAACTGCAGAAAGAACACTACATGCATTTTTACTTTGTAGTTAACTAACAGAACTTCATGAATGAAGAGTTTAAATTGCCTCTTGGGGTGTTGTACCCTTTTAGACCTTTGGGTTCAGGGATATTCAAACTACTGACAATAAAATAAAGGGTTGAGGTATACTAGCCCCTCTCAGAGCCTGTGAAGCTTTCAAAACTTTTCCCAGCTACATCCCAGCACATTATGTACAGGTTAGAGTGCAGGATAGATAAGGGTTTGGTGTTGTATCTGGAAAAACTGAGTAAGGTTTGACCCTCCCAGTTTTAAGAATGATTAGAAGGAATACCCATGGCCTTTCATTTGTACAAGTTTCTCTCTAGATCTTTTCGTTGGTTGCCCAAAGGTTTTCATCTTGTATAAGCTGGATATGAGTGAAGATTAAAACAAGGGTTGTAAGGGAGTGGTCAAGTTTGGGGTTGTTTCTGGTGAAGTGTATGCTGTATTGAAATTTAGTACATCTGGAATAAGGTCCTGTTTGGTACAGTTCAGGTAAATTCGCACACCCTTTCACTCTGCTTTTGCCATCTATGTTGTGCCACAGGGTGTGTTCCTGGTGTGTCTGGTGTAGAGCAGGTGAAGTCTCTATCAGTCCAAAGTTTACTCTTTATTTCCTGGGTTTCAGGTGCTTCTGTTGCTCAGTTTGGCATTGCTGGGAAAGCAGTGAGATGCTGTGGCTTTGCTTTGTAGTAACTTTTGCAGTTTAGAGTGGGTTTTATGTCACATTTTATTTAACCCTTCCCCGTAGATAGTCACTGCAGTTAACCTCCCTAACAGCTAAAATGACACAGTACTTAATATGTAATGCTTTATTTAATACTTTTATCCAGGAACATCAATAATGCATCTTCCTTCCCATTTTATAAACACAGAATTTTCTCCTTATTCTTTAGTGTTTTGTCACCAGGGAAAGCAAGAAAGCTTTGTTTCAGGTTTCTCCAGGTTCTGGTGAAACAGATTCAATTGTGTTGGATGTTATGTCTGGGTCAGTTCTCTATTTAAGTATTGTTTCTTTCCAAAAATTAATGCATTTCCATCCATTAGCAAATGTCCTTTACCCACCTTTTCAACAAATGTGATTTTTAAGTTGTTTTAGTGGAGTTTCCAAACATCTGGATTTTCTACAGTATGTGGATTTTGTTTCTGTTATGAAGTTCATGTTGTGACAATGGCAGATTGAATAAGTAATTTTGCAGACATGTTGAGTTTTGGTTGAGGAAAAGAGATTGCTCTGTATATCAGTATTTCAGTATAGCACAGCGTGTCAGTTTGTTCCATTTAAAGATTATCTGATTGTAAGACTTTTTCTAGTTTTCATATCTGTGTAGATTTTAGTCTGTGTAGATTTGATCTGTGTAGATTTTAGTCCTTTTGTTGTAGACCTATGACTGGGAGGGCAGAGGGCTAAGAATAAAGTTATTTTCTTCAAAGAGTTGTTGGGTGCCATGTACTTCATGGGGGAAAATGTGAAGTAATTGAAAGATGTAGAGATTTTTATTCCTGTTTCTGGTTCAAGAGAGAGAAAACAAAAGATTGACTGTCATCTGGGGGAAGGTAAATCTAGAGCTTTGTCTTGCAAGTGTGTTACTCAAAAGGCGCTGAATTTAAATTGTTTAACTTTAAATCCTGTGAATTACAGCAAATTACAGGGTCATCTGAGTAAGTCTGCTTGTTTTTTCAAATGTTTGCCTAAGGAGCTTATTAAATGCAACTGTAATCATAATCTGATGCTCTGTCGAAGTAACAATTGACTATAATTTCACCAAAAGGAGCTCTAGGGCATTGTTGTTCATGGCATGATTACTTGGAATTTATGAAACAGTCTCTAAAAATACTCCTATTATTGTGATTTTACCCAGTTAGAAAAGAAGTATTTTTTTCTCTGATGTCATAGCCCATTTTGGTTCTCAGAATTACAGATTTTAGAAGTTGAGGCCATATTTAGTTAGACCAAACGAAAAGTTACTTAATTGAAGTTAAACTGTAAAGACTATTTTATTGAAAAATGTTGCAGAGTTCTTGGAAATGTACTTTTTCTTACATGATCTATTGGATTTTTATGGAACGGAAACAAAACCTAAAAAGAATTACTATACTCTGCTTGAGTATTCATAGCATTTGTAGAGCTGGGGTCATGAGTTTTTCTTGGGATTTTTGTCCCATTTTGTGATACCTTGC
Source organism: Molothrus ater (assembly GCF_012460135.2). NCBI lineage: Eukaryota > Metazoa > Chordata > Aves > Passeriformes > Icteridae > Molothrus > Molothrus ater. The sequence goes on along the minus strand of NC_050479.2, from coordinate 79,288,296 downwards.
TGCTCCAGTTTTGCCTGATTTTAGTATAGAATTATTTGCTTTTTGATGGAAGGAAAAAAAAAGGAGGAGGAGTTAGAAAACCATGATAGAAGTGTGGTATTTTTTTCAACCTAAATTGCTTTTGACGCTAATTGAAAAATTGCAGCCTCCAACATAATTCTCACATCTTCTCAGCTTTTGAATAAAATTTTGGAGGTTTGATTGATTACATATAATTAATAATTATTTGTTATTGGTTTGTTAATTTAATGTTTTTTAAATAATTCAGAAGATATGTTTAATTGTACATTCTGAAATTAACCCAGTACAGGGCAAGCACTGGTAATCTGGCTAATGAGGCTTAGGTCTGGGATTTGTCTGTTTTTATAGCTATAATCATTATCTGCAAATGTTGATCTGTTACAATTACTATGATTTTTATTGATTAAGAAATTCAGCATATTTTTTAAGGACCATAAAATAAGTTACTGAAGTTCTGTTGGTAAGGCTGAAAGTAGTTTTACTGGTTTTGGGTCCCTTATGACAAGAAAGACATTGAGGTGCTGGAGTGTGTCCAGGGAAGGGCAATGGAGCTGGGGAAGGGTCTGGAGCACAAGTCTGATGAGGAGTGGTTGAGGGAGCTGGGGGTGTTTAGCCTGGAGAAAAGGAGGATCAGGGGGAGCCTTGTCACTCTCCACAAGTGCCTGAAAGGAGATTGTAACCAGGTGAGGGTTGGTCTCTTCACCCAGGTAACAAGTCATAGGACAGGAGGAAATAGCCTCAAGTTGCACCAGGGGAAGTTTAGACTGGATATTAGGAAAAAATTCTTCACTGCCTTGTCAAGCACTGGAACTGACTGCTTCGGGGAGTGGTGGAGTTGCTATTCCTGGAGATATCTAAAGAATGTGAGTTGGGGCACTCAGGAACATGATTTGGACATGGCAGTGCTGAGTTAATGGCTGGACTTGAAGGTTTTTTCTGATATAAATGATTCTATAATTCTTCTATTTTCATTTAAAGACTTTCTACAGTCTTTGTAAAAAAGTAATAGTCATTCCTGAAATTTTGTATGCCTTATTTTATGCAGATATAAGTTTAAGGTATTCCTGAGACTTAATGCTGTTCTTTGTGTGTGTGCATTTCTCTATTGCCATGTTAGTTTTAGAGCACTCAAGCTATGAGTCTTTCCAGTTTAGTTAATGTGGATAAGAACACCTTTTAGGAGAAGGTTGAGGGAAGAGGAAGCTGAGAGAAAATTAGTAGAGGAGATGTTAAGTACAAAGAGGGGTCCTACAGGATATTGAGTAACCTAACCTGGCTACTTTGCTAGTGAGAACATGAGGCTAAGCCAAAGAAGAGGGAGGGTCTGGTGCCTTATTGTTCAAATTTCCATAAAAGAGTTGAAAAAACCCCACAGCAACTTAGCATTCTATGAATAGACACTTTTCAGTGAAGTTAAGAAAATGCTCTTTTCTCTGGTCAACTAAAATTGGACATAATGGCTCTGAGTTTCCTAAAGCAAGTCTGTAAATGACAAGTGTTGCTTTGCTGTTGGGTATAATTATTTTGTGGGTCTGTGGCTGCCCTGCTCTGAGGTGAATGTGACAGCTGTTGTAAGTGGGATTTGTATAAATGCATTAAACTCAAGTGCTTTTAAATTAGTGCTTTTGAAACATGACACTGATGAGCATCAATTTCTGTGCAGGGGTTTGCCCAAGATGCTCTCCATTATTAAAGCCCTCTAGATCTGTCTTGTGCTGATGTGGTTTATTAATTATTACATGTATATAAGGTTTTAAACACTATTTTCAGGACAGAACTTGGTGGGGTGGGTTTCTTTTAATAATAATTTAGCTATACAGATCACTTCTGTTTAGTTGCTGGGATGGAGAAACGGTTCTGTGATACAGCTGTAGTTGTACTTTTCTTCCTAGAGTTTTGAAGTGAAAAAGATCCTTGCCATGAAGCCCTGTGGTGCTGGCAACTTTTCTGTTACACGTTACCATATTGCTGAAGCTTTGGTGGACAGAGAAGTGGACGGAGAGCAGGTGATTAACTCCAACTGTTTGTGCTACAGTCTTACATGTGTGTTTCTTTACATTGAATTCATTGTCTGGATATCAGCTGATGGATTTTCTAGAAGCTGTTTAAAAGATATGAACTTGTATAAAGCAGCTTACACTACTTACTAAAGAGAATCTCAGATGGGCATCCTTGTAAGGCCTGTTACGTGCTCAGTCACTTAGGGGATCACACCTGGCAGTCCCTTGTGAACAGGCTTTTACTGGAAGGTGAGATCACAAGACTGGTGTAACGTTCAAGCATCCAAACTGGAAAACTTGTGGCTCATGCTGAATTGATAGCTGCAGTTGCCCTGCTTTTCTCTCTTCCCCTCTTTTTAGCAATGTACTCCCAGACTTGCCTTGCATTTGGCTTGCTTATTTGGAATTACTTTTTTTTCCTAAGTATATTTTTATGTTAGTAAGATTTTTCTTCCTTGAAAGTTGCAGATTGTTTCTGGTTTCCCAAGTGAGATGGAAGATATATCAGAGATATTTTCCCCCTTGTTTAAAACAAAATCATGAGGATAGAAGTTCCCAATCTGTAATTTTGACCATATCATTCATTTTACCATGTATTGTAGAAAAAATAACCACTCTGTGATAACAAATAATACAAATTATTATCTCCAGTACAGCTTGAAACTGGAACACTTTGTCACCTAAACTTACAAAATATGTAACAATGAAATTTTTTTTCAAAGGTAAAAAATTATTTTTGTCCTGCTTGCTTTTTTAAGTGCTTTTGCTGCAGAATTATTCATTTATTTATTGTTATGTATGCTTTAAACTATCACAATACTTTGTGGACTAAACTACTGATTGATTGCCAGCCAGATGCTCATGTAGCTGCTGAAGAAGAAGGGAGACGTTTGGAGGAACTACACAGGGAGGCAGAGAGGGAAAGAAGAAAGCAGCTTGAAAAGGCACATATTAGGGGAAGTCATGCCTTGAAGAAGATCCAGTTGGCCAAGGTAGGCAAAGCAGTTATGCCTGTTTTTAATGTCAGAACTACCACTGTTAAGTAAGTTGTAGGTAAGTGATTAATAAAGGAATTACACTTAGAGGAGGGAAATTCATGGACTAAATAAAGTTTGCAGAATGTCTTTGCAAAAAAAAAAAAAAAAAGTCAAAATCTGTTTGCTTATTTTGACCAGCTATTAACCAATAGGTAATAGTCAAGCAAAACTTTTTTAATAGGTAATGAGTTCTGCTTTTCCACATTAGCTTTAGTTGGAGTTGGTGATTTGGTGCTTCAGGGGAAAAAATTATTGCTAAGGAGGTGACAAGTTTTATTTTACTTCATTTTTACTTAAAGACTGATGCTCTGTTAGTGTGCAAGTCTGGAAATGGTGAAATAGTTTCCTTTAAGAAATAAAAATTAAACTACTGATAAAAGTCTTTGTACTGAGATCTACACTCAAAAATTTTTGTGGTCTGATAGCTTCACATGTATTTTTGTTGGCTAGAAAAAGAAAAGCTTGCTTTTTATCAGCTGGCATATGATTGGCCCTGAATGAGTAACCAAACTAAAATGGGGATTTCTGGAAATATTTCTGGTGCTCCTGAAATTAACAGAAAAAAAATCCAAACAAACTTTTTTTTTAAAATAGCTCTCATATATACTCAGTGTGCCAAAGAGTATTTAGTTTGCATCTTCAAAAGTAGCAACTGCTGAATTATATACTAGCAAAAGTCACTTGGCAAAAGAAATACTTATTTACCTTATAAAACAGGAAGTTTTATTATCTTGAGGGAAGTTGGCCTGCAGGTGTGGAGTCTGATCTTTTATTTAACATCAGATCTTGTAAGTAGTATTGATGACTCCTGTGTCCAAAGGGCTGATAGAGTCTTCTCCTGAGGAAGCACTTTCTCCCTAGAATAACATTAAGTTTGAACATTAATCAAACGTCATGGTAACCAAATGGATGCATTTTCTATCAGTCTTGATATGTGGCTGTCTGAATGTGAACACTGAAGGTTTATGTTATCCCTTCTTTATTCTTGAAGGACAGGGAAAGATTCCTGGAAGAACTGGAGCAAATGCATGCTCAGGATCGGATGCGCAGGAGACAGGTTGTTGCACAGATGCCACCTCAGCTTTCAGTGCCACCATGCAAACGCATGGAAATAAAAGAAGAATGGCAGAGAGAACTGGAGTCTGCATTTGAAGAAATGTGCAGTGAAGACAGGAGTAAGTTCTTTATTGGAGGTTGCTGAACTTGGTACCCAGTAAAGAAGAGGCTGCTGCAGCTGCCTCTTCCCAGGTGCGGCTGGTTACGAGACTGTGTGTGTATTCATAGTTGGCACGCACACAGACAGCCTGCCAGGGCACATCCATACAGCTGGCTGTGCAGGCCAGCAGGAGGAACACAGCACTCACATTAAGTACAAACAGCACAAATGGCCTCCTTCTGTTTACTGCTCTGATCAACATGAAGGCCTTTTGTGGGATATATGTCTTTAATATGGTATAGATCCCTCCAGCAGTTGGTCTTAGACACTCAGTCTATCCAGGAGTTGTCCCCTGTATCCCAGGTGTCTATCTGCTACACTACAGATCCTCCTCAGGTCTTATACATCCAGTCTAGTGTCAAGTGATTCATGCTGGAGCCTTAGAGTTACCTCTCATACTCATGTATGGACTCAAATGCACATGTGCTCAAGTATGTGCTGTGGCTCACTTGGTGAATAGTTTTAGACACTTGCTCTTACCTGGCAGCTGGCCCTTGATCCTTAGTCTTCCCAGTTCTGGCTGCTGGGCATGTGAGCCCCCAAGATCTGCTGTTCCACTCCAGCTGTTACTGCACAGACCCAGCTGGGCATGTGAACGTATGCACAGACATGCGCATCCTATGGATTCCTGTGGGAACTGACCTTATATACTCAGCCTACCCAGTAGCTGACCCTGGATCCTCTTGCAGTCTTGGACATGCGCACACATGTGCTGGCAGGTTTCTTAGGATCCTTTTCTGTCCTCTATAGCTGGCTTGAATGCTTGGATCTCCTGATCCCTCTACTAGATAGCTTGTAGGTTCCCTGGCCTCTGCAGTACCCAGCCCAGTCTTACAGCTGCCTGATGTGTAACTCCTAAGCCTCTTACCATTCTTGCTAGCTAGTCTGGCTTGTGATTTGCTAGCCACTGCCTGCTGATACTCATAGCCACCTAAATGCACTCATTATGGCCTCTGCAGTTAGCAATGCTCTAGACTCAGGTGCACCTGTGACTTCTGGTCCCTGTTTCAGTTGCTGGCCCTTACATATCTGTCTACACACATGCATACAAAATACAGTGTTCCTCACAGCTACAAGTGGAAATTAGTGAGAGAACAGAATAGACTGTCAGGTACAGTGCATGGCCAGACAAGTGGACTGACTGTCTCATTTTACCTCGCTATTTTTACACTTTTATCTCATAGTTGTTCTGCCCCTGACTAACTTGATCCTTTCCCTGCCTTGGGTTCCTCCCCTAAGTACATGTAACAAGCATAAAATTTCAAGGTGATCTTCTCCGGTGTCCCACATCCCTTGTAGGCAGTAACCCTCTCAGTCAGTAAGGTGATCATAGGGGAATTCCTGTTGTGCAGTCCTCTGGGATTTCACACCTGGACTGTGTGATCACTTCTGTGGCAGCCTTGTGAACAGCCAGGTCAGGGTGTGTCTTTTCCCCAGTGTAATTTTTCTTGTGAGCTGCTTTTGGTGTAAAGCTGGGCCTTTCCATCCCATCAACTTTCATTTTGAAAAACATAGCATATTCTAGTGGAAACTGCTGCGGAGGTTCTGAATGAATAGATGGCTGTTGATCTAAACAGTTTTGAATCTTGTGTTTTGGGGGAAAAAAAAGCTGGATTAAATGTGTTGTGAAATGACCTATTGATATTTGAATTTCCTGGGGATTTATGTGTGAGTGTAGTCTTGCAGTGTTGTTTGATTTGTATTCCAAATGGTCATTTTATTTCATTGTGCTCTTTTAATTAGACATGAAAGGAGACCTGATTCTGCAGTTTGAGCCACAACCTTTGCCAGCCCCTTCTGAAAGAGCTCAAGATAATGATCTTGATATCTCCTTGGAGCATGAATCTGCTTGTGATACTCAGCAAGAGTCAGGACATGTGATAGAAGAGGAGGTCCCTAATGAGCCAGAAAGTAAAACTTCTAAACTGCATATTTAAATTAAACCTTTTCATTTTATATTAGAAAAGATTGGTCTATAAAATAAATTTTAGTAATAAGTAAAATGCCTTAAGTAACTTCTTAGTGTGCATACAACAATTCAGTGTAATTTGGTTTCTGTTTAGCATAGAGGATAATACCCTAATGATTATGAATTTAAAAATGAAAATGTGACTTCTTTTTCTGACATGCTTCAGTTCATTAGTATGCTGAGAATAATTTTCAGTTGTAAGAACTATACTGTTAGTAGCCATAATTATTCCTGTGTACTTAGTATAAATTATCGATTGATGCTGATGTGTGAACTTCAGATTTCGAGAGATTTCAAAGCTGAAGCTTTATAGTCTGCTTATTGCGTGTCTTTTATGTTCAGGTTTGTGGTTGAGCTGCTGCATATTGTGAGTAGGCTGGAATGGATGCACGAGTGTGTCCTGTTTGCCTGTGGCATGTCCAGGGTCGTGTGATGTGAGCCAGAAGTCTCCATGAGCTTTGCTGCTTGGCCAAGCACTTCTGCATCCTTTGGGGGGCACAGTCTGGTGTTTGGTCTGCGGTGCATTGTGTTGCCAGTGCTGATAGAAAGCAGAGGGCAGGTGTGGGGATGGTACTGCATATTTCTGCTACAGATTGACTATAAAATACTGCATCCAGTTTAGTCCTTCTTTCATAGCTTGCAGAGACAAGTTACTGCTTTTTCTCTTGCAGGTAAGAGAAAATTTTGCTAAGATTTTAAAAATACACCTAAGCTATTTGTCCAACTCTGTAAGCAATAAAAAAAAGAGTGTTTTTTTATGATACGAAGATATTCGTTACCCAAAACTCTTAACATTTTCTATTCTTTATAGGGCATGAAGAAGGAAAAACTTGCCAACCTCGATCAAAACTTGCCTTAAAGAAGTTGTTGAACAAAATTAGAAGCCAAAAAGATGAGTGGACATCAAAAAGTGAGAAAGAGAGTCAAAGTGAATTTGAAACTATTGAATCAGGCACAATTGCTAGTGAAAGGAGACCATTATGTGATTTAGAACTTAAAAAGGAGCAGCAGAAAAATACAGTGTGTGAAGCCAAAGGTACGTACTTGCAGCAAAGTTTGTTGTGTAGGAGCAAAAAGACTTTTATGGGGGGACTGTGACAGTGACTGTGACAAAATTGTTTAATGAACTTTCAGTGTTAAATGTTTTGTCACATTGAATGAAAGTACAGTTTCCTGTCTGTGCCTACAAGGCATTGTGGATTTGTTGAAACCACAAATAGGAAGATTTTTTGCTCTTATGTCCAACTTGTCCATTAAGATCTTGAAGAGAACAGATGTCCAAAATACCTTTCTCTCTTTTAAATCTCACTCAAATTGTCACATTTGGTATTGCTGTACTTTAATAGGTGTTTGCCTCCAGGGATAGAATTCTCAGTGCAGGAGTCAGCATTGAAGTTCTGTACCTGTTGAACTGCAAAGCTGCTTTCTTTGGAGATTGACAGCTATAAATGCCGAAGACAAGCATAAGCTGATGAGTGGAGTTTTTTCTGCTGTTAAGCACCATTCCAAAAAACCTTTTTGTTGAATTGGAATTTATAGCAGTTAGACACTGCAGTTCATTTGATAGTTGGATCATCTTGGGGTTACTTTCCATGTCTGTCCTTGGTGCCTTCTGGTTAGACTACTGCTGAATTGGTGATCTTGTATGTTGAGTGGGATTTCTCAAGTTTTCAAGTGATCAGGTTGCGGCATGTTGTTTTGGGTTTTTTGCTTTTGGGTAATTTGTTTCCATAGGGTGATTGGTTTTTTTTAAACAAGATAAAGTGATTTAGTTCCATCATGTACATGGCTATACCAACATAATGCCTGGGGATTGGAGAGTGCAGCATGAGTGAAACCATGCCTTGGGGAAAATGTGCTGCTATTTGAATCTAACAGTACAGGATTGAGACTTGCTTTTTGTGCAATAACCAAATGTTAGATCATTTGCCCAGTACTGCCAGTTTTAGACCCTCTTTCTTCCAAGAGGTTAATGTGTGGCTTTTGATTCTTCAGGATGATCTTGCTCTTGGCCTCCCAAGTAATATTAGAAATAATTTTCAGTCCCATTGAAGCTGGGACATTACTGGTATTCAAGAAAAACACACAATAAAGGGCTATTAAAGACTTAAATAATATAAAAAACCTGATTTTCCAGCTTATGGAGACAGGCAGAGTAGTTGGATATAGATCCTTTCAAGAGCAGCTTATGCATTTTGTTGAGAGATATTGGGAAACTGTAAAGCAAGACGTAAAGAAGATCCAAGGCTTGTTCTGACTGCAATTACAGCTAAATAACATGTATATTTTAGACTCTATGAAAATGTTGGAAAATACAGTTGCAGATGAAAAGTCAGTTCCGATCCATCCTCAAGAACAAGCAGCTAAAATCAGAATGGAAGAAGCAGCTAAAATGAGAAAGGAAGAGGAGAAACAGAAGTGGGTAAGTGTGTTTGTATTTATTCTTACCTCATTTGTGGTGTAAAAAAACGATTAACAGGAGATTTTTAAATATTTCCGGTTATACAGCAGCTATAGGCATTCTTAACATTTCAACTTTTACTGTAACATTTTCTATACTTCTCAAAAATGAAGCTGTAGCTGGAATTTAGAATAGAGCGGAAATCCCCAGTTTCTTCAAATCTAACAGGTGCTGAAGGCAAGGATAGTCATGGTTAAATGAAAATCACAGTTGTACATTAGTATCTTTGTTTTATAAAGGAAGGGTATAGTCAGCAATACATAACTCTGAAAACTTTATTTACCCTGTGTAATAATGTAGGAAAGTCTGTGGGATTGTATTTAGAGTGACAGGAAAAGCATGCAAACCTTGAGTAATTTTTTTTTCGGTTATCTAAGAACAAAATGCAGGAAGTTTTTTGTGTGTCTGGGAATGCTATATTTATTACATTTAGAAAATAATTCCTTTATGCATTATTTCTTTATATCTATTCTGTATTGTGTTTCATTGTATTTTAATTTTTGTTGTATCCCTAGAGACATACCAGCTGTTATGTGGTAGGTTTAAAAATAGCTGTTTGAAAAAAGGAGAATTTTGGGTCTACATACAGCCTTCAGTTGTAGATTTTAAGTTCAGAAATCAAGGAAATAAATTTTGACAAAATAGTAATATTTAAAAAAAAACAAGAAGTAACAGATCTTTGTGAAAGTGTGGCTACTTTTTTTAACCTTCATTTTCTTGGGTTGCTTTTCCTGACATCCCCTTTCAGACTGTTATTAAAGGCTGTTGTCCACTTCATCTTTGCCAGTACTTTGAAATTTTTCTTTGCTTCCATTCTAAAAGCACATATGCTGTCATTAGGCGTGGATCTAAGTGAATTGTAGCTGATAGGTACATGGAAAGAGAATAAAAATAAACAGACTACTTCAGAAGTTTATGGAGTGCTCTCAAAGTGGTTGTACATTAGCTATTTCAGAAGCTTTTGTAAAGCTTGAATTAGTGTTTAGGTGTGTTGAACTCTGATGAAAAACTGAATATAATGCAAAATAGATTTTTCAAGTAAGTTTAGGAAAATGGCTTCTTTTGCAGTCTTTGGAAGATGATAACATCTTGAATGAATTCTGATTTTATCCATTTTATTAATTTGAGAACAGATAATAATGCAATTATAAATGGACTCAGGGATTGTTAGAAATGTTGAGCCAGTAAAACAAAGTTATTCCTGTAGACTTTGAAACTACTTTTAAAGGTCCTGTTGCAACTTGGTAATACCTGTCACCAGCAATAGAATTTCTTCTGTAATTTGGAACAAAAGTTTGTGTGTGGTGTTGTGTGTGAGCAGCCTGGTTTCTTTGTCATTTGGTTCTAGAGATTACCCCTCATTTTTCTTTTGATAGAATGAGGAAATAGAGAAACAGAAACAGGAGCAGCTGGCCTTGATTAAAAAAATTGAGGAAGAGAAAGCTCTTTTGGAGGCTGATTATCTGAAGATCCAAATGCAAACTTGTTTGGAGCAGGCTAAGAAGAAAAAGGAAGAGGAAGAGCAAAGTCAGCTGGTGCAAAACCACACTCTCCATTCCACAGACCAGCAGAACCAAATGGAACATGAGGTGAATAATAACAGAAAATTGTGTGTGGGTTTTCATTTACTATTATAATAAAATAAAGAATGCCATTTACCAATTTTGAACTATATCAATTAAGACTATTTTTATTTTTTAGGCTGTGAGTTATAAATTTGTACGTATTAAAGCTTCTTTTTCTAGTGTACAAGCTTCTATTTCACATGGTATCACTGGACCTGAAGGAGTGTCATGAATATGTGTCAGAGGAGGTTTAGGTTAGATACTGTGGTAAAAGGTTTTTAACCAAGAGGATGGTTGGGCACAGGAACAGCTCCCAGAGAAATGGTCACAGCACCAAGCCTCTCTTGAGTTCAAAAGAGTTTGGACAATGCTCTCAGATACATGCTGTGACTCTTGGGGATGGTCCTGTGCAGGACCAGCAACTGGACTTTGATGACCTTGTGGGTCCCTTTCAGCTCAGATATTCCGTGATTTTGTGATTGTGACTTTTGCTGTTGTATTGTCTCTCTGTAGTTCAGGGGTCAGCCTTGATAATAATACCTGTTAGTAAAATCTGATTATAGTCACATAATGATTGTACATATAGACATAACCTTTTTCAGAAAGGTAAAAAAAATCATGGTGGGAGGGAAAAGAGAAAAATCTGTCTCTGTCTTTGTTTAAATCTCAAACAGCTGCTTAAAGAAGAGAAATTTATGGAGGATGTTGAAGGAAAGTAATCTTTTTATATATAAAATCTTGCTTCACTTGCACAACCAGTACTCTTTTGAGAGCCTGATTGCCTTGGAAATGCAGCTACACTGGCTCATTGCTCCCTGAGTTTGCAGGGTATATTTACCTCTTTAGGCTGAGCTGCTGTAAGCACCATTGACTTTGATGGTGTGTGCAGAGAGAGGCTGTAGCTGTGGGCCATCTGCTCTAGAAACTCCTTTAGCTTCATTGCCTCAGGCTGAAATCTCACAGACTTCAAACACGGTGGTACCCAGCAGCTTCTGTAAACTTAGGTGCAAGAGCATACAGCTTAAGGCTGATGCCATAATAGTTTTGTGAGTTAGTTGTGAGTTAGTTGTATATGTGCAATTAAAATTATTTTATTTTGATTAGACTGGAAATATATCTGAAGCCAGGAGTCCAGGAGAAGACAGTCGTAAACAGACGATACGTAATTTTCAACAACGCCTTCTGCAGCAAAAAAGGTAAGTGTCTTTATGGAATGTAAAGTGTCTTTATGGAATGCCTGTTCAAAGTAATTTGAATGGCCTTGATTATTGAAATTGCTGTTTCTTTTTGCACTGCTTTGAAAAGATTCATGTTTTCGTTCTGTTCAGGTTGCACAAACAAACCATTGAAGAAGTTAAAAAGAATCTACAGGAGTATCAAAATACACTGAGGCAAAGGTATCTGTCTGCTTCTGAAACACCTCTGAGCACCAGGGAAACAAAGCCCATTAATTTAGAGCTGGTGTCAGAGCTGCCCCTGCAGACACAAGGAGTGCAGCCAGCGCAGTACCAGGCATCAGAACAAGTTCACGCCCAAGAGTATGTGCGGTCATTACCTGTGTTTTCAGGAACGTTGGGTATGTTGGAAAAGCCATCTTCACAGAAGCAGCAAGAGCAAGTGCATAATATTTGTCCTGGAAAATCAGTGCAGTTCTCAGAAGCAGCAGAATTGAAGCATGGAGGGTTTCACTTGCCCTGTGACCGTCCTTCACAGGGACAAGTGGGAATATTCGAAACTGCCAATAATCACATCAGAGAACCATTCCAGTCCCATTTACCATCAGGGTCAGTCAGGAAAGAAGTGACTGCAGTAAGAACACAACCAGAAGCACACCAACAGCACTTTAGATTTGTGTTGCCTGCAGAAAGTTCCTCTGAGTCTTCAGAAACAGTACACTCTAAAGAGTTACCTCAGAAGATATCTAACTATCGAAACAAGACAGAAGCTGGAGAAGAGCATCCATTTAAGACATCCGTCATGCCACCCACAAAGAGATCAGCCTTGGCTGATCCTTTAACCTATCAGCAGGGATCTGTAGAGAGCAGCAGCAAAACAAGCCCTGATCAACCTCTCAGTCTTTCTGAACCCACAGTTCTAGTGCATGAAGAATCTAAAGCCCAGGGTGTTGAAGAATTCTTGATGTCAAAAGCAGGAGATGCATCTTCATTAAATTATTCTGGTATACTGAGCTTAAGGGACAGAGTGTTGGCCTCATCAGAAAGCATCCAAGCTCAGCAAAAGTATTTGAAAGAATTGCAAGAGCAGCTAGATGCACAAAGAGAAGCTCTTCTTTCTAAACAGAGAATACAAGAAAAACTACTTTTACAGAAGCAGGATAAATTGAAGGAACAGATGCAGAGACAGCAAGAGGCTTTGAAAGAACTTCTAAACAAGCAGGTAAGCTTTAGAAACACTTTGCATGGGTAATCATTAGTAGGTGATCAAACCTACAAGTCAATGCTACATTGTACCCCCATGGAGTGCTGATAGTTTTAGGTGATTTCCCATAATGAAAATTTCAATTAGGACTTCCGATTCTAATCAGTGCTTTTCCTCTGTAAAGCTCTGAGAGCACAGTTTTATTAAGTCTAATAGAAATACTGTGAAGGTCTTTGCTTGGTCTCTGAACATACTGCCTATTGAAATTGTTGTCTGAATACCTATAGGTAGAGTTGTCTTCATATCTGTAAATGCACCTCTATGTGTTAAGCAGCTCTTGTATTAAAAATACATAAGTAATACCTGAAAGGATATCACAATCATTTTGAATAGATAATTTTTCAAGTTTGTCTTTTTCTGTGTACCCACTATGAAATTGGTTTGGCCACTGCAGACTCAAGTTGTAATTTGCTTGTTTCTCAGTAACAGAAGAAAAATCCAAGTTTATTTTTGAGCTTATAAAGAGCCTCCTTTTGCCTCTCCTTGTATTTTTGGGGTTTTTTTTAAACAGAAGCCATCTTAGAAGAATAACTGTTCCCTGTAGTTCCTGTCTTTTGATTTCACAGTTTCCAAGCAGCTAAAATTCTTGAATTCAGGAGCAGAAAAAGTAAAAGCAGACTTTTTGGGAAATCTTCCTGTTAAAAATGATGAGTACTCTGATCTAATCTCACAAAGGCCTTGAAAATGTAACTAATTGTGTTTTAGCACATTAGGTTTGTAGAGCTCAGTAAAATATCTCCATGTCCAAATGTTTTTGTGAGCTAAGCAGATCTGTCTGGTATTCTGTATAACTGAATTACTTTCTTAATGTGCTTAATGTTGTCCTGCATGGAATACACACAGGAGAAAATGCTCTTTTGAAAAATGAGTATAAATATAATCTTATATAAAACTGCTTCCTCCCTTCTCAGGTGAGACATACGTGCCCAAATGAAGAAATGACAGAGGCACAAAAACCTGTCAGTATTAAGACAACTGACTTCTTTCAAGTTTCAGAAAACTACCAGCAAGAGAATTGTGGCAGGAGTAAATTTCACGGAAGTGAAACAATTTCACGGTGCATTGGCCCAGTTGAGCAAACTGGTAAGGCTGTTGTGTTGTTTTTCATTATAATTTTTATTGCTTTACAGCTGAGTTGGAGTTCTCTTCCATCTCTCCAAGTTATTTGAAGAGTGTGTGTGTGTGTTTGTACACATATTATTGCAACATATTAAACTTTGTTTTGCAGAACAACCTGAGAAAGTTCTCTGTAAAGAACAGAAACGGAGATCTTCCAAACCACCAGTGACTAAAGTCAAGTTAGGTCTTGGTTTGGAACAGCATGAACTTAGTGTTATACCAGAGGTAGACACGCCGAAGAATTGCAGCCTCTCTTTGGCAGGTAAAGTATAAAATATGTAATAAGTGCTGTTATGAGTAATAGATTGGAGGAATATAATCTTTGAGATTATTAGGAAATTATAGCTGATACTGTTGCCTTTCTTGAAGTATAACTTATACTGGCAAAATTGTAGTTCAGAAGAGTTTTCTTTTGTGTCTGTCTAGAAAAACATAATTTAAACAAAATTTAAACACCAGGAAACGAAAATTCAGTTACTCCATGACCTGAGTTCCCTGTTGATATTTCTTCTTGGCAGGATCTGGGTTAATAGGCAGTTTTACAGTAAGTCTAAAGAGTAGTTGGTAGATTTTGTTTAATGGTTTACTTTTTGATTATACCAAGTAAGTGACTGTGAAATCTTTCAAGTAAGGTGGTAGTATCAAGCTTCTACAGAAATTTTTAGGCCATCTTTTTAAATTGTTTTTTCTAGTTAAAAAACACTCATTGCAAAAACTTGAAGAGCAATAAAAATTTTATAAACATATTTGTTACAGTCGGCTGGCAATGCTTTGCAATTCTCTGTAAGGAACATTATTTAACAGGTACAACAAATTCATGTTTTCTAAAGGTAAACATTTAATTTTTTTTCAGTGTCTCTTCACATCTAAAATGTAATGTGTATTTTACAGAGCTTTTTATGTTGTGTTCTTAAAAAGGCTCAGCAGAACAATGTGAGTAATTACAGGCCAGTCAGGCCTATTCCTTGCAAAATAATGGAACAGCTGATACGGGACATCCTTCAATTAAAGAAAAGTAGTTAATACTAGTCAGCATCAGTTTATGCAGAAGAATGCTTGTTGGACCAATTTGATATCTTGATTAGATAGCAAGTTCTGTTGGGGAAGGTTCTGATGGAAGAATATATTTATGTTCTCAAAAGCACTTGGCTTAGTAACTTAAACTTGAACTTTAGTAACTTAAACTTAGCTGTATAATACTGTTATGATCCATAGGTGATTTATTCTTGTATTATCAAACCATTGGTAATGGTAGGTAGTAAAAACTTGAGATTTTTATTGGATTGGTTGGCCAGAAAGGGCTGTTTTGTGGGCTGGGTTGCAGAGAAAGAAATCTTTAAACCAGAGCAGAGAAGTTGTATTACCTCTGGATCTGGAGAAGTTATATTTTTTGCAACTTTTCTTGGACTTGCTGTGTGAAAAAATTAGTTTGAGATTTTTTTGAAGAAATACTTTGGTGGAGTTAGGAATTAGTTTTTGAGAAGTCTATGATCTGAATAATCTTTCAGCCTGTATAATGCATAGACTGATGTGATATGGCTAAATTCATTAAAATGGAGACCATAAAAATTCAGCAGTGTATTTCTGTAGAATAGAATATGCGTCTTAATGTTCCTCATGAAGTGCAAAACACTTCCTTTTTATACCTAAACTGATTGCAGGTGTTTTAAATCCAGATAAAACAGATGATGGTTTTAGAGAAACTGCTCAGATTTCAGCCTCTGGAGAGTTTGCATGTGTGAAACATCATGCTCTTCATGAAGGTATCTTTCCCTCAGGCATAACAAGCTATGAAGGAAAAGCCTCCAATGAAAGTCCAAGGCAAACTAATCCACCAGGAAGATTATTACAAGAATTGCTGATGATGGCTGCTGAAACTTCATGTGAGTCAGGTGAGGAAATCCTCTCCCTTCAAGAACACCATTCAGCCATTCAACATTGCTGATTTTGCTGCTGTTTATTTGTAGAATATGACCTGGCTGTTAAAGAACCTGCAGTGCTATTTAATGCCATTGAATTTTGAGTATAAAAAAGGATGTTTCAATAAGCACTTGTTTCAAAATGAATGAGTTTTTGTCTTTGAGGTTTTTGTGATCCATTACCATTCTGGTAACAAGTCCACATTGCAGGACACTTCATTGCTGGTCCACAGTTTCTTGTCCAGGGCATGTGCTTTTTGTCTGTAACCTTTAGAATGGTAAAGGTTTGCAGGTATTCCAGGTGGGAACCTATTTTGGGTAGACCAGTGGCATTCCTGATTCAGTACCCAGTGATTCTTGTATTGATGGAAGGGAAACCTATGCTTAAAAAGACTTCTGGACTGTTAATGTGTTGATCTAGATGTCCATTGAAAGATCAGTGTGTATAAGAAATTACTTAAAAATATGGTTGAGACAAAAAATAGAAGGCTGAGATCTTATCAGCTCAAGAAAACTTGGAAAGAATGTCTTAGGTGTGACAGACCCAAAAATTGAGAATTGTAGAATATTTCAAATTTAAAGACCTATAAGGTTTGTTGAGTCTGACTCCCTGCTTCTCCCAGGGTGTCCTAAAACTAAACCACTGCCCAGTTGCTCCTTGAACTCTGATGGCCTTAGTGCTATGATCACTTCCCTGGGGAATGTGTCCCAGTGACTAACCACCCTCTCAGTGAAAAACCTTTTCCTAATGTCCCATCTGAGCTTGCCCTAATGCAGCTTCATTCCATTTCCTTGTGACCCATTGCCTTGTTTGGTGTCAGGTAATTATTTAGTATCTGCAGTTTCTGTTTAATTAGGCAGTTGTGACTATCAGCTCACAGTGCATTAGCCTTGACTCTCAGCTTGTGAGACTAACACAGTGCTAGAGCTGAGCCAGACACCTGGAATTCTCAAGTAGCTGTGACTGCTCTCCTGTCTAGGAAAAGTCTGTGCATAGCCAGTATTCAAGAGGGGTCCATTCTACTTTGACCTTTTCTAGTAGCCATCATAGGCTTTTCACATGCTCCACTGAATATGTCAAAAGGAGCAGCAGTGTAATATTGTAAAGACTGCTTTAGCTCTATTCTTGTCTGTCTGTGAAGAGCTTTTACTGAACAAGGATACCTTTGAAGATCGGCCATGTTCATAGGTGGCAGAGTTTCCTGATTCCATAAAATAAAACAAGTTGTTTTGGTTATCAAGAAAAAAAAATTTGTTATAAAGTTTTATGAATGTTCAAAATAATTTTGTTACAAGGACATTGAAACCTACTAAGCACGTTATGGGTAACTTGACTGGCTTTATAAAAGAACAAAGGTGACTAGTTTGTAAAACATTCACTAAAGCAATCTGAAGCTTATTACAAGATGACAGTGTTGCATGGTCCAGTACAGTTTTCAGTATCCATCTAAAATATTACTGGAGCTGCAGAGGAGTTCTCAGAAACTTAGCAGCTTTCATATGCCCATTGTTACAAGCAATACAGCTATGTAGTATACATGTCCTGGTTTTGCTAGAAATTTCTTCACTGGCCCTAAGCTTTGATTTTTTGTTTTGTTTGCATTGAGACATCATTTCCAATTCAATCGGATTTACTTGGAATTGGAGTTGTTTTGAATAAGTACATATAAGCTCATTTTCCTTCAGCTGTTTCTTTATTTCTCAGAATGCCCCTTTTGAAGTATATCTATCTTTGAACTTCAATTATCATGAAAACATTTTGTCTTTTAACAATATTTGATGAAAAGACTTGTATTTTTCTGAGTAAGTTTAGAACCGTTGCTAAAGCAGCTGTTACCAAATTAATATAAAATATCTTGGTGGAGTGCATTTTTACATTATAGACTATTGTATATGAACAATGCAATAGTTTATGTAAGAGGATTAGGAAACTTTATGTGAACATCTATATTAAAAGAAAAAACCCCCAAAGCTTTCTGTGATTATATATTTAAGAGGATTGCCCTCTTGAGCAGATCAGCAACCAAAAGTGCCAGCAATAATCTTGAAAACATATAGGCTATGAGGCTCTCTTGGGTACTTTCAGTAACCAGTATGGTATTTCAGCAAGAAAACCTACAGCCCCTTACACTTTAAATACAGAGTTCCTGAAGGGAAAATTTAAGGTTCATTTTAGGTTGTTGCTTATGATTTTTTATTTAATTTTGTTTTTAAATATTTTTTGCTACTTGTTTCTTACCAGAACATGTTTGCATTTTTTTCATGTTTTCAAGATGTAATTGTATCTCTACAGGTAAGAGCAAATGAGTGCTTTGTGTGATCCTTGACCTTGTTCTTTGCAGTAATGTTCTTGCTGGTTTGAACCTTTGACCAGATAATATAAGTCTTTACAACTTAGGAGTTGTACTGCTTTCATGGTTACAAAACCACTAGATGTGTACAAATCCCTAGTCACTGCTCACATGCTTTTTCAAATCATAAATAAAAGATGAAAAGAAAAAGTTGGTAAGTCTGCTTTTTACATACAGATGCTTTATCAACAGAGGTGAGTTTCCTTTGATAGGAGATTTGCCTTGGGTAACAGGCAGTTTTTTTGAAAAGTCTGTAATTAGCTGCCTGTATACTTTGCCTCTCAAATTTAAGGGCAGCCATGTCTGTAAAATGGGTCTTAAGGATTCCTTGTGGTTAGGGGGGATGAATCCCTGTGCTCAGTACTGAGTGGTTGCAAGTGCTACACAAACTGATCAGCTGGTTGCAGCCAGAGAACAGGTAACTGAAGTGATGATGCCTTGAGTGCCACCAGTGAGTCTAAAATCTGAGTTGCTCTTTTACACGCCACTGATGCATTGATAGGATGAATTGGGAACTTGGGACACTTGATGTTCTTTCCAATCCTATTTGGCTAGAATGGGCCAATAGGATTCAAACGGTTAATAGGGAATTACAGAGTAACCCTGCAGCTGAGACAGGCAGTTTGATTGCATAAACCTAATTTCCTTAGCAAGTCAGCCTGCAACTACTGACTAGGTTTGATACATACACCTCTTCCACAGTTCTTCTTGAGGACTCTTCATCAGGCTTGTCTCTCTCTATATCTGCAGTGGTTCCCTTGAGCCGTGTTCCAGATGTGATTATCTTCATGTGTTACTACTGTGTACAGGGATGTTATTCCAAGCATGACTTTATTTTGTGATCCAGGCTAACCTAAGATTTCAGTTTATCTTTAGTAATCACAAATAGTTGTCCATAATTTGGCATTTCAACAGACTGCCTTTTCCATTACCAGTTTAGCTTCTGTTTGTTTCCTTGTTTGTCTACATGTCTGCATTTGGACTAAGCCCTGTTTTTATATTGTCTTCACTGAGTCTTTGGATATTTGGTCATGTCTTTCAAATTGCACCCTAAAATAATTGTTGTTATTTTACTGTCATTCCTCTTGGGGTGGAAAAATAAGCATTTGAGTTATTGCAGATTCAGCTTTTAAACATAAATTCTTTGTGACATTGTGGTGGCCAGAAAGTTAAAACATTAAATTCCCATGTTGATGTCAGCATGCTGTAAGAACCTTGCACTATTATTTTAGAGGAGGGAGAAAGACTGAATAACCTTCCTTTATGAATCACCAAATACAGGATTTTTAGAGATATTAATACAATAAAGTCATGGGATATGAGCATGGAGTTTTAATTAAATAATTTGGTTTATAGCATGAAACTGATACTGTTCATTCCTGGTATTAATATCACAAGAACAGTGCAGGTTATTGCAGTTCAGTAATGAAATATTTGTAACATAGCTGTCCACAGAATTTATATACAAGAGATTATTAAATGCTTGAATCTCATTTCTAGTGTGTCCTGAATCACCTGTCCTGGTGATATTCTAGAGAAAATAAAATAACTTCTTTCAGAAAAGTATCTCTAATGTTGATGGAAAGGTATCAAGAAATGGAGAATTATGCGGTAGCTTGCTCCAGCACTTGCTTTTTTATTAAATTTTAAAATAGTCTATTCCTAGTTTCTGAACGTCTGACAGCCATTTCTAGACACTGCTTCTTGTTAAGGTTTAGCAATCATTTGTGCTATGCATTTTTTTTCCTATGGAGATGTTTACATAGCATTGATTAGATGATTGCAGTTTTCATGCTTCTTCAAGGAATTTTCTTGAAGGCCTTGCTCATTTCCAGCATCCTCTGTCTCCTGTATTCTGCTCCAAGGAAGAGGAGCAGACTTGAGCTGAGTACTTGACCTCTAAATAAACGTGTTTTAGATGTATTTCCATTTATGTTTTGTACTTTCTCCTAGATGTCTGCTGGATAATAGTGACTATAAGAAATCTTGGACTTCTTTTCCTCTCCCTGAAATGAGGTTCAAAATGCTTCATATTTATTGAGAATACAGTCTTTATTATTGTCATATCATATCAGTCCATTACTGTTGTTGCTTTACAGAGGAAACATTTCCCCTTTTTTTATAGTATAAATTAGAACAACCAGAGTTTGCCATCTGGTAAGAAGCTGAGTTTCAGCATACACAAAGTACAAACTAGTGTTAGGATTCAGAAAAAGTTAGATCTGCTTAAGTAGAGAGTCTTATAAAAGCTGGGGATTTGAAATGTCTGTCATTAGCAGCCTTTTTAGAATTGGGAGAAAACATGCCTACTTCACTTGTGTTTAATTTCAGTTTCATACTTAGCACTTCTTTCTTGAAAACTATACTGGAAATAATAATATGTATTTGTTTGTGACAGTTAACTTATAATCATAGAATTGTCAAACTTTGAAGGTGCTTATCAGCACTGAATGCAGAAATGGCATTTGTTGGGTGCTACTGTGGTGGTTTTTTTGCAGGTACCGACCTTACTTAGTTTTATGTGTAAGAGCATTATGGTAAAAGTGACTCAGTTCCATGGTATTAGTCTTGCTATAGTTAAGCAGTTCAGTTCTTCTGGTTTCTCTGACTCAGAATGTCTGCTTTTCTTTGTAATCCCTGTAATGGTAGATTGTAAAGAATTCCCCCCACTCCAGTGAAATGATTGTGATAACACTGGCAAAGCCACGTTTCATTCTGCTAAGCCAAAACATGAAATTCCAGCTCTTCCTGCCTGCTCTGTGGTAGTTAGAAATTATAGGAAGGTGTGTCAAGGACCACAGGTCACTGATGAAATTGGTGGTGTGGTGCAGCAGAAACTGCTGTGTAGGTGAAAGTGGTTAAGGCCGGGCAGAATCAGTGCCTGAAGAGTGAGGCCAGCAGCAGTGGAGTGTTACTGCCCTCTGCTGTGCATTGCTCACTATGAACTCAAAAATGGCTTTTTGTTCCTCATTGCTTCTGTTACCTTTGTGTTCAGCCCAGTCCCAGGACTCTCAAGTGTCTCAAGATTCACCAGTTGTTGCTGCTGAAGGTGGAGAGAGACTTAGAACAAGTTCTGGACCATCACTGAGGCTTGATAATACGGTTGGTCACAACAAAATAATCATATAACTCACTCTTTATTTTGTGGTGTAATCTTTTTTTCATATTGGGTGGCTAAGAGTGGGTGCACTATTCTAGATGGAGCAGTAAAACAAGCCCCAAGTAAAGAGGTAAGCACTGTGATGCATCATCTGGCTCTGTTCCTGTTCATACAGCATGGGATGCTGTTGCTCCTCAGTCAGGGCACCCAATGGGTTACACTCAGCTTGCTGAGACTCCTTTTTCATAGTGCTGCTCCCCAGACAGGCCCAGCTGGGACTGGTGCTCTGGCTTCTTCTTTCCCAGGTGCTGGACTTTGCTGAGTTTCATACCATTCCTGTAGAGGCAGCCTCAGAGGTCTTTCTGGATACCAGCACTGCTGCTCAGTGCATGGGATGTTCTTCCTGACTTAATGTATCTGCAATTTTGATAAAAGTGTGGTCTCACCTCCTCTGGGTCATTGCCAAATACAGAGCCCTGTGTACTTGTTCCCCACCTCCACAGAGTGTGTAACCCCTCAGTCCCTGACTTCTGAGCCTGATTATCCAGCCAAGGTTTTACCCTTCTTACTGTCCATCCATCCAGGTTGCAACATCCAAACTGGCATCATAGAATACTGTGAGAGTGTTAAAAGCCTTGCCAAAACCAGCACCAGTCTCCCTCCTTTCTCTCCCTCAAAGATTCCATAATTTTGGTAGCAGATAAAAACAGTATTTAAAACATGCTGTGTTATGACATGGATAGATAAAAGTACCTTGGAATGTAAATGTTCTAAATGTGTATGTTAAATACACACACACACATATATATAGTAGTACGTAATGAAAAATGTAGCAGAAGGGTTTCCTAGATTTTTTATTTTCTTAAGGCACATTTTAAGTCAGAGTTTGAGAAGAACTGTTCACATCTAGTTCTTCAAAATTCTTCTTCGTGACTTTATAGAGCTTACCTTAAAATTAAAGAAGATAATGCTTTAGAAGATTTTGTATATTTTAGTTTAATTTCATAGAATGAAAGTCTCCTGTATGCAAAAAGCTCAATATTGAAAGTACTTATAAAGTTCATGAGTTTTTAATGTTTTGCATATATGTCCCTCTGAGATCCACAATTCAGCTGAAGTGGATCTGTGATGAGAAATAGCCAAATCTGACCACCAGAAGATTGTTTTATCTTCCAGGTGTCATGATTTGTATGCAGTTCTGAGAGGCTTTATGTGAGACTGAGTGTGTGAATGTGTGTGTGTATATGAGAGAGAGGGGAGGGGGCTGTTGGGGGGTGATGTGCCTGGGACATGGGGGGTGAATGTGTTGTACTGAGCAAGGATGAATCTATATTTGCCTGACTGTGCAAAACATGAAGGCTCCTACACTTGAACTGAGCTCAGAATAAAATGTGTGGGTTTACAGCTTTACTTCTGAACATGTGAATACATGGTAATAATAGGTGTGTTATTTTATTCTAGGAAGTGCCAGGTTCAGAGGCTTTCATGCAACGAATACCCTGTGATGTAACTTCAACAGTTTCCACTGGCACCTTTTCAACCAGTGAAATGTTGAATGCAAGCCCTGTTGACACCGGTGGGTGTTCAGGTTTTGTTGTTCTTGTAAAAAGAAAATTGTGGTTTAATTTTATGGCAGAATGGGTCTAACTCACCAAACATAAGTTCTTCTGAAATAAGCTTATGTCAAATTTCACCAAAGGTTGATTAATACATCTTATAGAGTTGAGTATAACCAGAATGTTTTCTTAGCTGCTTATGATTTTTTACTTTTATAATAATTTTAATATTATTATACATCTGCTTTGGCAAAGGATATTTTGAGTTTTATTATGCAACTGTAACACTAGCAGCTATCAAGTGGCAATTCTTGTTTTATAAATTATCATCAAATGATACACTGATAAAAGTTTCCTAATAAATATATTTCATGGATTATTGCAGAGCTATGATTGTCTTGCTGTTAAGAGACTTGTTCCAGTATCTGCCTGTCACCACAGTAATTCTTAAGGACTTATTTATGGAAATGTCATTTGAATGCCATATTGACTTTTAATAGTTTTCTGGGGAATATGTGTTCTTACTATTTTTTGTCTGTAGTCTGCCTCTTGATGTTGTTAGTTTTTCATAAAATCAAAACCAATTCCTTTATTATAAATACATAAGTCTTCCTGGCAGTATTACTTATGAACATGGAATTGAGTTTGAAATTGATTAGATAGTGACCCTTGGATTTACTTACTTCGAGGCTTAATATTGGGTTATTCTGACATGCATCTGATTTCTTAAGAAACATATGTATATGTGTTATTCCATGTTTATAAATCAATTTTTGAAGATTACAGTTTTTACAGCCTGAGATTTCAATGGCTCATTTTAACTCTAATTTTTCAAACAGATGTTATTTTGAATAGTAAGGTTTCTAACTCAAGTGACACATCTGTGTTTTAGTGATGTAAAAAAGCTAAAGTCATTTCTAAGGTAATTTTCTTGAAATTTTTCTTCTCCATTCTTTTTTTTAGTTGTGAAAGAAAAATACCAGATTTTTTCTTGAAGAAAAATACTAGAAGTTATTTGACTAAATAAATTTTTCAAGTCTAGCTGTGTCTTCACCATACACTCAGTGCTTAGTAGTGACCTTTTCTGGTAGCTTTGTGCAGTTCTTCTGTAAGCTTATAAATAATAAAGATACAGATTAAGAAGGGTTGGTGTACTGTTTAGGAACATGATTTTGTTTGTCTTGATCCCTCAGATTTCTAGTGTTGGCATAAAGCAATTTCTGTTTGAGCACAAATAAAACCACTGTGGGTGTCATGAAGATATTCAAGATCACATGAAAGGATTGACACGTTTATATGCAGTAGGAAGTAAAGGTGTGCGAGTTAGCATAAAATAGCAGTATTAATTCTTTTCTGCTGTTATTTCAGTATTTCCTAAGTCTACATTCTGTAAAAGTGCTAAGCTGTAAAAGTGCCGTGTACTGACTCTTCTCTAATCAGATATTAGCAACTTGCATTTGTGAAAATGTGTGGTGAGGTTTGTAGGAGCGTTGACAGGAGACAATAAAAGAAAGAAACAAAACCCCAGAACTCTATGACTATTTCAGGCTGCTAAGCACTGTCATTTCAAATGATGTAATGCAAGTGGTTTGTATGCATGACTATGAACATCTAACTTATTATTTCAGGATTGTCTTCTGATAGAAGAGAAGATGGAATTGTGAGAGAAACAGGAAGTCACCCTTGGAACTCCTCGCTTCCTTTTACCTTGCAGCAGAGGCAAGAAATTTTGTCTGGAGTGTCTGAAAGTCAGTTGTCTGAAGGAAAGAGGTGTTTTTATAAGGAAAACCAGATACAGCAGATCTTGAAGAGACCTACTGGGAACTTGAACTCTTACTCAGAGGACAATACACATTTCCAAGGTATTCATTATTTTATAGCATTTTTATGCTGCTCTCTGATCATAAAGAATGAGGAGCTTGCTCAGTGTTAGGCATTGGTCTGTATTATTTATATTCAATTTACATTTTAAAGTCAATAAGGATTCTACATGCAAGAATGCAATACTTTGATGTTCTTGGAGCTTGGTGTTAGATACATGTTCACAAAGATTACCTAGTGCAGAAAAAAGGTAGATTGACTGGATCCCTGTCAGTTCTGTGCAGCTTCCTGCCACTGTGGCTGGGCTGCTCGCCACCTGTGCCATTTTTGTCACTTGTTTATGCACAGCTTTCACTTCAGGAGGGTGCAGAAATACTATATAATACTTCATTGTTGACAAGGGGTCACAAAGTTGGTGAAACTCCGACTGGCTGGTGGGAATTTTATGCTCTCTAGAAAAATACAATAATTCATGAAAATTAAAAACATCGTTATTAGCGATCATGAAGATTTAATTCAAATCACTTCTTCCTGGAATGTTTGAAAACTTCAAATCATATAATTATAGGTTATTCTAGACTTGGAAGAACCTTCTAGTTATGTGACCCAAATTCTCCTTCCTGCTCACAGCAGAGCCAACTTAGACCAGGTTGCTTAAGGGCTTGTCCAGGCAAGTTCTGAGTATCTCCAAGGACAAGATTCTATATCACTAAGCAACATTTTAATAACTTTCTTCTTTTTTTTTTTTTTTCTTCTTTTCTTACATGTTTGAGGAGACTGCATTTTCTTTAAACTGACAGAGGGCAGATTCAGATTAAACGCTAGGAAGAAATCAATCATAGTGAGGGTGTTGAGGTTGGGTAGTGAGGGTGCTGGTACAGGTTGCCCAGAAAAGTTGTGGGTGCCCCATCCCTGGAAGTGTTCAAGGCCAGGTTGGATGGGGCTTTGAGTAACTGTTTGAGTGGAAGGTGTCCCATAGCAAGGGGACACTAGATGGAACTAGATGATCTTTAAGGTCCTTTCCAACCCAGACTATTCTAGGATTCTCTGTACTGTACCTCTTAAGAGTTAATAGACAGCAGACATTTTTTGTACCACTTCCCTCACACCCCCAGTTCTTCTTTTAAGATTGAACAAACTCAGGTGTTTAGCTGCTCTTTGAACATCATGTGCTACATCCATCCTCTAATCATCCTTGTGCCTCTTCATTGGTCTTGTTCTGTTGTGAGTTTTGTACTGAGAAACCCACACTAATTCTGAGGCAGTCTCACAAGAGCTGAACAGAGAACTTACAGACTTCACCTTTTCATTTAAAGAATAATAAAATTGAATCAAGGTAGCACTTTCTTACTGCTTTTTATACTTGCATTGTGTCAAAGAATTTGATGCTGTAAAGATTTCATTTTTCAGCTGGTATTTGTATACCTGCAGAATTCTATAGGCTTTATTTACTGTATGTGGAAACAACTTGTGATGTGTCCATTGTTGGAGGTTTTGGAGGTTTTTTGTTTGCTTTTTTTTTTTGTTTTGGGGGTGGGTGATGTTTGTTTGTTTTTAAAATAACCTCTTCTCTTATAGCTCTAGCAACTGAACTCTGTTTTCCTGAAATGGAGGGACCTTTTCCAAACTTCCATCACCAGATCTTTCGACCTTTGGAACCAAGTGTTGACTTCGATACATCGTCATCATCATCCTGTTCTCAATACAGAATTTCCCAACACAGTAGAGAATTTAGCAAGGTACTGCAGAAAAAACTCTGGTGGAGGAAATGCTTTGGCTGAAGATTTTTGTAAGATTTAAATGTATAATCCCTATACTATATAGAAAAAAACACAGTGCATATTTTGTGTATGTAGATTGCTGGTTGTAGCAGAAAACATAACCTAAAAATCAAAAACTACCTTTTTCTTTTTATCCTTCATATTTCTGAGAAAATTTATCTTAAATCAAATTTTTTTTATGCCACTAGACTTCAGAATTTTCTACAGAAAGTCCAAATGTGTCTGCATTTCTAGAAGAAAACTCCAGTCTGAATGGACAAAGAAGCAGTCTGCCTTCTACTCTTGAAGCAAATGGGCAAAACATTTCATCAGAAGGGTTGGTTAGAGAAAATGTTACTCTAGGTATGTTCAGTGTGGTTTTCAAAATCAGCTTTGTGCCAGTATATAAATACCAGCCCTTAATGTGGGTTTGAAGTGGGGACAGATCTCACTTCCCTCTGCCCTGCTTTGAAATGTCTTAACTCCGCTGCACTCTCACACACAGTCTCCTCCACCACCTTTAATGGGAGAACTCCTAAATTTTTTAAAGTTCATTTCTTAAGCAGTTATGACTGTGATACAAAAGCAGACCAGGTATTCAGATGACTGTAATGGGTATTCTATTACTTATTCCTTCTGTGATGATTTGGTTGGCAAAGAAACATCAACTCTGGCTGAAACTGTTCTTTTTCAAGTATTTATAAATGTATATCCATTACTTTGTAAGTTTGAGTAAGGTAAGGAGGTCCCAAAAATTGATTAAAATTTTATTCATGTGTTGGAGTCTCTCTGAACTGAATCATTTGTCTTTTAAATACATTGTGTTCTTCAAGAAATAATTCCATTTTCCTTTCCCTCTGTTAAGTCACAGCAGTATACTGCACACTGTGATTCTTGGTTTGTTGACAGAACTGCCTTATCTCTCCACAAAATAAAGTGGAGGATACGACAGCAACTTTTGAGCTACAGTGAATAATTAATTTAGTGGATTGGAAGTTTATGATTAAGTTAACTGCAGCTTATAGCAGGAAAAATATTTTGTGATGTGCAGTTAAATTTAAATTAACTTGATATTTCATGTAATTCTAAATTCTAAAAAGTCTAAATGCAGCTAGTAGCAATCTAAATATTTCTGCAGCAAGAATCAGGTGTTTCAGTGTTTCAAGATGCTCCAGCAAAAAGCTGAACAGGAAACATGGCACAATAGTTTAAGTAATAGATGTAGTTATAATGTAAATGTTATTGGTCAGTTATATTTGTGACTTGCAAAGCAATAAAAAATGCTAGAGGAGGCTGACACTTCAAGATGTTGTGATTGCAGTCCCAGCAAATAGGATATAGGAAGCTCCATTCTAACTTCGAACCATTCTGTTTCTAAATTGCTTATAGAGAGAATCTTTGTGGTTTAACTGTAAAATCTTCCCATCTCTTAAGTGTTTTCATAATCCCAAACCAGTTATTGTTGTGCTTTAAAAGGAGGGGAAAAATAACATAACCAACAAACGAAGCAAGTAAAAACTGTTTGGATTGTTCAAGGAAGGCTGATATGCAAGTGCATCATGCAGAGAATATTCTGTTGATGGCTGATGTTGCAGTGTAATTCTCCCCTCCCCATTAACTGCTGTTTATCAGCAGACAATATTCTTTATACATGTAAAACTAGATATTTTCTGTGTATCAAAGAATGAAAAAAAAAATCTAAAGGAAGCCATTAAAGGTTTCTGTGGCACTTTCCATGTGTATAAAAAGCCTGGTGATAGCACAATGCTGGAGTCTGTGTAACCTTACTAGCAAACTTAGGACAAAAAAAACGTGATTTAAACAACACTGTTGTCTGTTTGGCACATGCTGTCCTGCTGAAATGCCTCCCCAGTAATTAATGTTGATACCCAGTCTTTCTCTTTGCCCAGCCTCTTCTGGGGAAAAATGGTATCTTGACTTCTATGCTCAGAAAAAGAAAATAATTTAGGTTGCAATACTGTACCTTGTAGGAACAGTAGCCTCTGTTGCACTTTAAATCTTCCTTTCTACTTTGAAGATTTTCTGCCCAAGTAATGGGTTTTTTTCTGGTTTAGAGACATTGTTGCAGGCCCAAAAGAGACTCAGAGGACTTCCATTTATAGAGTATGAGCTGTAAAATGTTCTGGCTTCCAGTGTAGCTATGTCAGCACCATCACAAAGTCCATCCCTAAACATATTCTAAGAAGCAGCAAGTGTTGTTTCTTGAAGTTTTGTGTACAGTGATGGAATAATCTTCTGTAATGTTAATGGCATTATGTTTGAGGAAGCTTTAGCAGTTTTTTAAACAAAATGTTTCTTCCTTTTTATTAGACTTCTTGTTATACATTACTGAAAAATCTTCTCATAGAGAGACTTAAAGTGGAAATTGTGTTTTGCTAGCAAGAAGTTTGACTTCTGACAATTTTCTAAACAGGATCTGAAGAATCTTTTCACTCACTGCAATTGGAATCTACTCTGAGTGATGACTGTCAGAATGCTGATCAGCCAGGGGATATGAACGTTGTGTCACAGAGACCTTTTGAACAAGCCCCTGGAATTAAAAACAGAGGCAATGAGAGTTGTATTTCACCTGAAAGTGCATATGAAGAGCTGTCAAGAAGTATGGGATGTATTAATCTCCAGTGTTCAGTGGAAGAACTGCAGAACAAAAGTCTGATTCACCTGAAAGAGCAAAAATCATTTTATCAACTAGATCCCATACCAGTTACAATGGATGAAACTTTCCCTCAGCAGTTAGTAAAAGAGACTGTGTCTTCTGAAAAGTTACCTTTTGAGGCATTTGGTAAGAAGAAGGATGTGAAGCTTCCTGAAAAATCATTTCATGTAGATGAAGTAAATAAAGCTGTGGAGCTGCATTCTCAGTGCAATATGGACATGAAGGAGCCAGATCAAAGCTTTCCAGAAGGACAAGGATCTCTGAGGGTTCTCAGAGAAACCAACTTGGAAGACTCAGACATCCATTTGCACCCTGTTGTACAGCAGAACAGTTCTTTGTTCCAAGGACACGAAAAACATTCTCATCCTGTGCCCAGAGGCTCATGTCATATTCCAGTCTGGGTGAGTAGAACAAATTTCCAAAAGCAGGGGTTTTGTTGTTGCACAAAGTTCCTTTAGACCTTTAATATCTGAAAGCTTGGCAAATGTTGGTTTTACAGTTCTAGTTCCTGTTTCCTGGAGTTTTGCCCTACTCCTTCTTCCAGATCCTAGCACTGAGATAACTAGCAGTAGTTTAAATGAGCTGAGTTCCCACAATGGTTGGAGAAGCTGTAGGATCCCTACTGCATCTCCTTCTCTTAGCACCAAGTCATAGAGCTCATGCAGCTGGCTCCATTTAGAAGCCTGAAGGAGGTAAATAAATTAACCAAAGCATAAGCAAACTTAAAGAAATAGCATTGATGTAGATTTAAAAAAAAATTCCCTAGAATTAAGTAATTCAAACTTGGAGAGGGGGAGTTTTTGTAGTTGTTTGATTGCTTTGGGTTATTCGTTTCAGTTTTTCGAATTCTGATATACAAATGTTCTTTCTGTATTTCATTTACTGCTTGGGGCAGGTTTTCTTTTTTCTGTATGTAAATGAGCTTCCTTTTTCTGACAATAGTTGTTGTTGTTGCTATTGCTGGAAATACTGGGTTTTTACTGTTTTTCCTTATTGATGTCTCGATTAATTTATTTTCTAGGAGACTGAGTCAGGGCATGGTATTATGGAAGAACCTGAGCTCACTCTGGTAAGCTCCAATGACATCAGTATTGTAGAATCAGACATTGAACATTCTAACCAAGAGAAAATTAAGGAGGATGCAATGGATAACTCAGCATGTGTGGATCGGTCTGAATGTAATGTTTATACTGAGGTGAGCATTATCTAATGTGATTCTGGTTTGAACTTAGTATTAATCACAGTAAGGAGAGACCCCACTGTAGCAGTTAATCCACTGTTGAAAAACAAGAGGTTGTTGTGTTCTCCAAGTTTTGTAATTGCTTTGGATCATCTTGGTTTGATGTTGTGTTTTCCAGACAGATCGAATAGATCCTAAATTTGGGATATTGCTTAGAGTCACTACCTTGTCATATTGACCTAGATAGAGTTTGAGAAGACTTGTTGCAATAAACAAAACCATCTTGCTGGTGTTTGCAAGACTGAATTGTATTTTACTAGTTGAAAACTGAATGAGAGTGTGGGATAAAGTGAAAACTACGGACTAGACAGGAAAAAAAAGGAGAATCCCCTCACCTTGTGAGATGGAGCCATACCAGACTGCAACAGCAGTTAGAGGGAAAATGAATCAGCTCTTCAAAACTGCCACACTTAATTAACCTGTGGTGTTCTTCTTGCTGCTTGCTTATATAAAGCAAAGGCTGTTGTAAACTGCAGAGGGGTGGGCTGTAGTGAGACCACAGCTTGGGTGCTGAAGCACTGATGCAGAACCAGTGTCTACAGTGTAGAACTGAGCCTGTTAGATGAACAGATTAAATCATGCACTAATTGCTAGAGCCATCTAGAGAATTCTAGAGCCATCTAGAGAATTGTAAGTGTCTAAGGATGGGATCTTATCAGGTAGCTGATACATGGGTGAGGTGGAGGTTGGCAGCTGGAGGCTGTACTGCTGCAGTGGGTGTCACCTGCCTCTGGAAAATGGGGGGAAAAGACAGAACAGGAAGAGGGGGATGGGGAGAACTGAAGAGAGCAGGAGGAAAGGAAAAGAAACTGGATTTGCAGACCTGTATTAAGAGTTTTTTAGAAAACAGCTTTTTCATACCTATTAGCAAAATCCATTTCTGGTTTTTCTTTGCATCAGGCATAAAGGCAAAAGCATGTATTTTATTTGTAGTGGGTCTATGCTAGTGGTACAGTAGTACTGCTTCACTCAAATTTGTCATACATGTTAAGCATTTCCAATCCAATCACTGATCCATTTGAAACAGGAGAGAGAATTTTTGCCACTAACTCCAGATGCAGATGATTCAGCATTCATAAGGCCTGACAGTTCTCCCAAAGCCCAGAGTCCCAACAAGAGTCACTGTCCATCACATCAGACTGCAGGTAATTATGTGGTTCTTCAATACACTGAAGTAGAAAGTATTTTTAGTATTAAAATCATCAACAAAATACACCTCTCATTTGGAAAACTCAGAGCTGCTTTTACTTAGGTAAGTGCATCCTGCTGTTCAGGCTTGGTCTGTAGTACCTTTGACCAAGGTTTAGTGTGTGTCACATTGACTTGTGTCTTCCTAGGCCAGGTTCTCTCTCATGAAACTTCAGAATCTCTGCCACTAAACTTGTTTGGTTTTGTAATGACTTAATTTTGAAAAAATATGTGCCATTTTCTGATTTGTTGTCATAATTTATGTGCTTTTGTTTATTTCTAATTTTTTGTTAGTCCCCCAAGTCATTTAGCCAAAGAATTGTCCTTTTTCCTATTCTGATGGTAGTCTGGAACAGTAGTAAAATCCTGACTTTTTTTTGTCCAAGATGAGCTGCAGTAATGTGAAGGTCAGGATTTCACAGAACTTAATTGTGTTGAGGACTTGTCAGGTCTTCATGTTCTGATGCATCCAGCTGCTTTTGATGCAGTATTTCTCAGAGCATTAGTCTGGGCAGACCTGCAGACCATTACTGGATTCCATAGGTCTGAGCTTGCTGCTGGTTCTGCAAGATGCCTCATCATTCAGTGCCATTCTCCTCAAGCCATTTACAAAAGTGCTCAAGCTCAGCATTTTAGAAATACCTTGAAATGCATGACTTATTGCTCATTGTTAAAAGTGAGAAATGTGGAGACTTTTCATTTTCTTTCACAGTGATGCTGCTGGAATTTGCAGCTACATCTGGAAGTTTACAAAAATCTTTTTTAAAAAGAAAGCAGAATTTCATCCAGGAATCTCTGAAAAGAGTAGAAGCAATAAAAAATAAGGAGAGAGAAAATGAAAAGCTGGAAGCAAGAAAGCTTATAGGAGGAAAGTCTGAGAATCTAAGAAGCAGACAGAAGGAGTCGGGTCTTCTCTCTGGTAGGTTTATGTAGGGGACAAGACACAGCATTAGATATCCCTCCAATTGCTGTTTCATATCAAAGAATAGATTTTATATAATTTTTTTTGTTGTTTGCTACATGTTTTCTATTGCAAACTGGGATATTCTTTAATTTGTTTTCTCAGGGAATCAGGGAGCTTTGTTTTCCCTCACTGTCTGGCTGCCTGTGCTGTAAAGGCCCTTAGGGGGGGCCTCTTCATATTTCACAATCAGCCCACCTTTATCATCATAAGGTGCCTCTGCAAACCACAGCTGCTTATCACAGAGCAGCCCTGTTTAGCAGACTGGTGCATCCTCTAGTGCCTGCTCCTGGAGACTTGGAGGTCAGCTCTGGAGAGCCACAGATGGCCCTAAGCACAGGCAGCAGCCTCAAGAGTGAAACTGGGGGGATTTATTTTAACTCAGGATGGCATCTCTATTGCTTCATTCTGCTAGCTTGTTTTGAGTTTTGTCATATCATTTAGAAATCTTTGGAAATATCTCATGCTTTTGAGTTAGGTGAACTAGAGATTTAAATTTAGGATATACATACAAACATATGTTTGGCTTTTTTTTTTTCCCCTTAGGAAAAAATGGTGCACTTGCCAATCAGTTGAAAAAAGTAGGAGAAGTGAAAGTATCTTCTCCAGAGAATAGGAAGTCTGGAGAAATTGAAATGCACCAGCATACATCCAGGTATTGCATGAACACAAGTGAGAGAACTCAAAAAAAAAAAAAAAAACCCATACGAAAAAAGTAGTTAATCTGTGTTTTGTGAAAGCTGCTGCTCAGTCTGTGCTCTTAAAGTTGGACCCAGTGCTGCTTAACTTTGAAGAGGTGGGAGAGGAGCCAGGTGTGTTTGATGCAGGTACCCAGTGCAGAGGTGGCACTGAGGAAGGTCACTGCTGGTGTCACCTGCTGCGGCAGCTGTGCCACTTAATGCCTGATATGGGGTGAAATTTGATGCCAAGTTCACTTGGGCACTTAGGAGCAGTAACAGGCCAACAAGTGCTGCTCTGAACAGGGAGAGGGTTTGTTTAATGCAGCTGAAAAAGAATTCAAAGTGATTCTGGATTACTGGGCCATGCAATGAAATCGTCCCAATTGCTAGCAAGTGAACCAGGGCAAAACCTTAAGCTTGTTAACCTACTCCATCTTTGCCAATTCCTTCCTACCCAGACACTGATTTTTTTTGTTTGTTTTCACAGACTTTATAATCAGCTTGCAGAAGTAAAAATCAGAAATGAAGAAAAAACAAGGCAAGAAACTTATGCTAAAAACAGAGAAAAGGCTAAAGAGTTTCAAAAGGTAATGATAGTTTCCTACAGTGTCCTCTTGCCCTTTGGTCTCTTGATTTCACAGAGCTTCCAGAGTAATTGAGATGTGGTGTGAATGGAGCTGAAATGGAGACCCTCAAACGAGTCTGGATGTTAAATGATGCCATTGGTACAGCCTGTACAAGAATTTTCTTGTGAAAAACAGCTGAGCTCAAGTTTTCTCTAAAAGGCATGTCTGCCTCAGGCTGAATTTTATGACCTGAGCTTGAGCAAAAAGGCTCCAGCTGCTCTAAAGTCTGTAGCAAAATAATAACTTGACCAAACTTCTATTTTTAAGGTAGCATTCTGGGTTTGGTGGTTTTTGGGCTGCTTTGACTACTCTAGGGAGGGTGAGATTCTGGGCATGCCCAAACTTAAAAGGTGCAAGAATCTTGGGGTTTTGATGGCAGTTGTTGTGGAACAGGGTTGAACAAAGGGCCTTGGGCTTGTCAATTCCCCATTTCCTCTCCTGCACCCCAGACAAACAAAAGGAAGGAAATGCTGGATAATCCTCACAGGCTGTGACTACTATAGGGGAATTTAGGTCCAATTCCTGCCTTTAGCCCTGACCAGCTCCCCTGTTTTGTGGTGGAATGAGAGTGGCTGCTCTTGTTGCAGTGCTTTATAGAGATTCCTTCTTAACAGAAAAGAGGAATATGACCACCTTCCCCCTGCTGTGTAATCTGTGGCCTCTCTGGAACAGAGGCACTGCTGTCCAGTACAGCACTGCCCATTCCTGTTCTGGTTACAGGCAGTTCCCAGGCATGCTGGCTTTAGGGCAGCCACTTCAGCTTCAGTACTGTGGTCTCATGGTTTGTTGTATTTGCAGAAAATGCTGGAGAAACTGCGGGCCAAGAAGACTTGGAAAGCCCCATGACAGGGAAAGACTTTGAGCAACAAGGGCACACGGTGGTGTTGGTACAATCCAGGCCCCTGGGTGCTGCAGCCTCAGTGGTGAATTGTGAAGCCATTTAGGAATCCTCAGCTTTAAGCTGTAGGAACACTGAGTCCCCTAACCCCTGTGGTCCCCTGTTCAGAGCTCACCACAGCTGCAGGTGGACTGAAGAAACAATGCTTTCTTCATTGTTTGTCTCAGACTGAGTTACTGGCCTGAAAGGCTTTTCTTACATGTTAATATTTCAAATAGATTTTGTAAGTTTTGTAATATACATGTATAAAATGTTTTTAAATAAAGTTTTAAGGTTATTTGAATCTCTGGGGAAAAGGACCTTTCTCCTGTAAAGCTGGAGTTTTTAGTCTATTCTTTGCACTGTTTGATTTAAGACTAGCAGTATGGTTTCCTGCAGTCACAAGGTACATCTTAAAGCACTTAATGGGAGAACTAAAAACTTACTTCTTCCAAAGAGATGTTTTCTATCCCTGTTTTATCAGCTAAGCACACATCAATTAGGTCAGATTCAAAGCACAACTTTTGCTGTAAATTTAGTTATTAACAGGTGCAGTACCAAGGGCTTTTCATTAATGCTCTTTCTGGTTAAAATGCACCACAGCAAGTCATGGAGTAGGTAGGAATGGGGAAGAGACCTTTAAAGGTCCTGCTTAAAGCTCCAACAAGATTGGCCTGGAGCATTCTCTGCTCCAGGAAGAACACCAGCTCTGAGCCTATTCACAGGAGGTGCTCCATCCCTGTGCTCATTTTTGCAGCCTCCTCTAACTCTACTCCAAGGAAACTCCTAGAAAGCTGATTTTTGATGAATCAACTCTACACTTCTTTTCACTCATTTCTTTTAATCTGGAGCAGTTGACATGTACTGCAGCAGCAAACCATAAGCCAGATCCAGTCTGTTAAACTCCATGGAGTCAGGTGGAGGCTGTAATACTGGGATTATTACAGCATGAAGTAACAAGTTAAAATGAATGTTTAATTCAAAAAACTGCAATAAACACTCTAGGGACGGTTCTTTCTTTGTCTGGAACACCTGTGCAGTTCTTTGGAGCAGGCTTGCATCAACATCAGCAGGACCTAAGAGAGGAAAAATATCTATTAACATTTTCTATCCAAATAAAAACAACTTTTCTAATATCCAATCTAAACCTCTCCTGGCACAAGTTGAAGTCATCTCCTCTAATTTTTGTTAATTGGCAGGCCAACCCCCACCTCACTACACGCTCCTTTCAGGGGGTTGTACAAAGCAGAAGACTCCCCCTGTGCCACCTTCTCTCCAGCTCCCTCAGCTGCTCCTCATGAAACTTGGTGCTCAAGTTTCCCTTCCCCAGCTCCACTGCCCTTCTCTGGACACACAAACAGCAACTGGGCTGCAAGACTGCTCAAACCACAACTGTAGCAACCCTGTTCCTTAATGCCCCATGCTGCAAGTTCTTGCTTCAGAATGGAACTGAGCAGCCTCTCCTCCACATCAGCATCAAAAAACCCTGAAGGCAGCTGGGTAAGGCCCTTTTCCAGGCCAGGGGGCCCAACTACACGAGGTGTTATCTCCTCACAAATAGACCATAGCACACACAGAGTGTCCACGGCATCCTGCAGAGGATTTCAATATGCGGTCACCGCGTTAAGAGCTGCTGGTTTTTCAGCCACGCAAACCCTCTTTGAAGTGACCTTCAATTTTTTTACAGTCTCAGCCTTTTTGGTAAGTGCCCTTACCTTCACACTCTCTTTGCTAGCTCCCACATGGTGTTTCTCATGCCTCTGACAGGCAGCAACTTGATGGCAGACCCTAGGAGTTAAAAGAGTTGGGTTGGGTTAGTACAGGGGAAAGTGCACCTTGGGTGTAAATTAGATGGAACAGCCTATGTCTCCTGTTCTTGCTTCTGTTTCAAAGAACCAAACTCAGCAGGAGCTCTGGAATTAAATCAGCAAATCACTTAACTGGAACTTTTGCTCCCCTGTAGCTTAAGTGTTGAAGATGCCCAAGGATACATCCCTACACCTCAGGCAGAACTTGCTCTTAACAGCAGCAGGGAGTATTGTGTCCTTGACCCGTGTTAAAGCTTTATGCCCAGCAGACTTGGTGCCACCTCCTGTGGCAGCAGAGGAGTCTGGTGGATTTGCTTTATGGTCATGTCCACAGCTCACCAGAAACAGTAACATCCCAGCAGCCTTGGTAATGACCAGATACTCCTCTCACTGCTCTTACAGGACTTCAGTGAATAGCCCAGGTGCCCATGTTTTCCAGTGAAGGACCAATCAATCCTGCCAATACACAACCCAAGTTGTGAACAAGCCTCAAGTATGGCACAAACTCCAAGTACTGAGGAATTCCTCACAGCCAACAGCAGTTAATTCAGACACCTGTACTACAAATGGCTGCACAACTGTGACTGCAGTTTTAAGTATAAATACACACAAGAATGACTCACAGATAAGTGATCTCCTCAGATACGGCCAAGATCTGCAGTGATCACTACCCAGTAATCTCTGGTACCCACAACCATTTCTACACTTAGTTCTACAACAGTTTAGTAGTTCCCATGTTTACAGTCATACAAAGCTAATACACCAAATGTAAAATCATATGGAACTAGTAACTGAGTGCTTACCTGTCAAACAAATTGCTTCCATGTTTTTAACTCAGGGAAATTCAATTCACTTCATTCTGTATCCTCAAGCACCTGTTAGAAAGAATTGAATGCACTTGCTGAGTTCCAGAGCCCACTAGCCAGTTTTCACACAGATAATCAAAATGAAGACAAATTAAAACATTTATTTTTATTTATTACATGAAAATAAGTACACTGAAATCCCTTTAGAGGTTAAAGATTGTTTCAGCAAAAATACCTGGTTTAACAGGCACAGCAGACTGAAAATGAAGGATGCCAAATGCTGCACTGGTGTAGCACTGCTTTTTGAACATCCCACCAGGAGAAGGCTGCTGGGTGCACAGACTTTCAACCACCACAGCTTGTTTTACATTTGAGCTTCTTGCATGCACCAGGCAGTAAGAGGTACTCTCCACAGAACTGCCGTGCAGCTGAGCTGGAGAACAGACTAACATCAACAGCAGCTTCAGAATTCTCCTGTGTGAAGATTTGTACTTTTTCCAGAGTACTTTGCTTCTTTTACTTTGAATTCTTTGTTCTGTAGAACAGAATCCAGGGATTTTAACAGTATAGCAGTAACTTGGCTGGACTGCTCAGAAATTAACTCTTTAAACCCCATACTTGAAGAAATTAACCAAATATTGCTGCTCAGTATGAAACTGTGGAGCATCCTTATACAAAAAAAATGCAGCAAGTTTAATGAAGTTACTTCATAACATACATAGCAGTGCTGTCTCTTCTTACCTACAGCCACTGAAACAAGAAATAATCACTCCTGCATGATTAGAGGCGAGAATAGACTTGTTTCAAGCCATCCAGAAAACAAGCAGCAAAAAAATTGTTTAGGCAAGTCAGGTGCCTACACAAAAACCTGGGCAAGAGACAAAGTTCAGCCAATGTAATTCAGAATGTCAGTTGCACCTGAAGTCCCAGAACAGACTGAATTTTTACTCCAACTAAGCTTTTCCATTTGAATCACTTTTTGGTTTGTATTCCAAGCATGTTGCAGTACACCTAAAGGAGAACACTGGGCATCCTGCATTCCTCAGATTGTATGCTAACATTTGTCTTGCAGTTTTATCCCACAGAGCTAACAGGTAGTTCAGTGGGTAAAGCCAAACCACAAGTTTAATCTGTGAGGCGTTTCCAACGACATGAACCTACAGGAAAGATCCCATCGGGATAGACCTCAACACTTCTGGTGCTACAAATTAACACAAGAGATAAGAAACCAAAATCAAGCAGACTGGAAAGTACCTGGTACAGATCACAGTGTCATTTATGTTGTTTTAAGACATTCTGGAGTAGGAAGAGGGTGAGATACGCTAGCACCTCCTTCATATTAGCAAGTTTTTAATTACAAGTTAAGTTACCTGAGAAGCAAACATCAATGGGAATTATCTACAGAACTCTGCAGAATCCTCCCTCTAAGTTTCCTACTGAGTGTAACTTACTGGTCAATGCAAAACTATCAGTTAAAGCAGTTAACCTGTTCATCTCGTTTGTGACTGAGGAATTTATATGAACATTCCTTGGGCAAACTTAGGTTACAATAAATTCTTCCTTTAACAGAATGAACAATCCATTAAGATATAGTAGTGTAATGTTGAAAACAGTCCCTGAAACCTTCACAGTAAGCTTGGTCTGAGAGACTCCTGGCCTACTGAGGACCAGAGCCCCTCAGTCTTTAAGGTATAGGCAGAATTTCAGATGTCACACTAACCCTTGAAACAGCTTCAGACTTTGTGAAATGGCAGCCTGCATTTCTTTCTTCTTCACTTTCTCTAAGTACCTGCAACCAGGAAAGAACAAGTAAAGTTACAAACCAGCATACAAATCAGCAGAACCTACAATAGTATTAAGTAAATTTGTTCAGAAAGGCTCTTCTCATTCACTCTCTTCAGAGCAGTTGAACATTTTGCCAATCATCACAACAATTTTCTCACAGCATTCTTAAGTTTGGGGAAAATAAGCTCTCATGTTTTCTGAAACAACACTGCATTTTCTCAGTAAGAGAGGAGCAGCAGTATAACCAGCTCACCAAGTTAAAGACAGGTAGCTGACCTGAAACAGGTAAGGGTAAAAAAAACCAGGGACACAAACTTACCAAGATGCTAGTTCAGACCTGACATCAGGTGAACTTCCTAAAACAAAATAAATTGTTGTATCTTAGTAATACTTTTAAGTTTCCTCAGTATTTTAGCAGTTCATCAAGACTTGAGTGCTTTAATCTCCATATGAAGCCAGGCAGAGTAGTCCAGTTACACTGGCTGAATGCTGATGACACAACAAAGCACTTCATCTGCCATCAAACCACAGCCCAGTTTATCACACAACTACCAACAAGGCCCATCTGCACCTGAAGAGACCGGAGCACAGAAGGTAAAACTAAGGGAGTTACCTCACAAAGAAAGCATGGAAGAGACCATTGTAAGACACCTTAAAAATATGCTTTTAATAAACCATCTACAGGAATTCAGCACTGCAAGTATTTTTTCTCTACTGCTAATTCTACTTCTTTTAGTACACAGGATGCAGAATTGAGGCACATTAACTCACATTTATGCTTAGATTTCACAGTAGCTGCATTTTTAAGTATGTTTGCAGAATTGTCCCACTAAGTGAATTTGTTACAGGTCTCATTGTCACCACTGCAATTAAGTGTACAGCGAGGAAAGCAGAACCTGTTACTCTTCTAGCCACGTTTTCCAATTCAGACACACTGCAGGTTGTGTCTAGCTGCTGAAGAACGAGGCATAAAAACTCCACAATGTCTTTACAATAGCCTGGGTTTTAAACCTAGCCAGGTAACTCGGAAAGAAACCTGTCTCTAGTGGTCATCTGGAGCTTGGATTTTTTGTTGTTTCAAAATACTTTTTCTTATCAAAAGCAGCCAAGAAGTTAAGACTTGAGCTTTTACCTTCATACAACTACCACCACCTAGGAAAAAACCCAACTGTTTCCTCAATACTTATGTATATATATATATTGTAATACTTATGTATATATTATATATTGTAATACTTACAATACCTGAGTAGAGGCTTTCCAATCTGTTCCACACATCACAGGGATGCCCTTTTAAGAAAAAATATTTTGGAACAATGTCATTAGTTTAACTATACTTTTATCCTGTAACAGTTTAACAGTTTTCTGATGTTGTATTTGAAGATCTTCCCACTAATAAACACTAGATCTACTTGTTTCAACAGAAATACCAAGTTTAACCAGCACATCTGCATGAAAACCAACGATGCCAGCTGTTGAAATACTGTAGCACTGCTTTTTGAACACCTCATCAGGAAGACACTGCTGGGTGCAGATACCATACAGTGCAAAAATTAGTCTGATTACTTGCTGTGGGAATAGCACTAAACTGTAGAAACCCAATGGTCTTATGCTGAAGCTCAGAAGAAACACAAAGCTCACCTCTTTTGCTACCATGCTGCACAGATGTCCACTGAAGTAAAGGATTTGTGAATTAGGTCAGCAAACAGCCTTAAGAACTCAAGAGATCCCCAAGTAGTTACAACTGCTGCTGCAGTGTGAGTGCGTTCATCTGCGAAGAAAGATACAACCAAACTACACTTCTGAAAATTCACAACACCAAACTCTAGATTGATCAGTATTTAAATGAATGAATGCCATTTGAGGCCATGCAAATATTGTCCCTTCATATAAGTAACACAACTAATACATTCATCAGCTGTGGGTTGCAAAAGAAGGGTTTTTTCTAAGCACTAGGTTCCAGGTTTTTTGTCTACAGCAAAAGACAAAACCTGATCAAGTGCTGGAACAGAGTGAACACATTTATTTTTTTTACTATTTTTAAAACAGCATTTGAAGCTACTTCCCAACCGACTACATACTTACTGTTAGCAGCAGCAGAAGCTGACGGTTACCACACTTGGCAGTCCCAGAGACAGGTAGCTTGAGCCAAGGGAACTGTGGTGAGGAGCTCAGAACCACATACACTCCTTGGAACAACGTACACTGTGCCCACCTGATGTGCTCCTAATGCAGTTCTCTACCTACAGCCATGG
Organism: Molothrus ater; assembly: GCF_012460135.2. Classification (NCBI taxonomy): domain Eukaryota; kingdom Metazoa; phylum Chordata; class Aves; order Passeriformes; family Icteridae; genus Molothrus; species Molothrus ater. Next base: position 79,247,059 of record NC_050479.2, on the reverse strand, counting down.
CCAAGTGAGATGTCTGCTCCTATCCTCTCACTCAAGAATGTTCCTGTAAGGTTTCACTACTGGCCAATCCTCAGCTCAGTGTTTCCCATGTCTATGGGGTTTTCCTATGCTAGGTGATCTCTTCCATGCTATTCCCTACGTTGTCCCAAGCCATGCAAACTTGGCAACATCCTACAGTAAGAAGCCTTCACAGCCATGTACATGCTAGACTACCAGCTGCTCTCTGCTGTCCCTCCTGTTCTTGCAAGAGAGATGAATTAAGATGGAATTTTACTCCAGGGAAGCCACCAGAAGCTACAGCTGTTGATACACCCTGGTACAGAAAGTGTGGGTGAGGCACCACAAAGACACTGAGGGGAAAGTAGTTCCTCAACATCTTTAGCAGAGAAAATTCCAGGCAGTGTTGTCTAAACCAAATCAGACAAAGCTGCAGCATTTGACCGAAGGTAAAGCTTTTGTTTTTTTAAAAAACTGCACTTTCAAGTATTCAAAAACTCAAGTTTTTGTTCAAAGAGAGGCTACAGGCTTTTATTTTGGTCAAACTGATGAAAGGTATGTAGCACTGAACTCATACCCGGGAATTTTCACACTCATAAGCTGCTCAGCTGTGGAGCACTGTAATGTGTTTATTTTAACTATGGAGCACTGCCTTTTCAAAAGCTTTTGTGAAATAATGCAAAAAAGGCTACCTGAAGGAAACAAAACTGAGACCCAAGTAACATCTTACCTTATGCAGCAAGAAAACCAAGACATATTTCATCTTCCAAAACAACATAACTAGAAGAGAAAGAAAAGCAAAGTGATAAAAACTGTCATATACAGTCAAATAACTCAAAGTTACTTAAATCAAAGCTTGATTTTGGCAATCAATTTAGCAGCTGTGATAAGCTTGATTTTTATGTATAAATTTATCCAGTTCTAATCAGAATTGAAATTTAGTTCATTTCTGAGTCACTCAACAGTTGAACAGCTGAATTAATCACATGAACTGCAGAATGAACAGGACTCCACATACCCCTCACTATGCCCTAGATCCAGGATGAGTCTTTCAAGCCTTTAAGTATTTCTCAGGGAGACACCCAAAGAGTTACATTTAGCCATTAATGCTGGACCACTTTTAGTTGTGATCTTTAAATGCTGAAGGGTAATTTCTGCAGACCTAGAGCTATCAAGCTGCATTTGGGAAATTTCCTTAGAGAGATCTGGGACCTTAATTCAAGCATGTAAATAACACAGCTTGACTTGCTCTCAATATTGAGCACCTACTGCAAACCTCCTGAGACTGTCAGTTTCATCTGAAGGAAATTTAATAGCAGACAAAGCCTTTTTTGCTCCCTCAGCACAGATTACTTTTACCTGCTGAACAGCTGTCAGTTAGCTGCTGACAACAGTACCTGAGTAAGGCTGTGAGGTGACTCCTTTTTTAATCTTCCTTATTCACAAGTCAACATTTTAAACATTTATTACTTCAGCTACCAAAACTGCTGCAGGAGGTCTCAGTGATATTTAGACCACTTCTAAACACTAGCCATGTTTCCTACTGACTAAAACACCTTTGAGAAAGGTATTTGCATCTGGGGCAATGCCTGGCAAGTACTATTAATAAAGAGCTTTTAGCTTCTGCTAAGTCATGTTCACATCAGAAACCATTCTGGACAGAAGGGGGAAAGAGGGAAAAAGTAATTTTTAACCCAAGATTTACTATATTGCCAGTTATTTTTACAATAATGTACAACTTCAGATTATTGTATGAGATTAAGGAGCAGAGAATTCGTTTTCTGAGAGTTTATTCCACATGGAATAGACAATCTCAATCATACAAAATTGGATTTGATTATCATTCAAATACATTAACCACATTTTTAATAGACTTTTGTCAAAATCAACCAACCACTTCTGCATTTTTATGATTGGCTTGCATTAATCTTTAATTCTTTCTTCAACCCTTTAACTTCTAAAGTATTTCAAGCCTGCACCTCTAAGACAGAAAAACAATCTCTCAAGGACCACCCACAAAGGAATCTGCTATGAAAGAAAGGCATCTAAACTGCCCTTTTAACTTGAGCATACCGATGTATACGTGCTTTTCTATATACACATAGATAGAGAACAGCACAGTAGACACTTGAAAGCTATAAGCACGAGGACAAGTTATTCTATTTTTGTAACTGTCTGAGACACAAGCCCAATATACTCACAGTAAGGCAAATGTGCCTGGGCAGCTGGGTGGAGAGCTGAACACTGATTCCAGACCAAAGTTTTAAACCAAACAGGCCCATGAAAAGGTAGCTGAGGAATGACCACTGCCACCTCATTGTCCATTTGCTGTTCACCAAGGTGAGCCTTGCAGAGGCACAGAGTTCTCTTCAGCACCCTCTTATTCATCCACTATTTCAATCACTTCAGGTGTTTTGGCATGTTTTCTTCGTGGCTTTAACTTCTTTTTTTTGGGAATTGTGCTGCTTAGAATAAAAGAGCTGTTCTCCTAAGAAAATGGAAGACAGAAGTAGAAACAAGTCTAGTTTTGAGATACTTATATAAGATTTTAGTACTACATTTTTGGATGTTAAGAACTCTAGAGAACTGCAGAATTCCTATAATTGCAGCATTACATTGAAGACAAGTGTGGACTACGAACCTCCTTCTGCACTAACATCAGAATTCAGAGGTTACACAACTCTGGATCTAAGCTCAAGAATTAAATACTGAAGATATTATCTACTAATTCTTTAACTTCAGAACAGGAAGTCTAGAGCATTTCTGAGTTAAGGAGTGCTTACTTACCACTACTCTGGCATCAAGTTGTTCCTGAGTATCAGAATTCAAGCTGTCCTCATCATCACTGAAAAAAAAATAGTTTAAACTGTTTACTTTTATAGAACCTTAAAATGTATTAACTACAAGCCCTTAAGTGAACAGTAGCTGAAAGACAGCATTTTACCTTTAGCACTGTCTTTTTGGCTTCCTAAAGGTTATCAGTGTATTTACAACAGCAAGTATTCTTTACTTTACGATCTTCTTATTGCACTAAGCTAATTGCTCAACCCCTGAAGACCAAAGATAACACTCTGGTTTTTAATAATGTAAAAAGGTATTAAAATTATCCTTTAGTATTTGTTTTAGAACACTGCATTTTATTTGGGATAACATTAGAGGAGTGCATTTCAGCAAACACTTTAATTTCTACCAACAATTATCAGTCTTCAGATCAAATTTTAAAAAATTCTTTCTGTGAGAACTTTTATATTACCATCTACAAACACAGAATACCCCAAAAGATAGCGCACTTTGTTCCCAAAATAAACAATGCTTTCATAGGTTAAAAGGACAGGAGAACAACTGAACTTGATACACACACGTTTATATGTTAGTAAAGCACAAAAAAGCAAGCCAAGATGAACTTACTCTGTCTCCTCAATAGGGGAAATGGGGCCTTCATCATCTAAGTATTTGTGCTTCCGTAACACCATACACTCTTTTTCTAAGTCGTCACTGGCCTGAAGGGCTTTTAAAGCTTTTTTAAGATGTTCTTCATATTTAAGCACTTCAATGTACTTGAAATATCCCTTTGCAGCTGCTTGCTGTAGAAAAAAATACTAACGTAAGATCTTAAAAGTACCACTATAAAGCACTTACATTGTGAACTGATAATGTAACATTTTATCAACACCCATATATATTCTTGCATTGTTTGCTTTAAAAGGTAATAATTTTACAACATCAAGTATCCTGTTTAATAGAAGTAAAATCTGTTTCATTGTTTTATTCTAGTAGAAGCACAACAGACCCCATTTTAATTCACAATTTTTAGACTAAAGAAATATTTATCCTACATAACAGAGGACTTACCTCATAGCCAAGAACCATCTTTAAGGGAATATGTTTCTCCCCATAATGTTTTTCAACAAAAGGGAACTGAAAACCTCTGTCTAGAAGCCTTCTCTTTTGTTCCTGAGGTGAGGCTGTCAGTGGGGGCCTCCCTGTGGGCATGTGTGTGCTCTCATACTTTTTCTTCTTGCTCTTCCGTGCCTGTATTTTGTATTTTCGGTGTGCGGCGGCTTTGAACTTCCTTCCCCTAAAGTGATAGGCAAAAATGGCCTTCAAATTGAGTTTTGACTTCTGCTGCTTGGGAACAGCCAATGATTTCCCTGGACTTTGGGGAGACAGTGAAGAGTCTGAGGAGCTTTCATTGTCAGGTACTTCTGTACCAGATTCAGCTTGTTGCCTTGAAGATTGAGATCGCCTTTTCTGCTTTGAAGGTGCAATGGAGCACTCAGGACGAGCAGCAGAGACGTCACTGAAGAAGAAAAAAGTATTTACTTTCAAAAGAAGGTTCACTTTTAAGAAACATTACACAGGTTCTCCACAGAAAAAATTCCAGACTAGAGACAGAAGCTTACCTTTCTGAATCACTGCTGATCAGTAAAACCTCAGTTGAGGCAGCTGATGATTTACATATGCTGTTGGGATGATCTGCAGACTCCCCAGGAGCAGCCACCTTCTGCCTTGACCGCTCTGTTCCTGTACTCCTTTGCCATGAGCACACCTCAGATAGCTCCTCCTCCTGATGGCTGATCAGCTCCTGGGCATCAGGGTAATCAGAGCCAGAAGCCTGGGGCTCATCTGTATCAGTCATGTTTCAGTTTGCCCTAGAAGGCAATAAGAATTCAAGAAACTAAAAAAAAAAAATGTACATTAATCAGGCAACAAACTTTCTACTACTCCACTCCTGATCACAGGGTAAACTTAAGAACAATCCTGAGGAAACTTGAGCAGAGATTTTTCCTATGAACCATGACCAGTTACATTCTTCATACTGACATTAGTCATAGCCACTAAACTTAAGATATTCACAGCATAACTGAGGTCAGACAATTTTTGAGTCTTTTTAGTTCAGCTCTTGCCCAAAGGAACGCAAAAATCAGTGGTGCAACAGATTGTTCAGACTTACTGAGATGAATTCTGAATGTTTTAACCCTGTCTGTACTAGTTAAGTTTGCCTCCAAACAAGCACACATACACATAGCCAATGGCTTTTTATACTTGTAAGGATATTGCAGTTTCACGTCATACATAAATATTCACTTCACTGTTATTTAAAACCTTTAAATTAATCAAAGACAGTGTCATCAAGACAAGCAATGCCATTTCCCTTCTGTTCTTTTGTGGGCTCTAAGATACCTAAAATCTCCTGCTCTTAATTCATCACCCACTTATTTGGCTGTCAATAATCAGAGTCCAGCCCCAGAACTAAAATGTTATTTTCACTTGAATCTGCAAGACAACACAGTCCAGTTCTTTAGCTGCCCAAGCCTATACAAAAGGGACTGTAACACTCAGCAAAGGAACCTAGTTTTCCTCTGTATGAGCCCAAAGTTATTTTACCTGTTAGTCATTTACTAGCCCAGTAAACCTGCATCTTTCTAATTTTACTGTGCTTTTTAGAGTTTTACAAACTCATCATAATATCCATTAATATTTTAAATGGTATTACACAGTCAGCATCTGAAGACACTAGAGCAGAGTTTATCCAATGTCCTCACATAACCTGCAGCACATGATCCTGAGGGCACATGCACATAAAGCAAAGGATTAGATCCAGTCAGAATTTAGGAAAGGCAGGTCCCAACTAACCCACCTGATCTCCTTCTCTGACCAGTGTATGACGCAAAGGCTGTGGATGTTGTCTGCCTGCATTTTAGTAAAGCTTTGGGACAGCATTTCTCACAGCATTCTCCTGGAGGAACTAGCTGGTCATGGTTTGGATGGGTGCACTGTTCATTGCATGAAAAACCTGATGGATGGCTGGGCCCTGAAAGTGGTGCTGAATGGAGTTATATCCAGCTGGTAGCTCGTCTTAAGGGATCAGCGCTGGGGCCAGACCAGTCATGTCCACAAACGACCTCAAAAAGGGGATTAAGTGCACCCTCATTCAGCTGGCAGGTGACACCAAGCTGGGTGGGAATGATCTGCTGAGAAGCAGGAAGGCTCTGCAGAGGTGTCTGCACAAGATGAATTTGATTGAAGCCAAATGAGTGAGGTTCAACAAGGCAAAGTGCTGGGTCTTGCACTTGGGTCACAGCAGAAAAGGCCCTGGGGGTGCTGGTCAACTGTAGCCCAGTATGGTCCAGGGTGTGCCTAGGTGGCCAAGGCCAATGCCATCCTGGCCTGTATCAGCAATAGCAGCGACAGCAGGACAAGGGCAGGGATTGTCCCCCTGTACTAAGCAGTGGTGAGGTCTCACCTCAAACCCCGTGTTTCATTTTGGGCCCCTCACCACAAGAAAGACGCTCGTGCCAGCTTTGCTATGCCTTTGAAGGAACATTGCTCACGCTGGCTCACCCACGGCCTGACAAACACGAAGCCCAGAAACGAAACCAACCAACGCCAGAGCCAGGACTGCGGCAGCAATGCCCCTCTGAGCGCACAGGCCCTGCCGGGTACTCACAAGTCGCAGCTCAGCATCTTTCGAGGTCTCTACCGCAGCTCCGGCATGCAGCGCTGGCACAGCACGCAGATCCCTTAGGGAAGAAAAGCAACCATATAAATTTGCTGAAGGCCTAACAAAGGCACCCGGCGCACCCCTCGCCAGGCTCGGCTGCCAGCAGCGCGCCGGGGCCAGCGCCACGGCAAGGCCTTTCGAACGCGGGCAGGCACCAACGCACCACGGGCCGGGAACACCGCTCCCACGGGGCCCCCCACCGACCACCGCCACACGCCCCGGTCCTCGGGGCACGACTCCACACCGCCCGGACTGTCCCTCCAGCCCCGGCTTCCGCGGTCCCAGGGCCCCAGCAGCGCGGATGGCGGCGGATCCGCCCGCACAGACCGACCCACCTCCGCCCGCCGCTGCCCTGCCGTAAAGGACGCACAATTCCCGCCCCGCGCCTTAAATAGTGTCGGGAAGCTCGCGAGAGGCGCGCGGGCCGACGGGAAGGAGGGGCAGGAGGAGAATGGCGCCATGCTGGGAGTGGCAGCGGGGTGGCCGCGCCCAGGGGCGGGGCCGAGCGGGGCCGAGCCGTGCCGTGCCGTGCCGTGCCGTGCCGTGCCAGTCCCGGCGGCAGGGTAGGTAGGTGCGGTTGGGCGGTAGCAGCGCTTGGTGCGTGGCAGAGCTCTAGCAGGTCCCGGCTTCCCGCGGCTTCCAGCCCGGTGAGCGGCTCCCGTCTCTGCTGTGCTGCTTTGTCCTTCCCCCGACTCCTCTGAACTGGCAGCTCCAGCCTGAACAGCCCCTTCCTTCCCCCTGCCGCTATGCCAAGCGTGCCGCCGCCTTTAGCGCTCCCCCGCTCCCGTAATCACCGCTGCCTCTGCCTGCCGGGATGCTCTCTGTCCCACGGAGCCCAGCCTCGCCTAGCACTCCTGTTATTACCCTGCCGTGACCCGTCCCTTCCCCAAATCCCAGCTGCTCAGTTGCCTCTGCTGCCCCGCAGCCTTCCTCTGCCCCGTACGGGATCTCCTCGCACCGCCCCAGGCGAAAAATACGGCCTCTGCGTCTGTCTTCCTCTTCTGGGTGTCATCACTAAATTTCTCTCTCGCAACTGCCATCTTCAATTTTTTCCACGGATATTTCTTTCCCCACCACCCCACTCCCCGATGCGTGTCTAGCCTGCCTATAACCTCTCCTTTTTGGCTGTAACTCTCCAAGCTAATTTCAATTCCGGTTTTGATGATAGACATGTAATTAATCTAACGTTTTACGTTTCATCTGCCTTGTCCTGGCACCTAGCTACTCTCTCTGATGTTTTCTTTGCACTTCAAAAGTAGGCTTTTGAGTCTTTACATACTTGTTGCCTCCATTCTAGTTGCATCATCCCACATCTATAATAATTTTATCATCCCTTTCGCATTTGTGTTCTTTCTTTGAAATTCTTCTGTAGCAATTCAGTGTCACTGCACCCCTCTGTGATGGATCTTAAGTGTGTGCTCTTGTCTCAAGTTCTCTCTATCCCACACCACACAATTCACTCCCTGGTGAATATTTGCAGTGGTGGGCCACAGATCTACTCCTTTGTGTCTTTCCTGGTAAGAACTACAGGCAGTAGTTTGTCTCAATATAATAAACCCAATCAGATTTGGTTTATTATGGTACATCAGATTTTTCCACAGTCTTTCTCCCCTTTCTTGATTGTGGGGAGCTAACTTACTTGAATACTGTACAAGTCTTGCCTCTGCCTTTTGCACAACAACAGTTCTAGCTTGTCTTCTCAGACTGTTTCAGGACAACCGATGTGTTGAGTGCTGGAACAGCCTTCTCCTGGATGTGGCAAAAGGTTCTTGACGGGATGAGGATAATCTAAAACAATGCTCCCAAAGCCATGTTCTCACTTTCTGCCTATGGCTAATTACTCCCTTTCTTGGTGCACACTAAAAGTCTTGTGGTATGATTCACTCCACCTGACATGAGGCTTCTCCCAGAGGCACCAAATCCAGCCTGCTGCTTTCTCCTCCAGAGCCCGAAGAGGGATGAAGTCAACTGTGGAGATAGATAAGACCAACTAAGATGAGAATTATTATACACAGGTTGCAGTCTTTCTTCTCTTCTCTACTGCTTGCTACAGCAGTAATTTGGGGTGGCTGAGCATTGAGCTGAAAGATTTCAGTTAAGTGACTGCTACGATCTCCCCACTCTTCTTATTTCTTTTTTTTCCCACTGGTTTGGTTTTCTTTTTTCCTTTATGCAGACTCAAGAGGCTAATGGTGTAAGGACAGTTACATTTTTTGACAGTCATAAAAGTTAGGATTTTTTAAAAACTGAAGCTAGAACTATACATAAGCAGCTGTTTCACACCATAGTCCTTCCTAACAAAGACTCAGTCAGGTCTAGGAATGTAGTTAGGATTTCCCTTTTTCCTTCTTCCACCTGAGATCTGGGTAAATGGGACACATTTTATTTTTTATTGCTGTGTGTATGTGCCTAAGGAGTTAATGATTGCTGCAGCTGATTTTTAGGTAGTGCACAATCAGTTGTTTCTGCCCTGACCCAGTGCCTTGCCCTTCTAGCTGGCTTTGCTGTTGCATGGCTGACTGAAGTACACTTCATTTCTGAAGAGGCTCTTAAACTCATGTTCAAAACTTTTTGCTACAGTACATACTTTTTTTTACATGCTTTTTGTATGGGTACAGAGCCTGATACTACAGAACTTCTGGAGTTGATTTCTATTTTGCTGTTAGCCTGTTCTTCTCTGGGAGGGGAAACACATGCCCAGAAATTAATTTGAGACCATGTCACAGCTCGGGTTGAAAGTCCACCGTTGCTGGAAAAGTAAACATTAAATTTGGGAAGACCTTAGGAGGCAGCTGATGTGCTCAGAAAAGCTGAGGTTCCTTTCAAAACTTTCTTGTGACTCCAGGCTTACAAAGAGACAAATCTGATCACTTCATCTGCATTCAGTGTAGGATATGTTTTCCCTACACCCAGCTGTCAGCTGGGTATGTGTAATATGTGTAATGCTCTGAGCCAGCTATAGGGCTGACAGACACATCTTCTTCCAAAATGCATAAGAAATTCAACATTACTATTGAAGCTGTCAGTCTCTCCTGTGATGCCAGAACTACAGTTCCATTTTTTCTATGTATTCTAGAATGAAATTGAAAAATAATTAACATGTTGAAAGGAGTGTGTTTAAATTGTTAAGCTATTATCTTTGTTGGCAGACCAGTCACTCTACAGTGTGCTGTACTGTAACTTGTTACCTGAAGAAATCAGTGCCCATCAGGAAATGGCCAAAGTCGAAAGGTTTGCTTTTCATGTCCCAAGTCTGGAGGAGCTTGCTGGGGGTAAGTAATGCAACATGTGACTTTATACAAACTGGTAATGTACTCTTCAAACTTATCTTAAAGCTCATACCAAAGTCTTTCTACAGCTAGTACATGCAGAATTCCTGCTTTTAGCACACTGAGAGGTGAAGAACAGCGCTATTTCTCTATATGTGATGGTTTTCTTAGAGCAAACAATGATTCCTCCCCAAACCCCCAAGATATTTAAACACACAGATGGGCTCTCAATTCCTTTAATACCACTGAATATGCAGATTTGTGTGCAGGTCATGAAAGTTTGACCACTACACACCAAACTTCTTTACAAATACAGAATCAGCTGCCCTCCTCTCCCCTCCAGTATTTCTTTCTTTTTCAGGACTGCTCAAAACATAGCTGACAAGATGCAGTCTAGCATGGCAGATCCTCTTGCTTGAACCTAGTTGGCTCCTCCTTTGCTCATTGTCTTAGAACAGGGCTGCAGGAAACATCTTCTGTAGTTTACTTCTTTCTAAAGCCTTAGCAAGATGTGCTGGGAATAACAGAATGGTTGAGGTCGGAAGGGACTTCTGGGTTCAGCCCAGTTGCTCATGAGCTTCTTTTCTTGCCCTTGTAGGAAGACATTATTCCTTCTGTCAGCCTCTCCCCTGCAGCAGATATACTAAAGGGTTTTTTGTCTTTCAGATTGATCCTCAAGTTCAGTGTCTGCCACTTTCCTGAATCTGTGTCAGTGTGACATTTCCATGTATTGAGAACGTGTGGTCCCAGCAGTGCCTTGGGTGGTTCCCAGTGCTTTTCTTGCCCAGTCAGATGGGGGCAGTAGGCCAGGGCTGCTGCAGAGAACACCATGTACTTGCAGTAGAACTACTTGCAGTAGAGCTTGAAAGAGTATCAGTAAAAATTCATCACAAAACAGAATTTTCCTTTTTTTCCTGATCTGTCCTGAGGATCTCCTGTAAGCTGGGAATTGTGTTGCTGTTCAGGTTTTGGGTATAATTTGAGGAGTACCCTTTTGCTGTCCTTGTCCATATGCCAGAAGGTACTGAGATGTATTTAGAAATGTACCAAGTACCAGCTACTACTTTTGGTCAAGAGCTTGATAAATCTGATCTTAAGAAGTAAGGTATGGCTGAAACCCTAACTGGAGGAAACAAAGGCGCAGGAAAGTCTGTGTAAATAAGGAACCACCTGATTTATAGACTGGATGTTCTGTTCTTTAGTTTGAGACACTGTCAAAGCAGGTCCCCAGGCATGAAAGAACCTGGACCTTGCAACATAGTATTTGAAGCAGTGTATGTGAAGACACTACTTCACGTACACTACTAAAGGTTTGGAACTAAAAAATTACACTACCCACACTAAAGGTTTGGAAGTTGTTTCCAAACAATGCACTCAGCTAATCCTCCCTGTTGTTTGAATGACTTTGCAAGTTCGGAGCCTAAAAAAACATTGATATGAAGCAAACCAAAAATTTTAGATTTGGTTCATTATCACTAACACCATTCATTATCTGTCTTGCTGTGACAGTGGCACTTGCCAGAAAATCTCCACAAGAGCATAAACATGATAGGCAGCATCTCATGGTGGTAGAAATTTCCAGACAGGAGAGATGGTTTGAGATTATAATCAAGCTATTGCAACCTGTCTAGTTAATGTATGTAAAGAACTGATTGTTGCTTCAGCTAAATCTTGCTTCCTCCTTTGCTCTTGCATCATATTTGACCGTGACTGTAATTGTCTGCTCTTGGAAGCAAACCCACTGCTGAATGAGATTTAAGTTTACCCATGTTACTTCACACTGTGTTGCTCCTAGTGCTCCTTGGAGCAGTCAGGCAGTGTATTTCAATGAAAATGGTTTTTGAATTCTTAAAATTAATTAATGTGGCAAACGATTATCTGCACAAACTTCTGCTCCTCTCTGAAGCTACATAACAAGTGTAGTAATGTAACGAGTGTTGTAGTAATGTAACAAGTGCCTGCAGACATTTAAATCAATGGAGTTACTTAGGGTAAGCATAAATAATGTACCTTGCAGAAATAAAGCCCAAACAGATACATTTATTGTTGTTAGAAACTTGTGAGACTCTTGGTAGTTTTTCATTGTCAATAATTTTGCCATTATTCTTAATTACAGTTTTGCAGAAAGGGCTTAAAGAGAACTTTGCTGATGCTCAAGTCTCTGTTGTAGACTGTCCTGATCTGACTAAGGAACCCTTCAACTTTCCTGCTAAAGGTAACCTAGCATTCCTGTCTTTCACTAAGACTTCTCCAGTTTTTTTGGCATGATCCTTCTTAGTTTTGATACTTTAAAGATGTTGAGAGAGCTTAAAATGTTTTTCAGGTAAAGCATATGCATGAGAGGAAAGCTACATTTTATTTCTGGATTTATTTCCTAGTTGATGTATGAACAAGGACAAGTCATTACTGAGTACTTGTCATATTTTTCTTTTCTTAACCTATCATTGCACACCTACTTATTTCATAAGCTTTATTTAGTGTACTGAAAAGGTTTTGAATTTAAGTTGTTATCTTTCAGATGGAGAAATTTTTTAGAACCATGCCAATCACTATCTGAAGCTAAGGAGTTGTACTTCCATTAATTTTTTAATTGCTGGCATTCATGTATGTCAGTGAAGTGAACCTGTCTTACTCTGAATGGGATTCATCTCGTTTCACACTAGCTGTCTGGAAGACATGTCATCTGTGCTACTCCTCTGAGTTCCCTCTGGCATCAATGTGCAAGAAACACCTCCAGGAGGTTATTCATCCCTTCTTAAAATACATATCCAAATAAGTGGGATGAATTGTCTTGAGATAGCTTTCAGCTTTGCTAAAATTTTGCAAGTGGAGTCCCAGCAGAGTTCTCTACTCTGTGGTGAGGGAATTACTGGAAAACTGGCAAATGGAGGGTGTTGTCCACTCTGGCAATTTTTTTTTTGTGCTTACAGAATGTTTTTTTTCAACATGTTGTGTAGCATTAAATCCTACAGTGAATAATCTTAGGGTTTGGACTTCTTCGTAGTTCAACACTTTATCTAAGCATGCTAGGGAAACAGTGTTCTCAAAGGTTTGAGAAGTTTGAGGAACCAGGTCTTTGGTGGCTTAGGATGCATGCTTTTTGAAGATTTTTGGGAAAAAAAGATTTTACCAAGCTAACTGGCTGTATTTTTCCAGGAATCTGTGGAAAGCCTAGGATAGCAGATGTGGGAGGTGTTCCTTATCTCATACCTGTTGTACAGAAAGAAAAAGTGAGTTTTTCCCTGTAGCTGTGGGGTTTAATACATTTGTCAAAAGAAAAGCAATAAAAACTAAGGACTAAGAGATATTAGGATCTAGATACTAGGATTCTACATTTGTTAAATACACTTTTCAGTGTTTAATGAGACTGATTCTGATGTGTGTTGTATGTCACAAAATCCAATAAGAACAATAATTCAGTCTTGGAATAAAATAAGCGGGGAATATGCAGGTAGAATCTATCTTTTAGCAGACAAATGGACATCTACCAAATTTGTTATTACTAAGCATTGTGTTCAGAAGCCATGTTCAACATATCAAAATTTTAATGAGGGTGGGTGTTGTGAATTAAATGCCTCCAGGACTACAGTGAACAGGCTGACAATTGCAGATCAGACCACCACAACAAAATCATAGAATGGTTTGGGTTGGGAGAGACCTTGGAGATAGTCTAGGTTCAACCCTTCCTGCAGTGAGCAAGGATGCCACCCACTAGGCCAGGTTGCTCAGGGCCCCATCCAGCCCAGCTTTGGACACTTCCAGGGATGGAAGTATTGTTTTTCTTTTGCAGGTTTATGATCTAAATACAGTCGCAAAGGACATAGAGCTACCTGGAGCTTTCATTCTTGGAGCTGGAGCTGCTTCATCCAAAGTTCTTGGAGTAAATGCTGAGGTCAGTATGTAAGAGTGATGGTTCTCAATGAATTCATGGAAGTATCATAACAGTAGAGCAGTATCATGCTGGGTATTCCCCATTTACAACAATGTATTTAATAAACACTTTCACACCATAAACACTTAGAAGGAATTGAGATGAGGGGCATCCACTGAGGTGCATACTCCTGAGATAATAAAGATTAATTTTTAACTTGTAATTCTTCAGGAAGCATGCGGTTACCTTGAAGCATGCAAGAAACATGGTTTTTGAAACTGATTGACAAAGACCTGACCAGAGGTTTTAATTCCAAGATTTAGAAATGTTCCTCAAACTTACTGGTAAATGCCTTTCAGATACTCCCTGTCTTTTGCCCTCTTGGATGACTTTGTTTCACTGTTGTGAATTTTAAAGATACCACATAGAAAATTATAAACTGCAGGAGGGGTAGGAGACAAAAACTATTGCCTATGGAGACCTTAAAAATCACAGATATTTCCAGGCATAAATGTTTGGTCTTACTGTCTCCTTTTGATGGATTTATTGGCAGATGAGATAGTCCATATCAGCATTAAATTTGGGCCACTGTAATAGTGGTTGTTACTGTACACTGAGAGAGTATTACATAGAATTCCAATACTTGCATGCAGACAATAGATATTTTTTCTTTTGGTTTTTTGTGTTTGTTTTTTTTTAACACTAGCATTCATCTTTATATAACAATAAGTTTAACTGTTCAAAAAAAGTAGACCTGTTTTCTGGACCTTTCAATTACATTACAATATTAGTGCATTTTTCTTACCGGTACAGACCTCATCCTGAGAGACAGAGCTGTGTGATGAAGAGGATTTTTTCTTGGGATCATGGTCCAAAGCTTAAATCACATTTATGTGAGTTCAGCTCATTTGGTGGCTTCTTACATGTTCTTATTGACTTATTCTTATATATTCTTTTTCCCAGTTTATCCCTATTGTTCAAACTAAGAGTGAAAAAAAGCCTGCTGTAAATGGGAGCTACATTGCTCAGATTAATCCTGCAGACAAAGGGTGCCTGCTTGAGAAGTACAGCAGTAAATACACTGATTGTGAGTTTGGACTGTTGGCCAACCTTTATGCCAGCGAGGGCCAACCTGGTAAGGTACGTACTTCCATCTAAGGTGACTTTGCAGTGCTTTCTGACTGACTGGAAACTCATGGTTCTCCTATCAGCATTCTGTGATAATAGTAAAGTAGTAATCCCACAAGAGAAACATGCAAAAATAAGGAACTGATGCCAGTGATTGAGGGGAAGAATTAATGGAGACAGAGGCACTTGAATTTTTGAGGGATAGGTATTAGTTTACAAAAATTTTTCCATCATAAATCATTCATCCAAATCCAATCCAAACTAGCAGTGACTTAAGGTAATGGTGCAATTACTTGTGTAAATGAGACATGGGCACTTAGGTAGTTTTTTGCACAAGTGCTTCTTCTGACACAGCCAGCACGAAGAGGTGCTGGCAGAACAGTCGAAAACCCAAGTGCTTCATGGAAACTGAACAGCCTTCTCTGTTACCCAGTGTTTCTTTCTGACAGAGTGGAAGCCAGCTGGTGGACAGAAGGGAGTTGCTCAAGTCACTGTCTCATACATAGGTAAATCTCTTGCTGCCCAGCTCCCTTTACAGGCAAAGCTAGCATTGAACAGAACTAAGGAAAAGAGAGCTGGTCACAAACTGGAAAGATGCAGCAGCACTTGCGTGGAAGCTTATCTTTTCAAAAAGTGATCTTGGGTTATCAGCTTGGGAGAATTTAAGAGCAGCTTTCACAGACCTTTTCAGACTATTACAGCAGGAGATGGCAGTAACAAACTTACTTTATCTTCCAGGTCATTGAAGTGAAAGCCAATGGAAGAACTGGGGAGCTTAACTTTGTGACCTGTCTGAGACAAACTTTAGAGAAACACTATGGAGAAAAGCCAGTTGGGATGGGTGGAACGTTTATCATTCAGAAGGGGAAAGCAAAGATTCACATTATGGTACGTTGTTCTCAAGGCATGTAACTTTCTTTTTCCTCCTGAAAACAGAAGTATAAATCAGGGTGTAACATCTTAGTTCCTTCACTTTGTTTTATATTTTTAAATGTATGCATAAACTATTAGGATGGGCACGGTACTAAAGTCAGGAGTTGACATTACAAAATCAGTATTACAAAACTAGTAATTCTGTTTTAGTTGGCATTAAGGCCATCATCTTTTGAAATCTGTGTGCAGCTAAAGAACTGGAGAACTATTCTAAAATGAATTGAAATGAAATACATGAACTCAGAGGATACTTATAAGAAGCATTAAAGTTTTTAAAAAATAACTGAGCTTCTAAAATGTACCAGGAGGAGGAGCATCCTCACTTCAGTAGTTCTCCCACTACCTATGCAATAAAAGATGTAAGATTCCAGTCACTTCTTCTGGAAGAAACAGAGTGATGGACACTGTGAGTTTCTTTCAGTCAATAAGGAAAATGAACAGAATAGTGGGGAGGGAAAAAGCAAAGTTTTTAGAGAAAAGGTATCCTGATGCAAGTGTCTTCCTTTTACTTAAAAAGCTTTTATTTTTGCTCTAGCCTCCAGAATTTTCTGCCTGTCCCCTGAATACTGATGAGGATGTGAATAACTGGCTCAAATTCTTTGAAATGAAGGCTCCACTGATTTGTCAGCCAGTAATAGTTTCCAGAGATCCGGTGAGTCTCTTTTTCTACTTTTTCTAAGTATAGACTGAGACCTGTAATGAATTTTGTCTTGGATGTGATTTTCCGTTCAAGAATGGGAGTGTGTGTGTATATATATATATATATATAGTGTTCAGCTCTTCCAGAGCTGGGGCAATGATTGAGAAGCTTCACATTTCTGTGAACTCTTTGAATTGAGGATAGGTGAATCTGTTCTGAAACCTAGTGGTTGTTCATAGTGGATTAACTTCATGGTTCTGTTGCATGTGTGCAAGTGTTTGCATCCCAAACCCAGCAGTATGGTTTACATTCACTGCTGGCCACACTAGGAGAAATGTGAAGAGCATGGAAGATGGCTCAGCCACCTGTTTATGTAGTTCACTTTCATAACAACTCCCTCTGCTAATGCTGTGTCAAAAGACATGAAGCCTGTTTCCTGCTGCTGATGTGAATTAAAGTCTGCAAAGCCTCATGCTGGAAACTTACCTAGCATCTTTCACAAGCACCAAGTTCAACAGCAAATAATTCAGGATAAAAACCAATCTGGTTTCAAAAACCATTAAGGTGTTCATAATTAGGAAAACTATTTGTTTAAAAGTAACCAGAAAACCATAGATGAAAATGGCTATTTAATAGATAACAATGCAGTCATAAGTAATATAAAAACGTTTTTTCCCAGAGGTAAGTGGGACATACTGTAGGCTTAAATATGTTGAAGGGTGTGATTTTATTGTGTTATGTGGCAGCCTTTGGCCTAAGGCTAAACTGTATCTTCCCATTATCCACTGATGCATCCTTTGAAAGCATCCATCGGCAGCTGCTCCATTCAGAACCAATGCAACTTGTAGGCTGGATTTCTCTGGGTTTCTCCTGTCTGCATCCACTGCAAGCTCAACAGCACTTGGCCAGGCCTGTGGTTGTGGAAATGTTTGAGTGTCACTACAAGAAGAGCAGGTGACCATGGCATTCCAATGCCATAGCACTATTCACCAGTATCCCCTTGCAGCCCAGGAAACTAATCATGTCCTGGGCTATGTCAAACTAGGTGTGGCCAGGTCAAGCAAGGGGATTCTTTCCCTCATGAGACCCCACCTGAAGTGCTACATGTAGCTTTGGGACCTGTTAGAGCAGAGCCCAAGGAGGGCCATGAAAATGAGCCAAGGGCTGGAGTACCTCTTCCTTTGAAGAGAGACTGGGAGCTGACATTGTTCAGCCTGGAGAAGAAAAGGCTCCGGAAAGATCTTATTGCAGCCTTCCAGTACTTAAAGGAGGCTTTTAGGAAAGATAGAGTGAAACTTTTTACCAGGACATGTAGCAACAAAAGAAGAGGCAAGGATTTAAAATTGAAACAAAACAGATTTAGATTGGACATGTGGAAAAAAAATTTTAGGCTAAGTGTGGAGAGAGAATGGAACAGGTTGCCCAGAGATGGAGATGGCCCATCCCTGGAAGTGTTCAGGGCCAGGTTAGATGGGGCTTTGAGCAAGCTGCTTGAATGGAAGATCTCCCAGCCCATGACAGGGTGGTTAGAATAGATCATCTGTGAAGGTCTCTTTGAACCCAACCCATTCTAAGATAGATAAAACTGGTCATGTTGATCTCATGGTTTAGGATGTTAGTTGCTATTTTATTCGTTTCTCTTCCCATATTCATCTAAGCTGGCTCTCAGAATTGCAGTAGAGACAGCCCCTTTATCACATGGGCCTGTGGCAATTCAGTGCAAAGGGGTTTGATTTCCAGTAGGGGTTCTTTGGTGGGACTGCATTATTTAATCCCAGTGGAAAGAAAGGAGGGGGGAAAAAGGGTTAAAAAGGATGTCTCAGATTAACACCAAAAGCTGGGGGCTGTCAGGGTTTCTAAATTCTTTTGTCTTACTGGTTTCACAAGTGTCTTGCAAGTTTTCACTGCTTAACGTTGGAGATGTGTGGAAATGTGTATCAGGATGGACTATCCCATGACTTAAATGCTGTTCCCATGAGCGCGTTGGTGACCGGCTTCTGTGTGGTGCCAGGGCTTCGATCTGCGTGTGGAGCACACGCACTGTTTCAGTCACCACGGGGAAGGAGGGCACTACCACCAGGACACCAGCCCGGACAGCGTGCAGTACCTGGGCTACTTCCAGCCCGCCGAGCTGCTCTTCCGCATCGACCGGCCCCAGGAGACGCACCTCGTGGGGAGAGACTGAGCCCCGGGCCGATTGCACCTTCCTCAAGTACAAACGCTGATTTTTGTAACGCTTTCAATTATCACTTATCAGATTTAAGAATAAATATGAGAATAGTCAGCTGCCGCCTTCTTAATTGTGTCAAAGGGCAGAACTTGGTGTATATGTTTCATTGGAGTTACGACGGAATTTAAACGGTAATTTAATGGCAATGTTACTGTATGTTTTCCTTTTGTTTGGTTGAGCTTCCTGCGTGGCCACAGCTGACCATGGGGAACTAGAGGTGAAGTTAGGTTTAGAACGGGACATGAAACCAAGTTCTGGTCGAAAATAAGGCCGGAGAAGTAATCGGCACCGGCTCCGACCTTCAGCGCCCGGCACCGTCCCCTCACCGCACTGGCCCCGCCCCCTCCCGAGTGCCTCCGGAGGTAGCCGAGCCCACTCGGCGCTGGCCCCTCCTGCTTCCGAGCTCTCTCCGAAACTGGCCGAGCCCGCTCGGCACCGGTCCCGCTCCCTCGCGAACGCCTCCGGAAGTGGCCGAGCCCGCCCGGCGCTGGCCCCGCCCCCTGCCGGGCCCGCCCCCTGCCGAGTGCGGGCGGGGGTCGCTCCAAGATGGCGGGTGTGCCGGCTGTGCGCATCAGCATCGAGTCGGCGTGCGAGAAGCAGGTGCAGGAGGTGGGGCTGGATGGCAGTGAGACCTACCTCCAGCCGCTCTCCATGTCCCAGAACCTGGCGCGCCTGGCGCAGCGCATCGACTTCAGCCAGGGCTCCGGCTCGGAGGAGGACGAGCCGGGCTCGGCGGGCCGGCCCTGGGCCGAGGCGGGCGAGACGGAGGATGAGGAAGGTGAGAAGGGCCGGGAGCCCGAGCCCTCCCTCCGGGATGCGGCTGCTGGAGGCCCGCCGCGCTGAGGCGGTGCCAGCCTGCGGCTCCGCGGGTGGTTGGGCCTGGCCTGCCTTCCCCCAGGGGCTGGTCACAGTGTTCGTGACCCAGCCCCAGTAAATTGGACTGGGAAAAGACAACAGCAGATTTGATGTCGTGTTGTATTTCGTGCCGTTATGATCTCCCTGTGGTTCAAAAATCAGTCTTACACGTACCTTTCTAAAGTCCTTTGTTTTTCCTGCCTTTGTTTTTTTTTTAGGGTTGGTAAAGTTCCAGCCATCCCTCTGGCCTTGGGATTCAGTGAGGAACAACTTAAGAAGTGCCTTGACTGAGATGTGTGTGTTGTATGACGTTCTTAGCATTGTGAAGGATAAGAAGTTCATGACTCTAGATCCAGTCGGGCAGGATCCCCTTCCTCCAAAACAAGTATGTTGTACCTAGTTGAGCACTTTGTGTGCTCAATCATGATGCTAATGATTTTATTCCAATGGATTTTTTTTCCACATGTGGTCAGTACAAAATTTATCAAAATGCTCCTTTTGATGTGCTAGTGCAGTGCTTTGAGGGTCAGAGTAAGGCTGGGATTGGGAGTTGAGGCCAGTTTCAAAGCCTCTTTACTGAAGTTTTAAGTTAAAATCCAACTTCCAATTGTATAATGGTGATATGAAAATAATTCTGGATAAGTTACTGGACATCTGGAAAAGCAACCTATCAGTCACTGTCCGTTAGTTTCCATTAATAATAAATAAATATTAAAATTATTAATTATTATTCATAATAATAATCATCATCATCTTGTGTGAATTAAAGTCCAAGTATCTTGTTGTTTTTGGTACTAGAATCCTCAGTTTCTACAGCTGATTTCAAAAAAGAAGTCCTTAGCTGGAGCAGCTCAGATCCTGTTGAAAGGTGCAGAAAGATTATCCAAATCAGTTGCTGAAAATCAGGAAAATAAGCGACAAAGAGACTTCAACTCTGAGCTGCTAAGACTGAGACAACACTGGAAGCTGAGAAAAGTGGGAGATAAAATTCTTGGTGATCTGAGCTACAGAAGTGCAGGTAAACAGTAGGATCTGTTTTCACAAGAAGGGATATTTTATGAAGTTGTCTTTTCATAACTGGAAAAAGAGATGGAATCTCTCTTAATAAATAATTTCAATGTGAATTTATTACATTTTTGAAACAGATTTATAAAGGTAGAACTATTGTTTTAGTATCAGGGAAAATATCTTGGCATCTTCAATCCAGAAAGTGATTTTAAAGGCTAACTGTAGTATTTTACTAAGACTTTGTTCAGAAAAGCAATACTGCATTTGCAGTGTAGTTGATCAGTTGACAGGCAGACTTTGTAAATCCTTGGCTTTTATCTACATTTGGTGTGTAAAGCATTAAAAAAAAAAGCGAAGAGTTGGTTGCTTTTTTTTTTTTTTTTAATCGAAGATCAGGAAATCCTAGAATATCTCAAGTTAGAAGGGACCCAAAAGGCTTATGATGTCTAACTCCCTGCTCCCCAGAATTCATACAAGGTAAAATTAAACCATATGACTAAAGAGTGATGTTGAAGGCAGATTATTTTATCTATTATTCCTACAGTTGAGAAATGATGCTGAGGATATGCCTTAATTCATGGATTACATTTAAAGGGGGTGAGCAGCCCAGGGTTCTAGAGGCCGTTATGGAGTGACAAAGTGAATACAGAATCACACAGAACTTAGGATGCAGGTACAAAGCAGGCATCAGAACCAAATGTGTTGGGTTCCTGTTGGCATTGGTGAGGGAGGGGAAGGACAAATTGAGATTTGTTAAAATGAAAAAGCTGTAGCTATACCCCAGGCTATGTATTGTTTTTAGTTGATTTACCCTGAACTAGGTGAACTGTGTCCTGGGTGAAAAAGATGTACAGCTAGGACAGATGTGGGTATCTGCTTTTATCAGTCCCTGAATGACTGCCTATAAAGTTACCTTTTACAGTCAGGACATGGTCATAGTTTTAAGATTTCTAGCCAAACATTATCAGAATTCCTTTAAATCAAGTAGGGTGTTGTACCTTTAACTACCTGCTTGTGAAACTTCACACAGTTACTTTTGTATCTTTCTTTTTTCCTTCCTTGCACCTAATGACTCAATTTCAAAAAAACTCTTGGCTTCCTCCCATAATTATTGAATACTCTGTGTTAACTTACTGCAAAATATTACACATTGCACAGTGGAGGATTGACATGCTGATACAGTGGTGTGAGCTTTCTAATTTACCTGGGTTTTTTTAAGAAGTAATTAAGAAATGTGAGTCAAGTGCAGATTGGAAGATTTGGAGGCTCAGAAATACATATTCTTCCAAAACAGAAATACGAGCTTTTTTATTTGCAGAAGGTGCTTAATATTTAATGTGTATGCCTTTGTCCTTCTTTCCTCAGGCTCCCTTTTTCTTCATCATGGCACATTTGAGGTGATAAAGAACACTGACATTGACCTGGATAAAAAAATACCTGAGGATTACTGTCCTTTGGATGTTCAAATTCCAAGTGATTTAGAGGGATCAGCATACATCAAGGTTTGTCAGAGAAACATTAATAACCTAATGGAGTTTTGTTTTAGATTTGTATGCTTGCAACAGAGAACAAATATTAAATACTGTTCCCTCTTGCCTAGGTTTCTATTCAAAAACAAGCACCAGACATTGGTGACCTCGGGACAGTCAATCTCTTTAAAAGACCTTTGCCAAAATCAAAACCAGGTACAGCTTACATGTTGTGTTAGGAATATGTTCTTGAGGAATGAGTTTGCATATGATGCTTGTTTGAAAATTTCAGCATATAGCTGGGAAGAAGAGTGAATAAGACTTCCCTTATTTAAACTGAAATACTCTGTTTGGGTGGTGCTTGGGCTTTGGAAATCATGCTTTCAAAACATGCTCCTTCAGTTTTTCATATGTGGTTATTCAGTTCTGAAAAAAATTATTAGGGTTGTATTTTGAGTATTCCTGGAGCCTCTTTTGTTTGACATTAAAAGTTTGAGCCCATAACTGAAATCAAACCAAGGTGTTGTGTTTCAGTCGGTTACATCCCATTAATTCAGCTGAACTAGTGACTGTTCACTCTCCACTCTGCCCAAAATGCATCATTTGTGTCTGTTGTTCGTATGTTTTATCTGGATCTGAAACTCTACTGGTGGTCTGTGTGTTAATTACCAACAGCTCACCTGGCAGATGGTACATTGATTCATTTAATATGTGCCAGTATGGGAAGTTTTAAACTTTTGGATTAAAAAGCTATCCTTTACTCTGTAAAGTTAGAAATAAACTGGCAGGATTTTATTTCACAGTTGTCTGATACAAATGCTAGTGCTGTCCTGAACATAGGCAACAGAACATAGAGTGCTGTACTATGAGGTGCTTCATATGGTATTGAGAGTATGTTATGCAGCTTGTGTGCTTACTTACTCCATAATCTCCCAAGAATTTTGGGCCTATAAACCCTGTGAAAGCACATACATGCACTGAACATTACTGGGTAGTTCATCATAGAGTGAATTTAATAAAGCCAGAAGTATCATTGAAAGTAAACTAAAACTTAAGGAGCAGAGGTTCATAAAGAGAGACCTTCACAAAAGGCCTGGGAGTGTAATATACTGTACCATAAGGGTGTTGCACTTCACAATATGCATATATGTAAAATTGAATCAAAATTAGTTTTAGTTTTACCTAAAGTGCTTGCTTAACTAAGATAAAATTCTGATAATACTCAATTTGGATATAAGGCACTGACTCCTTTATCTTAGTGATGACACCTGGCTACTGCATAGTATTTGGCATCTGAACAAAAAGGTGGCTTCTCTTTGCTCTTCCCTCTTGCAAACATTTATTTATATTTTTCAGGTTCTGCACACTGGCAGACAAAGTTGGAGACTGCACAGAATGTTCTTCTATGTAAAGAAATTTTTGCCCAGCTGTCACGAGAAGCTGTTCAAATTAAATCACAGATTCCTCACATTGTAGTGAAAAATCAGATAATTTCCCAGCCTTTCCCAGGTAGGAAGCTTTTTAAGATGCTTAGCCTACAGTTGTTTCCTTAAAGACTGATTGATGTCACCTTTTTTAATTCTCTGTCCTTACAAAAGTAAAAACAAACTCCTTGATTTTCAAAGTTTTTGAAAAACAGAATTTCAGCTAATGCACAGTAGTTTCTAATGTACTCTGTTTTCCTTTGTGGTTATGTTTTTTGTCAGCAGCACTTGAAAACTGTCAGCTGTAATGCCATGTGCATGTGGCAGTTTGGAGCTGAGGATAAGTCATTGCTCCTGGATTGCGTGTAAGAATAAATTTAAGACTTGAGTTTATGAGTCCTCAAAAGACCAAAAGCAAATGCTCTTCAGTGAGGATAATTAAACAGCATAAAGGTGGCTCAGAGTCAGGTGGTGAATCCTCTGTTCTTACAAGGGGTACACAACCCATTGTATCATGCAAATAATATGTTTCTGGATTGCTTAAAATGTGTCTGATGGTTAATCACTCCTTCTTTAAGAAAGCAATGGGGTCCTGGGGACTTCTTTTTGTGTGGGATTGAGTCATAGAAACTGATGTGAAATGCATCTAGTGAGTTCACAGTTGTCAACACTTCAGTGAATATCAAGTTTTACTTGCCTTTGGTGCTGTGCCCTCCACCATCATTCTTTGATTTTTCTCTGATACAGTGAATACCTGTTGTTAAACTACTCAGTATAAAAAGTGAAGAAGTTCTCAGTAGCAATCTTGAAAATTGTCAGTGATCACTTTTTAAAATCTTTTTTTTCCATTTGCTTTGTACAGGTTTGCAGCTGTCTATTTCTCTGTGTCACTCTTCCAATGATAAAAAGTCACAAAAGGCTGCTTCTGAAAAACAGAATCCAGAGGATCATCTCTATGTTCTGGAACATAATTTGCATCAACTTATCAGAGAGGTACTGCATATATGGCTGAAGTACTGAAGAGTTTTTGGGCTTTTGTTCAGCCTTCTGCCCAGTGTGTGGCCCTGGTATAACAGCCAAGTGCCACTAGAGGCCAGTCCTTCTCCATCCATTTGTGGAAGGCAGCCTACTGCTTGGGTTTCCATGGGTGTGGGTGGTTTGGGAGTTCCAGTTAATGCTTTCAGGGCATGCTAGTTCTTTACTTAACCTCAGATCTGGCTGCTCACTTCAGAAAAGCCATGCAAAGCTTTTCTGGTAGAGTTCATCAGTTCTGCCCTTTTTGTGTCTAATAATGCTTACCAAGCACTGTCAGTGAGCATCTGGTCAGCCATACCCTCATGAAGGAACAATCAATTGCCATAATAGCTTTGTTTATTTGAACGTCCGCTTCTCTGCTTCAGCATTTTGGATTCTTGAATAATCTAGCAGAACCTGGGGCATGAAGTTGAGGTTGTCTCTCTTCAGGAAAGAAGCCCAGTTTTGCATCTCTAAGTAGAATTGAAACCATGTTCCAGAGAGTGTTCACCTCCTTAGAGCATGGCTCTGCAAGTCATGCAGTCATGTGGAACAGTCCAGGGTTTTAAACACTGATTTAGGGCTCATGAAACTTTGGCTCAGTGCCCACCTTTCCTGTGGATTTCCTTTACTTTGGACATACTGCTAAAACTTTCTGTACTTCAATTTTTTTTTGTCTAAAATACTTCCTTTATTTTGAAGTGACCATTCTTTCCGTCTCCATAGATGTATATAAAGAAGACTTATTAGTTGGAACTACTGCCATGGTACCAAATTTCTGTTAGCTAGCACTTTTTTTTTTAATTACTTTCTATAAGTTTTGAAAGACACATATAAATGGAGGAAGCAAAGTATGAAGAATTGTCTTTAAAGTGCTGTCGGGTTGATAAAGTTAAAAAAGTTTTTGAAAGTACGTACACTCTAAAAATGTGATGTGAAGCAACATATTGTAAGATACATATTATTTATTGCAGATACATTATTTGGTGCCTTCCTTTTATAACATCTGTTGATTGTTGCAGTGTCACAAGCAGACTCTGAGCTCGACAGTGATGCCACATCCAGCTAGTGCACCTTTTGGCCATAAGAGAATGAGACTTGCAGGGCCCCAGGCTTTTGATAAAAATGAAATCACTTCTTTACAGTCGAATGAAGGACTTCTGGAAAAGATCATAAAACAGGCAAAGCATATATTTTTGAGACGAAGGTGGGTCACAAGATAGTCTTGTTACAGTAACATGTACCATTACATAGAATACAATTGTCTATTTTAAGTGTTTTTAAAACTAGCTGCTGTTTCTTTCATGGTTAATACAGTCTTTTTTTGTACTTTAGTACTTTTAAGTACTAAGAACCAAAAATTATGAAAAAATATGAGAAAACAACATTCAGCTAGTAAAAAGAAAAGATACCAGATCTCTTTGAGATCTCTGTGACAGGTGCAACATAAGCTGCTGATAATTGTCCCTACTTACCTCAAAGTGCATAAATCCTTTTTAGTACTCTTAGCAGTGCAGTAGCTAATACTGAGTAATACCACTTCAATACTGCTGCAGAATGTATGAGAAATGTACAGAATAAACTGTACTTCATTAGCACCAGAACAGTGCTGAAATAGAATTTTGATCCACATGTTTGTTATATCTAATAACCTCCTTGCTTCCTGAAAGCAAGGTAACAGTACAAACTGCCTGGATTATTGTGTGTGGAATATGGCTTTATCTTCTAGAACTGCTCGAACCATTGACAGTCTGGCGAGTCGTATTGAGGATCCTCAGATTCAGGCTCACTGGTCCAATATCAATGATGTTTATGAATCCAGTGTTAAAGTTCTAATAACTTCTCAAGGATATGAGCAGATATGCAAGTAAGTGTGAGAATGCATGTCCTTTTAGTTGTAAAGGCATGAAGCAAAGGCACCATGTATTCACATTGTGCTTTAAAGGTTTAGATTTTCTTCAGACAGACAAGTAGGAGTCCATTATTTGTGTGTATTTGTTTTTCTGACTTCACTGTAGGGTGAACAGTCACCTTCAGAAAACGTCACCCACTTTACCCTTTAATGAAGATATTTAGTACATCTTTAATTAGTACAGTTTTCTCTCAAAGAAGAAATTTAAGATGAGAGTGGGCACTTGGTGGTGGCAGGGGTCGGGGAATTTCCTTTGGATGGAGATGACTGAATACAAAGTATCATTTGATAGCGCTGGATTCTAAAGTTCCAGTCTGGTCATGGAAAGCTAATCTGCTCAGTCCTAGCTTGGTTGCATACGTACTGAAATGTGCAACTCCTGTAATTCATGCAATAATTATGCATGTTGTTACTGAAATACAAGATTGGATGTTCCAGAAATAAATGCTTGCAGATTGACCAGCAGTGAATTCATTAATGCATCAACAGTGTTTTCTTAGAGCAGTGCTCTCTGGCTGTGACCACAGTATGGGGCAACCTGCTGTGGGGCAAATGACTATTGGTGCATTTCCAGTCTTTATCCCAGAGTACATAAGCTGCCCAAGTTTTGTCTGTAGCATAGAACACACCATTTTCCCCTGCACAACTGGAAGGAAACTTGGGCATGGGGCAGGTGGGGAGCTGTGAGGCTTCCTTGACCTGAACAAATGGTAGGCCAGGTCTGGGAGCATGCCACATATAGAGGCAGCTGTTGTGGTGACAGATGAACCTGGAATATTTGGAGTTGCTGTCCCATTCTTTGCACCATCTGTCTTAGGAATTCTTGTCAGTGATTGGGTGGGATTCTGTGTTCTTAGTTTCCTGTTTTCTTAAGCCTTTTAATGCTTTTTGAATAAATATGGATCTTGTCTTCAAAGATCCATTCAACTACAGCTGAACATTGGAGTTGAACAAATCAGAGTTGTGCATAGAGATGGAAGAGTTATTACATTGTCTCATCAAGAGCAAGAACTGCAGGATTTCCTTTTATCTCAGGTAGACTTATATATGTTATTCTTCCCTTTCTCGTGATGTTTGGGAAACAGAAAGAAGTTAGAATCTCACTTTCATCTATGTAGAAATTATTCAAAAGTTCAAATTAAGATAGTGGAGAAGGGAAGCTGGATGACTGAATTTTCACTATGTTTGTGTAGAGTCTTTAGCAACTGTTACTAAAATATATTGCCATTTTTTACTAGGGTCAGTAGTCATAATAATTTTTCCCTCCAATTTAAAATGCATTTCTTTATGCTGCTCATTATGGGAGAAACAAGTCGGTGGTAATCATAGCAGACAATAAAATATTCTATATATGAAACTTACTGTAGCTAAGTTCTTAATGAACCCACAATTACTGTCATTTCAGCATTGTCTGTTAATGCTCACTTTGCACCTGTCGTTACCAAATCAGCTCATACTTGAATGAACTCTGTTTTCTTAATTGCTTAGAACAACCTGCTGGTTTTATTCAGAAGTAACAATCTCCCCACTATGCATTATAAATAGTCAAAATACAGGTCTTTAATAACAGTGGTTGGCCTGTTGCAGTTACATAAAACTCCATGACACAGAAAACAAGTTGAAACAGATTCTGCTGAGGTCATGTCGTCTTGCTCAGGTGTTGTCAGACTTGTTCACAGAGAATTGCTGAATGGTGCTGGATACTTCCTTGTTACAAGGGTTAAGTCATGATAAAGGAAAACAGTAGCATTTAAACTCCTTAGCTGTTAGAGCTCAGTGCTTACACTTGAGCATTACTGGAGATAATCATGCGTGTGAGGACCTCAACTTTTTTTTCTGAATTTTTTCTGCTAATACTTTCTCATATTTTTATATATTTTACAGCAGAAGTCTTGTTTATGTTGAAATAGAGGATTGTTTACAAACTAATTTTCTGAGACCTAAATAAAGATTTTTGTAAATTAATAGCATCAATTTAAATAAAATGGCTAAGAGCATATACCAATGAAAAATTCATTTAACTGCATAATAGAGTGGCCTTCTCTTCTGTGAAGGAACTAGTCTAATCAAATAAAACAAAGTTCTACCATCATATTAAAAAAAGTTCTCTGAAAGTAGAGAACTTAAAGTAATTTTTATAGGTAATTACTGTACAGAAAACAGGCTTGCTAAACTACATAAGCAATTCTTTCTATGCTCTGCAAATATTCGACAGAAAACAAACCTCTTGTTATGTTTCAGATGTCACAGCACCAAGTGCATGCAGTTCAGCAGCTTGCAAAAGTTATGGGATGGCATGTGCTGAGTTTCAGTAATCACGTTGGTCTGGGGCCAGTGGAGAGCATTGGCAATGCATCAGCAATAACTGTAGCATCACCAAATGGAGACTATGCCATTTCAGGTATGTTCCCTCTTGCAAATAGAACTCAAATCTTTCTGAGAGTGTTTTTAGAATATTTTGCTATAAATTGATACTATGCTTTAAAAGTCTACAGACTGTCTCTTGTGTATGGAATTGATATCTAAATAGAATCAACACCTTGCCCAGGAAGCCACTTAATATAAAATTTACATAGGATTGAAAATATTTCTTATAGTCACTGTGGAAAATTATATGTATTATATTAATACATTATTTGAATACATTATTTTGATAAATATTATGTAAATATTTGTTTATATAATATATAATTATAGAAAATTAGTTATATGTATTATTATTAGCATAGAAAAAAGTGATTACAGAAACCATCAGGATCCTGAGAGAGGGAACAAGATAAACAACAGGATCACAACTCCAAACTTAGGCAGAACAGTTTTGGTCTCTTTAGGGATCTTTTTGAAAAATCCTATGGATAGAAAGAAGAGGGGTCCAGGAGTGCTGTTTGATTATTGTTTTCAAGGGTCACCTCTTTTAAGCTCAAGAATGGTCATTCCTAATGTTCAGGAAGTTGTGCAAAGGTGACAGAAGACCTGTGTGTATGAACACGGAGCCCATGGCTGAACTCGTGACATAGGAAGGAAGCTCCAAGAGATTATTAGTAGTTGTCCTGGGAGGGATATAGAGACACTATCCAAGCATGCATTGATAAGGATAGGAAAGCTAAGGGTAGGACAGGAATCTGGTGAGGGATGTACAGGGCAGCAAGAAGAGCTTCAACAGGGATGTCAGCAGCAAAGGAAAGACGAGGGAAAATGCGGGATTGCTGTTAAACAGAGAGTAGTACCTGGTGGCACAGGACATGGAGGAGGCCAAGGTACTCAGTACCTTCTTTACTTTGGTCTTAAGATTGGCCTTCAGAAATGGATCTGTGAGACTCATGGGAAATTTTGGAGCAAAGATTCAGCCTCAGTAGTGGAAGACCAGGTTAGAGAACCTTTGAACAGACTTAGACATATACAAGTTCATGGGACCAGGTGGGATATATATCCATGACTGCTGAGGGTGTTGATTGATGTTACTGCAAGGCCACTCTTGATCCTAAAAGGCCAGGCTCAGGAAGGGCTCCTGAGGACTGAAAGAAGGCAAATGTTTCATCCTGTATTCAAGAAGGAAAACATGGGGAACTACAGCCTGATCAGCCTCATTGTAATTACTGGGAAGATGAGTTGGAAAAAAATAGTCTCAGAAGAATTCTCCAAATATACTGTGGAGAACATGGTGATGAGGAGTAGTTGACATCAATTTATGAAAGAGAAATTATGTTCAATCAGCCTCATAGTTATCTCTTTATAGAAGGTTAGCTTGGGAGATGGGGGAAAAGCTAGGTGGTACCTCTCTAACTGTTTGTTTAAAAAGCCAACACACACCACTCCCCAGCATGAAAACACAGAAACCCATCCAAGCCAGCGAAGCACCACCACCCCTCCACTAGTCTCACAGAATTTTGTGATTAAAAGTAACTGCCTAATGATTTAGATCCTGTCTACTTGAGAGAATGAGAGAAATCGACTAGAAACAATATATTTTTCAACAGAATAGTGGGGAATACATCCAAAGAAAGAATGAGCAATGAAGCCTTTGCCCTTCCTGGAATCGTTGGGGAAAAAGAAATGCATTTGTAAGGTGTACATTTTTGTGTTTATTAAAAGTTTCTCTGTCTTGAGCTAACCCAAGAACCTGCAGTGTGAAAGCAACAAAATAATAGAGAAGTGGGAGATGAGAGAGAAAACCCAGAGAAAAAGCTTTGAAAAAGAAAGGAAGAGAATTTCCCTTGTTCGCTTTCAGCGTGTTTGGAATTGAGTAGGAGTAAAGTATAGAATACACAGGGAAGAATATTTAGTATGAAGAATGCCTACAGTGTAAAAATGCTCATTGAGATCTCCTTTCCCCACAGTCCGTAACGGCCCGGAAAGCGGCAGCAAAGTCATGGTTCAGTTCCCACGGAGCCAGTGCAAGGATCTCCCCAAGGGCGATGTCCTGCAGGACAGCAAGTGGAATCATCTCCGGGGGCCATTCAAGGAGGTGCAGTGGAATAAAATGGAAGGGCGGAACTTTGTGTATAAAATGGAACTCCTCATGGCTGCCCTAACTCCTTGCTAGTGAAGCATCAGCCTCTCTCTAGGGCTTTGAAGTGTCTCTGTGCAATGATAACTTCCAGTGCAGCAAAGGGAAGTGGGAGCTATGGGCCAATACAAGGAAGCAAAATCAAATTTATTTCCTGTACAGAAATAACCATTTTGGTATTTGTAATAAAACCTTTTTCAGTAGCATATAAAATACATACAATTTTTTGTAAAAGTTCCTTCCAGCTGTATCTTTGAAATTTGCTCTGTCCAGAGTGACATAGATGAGTAACTAATGTATTTTTTGTTTATAAAATTAAATTTGGTAGTCCTTGAGTTGAAGCATTCTTGAGTTGGAATTTTTGTACATTGATGGAGATTCTGGGTGACTCCTTTCTTTTTGAGAAATGTTTACTTGGCAGTTTAATTTGAGAGTGTTACAAAGTCACTGCCTGTGGCAAAAGTCTTTCCTCTCTGATGGCCTGTGTCATGTTGGCTATTTTGCTTGGTTTTTTGAGCTTGTTTTTTACAAGAATATAGCGGAAAGGGTCTTACTTGGCTGGCAAAGTTCTGACAATTTGAGTTTGTGGGTGACTTGTGACTTAGTGACTAGATAGAAGGAGATAACTCTCATTCAGTAGACCTGCACACTTGAGTATCTGGGTCTTTCTTCTGCATATTCCATGATTATCATCCAGGGAAATAATAACATCTTCCTGAATATCAGCTATTTTGAGTTCTTTCTAAATAAAAAAGTCACGTTTTTTATAGTTTTGGTTGTAGTTGTAGCCTTCTTGAAACTTACAGTATAGTGTTCAACAAAGCTTTCATTTTGTTTGGTACTTAAGTGCTAAGGGTCTTTTTGCAACCTGTCTGTGTAAACTGGTTCATATTCATGTCTGTATTGTCTTTTGAGGTGTCTGTCTATATGTATATAAATGAACTTCTTGCACATAAACATGATCAAATTGAGCATCACACTTCCATGGTGACAATTGTTACTTTGTTGTATTCTCAAGTATAAAGAATAATTCTAGGAAAATAAGCAGCAAGCTGCTGCTCAGCAGGTATCCAAAGCAGTTCTTGTACTTATATTGGTGTTGGCCAGCATGGAGCATCTTGTTCCAGTTCCTGTGAGTACTTGCTTCTGTGTGACTGAACTAAGAGAGAGAAAGGGTTTTCCTTGCAGGGGCTCATGTGTTACCCAAGACAACTGATGAAAATTAAAAGCCCTAGTTGAAAATAAGTCTCTTGATCTTGAAGCCCTGTGATGCCAGGTCCTGTATTGCTGTGCCAGCAGACGCTGTGTGATTACAGGCAGAGGGGGAGTTGTTCCTTGGTGAACAGTTCAGCCAACAGCCTGATGCATGCGTTCATGCATCTGACTAGATGAGGCTGTTCTGACTCCTGCTAACACAACAAATCTCTTATTAATAATTATAAGATGAGTCTATGAAACTTGGACATGTCTTTATGCTTTATTGTTCTTAACCTAAATTGACAGGTCTGCATGTAGCAATAGCCTTTTCATCAAGTTCTTAGTTACCAACTAATCAGATCACTGTGGAGCTATTACAATCTCATGGTTGCAGGACTTCTCTCCTGAAAAGGACATCTCCTGTGATGCAGAACAGCAAGCTCTGCATGTTAGCATGAAAACACTTGTCAAGACTTCTAGGTCTAGCTGAAAAAAGAATAATAACAACATCAAGAAAAGAGTTATTCGAGATCTGGAGAGTCAGTGTTTTGGTGTTGAATACACAGGGATTCCTAATTTTATTGGAAAACAGACTGATTAGACATCTAACAGATAGTCTTGAAACTTGGTAGTGCATCTTTGAATATGAAATGATGACATTAGTGAATTATTAAGACCTTTTCAATTGATTGCCAAAGTAATCTGATGAAGTTGGACATCTCTTTAATTCAAGTTTAAAATGCCTTAATCCCTTTGGTCATCTAGAATGCTCTAAATATTAAATGTGCTGCTGTTCCGCAGGGAATTTACAAGTACAGTAAGAACAGCTGTTAGTTTCTGAATTTCTACTCTAACAACCTTCCATGAGACTATAGATGCTCCAGAGTAGCAAGAAACTGATACAGTTTAGCCTCACATTCTGTACCTCAAATATTGACCTTAATAATGCACAGCGACAAAGAGCATTTTCAGGTAAATTTGAGTATTTTTTAAGTAATGTTACCTGTGTAGAGTAAGCGTGTTAAATTGTGGGTAAAATTTTTGGGTGAGGAATTGTCTATAAAGAAAGCTATGTACAGGTTAACTGTACTGGATGTTCTCTCTGAATACTGTTTGAGTCCCTACTATTCATGTGGGATGTTACTGCCTAAAAGTGAGGTTGGCACCAGGTTTAATAACCAAGGATTGAGTGCCTGAAGTTGAAGTGACTTCAGCCAAGCTGAAAGAGGTAGAAAAACTGTGCTGGTTGTAAACTTCTTTTATTGTAGTACATTTTAAACTGAAGAATTTTAAGTGTTCATTTCCTACTTTCCTGCCAGCTTTCAAACATTGTGGTTTAAATGTGTGCATGACCTCTGCAGTCACAGCAGTGCACTGGAATGGTCAGTCATGTCTGGATATGTTTCCTGACTTCGTCTGGCAATTGCAGTGTTCAGGTCAGTGTTAGCAGGTAATAGTGGTTTTATGTGTAAGCTGGACTTTTTGTAATTCCTAAGTCTGGCAGAGCACCTGCTCTGTATTCAGCTCAGCCTAATACCTAGCTTCACATTCAAAGTGCTTTAATACTTTTTGCCTTAAAAGCCTAAGATATGTTCAAAGTCTAAGATTTAGGGCTCAAAAAGAACCCCTAACAATGTTTTCCATATTCTATAAGCATACTTTACCAAGTAATTCAAGTTAGGTGATTGAAATAGATGCACTTAGTTTACCTGTTGTCAAAGCTTGGTTCACTCAAAGACACAAAAATGGACAAGTTTAAAGCAGAGAATTGGAATAAACTGTTACTTGTCTGCTGTATCTGATACTTACCTCATTTCTCACCTTTTTTGACCTGTTCTAGATGTAGGAAGGAGCAAACAGCTGAATCTGGTACCTCAATTTATGAGTGGGAGAGAGGCCCTTTGTATTACAAAGGACCAGCTCAGTATAGGATGGTTTAAAGCTACTGTGCACAGGATGCTTTGGCTTGTTTGGCCCCTACCTGCATCATTATGTACTTGCTGAGAAATTCCCTGAACATTTTTCCAAATGGAGCCCACAGTACCTCTGCATTTGAGCATCCCAGTCCCTGACCAGAGGCAAAACTCTGTCAGCCTGTCCTGTAAAAGATTTTTGCAAACAAGTGAGACAAAGTGTGAGAAAGGCAGTAGCAGCAGTTTGACTCAAACAGCAACGTGGCAATCTACAGGCGCAGACTAGTCCATGATGTCTTCCAAGTTCAAAGTTTATTTCACACTGCAAAATTCTCATTACAAAAGCAAAACAGAATAATTTGGAACTCGGTCAGTTTACTGCTTTCTCACTGACAAACACAAATGTTATTTCACCCCACAGATCTACAGGTGGAGAATTGCAATACGTGCAATATGCAGATTCAAGAAAACATTAGTTGGGTCACTTCATGTTTTCTTACAACATAGGGAAAGCAAAGGTGGCTTCTCAACAGGAGCAATTTTAGAACTGTATTTGTTAATATTATATTTCAAAAACATGCTGTTACAACTTTTTTTCTCAGATAGATTGTTCAGCACTGGGCTAAGTTTGCAAAGGACATCTTTTACAACAAAACTGTTTAGTATTTTGCCACCCCAACTGGTGTTGTGTGTCACTGTTTTATCTGACCCCTCTAATCTTCATAGAGTGTTCTCTTTAGTGCCTGCCTGCACTGTTCCTTGTACAACCACCTGCTCTAGTAATGTCATAAAATGTGTGTTAAGATCCATCCTGGGGCAGTGTAAACAACTGCGGGAAACACAAGCGGGAGAACTTTGACCAGCTCAGCGTTCTTTCAAAGTCAGTTTTGTCTCATGAAAAATTGCAGTTTGTCTTCAGAGCTTTAGGAAGTTCCTTACACCCAAAAGCAGCAGCACAGCTGCAATAAACAGGATTCAGTGCTTGCAATTAATTTTTTAATGTAATACTGTAATTAGATATTTAATTTATTATGTTGATGGATACTAATGACCACTCTGACTGTAATAGGAGACTTGCTGTATCCAAAATGCAGGTGTCCTTCAAGACGATGATAATTTCCTTTATGGGTTGATCTTAGAGGGTTGGTTGTTTTTAAGAGTGGTAGAGGCTCTAGATTTTATTAGCTAGCCACAAAAATGTGTTCATGCTCAGCATGAAAGCCTACTCTTTTTAACTCTGACCTTGACTAGCAGAACCGAAAACTTAACAGGTTGAAACAGCTCCATCAGACACTGCTGATTTAATTACTTTGCAAGTCAGGATGTTTCTGCGGTAGTCACAAACATTTTACCTTCTAGGTTTGTTCTTGCTTTCTTGGCCAACACTTTCTCCTGAGGTAGAATTGTTATTTTTATTATGATACAGTCCTTGGCTAACACTCAATGGTTTCCAGTTCAATCTCTTCTGTTGTACTTGCTGTAAATGAAAGGATATTATTATTGATTGGCAAATGGATTGGAAGGCCAACATTCCAAAATTAACTCAAGACATTTTTAACTTTTTATTATTAGCTCAAGCTTTCTCATCTAAAATTAGGTTTTAAATACATATTTTCAAAATATTTAACTGTATAAAGAGGTTCTCACAATCTTTAAAGTGACCATGATTTCTTCCGGTACAAGGCTAAAGATACTAAGAAAATGAAGTCCATAGGGACCGTTCTTATATCTCTCTTCATGACTTCTGAAAGGAGGGCTCTTCTGAGATAGAATTGGGGCTGAAATTAGGTCTCTGCTTTGGACCGTTTCCTGGGAGATCACACAAGTTTCTAGAACTGTGCTTTCTTGAACTCTGCCATATGTTACATGAGTATGTCTATTCAATTCAGCCCTGTGGGAAGACTGGCTTCAGCTGGAGTAAGAGGCTTTATCTAAACAAAATTCTGTATATTCTGGCATGATAGGAAAGTTTTCAGTAGCTACAGAACCTTGTGAGTAGTGTATGCACCATGAAAACAGCAGCAACACATGAGCAACAGAAAGGAAGAGGCAGCTCAAACCAAGTTAATTTCTTCTTCTATTAGGTTTTGCAGAGTTGACACAAAGTCTGGGCCATGAATCTTAGGATGCTTGAGTGTCTCTGTTGGTCCAGTAAAATATTGATAGCTAGGCTGCTTGTTGTAATGTAACACTTCTTATAGAAGAAATACAGACCTTTTACCTAGAGGGCAAGAAACCACGAGGGGATCTGCACTTACAAAGAAGGCAGGTAAACATCTGAAATACTTTGAAGTGGTAAAGGAAACCTCCCATTTCAAAGATGTGCCTGAGAGCTTGATCCCAGGCTCATAACATGCACCTTGTCTTTCTGCCTAGGCCAAATATCCCTGGCAGTAGCTTGGAAATTTCTTCTCTAATATGTCCCTTCAGTGTAGCTCTTGTGTTCCTTGACCTGCTTTTCATGACTGTTGTCTTCAGTGTCAGGTTTTGATATTACTCAGTGTTCGTTGGAGTCTGCAACTGGATCAAAAGTGAACAGATGAAGTGGGGGTTTGAGAGGAGGAGATGCAGTCCTCTGCTGAGGACTGAACTGAAGTAGGGGCACTCCCAAGGGTCATTTGATTATTTTCCCGTAGGATACACCCTGCTGATGTGAACTCAGAGAGTTGCTGATGCTCTTGACTTTGTCTCCTGCCCTTTGATGGGGGGTTATTTGAGCTCTGGCCTTTTCTCCCCAAGTTTTGCAATCAGCAATGTTGGGAAGTATTTTATTATTTCTAATGTGAAACAAAAAAGGTAGATGTCCTGTGGATTGTTCTTCAACTAAACACCTGTTATTCAGTTGCCTCAGCTAGTAAGGAGTTAGAACAGGACAACTGATCTGAGACTTTCAGTCTTGTTTCTCAGTGGCCCTGTTTAGCACCTTTATGGTACAAATTTTAGGCTCAAATTTCAGGCTTGAAGACCCTATACCCTGACTACATTTTTAGAGAAATACCTGTCAGTTTGTGTGTTGTCTTCTTCTGAAATAGATGCAGAGATTTATTACACAGCCACATGAAGCAGATTAGAATGGCAGATACTGCAGCGAGAAATGTGAAGAGAACTGCGACAAAATGCAAATCTTCATAGATAATCTCTGTAGGGAAAATGGAAAAAAAATAATATTATAAAATTGATTACAAGCAGATTGATGCTTAAACACAGGGTAAAGCCAAGAAGTCATGAGTAGTTTGTACCATAAACATTGACTATGATGGTGCCATAGGCATTGGTTCCATGCTCCTCCATTACAGTGACAAAATAGTAGCCGGCATCTCTCATGCCCACATTCCGAAGCTGTATAGAGCCATTTTCAAAAGTAGTCACTCTGTCCTTGTAGACCGTGGATATGTTGACATAATTCCCACTTCTCCACTCAACAATGCTGGTGGTGCCCCAACTTGACACATGCTTCCACTCAATGGTGGCCACGCCTTGGCAAGAGTATTCAACTGAGAGGAGAATGTTTTGTGCCACTGTTGCATTGATGTTGGGTTGTGGGACAACTAAGGATACTCCTCTGGGAGCTGAAAGACAAAGGAGAGTGGTGAGTCTGGAGGTGATGCTGCACCAACTGTCCAGGGCAGGTTGGGACCTCTGGATCATGGTGATTCATCCTACCTATCTCAGTGATCTGTTTTAAGAGGGGATAGATTATGCTTTTCAATAGCTTCTTCTTTTGCTTTCCATAAAAGTAACATACATACTTGAAGACTAAATACACATTTATAATTTGTGATAGCAAAAATGCTTCAACCATAGTGGACACGTATTTGCATATGTTTCAATGTTTTAACATCCACATAGAAAGGGACTTTGGATAAGCATAACATTTTCTGAAAACTGAGCAATGTTCTTTTGTTCATCGGTAACTGGCTTCATCTAAAAATCCTGCATTTACATGGAAAGTTTAGTTGCCATGTCTGAGGTAATCTATCATATTCATTAACTACCATCCCCCAAAAGCAAGAACTGTAGTAGGCATAAGTATGTGAAGTCTTGGCAAGGACTTTGTCATGTTTTCAGGATGTGTAATGAACATTAGAAATATCAGCTTCTTAAAGGACACCAGTTAATAAGCCAGTGCAGATAAATCACATGTATCCAAAGGTACGCAGTCCCTGAGAAGCCAGGGACTTCATGTTCCTGATGATATCCGGGCAAAAATGCATATAAAAGAATATTTAATTTTCATCTACTTCCTCCTGATGTGATTACAGAGCTGTTTGTGACACTGTAAAACTGAACTGGCTGCTTAGTTTAATGTGTAACTGCAATAATTTCTGCTTGCATTTGGTGTCTCTGCATGAAGATTTGGATGCACACCAACACTGGAGTTTTAACTGGCATACATTTTTCTTTTGATTAATGGCTTGTCTGAGACCCTTGGCTAAAGACTGAAATCCTGTTATCTACCCACAAAAATCAAAGCAGACAAAAGGCAGATAAAGCACACAGTAAGGCTGAATGCCTTTTCCTGGTTTGGCTTGGAGCAACTCACCTGCTCTACTCCCTTACTGTGGGAACAGCCTGACTGCAAGAGCAAAACAAAAAAGAAATGCTGACCTGTAAATGTCTGTAACGTTTGTAACCCCATAGGGGAGTGAGAATCAGACCCTCAGCTACACTGCATGAGTGCAAAGCAGGACACCTGGGGATGATCCTGGAGTTTCTGCAGTGTCTTCAGAGATAAGAATGATTAAGAAAGGCAAAGAAAAAAAATCTCCAAGGGAAAAAAAAAATTGTAAAAAATCTTAACATAAGAGCCCTCCACAGCCACCACAAATGGAAGAGATGGGTGAATTACAACCTGACTTCACCGTATTTGGGATCTGTAGCAGAATTCACTAACGCTGTTGGTCAGGATAAGGTAGGGGAGCTCAAGAAGCCAGTTCAGTTCCCAGGCTCTCATCTACGGTACCAAATAGGACCTAGGCTTTTTCCAAGATACCATGCCTGGGCTCCCCCTTTCATGAGCATTGTCCATACTCATGCTTCTCAGTCCCCCTGCAGGAACATCATGCTTTCTGGGCAGCTCAGTGCATCCTCAGCTGAGCTGTGGTCTGCTGTTCAGCCTGTGTGCAGGAGAGACTAACCAGAGCTGTGAAAACGAGGTTTGTGCCAGCTACAGAAACAGAACAGCCGGGAACCTCTGGTAATCGCTGCAAATTGTTCCAATTGTTTTCTGGTCCGTGTATTTATTTAAAGGCCTTTCCCACTGTTTCTGACCACACAGGAGCTGAGTGTCTCCCCTCAGTGACCCTTTCATGTTTTTATAAAGGCTTTGTTTTGAATATGCAATTGCAAAATAAATGTAAAAAGAGAGATAATTAAAATCTTTCCATTAAATTATTTGCAAACATGTGCTGTCCCTATCTGGTATGCAAAGCTAAAAAAGGCAGTGCAGTATCTATCTAACCATTCAA
This sequence comes from Molothrus ater, assembly GCF_012460135.2. Lineage (NCBI taxonomy): Eukaryota > Metazoa > Chordata > Aves > Passeriformes > Icteridae > Molothrus > Molothrus ater. The sequence goes on along the minus strand of NC_050479.2, from coordinate 79,207,719 downwards.
AAACATTTTTAGTAGGCAGTGTGCCTAGATCACCTGAACCAGTCTATCCACCAGGCTGGAGAGCAAACACCACACCCACATGCAGCGCCCTACGGAAGGTGACGGCTGTGCTTCTCCCAAAACCAGCCCATTCACACCCAGTAAAACACGCACCCAGGAGAAGCGCGTACAGGGGCTGCTCAGAGCTCACTGAGTTTGCCGTCCTGGCACGCTGCTCTACTCCAAAGTATTTGCCTGGCCAAGAGTCAAGGTGGGAAGTGCGGCTCTGCCTACCAGAACTGGCCGCGGCACCGCAGCTGGGCCTGCAGTGTGTTGGGCAGTGAGTGAGAATCAAAAAGGCTGACGGGGCCAGCAGGAGCTCTGAACTGGGGGACAGCTCTGACACGGGCTTCTGAAACCCTGCGGGCTGCTTCTCCACCCTTTGGTGTCCTGCTTGCGCGTCACTTCTCTCCGTGGAGTGCCGTGACCGAACCACACTTGCTGGCGGCTCTGACACCCCGCTCCCCGGGCCAGGGTGGGGCTGGCAGCAGCCTCCCTCAGGCCCCTCTGGGACCGGACCGGACGGCTCCCTGAGGTTGCCCCATCCCCACTCACCCCCCGTGGGGTGCTGGATCAGAACCCACCTTCCCTCCTCACCGCCGTGTTTCCCAGTTAGACACCCCTCGGGCTGACTAACCGGGTTGTTTCCCCCTCCTCGCCTTGTTCCCTCGGCCGCTGGAAAAGCAGCGGGGGCACGGCGGCTGCTGGGGCCGCCTCTGCCGGAGCGGGCGTGAGGCCGGGGCGTGGGGCGCTCCCCCCGCGGCCGCGCTGCTCCCGCTCGGCTCCCCCGCTCCCTCCGAGCGGCAGGAGCGGGGACGAGCCTCCCCTGACCGTGTCAGGGAGAGCAGCGATGCCTGCCTCAGTCTCGGTACGTCCCGTCCCTGTCCCCTCCCCAGCCGCTCCCGGTTGCGGACGAGCCGGGCAGAGCGCTGGCCGCGGGCGGGGGTCGGCGGGCGCTCTGCACCGCCCGCGGATGCCGGGCGCTGGGGCTGAGCCGGGGCTGAGCCGGGGCATCGCGGCGAGGAGCAGCAGGGAAGCGCCGGGGAGGGAGCGGGGGAGGCAGAGACGGAGCCGGACACTTACTCTGCAGAGCCCACCCGGCGGCCAGGCAGAGGGTGACGGTCCCCACGACGGCGCTCCGGCCTCGAGGGCCCTGCAGCGGTCTCATCAGCGGGAAGCCGATGCCCCAGGGGTTGCATTTAAGTGGCTGGGCCGGCCGGCGCGGCCCGACCCCGGGGCCTGCCTGCCCCAGAGGCCTCTCCCTCGCTTCTCTCCCTCCTCTTCCTCCCGCTCCCGCCGCGGCGCCGGGGCTGCTCCCAGCTCCCCCCCGCAGCGGCCCCCGGGCGCTCCCCCGCTCACACCCCGCGATCTCCCGTCCGGGCTGGAGATGCAATTGGCTGAGTGAGGAAGGGAAGGCGCTGCCCGGCCGCCGACCATCGCCCAGCAGGGAAATGAACGCGATGGGCGCAACCCTGCCCGGCCCTGCCGTGCCCGGCCGGAGCCTGGAGCTGGGAGCCGAGCCCGGGATCGGGACATCTGGCCAAGGAGGCTGGTTTTAAGTGTGATTTGGCATCTGCAAGGGAAATTTCACTTCAGGGTGCTAAAACTGACTTTTTTCCTCCAAGAAGTCTGATGATGATGCAGGTGAGACAGGGATGGGGGGAAGGCTGGAGAGCAGCATCTCTGTGTCCCCAGAGATCATCTCAGGTGACCACGCTGGAAAATGAACCTGTTCCCATCCCACTGTACCCGGCACATGCACTAGGTGCTCCTCTCTCTCTTCTATTATCGTCCAGAGGAGGTCCCCAGCAATCCTCGTGCTTCTTTCAGAAGCACTGGACAGTGTGAGATAGTGGGAAACATGATTAGAAAACATGAAAGCATCCCAATCCTGAAAATTCATCTTTTCTCAAAAGCATTCCTGTGTATATATATACACCCCCAGGAGATCTGCCCCTCTGACCAGGGAAAGAGTTACACACTGGATTAGCCTTTTTGCAGATTTTCCATTCTCTTCCTGGCATTTCCCTCTCCTCAAGTTTTCTTTAGTAGAGTTGTGGAATAAAGAGAGACATTTCAGCGTGCTGGTCAGCCCAGGCTCCTCAGGCTGAGTGGAGGAGAGGACAATCACCCAGGCAGGGAGGGACAGCTGCGATCTGCCCGAGCCACCTGCGCTGAGCAGCCACTTTCTCCCTGCACTGTATGGTTTGCATGCAGGTTTTACATGCAGGTTTCCTTATGAACAAGCGAGTCCCATAGGGGTCTGGATGGCTGAAGCACAGCTCTGGATGGAGGGCTGTGTGGAGTGAGGCAGGAGTGAGGCTTGTGCAGGGCTCAGCTGCAGGGGACTCACTCCTGCTGGGGCTTTTCAACCAAGTGTGACACTATCATGTGCTGCCATGCTCTATATGGCATTACAGCTTCTTTCATGCACATCTCAGGAGGGACTTCCAGGAATTAAGTCAGGCCTTGACAAGAGAGAGTGCAATCTTCAGGGACTCCAGGGCCCAGATTTTGTTCAGGTGCAAAAAAATCTCCAGCCTCACCAACTTCTGGTGCATCTCCTGAAGCTTCAGCGATGATACTCAGATGAAGGGGCAGGGAAGGAGAGGTCCGTGAGGACGTACTGCCCAAGTGTTAGATCCCATGTAGGTTTTGCAGCCTGCCATGGTGCTGGGGTTGCCTGGAAGTGTGTTTGCACTGGATCTGCAGAGGCTGGCCATGAAATGCTTCCCTTCCACCTCATCTGTCTGAGCTGCTCCTGTGCTTTGCCAAATCCTCTCTGCTGCGTTAGGCCAATGTTGTGCCTGGATGTCCCTGGTGAAAATGTAATTGCATGAAAAAGTGTGCAGTGCTTTCCCTGGGGGAGATTGTGTCAGATGAAGTTTCTTCCTGATCCCATCACTTTATGGCAGTTTTATTCCTCAGAGCATTAAAGAAAGTCTCATGGTGATGTGCTTTGTGTAATTTTCCTTTTTTGTTTCTTTCAGCCTTTATTTAAATTATTTTTGAACTTGTGGCCCAGTGAACTATTTTGGCAGCACAACTTATGAGCTATATACTCATACAAAATTAATTGAACCCTGCATATTTTAAATGTATCAAACTGGTTGCATTGAGTAAATGCACTTCATTGGAAAGATAGATGATAGTAACGAAATTGAAATACAGGCTTGGAGGTCCTCTCAAATTTTCAGTTTTGGCTACCATAGGTCAAATGTTCAGTCTTGCGATAAAAGGAAGTCCCGTGTTTGTGTTCAGCATCAATAATTAACAGCAAAGAACTTTTAAATTCCTTCTTTTTAAAGGGAAAATTATAAAATATCTAGAGGTTAGAGGTTTTTTTAGTATAAACTGCACCTCAAGAAATACATATCACAAAGTGCTCAGCATTAAGAAAGCATTATAAACCATATTTATTTGAAAGCTGGCTGGTTTCACTCTCCCTGAGAGCTCCTAGGAAGCAATGCTTCCTCTCTCTGTGCTGCAAACATCCCCCCTGCAAGGGAGGAGGTTTCTCTTAAGCAGAAATGCATTGGAGTGTGAAGCGGCAGTGCTGGGTGACAGCTGGGCAGGGTGGGGGCCCACTGGCAAGGCAGGGGAGCAGCAGGGACAGGGGAAATTTTGGGGCAGTCTTCTTGCCTGCAGCTTGTGGAGAAGTGTGGCCATATGAACTGCACTGTGGGGGCTGCTGCTGGAGGCCATAGGGTACAGCCCATCAACAAGTCACTATAGAGAGAATCACTTGGCTTCAAGGAATCATACAATCAGTTTGGCTGGAAGAGACCACCAAGCCAATCATTAATCCAGCACTGCCAAGTCCACCACTAAGCCATGCCCATAAGAACCATATGTACATGTCTTTTAAATACCTCCAGGGTGGTGACTCCACCACTTCCCTGGGCAGCCTGTTAAGTGGTTGACAACCCTTCCAGAGAAGCAATTTTTAGTAATATCTTCTAGCATAACCCAAAGTCATTTCCTCTTATACTGATGATGACTGGATTATTGATTAGCAACCAATCAAACTGAATTTAACCTTGATGCTTGACCCATCTGAGTCCCACCAGCACCCATCTACCTCCCAGCACCCCAAAGGCAATGGGGGATGAACTTCAGCAGATATCACCTGCTGTTGGGCTGGAGTTTGGAGAGGATGCTGTGGACATCCTGGGCTTTGGTGCTTGGGCATTGGTGCAAGGCTTCAGAGGGGAACAGTTTCTGCCAGGTGTGAGTGAAGGGATGCACCCTGCCTGGCTCTGCTGCAGGATTTGATAGTTAACTCAGAGTAACTTTACAGAAAAGCCAGATTGGAGTGTTATTCTTAATTTTACTTACCTTAGCATATTCATGATGTATTTTCCTAGCAAAGCTTTTTATTAAAATTCTGTCCAATCACATTCAGATGAGGCTAATGATATGCTATAGAATATTAATCCCAATATTTCCAGGTGGGATGTGCCTGGCCTCGTCTGACCCTTGCTGCTGGGCCAAAGGCTGCAGCTGTGGTGTTTCACCTCAGAGATACCTTTGGCCAGCTGGATGCTGCAGCTGGGCACTCGGAACAAATCCAGGCAAAGTAGGAACTCAGTTTACCTCTGGTGGAAAAGGTTCAGGTGACGGTGAAGAGAAAGGAGAGGATTCTCTTGTATAGTCTTAATCCAGAGTTTTATTTCAGCATGGTAGACCTCTGAATGTTGTAACAGCTCACAATAGAACTCCAGCCGCATGGTCTCGTGTCCTTTTTAGCCCCGGGGACAGGGGGAGGGGAAGGGACAGGTGAGGGCCCAACCAGGTGGGAGGAGGGGAAGGCTCAAGGGATACAGACGCTTGGACAGGCCAATGAGCCCGGACCTGAGGGGCATCTTTTGAACTTCTGCCAACCACACCACGCCCTTGCTGGAATGTTAAGATTGATGGACAGCTCTTAGGCAGGAGGGCAAAGGGGAAAGGAAAGGTTGGCACACCTGAGAGGTTGGGATAGGTGAAACAGGAAATCCCACTGCAACAATATGCCACTCCAAGCTGTAGGTTTTTCATCCATTAGTACTGCTCTTCTAGTTTTATTTTTCTCTGCTTGTCAATCAGCAGTTCTAGGAAGCAAAAATGTATCAAACAATATAATACACACTGTAAAAAATTAGGTTGTCTTTGTTTAATTACAGAGTGGCCTTAAACTACCAGGCTCTGGGAATTACTTAGAAGATCTGTAAAATATTTAGTTTGCCACTCCTACCCTGATGTAGGCATCTGCAGATTTTACTGCTACATGCTCAGTATTTTAGGTCTTCCCTTTGCTTATTTCCATTATTTTAAATGGTTTTTTCCTTTCTTCTCATTGCCAGATGGGAAACAACAGTCTCTCAAGTTTGTCTGGAGGGCCTGATTTCTCATTCTGCTGCCATTAGTAATGGAACAAAACCACATTAACGATTGTAACAACAGCCAGATAGGAGCCAGAAAGCTCCTTTTGCTCTCTAATATGCTGCATGAGTACACTGAAGTGCTTTATACAGAGGGTTTGCTTTTTTTTCTCACCCTTTTGCATTGATGTCTTTTTTGGACTTGATAAAATGCTTGACCTTGTCTTTTGCTGAAGAAAAGATAAAAACCACCAGAGTTAAATATTTGAAGAGGTTACAGATCTGAGATAGCCCTTTAGAGGTAATTTCATCCTGCAAGAAACCATAGGAGAAAACTCAGCAAAGAAATATTGACAGCAACTGCAGGGCATTGCATCTGCCTGGTCTGCAGAGGCTCCTCACCCTTGTTTTGGTTGATGTTGTAGTGAGCTGGCAAACAGCTGGCAGAGAGCAGGAGAGAGCTGCCGGCTTCCAGACCAGCAAAGAAACATGCACCTGGCACAGAAGTAGTCAAAAAATAGGTAACATTCTGCTGGCCCCTCCTCTTTCCCATGAGGTTAGTCATCCGTGCTTAGCTTATTCTGGTCTTCTGGAAGTGAGAAGAACATTTGTTGTGAGGTCTTGGTGTGTAAAAACATTCCTTCTGTTTGCATAAGATGAAAAAGGATTTTTCAGCATCTGAAGTAAAACCTTGTCAAATCTGCCTTTGCATGTCACTGGTTTCTTTTTGCTTTTTATTTTTTCTGCAGAGGCACAGTACAAAAAGCCCTTTTCTTACCCCAGATCAATCAACAGCTGTAAGAAGAAAGACAATGGGCAGTTCTGGTCTGACAGCATTCATTCACTTTTAAAGCACTTTTTAGACTGCCTAAATCTTGTGGGTTTGGCCTGTGGGTTTGCAGGTTAGGGAAAGAGAGGAAAAAAATCAAATGATGATGCAGAAATGTTTATCTGAGAATGCACAGATGCTTAGTAGAAGGGAGCCATTTGGAAATAGCTTTTATCAAATTGGAGGTGCTCAAAGCACACCTTTGAGCGGGGATGGCTGACATTTGCCCATGGGGTCCTGCTGTGGCAGTAAATATCTTCCAAGACAATACATCCTTCCTCTGTACTCACAGAGAGTGAAATATCCCCATGTTCTTTCCTTGGGAAACCAAAGTACAAGATTGCTTTTTTTCTAGGAAGTTTATATCAAAACAGAGAAAATAAATCCTCATTATCTTGAGTCTCTGAGGTGGTCTTTATCCTGCCTCTCTGAGCAACCTGTTCGAGTATTTCACCACCCTCACTGTAAAAATTTTCTTCCTTATATCTAATACAAATTGAATCTCCTCCAATTTAAAACCACTACTCCTTTTACTTTCTCTACAGCTGCTCCTTTTCCTTTCTCTACAGGCCTTCCTCATCCCTATCTTTATACACCTGAGCAATGTCCTTATACTCTTCCCAGGATACCTGTTCCTGCTTCACTGCCTGTGCATTTAGTTTCTCTAGCAGGTCCCAACTCAGCCCTGCTGGTCTCTTGCATTCCTTTCCTGATTTCTTATACCTGCGGATTGAGAGCTTTTATGCTCTATGAAAAATGTCCTTTAAGATCTCTCATCTCTCTTCTGCTCCCTTGCCCCTGAGGGCAGGTTTCCACAGGTGTCCTATTGACTAACTCTTTGAAGGATTGGAAAGTTGAAGTTTTTTTTTCTAAAATTCAGGGTCCTGGTTTTATTCTTTGCCTGACCTTTATCCCTCAGGATGTGAACTCCACTAGTGCATTATCGCTGCAGCCCAGGCTGCCTCCAGCCTTGATGTCACTGATTAACTCAACTTGTGGTAGTAAAATTAAATATTAATGCAATTCCAATTAAATAAAATAATTATGTTCCACTTTGGACACTTTGGAAAGTCAGTCATTCCTACAACCCTTCACCTCACATCAATGTCCCAGGTTAATGTCTGTTGGTTAGTGTTATACCATACAAAGAATATGCAAGAGGAGCCTTTATCACAAGGAAGATTCATCTGACCATTTTCCAAGTTTCTAGTTCAGCTTTGCAGACCGATGGTATTTTTCACTGTTGCTCATTAGCAATATAAATATTTTCAATTGCAGAATTCAGCAAAGTGAATGGCACATCTGTCCACTGTGTGCAGAATGAAAGCAGTCTCAAAAAGGGAAGGGACAAGTGCAAAAGGGTCTCTTCTGTCTTCCCTTTTTCCCCCTCTTTTTTCCCCTCTTTTTTCCCCCTTTTTTGTCTCCATTGCTGTCCATTACCAGAATAGCACAAGCTTTTTTCATCTCAAATCCTGGGATGCTCCAGGTGCTCAAGCCTGTCTCTCATCTCTGATGTGATCACAGTCCTAGGGTGCAGGATCCTAATCTGATATGTACGGGTTGGGTGACAAGTAAAATTAAACATGAGTAATAATTACGAAAAGCAATAATTAAGCATTATTAAGTTGGTCTAGTTGAAATGCATTGTTTAAATATTCACACTTCAGTCTTTACAACACTTTTTATGCAGATCACCTAAGCAGCTCTCCAATTCATTTGGTCTAAATTTGGTGCAAAGTATTTATTCTGACCTGCCCTGTCAACACAGCTATGTCCTCATGGCATCTGAGCTGCCAAAACCAGAACTCATTTTTCTACCACTGATGAGGCTCACTATGGGCTTGCTGAAGCACCAAGCAGGGGCTGCCACAGGGTCTCTCTAGAGAGCCAGACCTGATGATCCTTGCTGCAGGCAATCTCCTTATCTGTGCCGGTTGCCGTGCCTGGACACAGCACCTGCAAGGCTGCTGGAATACAGAGCACTGAGGTGAATTGAATCCAGTCCGTCTGGCCTTGCAGAATAGCTGCTGAAGCATGTCAGGCATGTGGTCTTTCAAATAATGACTGTGATTGAGCAATGGAGGTGTAATTACGGTGTCTCCCATGGAAATAAGTACGGGTAACTCAGGGCAGTCACAGCTCAGACCCTTGCACAGGCACAGTGGGTGGTTTCCCCCTGGAGCACCACATGTGGACATCACAACACCACTTATAGCCTGGGGCTTTCACCCCACCTCAGCCTATGTGTGTGGAGGACTTAGGAACTGCTCCCAACACAGCAGAGGTGGCAACTTGATTTTTCAGTGCAGGATGGGTAGGTGGCTGCTGGAGGAGTCATGCAGCACCATCACTGAGAGAAGGAGACCTTCTTCCCTCATGTTTGAACAGATCCCTTAGGGTCCAGGATACAGAGAGTCTGCTAATGGTGGACCCAGTTTAGATTTAGAAATCCAAATCACACTGTGTCCTTGACTTCTTATTGTTGGAGTTCAAGAGTGGCAAGCAGGGCTCTGAGCAATGTCATCATTAATACAGAAGTGGCAGTGGTTACCTCAGTGGTACCTGTGGAGATTGCTCATCTCCAGTAGGGCTGAGAGAAGTAAGGAACAAACGTCACTGAGATTTGTCAGTCTGAACTCTGGGCTGGACATCAGATATCCTAGGTCTACACTGAATGGATTCCTCTTAAAACAGAGGGCTAACTTTGACAGAAGCGTCCACTTTCACTGTAGCTTTTTAGTGATAGCAAATCCACCTCAGCCCTTGCCAACTTACTCTACTTAATGGATGTTACATTTAAAATGCTGAGCCTCATTTTAGTCTTAATTTGTCTAGTTTTAACTTCCAGACACTGGATGTTGTCATAAGCCCTGCCCGTGAGGGAAAAAAAAGAGACAAAGTAGCAGAAGCATGCTCTGGGTAAGATTGATCTCACCTAAATCTCAACATTGCAGTGCATAGCATCACTCAGGCCTTCCTTTGAGGACAACACAGCCAACAGTTTGTTTTAGGTTGTGATACACTTGATCTGTCTGTAGATACCTGCATTAGATTGTCCCTGAGCCCACACTGACCTGCAGCTTGTTTGACCAGCTGAGCACACGATGTAGACTTCTCCTCATTGCCCACCCAGTCACTGGTACGTGCAGGTCCACATGATGCCAAGAATCACCCTCACTAAAGGTTCTGATACCGGATGGTAATTTCCTACTTGTAATTGCATTTCAAACCTGCCAGTTGTTAATCTACCTAATGCATATGGCATTGATTTTGTATGGTTCTTCTTTCTTAATCGAATTTCAGTCGGATCCCATCTCAGATGCTCTAAAGATGAACTGTAAAAATGTCAAAGAAAGACAAGACAATGGAAGCCTCAGGGTATCTCAGTGGATCCTACCAGCCAAGGAAACAATAGAGTACTGCTGGGTGCTGGTGTTTGCTGCTTTATGTAGCAGCTGTCTAGGCTGAGAAAAGTTAATCAAAACTGAAACTGTATAGAGTCATTGTCATGGACACTTCTAAGGGTCAAAGGAGGTAAGTCCACATGTGGAGAGGTAAACTGGAAGAAAAATAAGGGAATATGAACCAGAGGCTGTAATCCATGAATAGAATGGCTTCACAGGAGTTGGGTCATTATCCCCCATGCTGGCAACACCTCAAGGACCTTGAGTCTGCTGGACTGGAACAACTAGGCATTTGGGCATTAAGTATAGGACAGAAGTACTTTTGTATTTATTTTACTTGCACCTAATTGCTTCCAAAACTTTGTCCGACCTTGATGAATGTTTTCTTTTTAAGCTTGCTGGGGGATGTTCGGAGGAGAGAGTCATATAAGGATGGAAAATGGTAAGCATTTGTGAGAGTTACTGTAATTGTGTTTTTGCCATTTTCCTCTCTTCACACAAAGCAGAGCGCTGTTACTGGTATGAAATTTAGGGAAGCTTTGCCAGGGCCAAGTATGGCTGAGTATGGCAGATACCCCTGACAGCAAAGACTCATGTTTGAAGTCTCTGTGAGTTTCTGTGGTGACACTGGGTGGTAACATGGTGGCAGTGGTGACACTCTTCAGCAGTGTCCTTCGCTGCTCTCTCAGGAAGCTGTGGATCTAGTGCCTGCCATGCCAAATCTGTTAGCACAGAAAGGCTGCAATATCAAACTTTGGGTCTCTGCAGGGTAAAAGCAGGAGAAGTTGAGCACAACAGTGGAAAGGTATCTCCAGATGTAGACATTTGCCTGTCAGAGCTGCTGTGTGGAATGGATTCTGGGCTCCTTCAAAAGCAATGTGGCCTGCAGGGCGAGGGAGTGCATTCTGCCCCTCTGCTCTGCTCTGCTCTGGTGAGACCCAACCTGCAGTGCTGCATCCAGCTCTGGAGTCCTGGCACAGGAAAATGTGCTGACTGGGACCAGAGGAAGCCACAAAGATGATCAGAGGGATGGAGCACCTCTCCTATGGAGACAGACAGAGAGATTAGGGGTTGCTCAGCCTGCAGAGGAGAAAGCTCCATGGAGTCCTCATTATGGCCTTCAAATATCTTAAGGGGGCTTATAAAAAGGAGGGAAGGGGACTTTTTGTATAAACAGATAGTGACAGGACAAGGGGCAGTATTTTTAAAATGAAAGAGGGTATTTTTATATTAAATAATAAATCTTTACTCAAAGGTTGGTGAGGCACAGAAACAGGTTGCCCTGGGAAATTGTGGATGCCCAATCCCTGGAAGTGTTTAAGGCCAGGTTGAATGGAGCCCTGAGCAACCTCACCTAGTAAGTGGCATCCCTGCCCATGGCAGGGGGCTTGGAACTAGATCATCTTCAAGGTCTCTTCCAAACCCCTAGCACTCTACGTTTCTATGGTCAGGAAGTAGGGTGATAACCTTGGCATGAGGGTATTGGGGTTTCACTCCTATCTGGGTCATGCAGCAGGTCTCTGCCCTGGTTCAAAGCATGTGAGCTTTGTTCTGCCCCACACAGGGGGATGGACAGGTCCCCAAACTAGGTCACTCCTAAATCTCTCAGGGGAGTATGTTTGCATCAGCATCCAGAACCTGTGCTTTAAGGAGAGCCCTGCTCTCCTGGCGCTGGGGTAATGACAGCCTTGGTGCCTCCCTTGCGTAAGCACAACCTCACACACTCCCACTCAAATCACTGCTGTGTCAAAGACTCCCGTGGGTGACAGCCTAGGGCCATAGTCAATGGCAAAGCTTTTGATTTTTAAAGCAGTTTTTTTTTTCCTCTTTTCTAGACACATTATAATTAATATTTCATGGCAATCTCTAGGGACACAGGAGAGAATTCCTGGTCTTGGTTTAACAAAGCATATCAAGAGGGTGGCTGTGCATTGGAAGGTTAGTGTGCCCAGGTGCTCACTAACACTAGCACAAAACATAAGGTTATGTGAAATTTTTCTGAGGAGGAGCAGAATCTCCACCTTGCTGAGGATGGATATTTTATAAGAGATGAATGATCCTCCACAGGGAGCAGAATCCTCAAAGCCAAATCTAGAGTGCAAGGCTGGCAGTCTTCCTCCCAAGCCAAGGCAGTTGCCTTGGTACAATTCAGAATCTTGTGGCTTCTTGCTGGGCTTGCTGCAGTAATGCACAGTGGCACCAGTGGAGCTACTCACCTTGTGCATGCCCATGCTGGAAGTAAATCACGGAGCAGTGCTTTGTTTTCACCTCAGCAGCTCTCTCGGCTGTGAGGGTTACTCTGCTGCAGGATATTTTGGTTATGCCAGTAAATATCTTCCTTTCAGTAGTGCCAGGTGTTTCCACTCACAGCAGCTCCCACAACCACTTTGGAAGGGTACTGTGAGTATGGTTCTTGGTGGATTGCAATTGACCCTGGTAAGTTGCTGCACAGCTGCTGAAGGAAGTACAAAATGACAGCCATCTGTGAGCCATTACTATGGAATCCTCCTGAATCTTTAATTCAGCTCACATCTTAATGCTCCATCTCACTGGGACATGTTCTCAGTCCATCAGACTGCAGGCTAGAGTCCAAACTCGCTATTTATCTGGGTTTCTTGTCTTCCAAGCCATTAAGAATTTATGCAAACAAGGTATTGGGGGCTTTTCTGTATTATTTGTGGCTTGAATCTTTTTGGGATCTTGCCTTCAGCATTTTAGGATTTTGTGTCCCTGCAGGAAAGTTTAGGATCAGTTTCCAGCACCTTTCTGTCATCACAGTCCTCTGACTTCTCACACACCAGTTTGTGTATGTCACATGCCATCCTGTTGCTATGCTAGGGTAAAACCTTGACATGAGTGATTTAACAGGTTTTAGACAAAATTCAGATTTGAATGTAACAGGTTTTAGACAAAATTCCAATAGTCTGTCTGGCACCTCTATTTTGCTATCTGGTTTTTGTTAAACAGTGGCTGTGTAAATGTTACTTAGTGAATAGTTAAGGGCTGTGGCTTTACCTTGCTTACCTATTACTGCCCTACCAGGTTTTATAGAGGGAATGTCCCACACGTTCCCAGGCTGAGGGATCCACTGGCAGATACTGCAGTGGGGAGAGACATGCAAAAACTTTTGCAGTATGAAGAAAGCTTTTGCAGTATGAAGGAAAGCATACAAGGAATGGTGCAGAACTGATATTACTGCTGCACTGCTGTGGCAGTTGCACTGCTTTCAGTAATTGGTGTTTTCAGGGGTTTGATGTGCTCCCCAGGGATGATTATGCTAAACCCCTTGCTGTGTAATGGAAACAGGCCTGCTCACCTTTTTTTTTTTTTTTTTTTTTTTTTTTTAATCAAGAATACCCAATCTATCAGACATTAATTTGTCTTCCTTGTGGCCAGAAAAGTAGGTGACTTGGGAACTCCCTAAGTGTTGGAGCAGGATTATGGCTTTGCTTTCAGGTGGAATACCAGGGGCACCTCAAAGCAACCACTGCTGTGGCCCAAGGTGTCCCGTGGTCACCACCACAAGATTGTGCTCCCTCACCATGTGACTTTAATCACTGCTGACTTCAAACTCACATATTCTCCTTGGATGAACAGAAAGCCTCTTTATTTCTTGGTGAGGAATTTAAATAAACTATTAGTGGAGAAAGCAAAGAGTGATGCTGTCTGTGCCATGCTCTAACTGCTGAACACGCTGTGGCCTTTCAAATGAAACCCCATATTTAATCGTGGTTCTCTTCTAGTGCAGTGGTTGGCAAAGGCTCCTGTTTCTCCACCTGCTGCAAGGGGATGAGGATGGCAGTTCTCCCTGTGATATTGCAAACATCCCAGCTTTGAGGGAGGAGGTTGTTCTGAAACAAAGCCTTGGCCAGGTGTGAAACAGCAAGGATTGTGCCCAAGGTAAGAAGCACAGTGAATGTTTTAAAGGGGAAGAGCTGGCTGTAGGTCCCGTTCAGCAGGGAGCAGGCTGGGTAGCGGATGACAGGGGGGATGCTCAGGGCAGGCTCCCCTGCCAGCAGCCTCAGCAGGAACCCAACCAAGAAGCCAGCAGCTGACCCATAGGTGTTTGTGCTGGGTGCAAAGAGGGCACAGCAGAGCTGGGGGAAGAGGAGGGCGTACACCAGCTCCCCACTGAGGAACCAGAGGTCGTAGATAGAGTTGGAGTAAAAAGCCAGACCAGCAGCCCCGGCCCCAAACACCACCATGGAGGTCCTCATGGCCCACAACACCTCTGTCTCTGAAGCCTGTAAAGCAGAGATTGCAGCATTAGAGACACAGTGTCTTCTGGCAGGATGGCCACCACTGCCCTGGCCTGGGCTGGTTCTCCCCAAGCCCTTGGTGCTTTCAGGCACCGCTTACTACCAGCAGCCAGGCAAGGCAGGTACCCCTGGAGGGGGCCTCTGATTTTAAGGGTCATGGTTTTATGCTGTTTCCATTAAAACCTTAGTCGAAATTTTACACTAGTCTTGTTAGAATGAGCAAAGCTCACCAGTGTGGGTATTGGTACCCCTACCAAGGATATGAACACCCCTGGCTTATGTTTGGAGCTCTCTCTCCAGAAACCAGTTCAGCAGCTGAAGGACACACACCTCCAGTCAGAGACTGGTTTAGAAATAGCCTTGAACCAAGACTGTCTTTTCTGACACCAAAACTACTGAATGCTGCAAGCAGGTACCTTTTTCCTCAGGATTTTCCTGTAGATATTGTGAGCGAACATGGAGCCAGTGGAGAGAAGAGCTGAATCTGCAGAAGACATTGCAGCAGCAGCGATGGCTCCCAAACCAGTAATGGAGATGTATGCTGGGCAGAGATGTTGTAAAACAAGTGGGAGGATCATCACCGACTCCCCTCTCTCAAATGGACTTGGAAGACCATAGCTTGTCTGATTCCAGTCTTTAAAACAAAACAAGGAAAAGTCACAACAAATCCTTTGTGAACATTTCTGCTGGCTTTAAAATTGTCTTTTCAGAAGGGCCAGTCACAAAGGGCTAGGAACTGAGACCCACTAAGTATTTTAGGACTTAGATTGATTTTTTTTGGTTTTTTTGTGAACTTTTGTGATTCCCTTTAGCATGCTGCAGCTCCCACTAGATAAAAAATTTCTTTTTTCCTCAGCAGCATCTATAGAAATGGGTGTGCTTTGTGTGATTCCAGAATTGACTCTATTAAAGGTCAACCTCTAGACACCGCTCATGAGGAGAAGGGAATTGGATGAAGTCATGACTTGAGCTGATTTCCTTAAATGTTCAGTGGTCTGGCTGCCTTTTACCCTTGCTCACAGCCAACACAGGACTGATTCCCTGCATGGAGACTGTGAGTTTACAGGACTGAACTTGATTCCTGCAAGCAAGAACCTTATTAACAATCTGTAGTAAGATTGCTGTGTCTTACATGTCTAAGGCATGAACAGAAGGAAGCATAAAATTTCTTCTAAAATAGGATTATACAAGGCTTTAGAGAGTCTGCCTTCATCTTTCCTCAACACAAAGTCTGGGAAAAGTCATTCATCATAAGGAAATAGCTTTAAACAGGTCTTGGGACTGTTTAAACATCTGTAAGTAGTTGTGCAGTGTACCTCAGAGGACTTCACATTTTCTGGACGGATCACCTATCTTGGTGTCGAGGATCATGGGATGGGGTAATTTGAAGTCTCTGTCAGGACTTCTTTGGATCCTGTTCTAATCACCTTTGCCAAAACCACATTGGTTACTCAGAGACAAACTGTTCATTTTACCTGTTGATGCTGCAACTGCCCCAATGAGCACCGAGGGGATGGCCATAGCAAAGCACCCGAGTCCAGAGAGGTAGGAGATGAGCCTTGCCTGTCCTGTCGAGGCAGCAGAGAGCACCCTTTGGAAGTAAGTCTGCCATGGGATGCTCCCAAGCACCTGAAACATTCATTGGTTACCAGCGGTACCCACCAGGCTGCTGTAGGTCATCATCCATAATAAATTCTAATTTCAAATAATCAAATTCTCATTTCAAGTGCATAAATATTGCCCAGCTCTAACTCTTAAGGATAATATTTCTGATAGTTGAGAATTCCCTGTTTTCTTTGTTTTCATCCATTCACATTGGATGTGAAATTTTAATGAAAACAGGTTAATGGTTTGGCAGATGGAGAAAGCTGAAAAATGGTTGTTTGGAATTGTGAATCAGGCACAGAGAAAATGAAAGGGAAGTTTTTCAGGAATGCAGCTTTTGTAAATAAATCTACCCAAACTTAGCTATTCAGCTTTTAAAATGAAAAATAAAACCACAATTTTCACTTTCTTAGTAAACAAAATTAATCAGATAAAATCTGAAGATTCTGTCCTCACCAAACAAACTTCTATGTGTCCTTATTATCAGTTTAGTAAGAGCAGAACAACCTCCTGGAGTCTTGGCTATATTGGTAAATCAAAAGTTGTGTTGTGCAGTAGAGCAAATTGCACTGTGCTTGCTGATGACTGACAGTCATGTCATTTTAATTTTTTTTTTTTTCAGACAGAGGGAATTTTACATATTTATGTTAAAAGCACACTACTGGGGCTGCAAGACCAGCATCTCAAAAGGTAGGAAATTACTAATTTATGTGCCAGGAGAGGAACTGGCTGTCTGGATGGTCTTACCCAAGAGGTATGTTCCTCCATGTGGGTAAAGGATGGAGTGGCCCTACTGCTTCTTTTCATCCCACAGCTGAGCCCTGGGTCTCCCCAGTCCATTTAGGCTGCTGCAGGGGGTGCTGAGGGACAGTTTTACACCTCCAGCCCGTGTCAGCTGGCCATGCAGTGCAAGGCTCCTGGCTGGTAGAACTCACAAGCTTTCCAGAAAGTCCCCGCACAATTTCTCCTCCCAACCACTTGTCCAAGAAGTACTCCATACCAAGTAGAAGAAGTCATCCAGCCACCTTCCAAGATACTGTTTTTCTATCTTCCCAATCCAAGGGTCTTGGTAAGATTGATGGGTTGCAGTGTAATAAATACTTTCTGTTGCAGAATTCACCAGGGCAAAGGGGATACAGATCCACTAGGATAGAAATGGAAGTTGTTAACCATTTTCCCAGTATCCTTGTTCTTGGAGAACAGATGCTTAGGTTAAGGTAGATGTAGAACGTTGACTTACATAAGACTAAGCCTAGACTTAGAGTCTTCCTTACTCTAAGCCTTCCCCCTTCCTTACTCTAAATCTACATGTTTCTGGTTAATGGCATCATCAAGACCATGAGTCTGTAATCAAGTTAATTGGTACTTTCTGTAGACAGATATCTCTCCATTCAAGATGGTTCTAGACAGGTTCTGCAAACTTCACTTTTGTGCAGACCCTTTTGTGTTCACCCAGCAAGGCCAGTGCCTTGTGTGAGCACTGTCTGAAATGCATAAGGTACGAAGACTTACAAAGATTGTAATATTTTTCAGGAAACATGTTCTCCTAAAGGGGAACTGCAGGTCAAGGAAGTTATTTTTTGTCTGAGACATGCTGAAAAGAAGAGCAGGACTTTTCCCTTTAGTTAGAAAACTACCACAGAAATGCACAGGACTTGCCAGGCTGAAGGTAATGAAAACCATCTGGATGACATCGGTGTAGGCAACAGAGTAGAGGCCTCCCAGCAGAGTGTAAAGTATAACAGTACAGGCCGAGATGGTGATAGCCAAAGGGCCTCCAATATCCAAGATGACCCTCATTGTTGCTCCTAGCAGACAAGAACAGCAGTCAAGTTTTTAAGACAGATTTCATATGTGCAGAATAGAGGATAAATAAGGATATGTTATTCCCCTGGTGCCAGTACAACATACTGTATGAAAAATGCAGTCTATAGAGAACGTGCACAGTGGGAGCTCAAGAGAGCCCATGATTCCTTCCTGCTCTTACTGCTTCACCTTGCTGCATGGCCATTGCCAAGGCACTTTGCCTTTTTACATCTGCTCTCCTGCAGGGAAGAGGAAGGTACAAACTCATACTGGAAGAGTTCTGTATTATAATATAATGAATATATAGCACTATTTGTTTTAAACCTGAAAATATATTTTCTAGAAATGAGAAATGCTTGTTCCTCTCACAAAAGGAGACATGAAGCACAGCTTTCCACAATTCACAAAGGTGTACGGCACTCTGTCAGTCCATGTGACCTTTAACAGATATAACAGGAAAGCAAGTATTTACCCAGGGATGCCAGGATGGCTGCAAACCAGAACACCTCTCCTAGCAGTGGTGGAATGAAAAGTAAGGTACCCATCACGTTCCCATAAGTTTCTTGAAGGGGGTCCATCACAGTCACATAGTTCTTTGATCTCATTGGATTTACAAAGAAGAAACCACCTATCAGAAAGAAATGACCTTTTGGTAGAATTTTGCATATTTTATATTCCAGGAAAAAAAGAGGTAAGAGCAATATGGTATACGTCTATCAGACCCACCCAGTGAATTTGTACATAATGGACCCTAGAGAATGAAGCAGCCAATCAGACACCAGGGTTTAAATTCACTTGCTAAATGTAGGGTTTCATCCATTTGAGAATTCCCATATTATAAAGCATATCTGCTTACAGCTTATATATATGACTGTCCACTTTTGGCACACCTAGATCTTTCTGAAGTGACTACTGGAGGTCACCCCCTGTGGCACCCCAGATGGAACAAAATACCTGTGTGACTGTAACAGGAATTTAGCTCAGTGGATACCCATATATAATCTCCTCTGCATCCTCAAAGTACTACCAATCTGAGACAAAGTTTATTGAAAAGCATCCCACGGAAGATGACAATAGCCAGAGTGAGGCATTGAAGTCTCATATTTGGCTAAAAAGGAGGCAAAGTTTTGTCCTTGGTCATGTGATGCAACCTGTTGATATGTGGTCCTTTTCTGATTACAGTTTTCATTTTGGTGCCTTCATTGTCTCTTCCCAGGACTATATTGTTTTAATCTGCACATTGAGCAGAGTCTCACCCACCTTCATCTAAATATTGGACCTCAGATGTGCAGCCATCTCATTAAAACCAAAGAATACATATTGTGTCTAACCCTGAAGCCAGCAGGACTGCTTGTCTGGGCACTACTGACCTGAGCAAAGATTGCAGGATCAGACCTGCACTCCTCAGTTTCATTAGTAGGAATTACTCACATAAGCAGTCCTGGCAATATATTTCCAAGCTTGATTCATATTCACGTCAGTTGGACTCTTTTCTTTGACTTGAGAATAAAGGTTATTGTTCTTTTAGAAATTCCTGTGTAAGGTCTGCACAGGTCTCCTTGCTTTCATCATCGTGTGTCCCTAGGAGAGTTATAGTATAACACAATGTGGCCTGAAAGCAACTTTGGTCTTGGCAAGAGAGCTGAACTTCAGCACGAGTCCAGTAATTCTCAGAGTTAGAAATGGCAACTCAGGTATAGAACACTGCGAACACTGCACACTTAGCTTAGTTTCAAAAAAAAAACCAGCTACAAAGTGGCGTAAGCTGGTAAGCTGGATACATGACACATTCATCCTGAGACGAGACTACTCAGAAGAATGCATTTTAGTGGAAAAATCAAGATACTATTATTTCATCACTCAGAAATTACAAGGAAAAAATTAGATACCAATACTCTCAATAGTCTGTGAATTAGAGACCATGTGAAAAAAGCAATATGCACAAAAAAGCAATAGACATATTATTCTAAATTCTCAGATAAGATTTTTGTCTCATAAATTACTTCAAGCAAGCAAAACTCTACACTAGCTCCAAGCTACCCTATGTTTCAGTTCAGAGGACAGCATTATAAATGCTTGTTCTCAATATATGGGAGACTGAAAAAACAAAATAACATTTTAAATGTACCCTATATTCTGTTACATATCTTAATGTACTCCTATGATATATTTTTAAAGCTTATGTGTCCTAATCACATGAATTATTTACCAATAACAAGGGACAAGGCAAATCCCACAGGTGCCTGGACCCACAGTAATCCTTTTGAAGGCAGATAGACGATTTCAGCTGTGCTGTTGATATATGCTCCTCCAACCCAGGTGGCTGTAATCACGGAAGATGAAAGGTCAGAATTGAGAGACATATTCTCAACTAGCCCTGCAAAACACTCTGAGAACTTGTAAACATTTTTCTCATACAAATATTTCATCACACCTCTATTTTCTTTGCAAAGTTTTCTGCCATACAGAGATGTGCTGACTATAGGTAATAGTATTATAATCTCACACTAAATTATTTTCCAGCTTCAAGAATGAATATTTGTGAGTGCATGGAAAAGCTCAATGTTTAAACATTTAGAGGCAATTTGAATATAGTAATTTTTAATTACTTTTTTTTCTCAGAGGAAGACTTTTGCTAGAGGAAACGGAATTGCCTTTGTAGAATTGCCCTCTTTCAAGAGCATCACTTACAGGGTCTTAGAAACTAGACATTAGGGAAAACAAATGCAAACAGGCAATGCAGTCAGATAACAAACCTACAACAATGATTTAGGTGCCTTAGCCATGGAAATGCCACTGGGGGATGCCTTTACAAAACACAGGTCAGGGAAGCAAATTTCAGATTATGCCAGGCAGCAAGGAGAGAAAAGGGAATTGAGGGAAACTCTCTCTTTAAGAGAGAGACCAATGTTCACGAGTGACAATTTATTTCACACAGAACTAGACTTTTCTGTCAGTAAAATTCTTCTGTTATGTTGGATAACAGAAACTGGTTCACGACTAAGACCACAGTCCTCCTTAATGAAAAGTGTTGTATTCTTTTGTCACTCTTAAATTAAACTCTTTACTCTTAACTAAACTCTTAAACGAATCTCTTTAATTTAAGAGAATATACATAAACATTAGGTTCTGCTCAGTGTGAAGAGGTTGGTAAGAATCCATCCCAAAATGATTCATGAAACCATACTCCTTTAAAGTCACACTTAGGCAAAATCTACCCTGACTTTAAAGGAGTTCACTTCCTTTGAAAGAAAAGTCACCCAGATCTATGCAATACATGTGTTTTAAGAAGAATTTTAAAAAGTCTTTTAAGAAAGCTTACCTGTTGCAGTAAACAATCCAATGAAAACATGTATATTCCTGCCTCCAACCATGGCCATCTCTGTCGGGTTCCTGTTCTGCTGATCCTTTCTGCTTTTCCAAGAAGCCCAAATTCCAGTAGCTAAAGTTAATGTAAAAAATACACTCAGAGATACTAAGCCTGGTATATTTAGAGCCATTTTCTGTTGCTCAGTTTAGGCTATATAGAGGAATAATGGTGTGATGATAATGTTCTTTGATTGAGTACACAATCAGAAAAAATCAGTGGAAATAGTGGTGCCTTGTAAAGGAACTGCTGGACTTTGCAACAAAAGAAGCAATATGAAACAGAGTGATAACCCCAAAAGTCTGGAGAACCAGATGCAGAGTCTGTCTTTGGAAAAACACTGGCAATTCTGCAGCCTTCCCCCTTCTCCAGTAGATATCCAATCTTATTTTTGTGAGGAGCAAAGATTAAGAGCATAGGGATTAGTGATGATATGCCTAATGGAAAACTGATGTGCGGGGCATTACCAGATTGGCTTAAAGTAGGGGAAATGTTATATTTTGTCTGATATGAAATTGTATGAAGATAATCCATATTTCTCTGGGTTCTAGGCACAAGGCTATAGCAGAAGACAGGGCTAAGAATTTGTCTGTTTAAAACTGACTAGACTAAACTCTCAGCAATGATCAAAATAAACATAGGAAACAGTAAAAAAAGATTTACCATTGACCAATAAAGGAGATACATGATAATACTCAAAGAAATGATCGGAAAGTGGTAACAGAGTGAGGTGGTGTTGGACTCTTCAATGAAACTATAAGAATGATACAGACTTTTAAACTTTGTGAGCCTCTCTGTTAAGATAAATAATTCTGGGGAAAAACCTCATATATGTGCATTATGGAATTAAGTTGGTTACATTTATAGTACATTTATTGTAGAGTTGCCACACCAATATCTTTTCAGTTGCTCTGTCAGTCTTTACCATCTGTCCCTGTATGGCTTTTATAACCAATTCTATGTAAAGTCTGCCTATTTTAGGGTACATATATGACTTTCCTGGATACCTTTGTTCATCCATGGAGTGGGTAGCTCATTTCCACCGTGAAATCTCCAATGTCTTCTTCTCAGATGCACTCTGAGTAAAGGCCAAATCTTTAGGAGGGTTTTCTGCAGTGTACCAGCTCCTGCAGACAGACAGGAGTGGCTGTGCAGGGAAGTGACAGTGGCACAGGCTAAGCATATCCCATTGGCAGGACATGGTGGGAACACACAGGCTGATGGCTGGGAGAAGAAAAGGGGAGAAGTGCAGGAACTCTGTGTTGTCTGTGACACCTCTCTGTACAAGGGGTAATAAAGGTTTTGGTAAGATATGCAGTGATCTGGTGGGAAGACTCTATAATTAGTGTTTATTAGTGAAAATTAAAAGAGATGAAAAAGACTGACAACCAGATGATTACTTAACCTACCTTAGGAGAAATATTCCCTTATAATAAAATGCTATTTTCACTGAGCAATGACTTTTGAATTTGACCCAATTATTTCAAGTACAAAAAGGGACACAGTGCATTTTAAAGGCACATTTTTTGGGGTGGTAATTAGAAACACTCCTTCCACCTTAAATGAACCTGCTACAAGGTCCTAGAAACTGCAGCTCCATTGCCAGTGGCAGTGGAGCCATTGGTTTCTCTGGTTTACCTTCCTTGCTCAAAATGGGTGTTCCACAAACTATTAAAACAGCCTACACATACTAAGTTTTTTCTATGAACAAATGTTTTACAGCATATTTGGTCAGCAGGAGCAGGGAAGGGTTGAAGGTGCATGTGGCTGAGGGTGAATGCAGCCAGGTCTCAGCCTGCTCTGCAATCAGACACTCCTGGGAGGACAGACCTGACCTTGCACCTTTCATGTGAGGGTCAATTAAATTCAACATGCCCAAAGAAAGATTTGAATTTTGTCTTTGACATCTGCAGAGAATGTCTGGACTGACCCTGCTTTTTTTCATCTCTTGGGAAAAAATCCGAAAAATTGTCAGGCATAAAACTCTCCAGAGAAACTTCATTTAAAGACCCAGACGGGTGGAGGGCGGATGTGGTAGGACACAATGTAAGTGAAAACATGACATGATGGGATGAAGGCAACTTAGAGAAAGAGCATATGTAAGGTAGTTCATCTGAATCTGGAGTGTTTTTGCTGATATACAGTGCAAGGGCTGTAAAAATACAAGCTTATACCAAGAAGACCAGTTCCTCACTGAATCTGTTATTGTACTCTTTTGCCATTAAATGACTCTCAGCTAATGCATCTATTTTTAAATAAAAAAAAAAAAAAGAAATCTCACCAATGAAGAGGTTTTTGAGGTGGGTTTCACTCCCTGCTCATGTTGGAGGCTGCAGCTTTGGGTTCCAGCTGCTGTGCTGCTCACTTCAAGCTCCTGGAGTAACCCATGGGGACAAATCTTAGGGGGAATTGACTGACCTGTTTCTAGTCTTGTGAGGCAGGACAGAGTAAGGACATGTCTCAGACTGATGAACTCAGGGTTGCTTCTAAGAGCAGTGTCACTGTATTTCAGAGCTTGATTTGAATGCTTACATTGAGGTGGCTGGTGTCACCTGAGATGCTATAAAACCACTGAGATGTCCACTTGGCCAAGCAGAGGCTACAGTCCCCGCTGGAAACACCTTGCCCTCCTGGAATAGCAGCCAAGATATTCTGGTGTATCTCCAATGGTTCTGAGCTTGGGGGATACAAGTCCTTTCCAGTACCTGAGGGAATACAGGAAAGCTGAGGAGTGACTTTTTACAAGGGCATGTAGTGACAGGACAAGGAGTAATGACTTTTAACTGAAAGAAGGTAGGTTTAGATTTCACAAAGAAATTCTTTACTGTGAGGGTGGTGAGGCACTGGCACAGGTTGCCCAGAGGAGTTGTGGGCGCCTTATCCCTGGAAGTGCTCAAGGATGTGTTGGACAGGGCTCTGAGCAACCCAGTCTGGTGGAATATATCAAGTTTGTTTGCAGAGAAGAGTTCACCTGGGAGCAGAGGCACAGGACTGGGGCTGGGGCAGTACAGCAGGAGGCCACGGCACTCTGAGATCTGCAAGGATCAACCTGTCACTGGTTTACTTTGCTCTGCAAGCCAAAAAAATCGAGAACATCGAGTGCCGAGGCCTGAGGCATCTAAGCCATTTGCATCAAAATGAACTGACAGTTCCTCTTGAGATGAGAGGGTATGAACTAGTCTGTAGTGTCCAGCCCAGGTATTTGGACTGTGTCCTTGATCTGACAGCTGAAACACATGGCTGTTGGTCTCCAAACATTTACATTTTTCAGATGATGTCCTTGGTCTAAAGTTTTGTTCCTGTCCCAAGTTAGTCATAATTGCAAGTGGCTGATCTCCTGCATGAGTTTCAAAGGACAGAGAGGGATAATTTGATGCAAACCCAACATATTTAAGTCCTTCAATCAGAGCCTGTGTAGTGTGATTGCACAGTGAATTAATATCAAAATGATACAAATATTTTTGTCTTTATGTCTGGGTAGTTTTTGACTATTAATTATTTAAAGTCAATAGATACAGAAAAGATAGACAGATAGATAGATAGATAGATAGATAGATAGATAGATAGATAGATAGATAGATGATGAATGTAGAGAATAGCTAGATATAGAAGAATAAGTGTCTTAGTTTTACTAAGTTCTTCATGTACACATTACAAAAAAAACCTCTTAAGGAAAAAATTGCTCTTTTCCTTTGCTAGGAGATTTCCCTGAGAGAATTCTTTCCATCTTGGAAAAAAACCCCAAAACCAATAATTTAAAATCTGTAGTAATCCTAATTCTGAACCATGATGTCTTATCTTCAGTCAGGCCAACTCCCTGTTCAAATCAAAGTTTTTATTATTTTTAGTATTATGCAGACATTTTCTTTTGAAACCTTGCCCACCAGAAGAGTTTGGGTTCGCAGGTCTCCCTGCAGTTCTTGGCATGAGGAGCTGCCCCTGTTGCAATGTGCTGGCTGGCTCCTGGAGAAGGCTCTGGTGTCACTTCTGAGAGCACAGGTCTTGCCTCATGTAAAAGGTGATCTGGGAGATCCAAAAAAGCACGAGCTGAAATAATTTAATCTAATTTAGTCATCTTTACGTATTTTCACTAAATGATTTTTTAGCATCCTTGTGTTTGCAAGAGACAGCTGTTTGCTTTGGTCAGCCACACCTTCATGTTGTTAGCTGCAGATGAGACTCTTGGATCTCCGGACATTTGTGCCTGGGTTCTTTGCTGCACTTCAAATGGCACCAGATGTTCCTGTCCATGGTGGACAACTGAACCTTGCTCAGCAGGGCAATGCCTCCCACTTGCCTTAAGTATCTCTTTCAGGTGTGGGCTGGGGGAAGGTTCCCTCTCCCCATGGCCTGTGTATCTTGATGCCTACCCTGGAAGAGACTTCTTCATGGTGATTCAAGTCAGCTTATTTAACTCTGCTTTCTCTGTTATCCCATTTATATTCCTATTGGAGGTAGTTTGAGCTCACAAGTCCTTCAGACCACACAAATCAAGCCAGAAAATAAGTTCAGAATAGCAATATTTAATATTTACATATATCAGTGAGGCCAGTGGTCACACAGTTGGCAGGATAGAGGGTGTTCCCAGGAGCACACAGACATCCCCAGGGCAGGACAGCCTGGAACAAGCAGATGGCAGCAGCACAGTGCACTTATTTTTCTGTGCTGGAGGTGTGCCAGTGGGTATCTCTTCCTCTTCTGGTGCTAGCACAGCCAAAGTTGGCTTTATCCCAGAGGTGAGAGTAAGGGAGTCAAAACTAAGGGATGAGGAAGGGCAGGTATTTAGGGACTGTGAAGGGTTCACAGAGCCCCTGTGCTGATGAAGGAGTCCCTCTCCACCTGACTACATGCAAGTATACTTCTTTCACTGCCTCTTTAACTCTTTTCCTGGTTGGCTGTCAACTGTATGTGGTTGCTCTGTCCATGCTTCATCTGCTGGCAAAGAACATGAGCTTTTTAAGCCACCTGGCAGGTTTGGATGCACCTAATGATGGGCTGCAAACTTCAACAAGTCTTATGCTTTCTTCTTTACAGAAGTTGCATTTAAATTTTATAGGTTAAATTTCCTCCTTCTAGGGGTGAAACTATGCTCCAAGGTGCATATGCGCCTCATCTAGGCAACTGGCCTTTTCTTCTCCATTTTGATATAAAAGAGAAGGTGAAGCATTTTGCATGTTGCATTAAAGGACAGCACAAGCAGCCACATATGTCTGCAGTAAGTGTATTTAAAGCTTGTTCCCATGCTACAGCACAGAAATACAAACAACTTTGAGAAAACATAAATCAGGGAAAATAGGCTCCAAGTGCTTTAAATATATTCAGGTTTTCTAGCTGCCTACATGCATTTAGGATGGGTAAAGATGATTTCATGGTTTGGCTGACAGCTCCTGTCCAAGAATTAACCTTTGAGGAAGTCACTGAAATGATGAGTTTTCTGAAACATCCCAGTCATGGACATTAGCTCAAGATCAAGGGCTTGCTCTTGAGTGATGTTGGGGAATTATGCAGATGCTGGTTGGTATTACAGTTGCTAAAAAACTAAAGCTGATGCAATCTGCTGCCTTCAGATTATATCTTCTATATATTACTAAGTTGCACATAATTACTACATTTATCTTTGGTGATAATCCTTGATCCATGTGCTCTATTCTAGAGCAGCCCTTCAGACCTGTGTGGAAGTTAGTGAAGTTCTTAGGCAGTTTCATGAAGGCAAAATTGGTGGTGAGGTTCTTCACCCTTTTGTTAAGCCAGACATTTCTAAACTCTTGCTGCAAACCCTGTTACCTGTGTCGACCCAAATGCTTCTCTACGGCTTCCACAACTCTCAGATGTTCCTGAAGAGCCAATTTAGAAGTGCCCTGGGCTTTGGCAAGGGGATCTGGCTCCAGGGTGGCAGAAAGAGGGTGGAACCCATGTTCTTGAGTTCCTCTGCAGTGTCTCAAACACTGCTCGATATATTCTCTGCTCATCCTCATTCAAATCTGTGAGTGCCCCATTCGAAAATTAATAGGAACAGACAGGTGAGCTCATGGTCAGATTTGGGGAGCATGGGACATTATTTACATCAGCCAGAGAGTGCCTGCTTCATGCAGCTGATAAATGTGTACATTAGCAATAGCTCCATTTCCCACATACATGAGAGGGCAAGTGGTGATCTTTTATCTGAGGACTGTTGTGCTTTATACACAAGTACAGCAGTAAGGGCCAGACAGATTAATGTTTTTTGCCAGTACCTGAGGTTTGGCAGGTATGTTTAGAGAGATGAAAATGTGGAGTCTCAGACTGAAATGATCTAGCCCTTTTCCACCTTGACTTCTTCATAAAAAAATAATTTTGCCCTGTGAAACACCTGAACATTTTTTTTGTTGTTGTCCCCCCATAAATAAAACAGTACAGTGCACTATCCTTATTGCATGTGAATCAGCATTTTGGGGCTTGTCTTGGCATTCCTTGTAGGTCATTCACATTCCAGAAATATTTGTCTGAAAGGCAATGAATGAAAGATGATTAATTAACATTTCAGGGGATATCTGACTTACTGCAAATATCTTGTACAATGAAAAGAAACAATGAAAAGGAAGCAATAGTGATAAATGAAATTTGAAAAATGTTTCTTCCATTCAGTAAAATAACAACATTACTATATTTGACCAATTTTAAAAATCTCTACTTTTTGTCTCTCACTTACATATGCTGGGGAGGGTCATTATACTTTATCAAAAAAGGCCTCTTAAATAGCAATAGAGCCATGCAATGAGTATGTCAGTATGTCATACTGCTGTTTAGAAAAATCTGAGGACCAGGTTATCCCTGACTATGATGTGACAGACAGAAAGAGGCTGTGCAAATGCATCTGTACTGCCCAGAGGAGCTCGTCCAGGGACTGTGCAGATCTCTCAGCTCATGTACCATCACCAAAGCCTGAAAAATAAAACTGGAAAGAACATAAAGCACCCTTTTACTGCATACCAACCTTTCTTCTCCTCATACATGTGCCACATATGAAGCCAGTGAGTCCATTGATGACTTGAATGAAACAAAGAATAGCTTCAATCACACCGATGACCAGGAGAATAGAGGAAAGGACAATATTCCAAAGGATGATGTTTTCAGGTTGTTTGCAAATACTCCATGTTGTCTGGTTAAACAAATAATTGTCTCTGTGATAGAGGAAAATATTTGGCAAGGTATTAGAAAGTAAAAACTTGAGAATGCTTTCTCTGTTTTCTGGCATTTCATTTTCTGAACTTGACTGCACAAAGTGAGTCTCAAATGGTGCTATAATTGGTCAAAGCTGCTGCTTCTCCCCAGAATTCTCTTTGCAGAGATGCAATTGATAATTAGGAAAGAGAGCCACATCCATACTTTGTTGCATGCACAAGTATCTCCTGTTTGTTGTATGCCAAAATTATGTTAATAACTAAAGAGAAAGGTTTTAAAACGTGTCTCCACATTCTCCATTCCTGCTGTGGTATCTCAGCCCAGTCGATTCATTAGCTCTAGCTCTGATTTGAAGAGCATAGTTGTCAAGGTTGGCTTTTTAGATTTAGAGAAGATTTTTGCTTTGCTTTTCAGAAGCAGGCGGAGCAGGCTGAATTCTTTGTAATTTAACAGATTAATGTGGCACAGTAAGCAAACATTTCCTTTTGACTCCAGTGGGAGCCACAGCTCACGGAATTTTGAAAGCTTGGTGCAAATTGCACAAGAGGCTTGTGGCAAGCACAGCAAATGAAACTCAGGCAATTTGCCCAAGGATGATTCCTTGGTCAAAGAAATGACCAGCTGGAACATGCTACTCACAGAAGTGTGAGTTTAGGAGTACACAGGGTGAACCATCAGTTCATTTTGGAAAAATCAAAGTTCACTTTAAAAAGATAGGGGAGCGATCAGGGAAAGCAAAATTGGAGGAGTTTGGAAGCCGTACTCACTCCAGAGTGTCATTCCTGAAAGGGTAGAGGTATTCTCCATCACCTGTGTCACACAGAGGACCCCCAATCAGCCCCAACAAAGAGATGACCACACAATATGCTCCTCCTGCAAATCCCATCACAGACAGGATCACTGACAGCAGCATCTGAAAGGGAAAAGACCTTCAACATAGTGTGCACAAAGGTTTGAGTAGCATGGAGAACTCACAATGAATGAGAAAGAATTCTCTTTCTTGTCTCTTACTTTATGCTGAAACGATTACTGCTACTAAATTTGTGGGAGTAAAAAATAGTTGACTTTTTCTGACTATTGTAGCTGTCCTAGATGTTAAAGAACTTATTGAGTTTTATGCTTAAGCTATTAATGATGAAAAATCTGGTGAGTTTTCTTTCAAAGCCGGCATAAGGCTAATGCTGGATTGATCTGTTCTGTATCATGTACCTTGGCATTTCCAACTCTTCACCTTTCTTGGCCCTTGCACCAACAGAAAAAGGCAAGCAACTACTGAACAAGATATGAAAGTAACAAAAGATAGGTTAATTGTTTTTGCTAATTGATGGAATGCAAAAAAGCCTTTCTTTTCCCTGCTTTCCTTCATTTTGCAACACCATGACATGCGATTACCACTTCTCATGTTGAGAAATCTAATTGTGCTGCATGTGGCAACAAACCAGCAGTGACTTCAAATTGTATGTAATGCATTCATGTTTTACATCAGCCACTCCCACAGAAATGTTACCTTTACTCCATTCTGGGTAGTTTTCTAGTAATGAATGGGATGTATCCGGTTGCTGTTTGTCTATAGAAACAAAAATCCCAGGAGGGTGCTACTGGTGGTGCATCTGGGACAGGCTTCTCAATAGTCTTGTTAAGAAACACTGCTTGTGGTTGTTCACAACTCTGCCATAGAGCCAGGGGAAGACCTGGAGCAGGGAGAAGGCAGTAGGCCTGCCTTAAAGGCAGGGCAATGGCATGACCAAGGAAGCACATACAGAATACTGTCATCCATGACTCAGGTTTGAAGCCAAATATCTCAAGTCTCATAATTCCCCATTGCCAGCAAATACCAGGTGAAATCCACCACCCCACAAGACAGGTAGAAACCTTCTCCTTGTCGCAGTTGTTCCACAGACCACTGCACTACACAGTCAAATGGAAATATCCACCATCCATGTCAGAGTTTTTTGACAAAGCCGTGAAAAGTCTTCACTGTTTGAACACATTCAAGCTGGTGAATGCAGTTTCCAGCTTACCAGCCAACAGCTTTCTGTAGAACCTTGCTCGATGCTGGTGTGTGAATTGACTAATTTTGTGTATTGTTTTGCCTCTGAGGCAATCCTTGAGTTAAAAGTTGCTGGGATTTCTCATGGGATTTATTTAATCATAACCGATTGACAACTCAAAGCTGGATACTCTTTCCTTAGTCTTTATCTGCATGTTGGCTGAATTGCCTCTTAGCAGAGCTCCATTGTCAGCAAAATGTAGTTAATTTAGTCTATTGTCCTGGACCAAAACAGTGTCTGGGTTGTAGCTGATGCACTGTCTCTCACAATAAGATCACCAACCATGCCTTGTGGTGAAGGTGAGTGACTGATACTCTCTTTGAAACTCCTACCTATTCTGAATCACTTTTCCCCGTTTGCTTCCTCATTTACTTCAACTCTGCATTCTGCTTCTTGGTTGAAGGATCTTAATTATGTTAACAATTCATTTTGGTAGCAGTACAGGGCATCCCAAAGATAATTATGAAGAAAAAGTCAAATGGTCTTTTGGTATTACTATGTTTTATGATAGCAGTTACTATCATAAACATAGTAGTACCAAAAGTATTTATGGTATTTATTTATGGTAGTACTTGTCAGTGCTATCTGTGATGACTGTGTTCTGTCACATGATTGTCTCATTTGAAATCTGTTGACTGTAGGACTAACCTCATCCCAGCTATTTCCCTTACTGTGTACAGGATCATCTAGACAGAGACTTTACTTGTCACCAAAAGAGGAGTCTGAATTTGCTACAGCTGTTAGATTGGCTCTCCTCAGCATTTTCTAGACATGCAGGGGCATTTCCCCATTTTATCTACTGATCTGGAGACTTTTCTGGAGGCTTGCCTCATAATCTGTGAAAATCCAAGGATTTTATTGACCATTTCATCATCTCAAACTTTCAGCATTTTCTCTAGTAGTAGTTCTCATTGAAATATTTCATTTCCTCATTTGTGTCCTTAATTGCAACAGGAGGCCTAAGCTGGGATGCTTGAGTGTGTTGAAATTTGTTTCCCATGATGTTGACCTGTTCTGTACTCCTGAAAAGGTTTTGCTGACAATTTTTGCTGATTTTCCCTGCTTTATTCAATCCTTTAATTGAATTGTCCCTGGTGAGCTGCTCTTAGAATTCATTCTTTGAATGTTTGTATCAGCTGCTTTGGTGAAGTTACCAAGTTCTTCCTGTCCCAGCTTGTGCTGCTCTTTAATACCCTGGTTCTTGCTCTATACACATTTCTTTCTTCTCTATTTTTTGTCTGGAAGTGGTTTTTGGGTTTTTTTTGTGTTTTGGTGTTTTTTTATGGTTTTTTTTGTGGGTTTTTTTTGTTATTGTTTTTGCTTTGTTTTGGTTTTTTTGTTTGGTTTTGTTTGTTTGCTTGTTTTTGATGGAATAGTTATTCTGTCTGGTTATCTGGATATCTTTGCTTAAGTTTGTCTGGAAAGCTACTATGACTATTCTTGTTCTACTAGTAACTCTTAAGGAAGACTTAGGAATATTGGACTATATGTTTGCTGATGCAATGAGAGAAGCTGTATTTTGGGTGGGTCTTTTTCCTCATCACGTCAGTGCAGTGGGTAATTTCAGATGTGTACGTGCTAAGCTGCAAGACACTGAAGCTTTCTAAATCTATTACTTTCCAAATTCATTACTCCATAATGCAAGGACAAGAGGCCATTGATGTATGTTTGTAAATAATAATTTAAAGTTGATTAATGAAGAAACTTAATGTAGCATGTAATCACTGTGAACTGGAAAACTTGCTAAAGTGAATAAAAAGTATGAGAAACATACTATTTTTATTACTGTTGAAGATACTTTGGCAGTGTGTAAAGGCTTTGATGAAGTCTGAAACTATTAAACCAAGAATTGTGCAAAATAAAATAGATCAGAGTCCCTGCCCTGAGCAAAATGTTATGTTTTGATTAAACAATAATTCTGATCAGTAATAATTCTTTAACCTTTTTTTTCCCTTTTTATTATGACAAGCAGTTCTGCAATTTGGAGTATCCAAGTGTAATTTATCATTTTATACGTAAGATTTCCAAAGCAGAAAGGTGCCCAAACTTGCCTTTGGATTACAGTGGCTCCTGAGTAGTTCCATGAGGGCTGTTTCTCTGCCAGTAGGTGGGGAACCCTTAGCAGGTCCATCCAGACCTACCTCCCAAGGAGCTCTGTCACTCTGGGACGTTGCTGATATTGTGGATGTTTGAACCAATCCCAGGAGTTCTCTGCTCTCCAGGGCCTCACACCATACCTACCCTGCCTTGCATATACAGCCCTTATAGTCAGGACATCTGAGCACCCCTGCTCTGGATGCCTGTGCATTTCCTTCACTCTCCACAAAGCACATTTTGCCTGAAGTTTCATCCCTTAAAGAAGCAGACCATCAGCCTTCAGATCTCCCTGCAACACTGACCTCTTTGTGAACGTTTGGAAATCACTCTTCCCCAGGAGCTGTGCAGGGTAAACTTGTTTTTAGTTGTTCCCAGCCATTCACTCTTCGCTCATGTCCCCATCTCATCCCTACTTTGAGCATCTCAAGCAGACTGTTTAAAACATAGGGAGCAGAGCTTCACCATTTCCACCTCACAGAGGTGTATGACTCCAGAGGGGTGTGTGTTCAAAAAGACAGCATTTTCATAGATAGACTGTCCTCACCGAGCCTGTTTTCCACTTTGCTTTGGGTAGCTTCGTCACTTGGCCATCAGCCACTTTGTGATATGGTTTAGTGGGCATGGTGGTATTCATTTGAAGGTTGGACTTGATGAACTTGGAGTTTTTTTCCAACCTTAATGATTCTGTGATTCTCCTGATTCTACAAAATATCACAGTGCATAATCAAATTACTTTCTTAATATCTATTTTATTCCTCCATAACAGCAAATAAAGAAGAGAACAGCTTGTAGGCAACCAATCAGTGATGGGAAGGTGCAGACAGGGTATCTGGCATTGATGTACTGCTGCTAGGAATGGCTCAGACAGTGAAAGACGAGGTGGAGAATGGAGGATTGTGGTAGGTCTGTGGATGTGGGCTGCTGGATGACACTGTGCTATCACTTGTGTTGTTGGGCTGGGGAGTGAAACCAGCCAGCCTGGGGAAGTTTGACTCTTGGCTCTGGAATATTTAGGGCTGGGATGAAAGATGGAGAAGAGACACCTGAGATGTTGTGTGAACTCAGCCCAGTTCAGCTGGATTTCCCCTTGTGACTTAACAGATTCAGTGAGCATAGGAACTACAACAGTAGCTGTGTTTCATCACTGCTTTCTACATCACCCAAAGTCAAGCAAAGCAGCTGGCTCAGGCACTGTTTGCAGGGTGCCTAGGATCTCACCCCAGCTCTGCAATTGGCCTGCTTGGCCATTGTCAGCATCCTGTCTGTGCATGTGACATTTGGTAAAATCAATGTAACAGCATGTCCCTTGGGATGTGCCTGCTAATGTGTGACATCCTGATAAAGAATGCTATTTTGGTATTATGTATCATGAATTAAGTAAAATGTTTTAAAGAGGCAAAGGTTTTCTTGTGGATCAGACTAAATATTAATTGAAGAGTACAGAAGAGACATGCTTTACTGCATGGAATCTCTCATTCCAAGCTGCTTCTGGGAAGGATTCAGACTCAAAAAAATTTCTAAGTCAGTTTCTTCTTGCCAATAATGATAGCCACACAGAAGTCTATACCCAGGGCTTGAGGATGAATGGATATGCCTTTATAACATGTTGCTTTATAATATTCTTAATTATCAAGTAAAACATCTCTCTGGCCTTTCTTTAGATGTCAGAGAGCCTAAATTGCATTTTCACATTTCACATGCATAATATTTGAGCACATGTGAGCTACTGGTCAGAACTGCAGGAAGCAGTGCTGGCTCCTCAGTGCCAGATGCAGCTTCTCATGCTTTGGCCATGGACCTGCAAATAGGGGATGTGTGTATCCCTACAGAGAAAAGCAGGGATGAAGCTGTGGAAAAGTAGATTGCCATGGAAGGGTATAGAGGAACCAGGACTCTGTGGAAGCAGGAGGAACAGGCAACTGTCTCAGTCTTTATGATTGCCTTGAACAGGGGAGCTCAAGGAAGCTGGAGCCACGTTTTACTTCATGGGATGTAGCCCCCTTTGCTCTCAGCATTGTGCCTGAGGGCTCCAGCCCTGGCCCTGGCTTATTTCCCTCCTATCAGCAGCTGCAGCATCATAACGTTCTTGTTGGCTCACTGAGCCCTCAGCCCCAGCCCAGGGACGCTGCAGATCAAGCTCCTCTTCTCCGTTTCCCTGACATGGCTGCTGACAGAGGTGTGATGGTTTGTCACTGCACATTTCCACCTGCTGAGCAGCCATTTCAAGAGCTATTGCACAAACTCTGTAGTGCCATTTCAACACATGAATATCCACTTACCCCACACCTGTTAGCGCAACATCCTGCTCCGCCTGCTCCCAGCATCATGAATGCCGGCAAAATAACCTGTAAGAAAAGCATAGGCTTTGAATTAGTGTGCAGCACTTCTGCTGGGGTGCTTTTTAAATTCTAAGAGCTTGGGCATCATGTTCCTCAAATGTAAGTCACCTTTTGTCTCTTCTCTGGGAGTTACACCTGCTTGGATGTTGGTGCTACTGAAGAGTTACTCAGAAATAGTTGTGGCATTACAGCTAGAGCTGTCTGGCAAATTGCTGGTACATCAATTCTGATTGCTGAAGCTATAC
Organism: Molothrus ater; assembly: GCF_012460135.2. Lineage (NCBI taxonomy): Eukaryota > Metazoa > Chordata > Aves > Passeriformes > Icteridae > Molothrus > Molothrus ater. The sequence continues at coordinate 79,173,154 of NC_050479.2, read as the reverse complement.
TGCTTTCTTTTCAGGGTATAAAAAGGTTCAGCACAGTATTGTTGGAGGTTTTTTTTTTGGAAAAAAATGTGTTAGTTTTGAGAAAACTGAATTTCTGCCCAGAAAAGATACATAGCTGGACTAAGAACTATGATCAGTGTAAGCCTCCTGAGCATTCTGCTCTGGATTATAATTAGGAAATCAGCCTTGAGCTTCCTGAAACAGATATGACTTTGGTTTGGGTGGGGGGTGTTTGTGCTGAATTTCTGGAAAACCTACAAGATGGACTTCAGTCAATGGGGAACTTCAGTTCACATCAGCTTTCTCCATGGAAATTATCAGGCAGAGCTGGACCAATATAATGCAGTCAGTAACCATCTGTGACTGGAGATATTATGCTGCCTTACAGACACCCTGGAGTTAGGAAAAGTTGCCTTCAGTTTGGTAGCCAGAGGGCAAGAAAGCTTTTATGGGTCTGGCTTTGCAGCCAGCACACTCCCACTGCCTTGTCTATACACACCAGTAATGGTTAAAGCATCTCAAAGAGCAGCACAAGTAAAGGAGTACTTAAAAAATTAGGAAATGGTTACCATAAAGTTAATGAAAGAAGAAGAGCCCAAATCAGTCAATCAATCAATCAATCAATCAAACAAACAAACAAACAAACACAAAAGGTAAGGACTGTAAAAATGGCCTCACTAGATGCTGGCAAGATTTTTTCTCATTCAGGGCAGGAAGAGCAGAATGTCCATGATTAACAAAGCCCACAGAATTTATGTGTGTAGTGTGAATATCCCTGTTGAACAGTGTGAGACGTTGTTATGAAACTTGCTTAGATTTGTAGGCTCCTACATATTTTTCAAAGGATTTATTCTCTGTTTCCTTTTATGCACACCCTAGAGGCAACCTACAGCACCTGAAGTGCTGGCTGGACCACATCTGGAACCTGCAGAAACAGAGCATTGAGGTTAAAAAGGTGTTCCGCTTCCTGCAAAGAAGTCCAGTCTTAAATAATCACAAATGGTCCCCAAGGCAGCCTCAGCCCAGGTGTTCTACTGTCAGGCACTCAGAAGGAGAGTTAATACCTCTGCCCATCAAACCAACACTCCTGCTCCTCCAGGGCTGTCATTTTTCTTTCGAGGTTTCCCATCTAAGTGGCAAACACTTTTGTGTCATCTATTAGCCTGGCTCAGGATGAAGGGTTTGCTTGGCAGCTTTCTTTTTATGCAGTGCCTGATTATAAACACCTGCCTTTTGACACGGGCATGAGAATTTGCTGGGTTTGGCTGTTGTCAGTAAAACAAGAGCTGTGTGTGAGCCATGGCTCAGTCAGGCATTTCCTTCTGTTGCACACAGGCTTTCTATGAGGAAAGGCGTTACTGTGACACATAGAGCCAGTCTTACTCTCTTTACATCCCAAATATTTGAAATAAGGAAATTGAGAGGTTTTCATGTCATATAATTTCCATTAGAAATTCATCAGAGGAGGAAAGGGTGGAGCTGGCTGCTCAGCCAAAGGGTATGCTGACAATCTATGTATCAGTCTACAGATGAAGTTCCCAGGTGCAGGGAGGTTTACTGGCTCACAGAGCTAAGCCAGGCTGTTATGAAGTTTCTCCCACAGTCTTGACTCTGGAGGCTGCATCCTAGTTGTGGGGAGATTCTCCAAGATCAGGCAACCTGTTGGCAAGGCTTGCCTCAGTTTCCTTTGGGAGGAATCCAGGTGGATGGGGGAACACACTGCAGCTTCATCTTTCCTCACTGAAGTGTCAGGATATGGACCAGACTTCAGTCGTGGAGCATCCTCTCCCTTGTTTTAACTCCTTAGGACACTGAAAAGCCAGTCTTCATTTTCCCATGCTTCCAGCATCTGGAAGATGGAGCTGCTGATAATGCTTTCTTTCCCCTTACCTGTGGGCATTTCTCATGCTGTTTTCTGGAAAACGTGCACTCAACAGAATTTTTTGTGGATCAATTACTCCTAATGTTTTTTGAAGGTCAGTGCAAATTCTTCCTCTCCTCTGACTAGCTGTTCTCATTTTTGATGTATGTGGTGCTGGCCACAGGCAAATCTGTGTGGAAGCCTTAAAAGAAGGCACGTTTTCAATGAGCCAGTGATGCTCTCATGTCTAACATCTCTCCTTTCCTTTCATTGAACGCCAATGGCTCCTGGGCTTGCAGTGATGCGAATTTTCCACAAGGTCTCTCATGTAGTTGCACTTCTTCCTTCTACAAACTCATGCTTATGTTCAAGCTCAGCATGAGTAATAGGCCCAAGTGGTAGCCACAAGAAGAAGCAGACAAGCTGCTGGTGGAGAACAGTTTATTGAATGACCTTATGCCATGTTTCTGCTTTGGGAAATATGAGTATGAACCAGATTCACTGCAGGCTTTCCATAGACTTAAGCAGCAGCTGCATCATAGGCTGACTGTGAAAGAGATTTACTTTTTTCTAAGTTAATTATTCTTAAAGATTAATTTATTTTTTGGCCAGCTCTGTGCCAGTTTGCCATCTGCCCAGTACTGGTCATATGCATTTTACTTGCTCAGCTTTTTAACTGCACTTGGGTAGATAATTGAAAGGGCACAAGGGGAGCAGGCTTTCTGATGAACTGGAAAGATAAGTATTGCCCAACATGTTCCCTTCCAGACATGGATATTCACATAAAAGTGATCTTTCCTGAGGCCTGGAATGGAGAACTAGTTACAGAAGAGCACATTCAAACCAGATCCAACCCAAAAGAAGGTGGGTGGGAGTGTGGGAACAGGAGGCATTCAGCTTATTAACCCATTTGCAACTCCACATTTGCAAAGTGTTAGCTGGGTCTCAAACTAACACCTGCTGAAACACGTTTTTGATTTTCCCTTAATGTTTTTGTGAATTGGGGGTGCAGACAATAGTGAAAACTCATTGCCTCCAGCTGACCTCAGCTTTGCTTTCACTCTTGGAGGATGAACACTCATGTAGCTCTTCTCCACAGTGAGTAGTTAGGCCTAGTGCTTCTTGGAGTCCTGATATTTATTTCAGGAATGTTTTGTATTTCTTTGACTAGGCACTTTTTTGCCATAAATGCATTTTCTCAGTTACATACCCAACTTCTCATTTAAGCTGTTCACATGTCTATGCAAAACACATTTTATGACTTTTTTTTAATGGTGATTTTCTTGGCCCCAAATTTAAAACAAAACTGAACAAAACTCACAAGAAATATTAATCTCTTACCAGTATCCCAGCTCCCAGAATGCCGTGGAAAAACCAAACTAAATCAGTTATCTCGCTGAGCTGCAGTACTTGTCCATTGGGGAAGTACAGGAGAATGTTGGAGACAATGGCACATATTGCCAGTGGGAAGAGGGTGATCCCAATGCACTTTGAACACTTCCCCGTGCACATGGCAGCTCTCTGCTCAGGAAAGATACAGGGAGGTTTGGGTTACTGCAGTGCAGGGAGCACCACATTTCAGCAGTTTTATACTTTAATGAAAGAAGAATCAATTTCATAGAAAGAAATGTTTCAGGTAAGACATACACAGATAATCCTGTTCTACAGACCCTGTTCCCTTCAGAGAATTTATTTAAAATTGAATTATTCACAGCTGGGATGTTTAATTGAATTTATTTAAAATTGTGTTGGTAGGAAATTACCAGAGAGTTTCATTTTAGTTTTTGATGGACAATTGTCTGTCCGTTGGGAATATCAGTCACAAAACCATGACTCCACAAACAGATACCCTGGCTGGCAGTCAGGGCTAAGGCCTGGAGTGGAAGGGGAGGTGGATGCTGTCCTGGTTTAACCAAGCCTGGTTTTCAGTTGGGGGGGAAAGATTGACATCCCCATTACCAATCAAAGGGCTAGTTTTGGAGATTGACACCCAGTTAAACCACTTAGAAGAGCTGGATACACCTCTACAAAAACGCATTTATGGACGGGCTAGGGCAGGGAAGCTCTCTTGGTTCCTGGCCTCTGAAGGGGTAACTAGCCAGGCCCAGGCTGGCCCCTTATGGCTAGGCCAGGCCTGCCCAGACCAGGCTTGCACAGCCCACATGGTTGGGTTGGTGTGCTGCTTGGTTCAGATTTCTGCTGCCTCCGGGCCATGCCACTGAGAATGTCCCGGCGCTGTGGATGACCACGCAGCCAGGATGCTTGGCTGGAGTTGGTGTGGCCGAGACAGCGCCGTGCAGCCAGGGCTATCTCAGCATGGCTCGCACATAAATTTTGCTTTACTCCAAGACCAGCTCTAGCAGTGGCCCTGTGGCCAGCGCTGGAGACGGCCCCAAGGCCAGAAGCGGTGAGGGCCAAAAGATGGCCCCAAGGCCAGAAGTGGCCAGGGCCAAAACTAGCTGCTGCCAGCCCAGTCCAGGAGCAGCCATGGGGCTGAGAGCGTGTGGCCGCAGCTATCTCAGCATGACTCGCAATAGACTTGATTTGCTTAGCCACTTTTAGCCAGCCATACTGCAAACAGAAAGACAAAAGCAGCAGCAGTTTTGTTTCTTTTTCCTGGTGCCTTGCATGAAGAAAAAGCAAAGGGGTGGCACTTGCAGCCAGTGTGGCTTGCACAGTGCTGGCAGGGACCATGTAAATAGCAGCAAAAGACACAGCCATTCCTCAATTTCAGAGCCTGGACGAGATCAACCTTTCAATGCTGCAAGACTATCAAAACTATTTCAATTGATAAAGCTTAAGAACAAACAAACCTACAAACACTAATTCTCTCCTAAATGAGGAAAAAAACAGAGTGAAGGCATGTAGAGAAAACAACGCAGAACACTGAAGTCAGTAAAGATGTCAAATACTAGATGGGAAAGAATCAAGGAGATGCCTTAGTCTTAGGCTGAAATACTTTTGTGAGGCTGTGGTGGAGATATATTTTTTGATATATCAAACATCATTTTTTCCCTATAATTCATAAAGTGCGTAAAGAAATGCATCATTCATCTGCAGCCCATGAAAAAAACGCACTCATGCTAAAGCATATAAATGCTAAAAAGCTATAATCCAATAAAAAACTTAAACAGCAAATGATAAGAGAGATGAGAAACTTTGCCCTAGGGATAGAAGAAGAAAAACTTCTGTTTCCAGAGATTAAAAAAAAAAAAGAAATTTTGTTTTTATGCTAAAACAACTTATCCTTAAAATAGTACCCCATGAGCTGACATAGCCCATAGAAGCAGCTTTGAGAAAGCTGCAAAGCATAAGAAAGACCTTCACACTGCAAAAATTTTCCTTTCCCAGGTGGCTGATTCATTATGACATTAAAGCCATGAGAAAACTGTTTCTTGTAAAAAAGTCTCCATAGCATGGCAAGAGAGACTCCTCTCCCTAAGTAAACTAAAGAAAGTTTATTTTAGAAGGGATAAACTGACTAAAAGTTCCAAATTTTGTCTCTTCATGTTGTCAGGGGGAAAGAGAAGAGGGTATGGGGAGAAGATAAGTGTTCTGAAGATTTGTTCTGATTTTCTTATACTTTTTCTTTTAATTCTGTTAATAAAGTTCTCTTTATATCCTTTAAAATTTTGAGCCTGTTTTGCCCTCCTCCTCCTAATCCATACCTCATTTCAATAAATGAGTATATAATTTCTAGTGGGTGCAGTAACGTTTAGCCAGCACTAAATCCATTACAGATGCCTTGGGTTTTCTGGGAGCACTGTCTTGGGAAGCTGATTTGAAATCTCTTGCACTGAAGGTATAGAAGAACAGGAAATGGCTACCAAGGATACCATGTGAATGTTCAACCCTGCCTTGGCACTGAGACTAGCAGGGAAGCCTCCCCAAGGTGCCTACCAGCTGCATTTCCTCTATTTCAGTCAAAAATACACCCTCAGCAAGAATTGGAGAGATATTTATAATTGTTTACTGTGCACGTAAGGGTTGATAAGACTGTGGATTATAGGCCTGCTTGGCACCCACCCTAAAGTAGCTGAAAAACTGCAATCTTGTCTAATTCTGTGTCTGTTTGCTAAGGGCAGGTCAAAAAACCATCCCATCTCATTTTCAGAGATCTGTCATAACATACAGTAGCTTAGTAGTTCATAGCATCCAGGTTCTTTTTTTAAAATCAAAGAATGAACATAAATGAAGCACTGGATGAGAGAGATCTCTGCAGGTGTCCAGTCTGACCTCCTGCTGAAAGCAGGACTACCACCAACACTAGGTCACTGTGTCAGCCACAGCTTTGTGTAGCTGAGCTTTAAAAACCTACAAGGATGGAGCCACCACTGCCTCTCTGGGTGACTTGTTGCAGAGTTGACCCAATCTCTTGATGAAAAAGACTTTTCTGTGTCCAGTCTGAATCTCCAAAGCTGTAAACAGGGCTGTTGCTCCCCATTATATCCTCTCACACCACTCCATCACCTCTGTCACATCCCAGTTTTTCATAGGCCGTTATTAGACCTGTCTTCACCAAAGTCTACAACCTCAGCTCACACTGCATCCATGCTGTGATCTACAGCTAGAGAGAAAAGCCTGATCAGTACAAAAGTGGATCCACAGATATGCCTCCAATTTGGAAATTTCAGACTACTGGGTCAGAGATTATTGAACTTGCATACCACCTTCAACTTTATGGCACAAACTGATCACAACTTCTTCATAATGTTTTATTATTGCTTCATTCCAGCTCAAGGGTTTCAAATGCATAAAAATAAAAATGTGCATGAAAATACAAAATATCAAGCTGTGGATTTCTGTCCTCAGAGAGAACTGTCAGTTTATAACAAAAAGGGCTTTGCTCTCCTGTGAGTCAGTTACCAAATGTAAGAGAAGGATAAGGACATGGGCACACACCATTTCATGCACACACAGGTGCCTTCGCTTGTTATGTGCAAATAGTTTTTGTAATTACTGAGGCACTCAGCAGTGAAATGTCCCTCAATTTACTCATATGCATTGGCTAATCCGGAAAGTTTTATGACAAAGATTGCTGTGGAGAAGGCATTAGGAGGCTAGGAACACAGAAATCCATCAAGGTTGGGTTCCCAAGCAAGAAAAAGGGCCAGGTGAAAGGTAGCTTGAAGCCATTTGAGAAAGGCAGAGACAGGCTAAAACAGATCTTGGCGACAGAATGAAGATAGTAAAGAGATAAGGTAAGATATCAGGTGAGATGTCCTCTGACCTATTCAAATGAGAGGGAAAACAGAAAGACTTTATGGGTTGCCATATATTGCTGTGAAGCAGATGTGGCTGACAGAGACTTCTGAGTTTGCATTTCTGTAGCAAAAAATTTGCATTGTTCTCTGCTGCTATGAGTTGAACAAGAGCACTGTGCTTGTATGCATTTTCTTCTGAGCACTTTGCAGTCATGTTGAGCTTTATAATCTGTGTTAAAAATAAGCTAATGGGCATTAAACTATTCCAGATGGGATCATTTTTAACAGAGACACTTCTGTGTTTATGGTCATTATCTGTTGTTTACACAGTGCTCAAAATTTGGCAAAGCATTTTGCAAGCCTCTGGAGAAAACCCTAGCTCAAAGAGATAAAAATCTAAACAGACCAACAATGTGCAAGTGAAAGATGAAGTGGGGAAAGGGAATGGAGGAAAATGGAAAGAATACTGGATATTTCACCTGCCTTTCAAATCACCTGTCTTTCAAATAAGGTTATTTTTTTAGACTAACTCTTGCCTGCCTGCTTTCCCATCTCATTCCAGCTTTAGCTTTTCCATTTGTTTGCCCAACCTCACCTACCTCCCCTCCCCAGAGAGAAGCAAACAAGGACAGGCACAGCCTAGCCTCCTTCTACAAAAGCTAAGCCTTGTAGTTGAGTTACGAATTCTCTTCTGCATCTTTCGTACATGGCTGGAGGGCCCAGTTCTTGTACGGCACAAAGCAACCTGACGCTGCTTTGGCTGGAAGAGCTGGGGGTTCCAGCCCTTTCTCTCTGACCTATCTCAATACCACTTCAAACTGCAGGGAGAACTTACCTAAACAACAATCACCAGACGTAGTGAGAGCCTCTACCACCAAAATCAATGCCGCTTTGCCACCTGTGCACATCAGAGGATCTGCATGCGTTATTATAGCTTAGGAAAACACTCTGGTTTGCCAGAAGCACTAAAACACTTTATTAATTCACCAACCAAAAGCACATTCTACAGCTTCGTTAAGCAAAGTGGCTAGAGCAAGCTTCTAATTTTTAGTGAGGTTTTTAGAAAGTTTTGCTTTTTAATGCTACAGTAAGCATGTAAATACTTTTGCTTACCTTCTAAGCAGGGCTAAGATGGCCTCCAGAGTTCCCCACAGCCAGCTTCAGGGCTTTCCAGCTCCTCTCTCCTGAAGTGTCTCTGTTTGACCGAGGCACGGCGATGTTTTTGGGTGACGGCCTCTATTAAACAATTAGCTGTTTCTCTCTGAGAATGAGGAAATACCCCAAGTTATCCCTGGTTGGCCAGTGAGAGGTTGGCATGTCACCCGCAGTTATTGATTATTTTAAGGCAGTGTTCCAGTGGTCAATGTCTCAGCCCCCGGGACACATGGATCGGAGCAGTGGAGACCTTTTTGCAGCTGTAACCATTTCAACTGTGTGGAGTTTGGCAGCAGAGGAAAGGCAGGGGATTGCAGAGGAACAATGAGTACCTGGCAGAAAATGTGGTTGGAGCATGAAGTGGTGGCATAGCAAAGTCTGGCCATTGCTGTGGCATCATCTTCTGCACAGCAGGCTGTGGCTGCTAAAATTCAGTACTGGCTGTGCTCCAAAGCATGCTCTAGGGAGAGTTAGGTGAGGAGAATGGGGATGGGAAGGGAAGAAGAATCACAGTGAGACAGGAGAAAAAAGAGAAAGAAGGACAGACAGGCTGGGGAGAAAAGAGAGATGTGACCAAGGGAGGGAGCAAGGAAACAAAAATCCACACTATTCTAAGGAGGAGAGAGTAGGAGTAGAGAAGGGAAACTGAAAATTTGCTTTGGCAGTGGAGAAAATAAAGGTAGAAGTGACACTAGAAATGTAAAACACAGTGAAGAGTAATAAGACATTAAAATTGAACTGGGAGAAGACTCATACTGAGGAGAAAGGGAGTTTCTTTTGTAGAAAATGTGATGATAATAATAACTGTTAAAATATGTCCTAACTTTCAAACACAGAAATATATATCTTACTTGGCAAGTCAGATTTGGCCCCAGTTGTGCTGGGAATATACCCAGATCCCTTCCTTCAGCTGAAAACATCACCTCTCTGACAAGCACCTGCATCCTCAGCTCTCACCTTCATCTTCTAAACTCACCAGGAAAGATTGATGGTGAAGGGTGGAATTCATCTCATGTGACTTTGGGCATAGATGTCAACCTAGGCTGTTCTTGTTTCTTGTGAGAGAAACAGACACTTCTAAGGAAAAGAATCCCAAGATCTATTTTAGGAATTACTGTAGAGTTACAGTAAACCATTAATGGTAAAAGAATCTCACCTCTTGTTCAGATCTAGATGTCAGAATCTGTTGTCAGATGAATCACATCCATGAGGACTACCAGCATGGCAGAGTGACTGCAAAAGCACCAGGAATTCAGTCCCTGGTTGCATATTTAATATAAATAATAATATTAAATTATCACTGACTCACAGCCAGTGAAAATCTTTAGTGATCTCAGAGGGATCTCAGGCAAAGAACCTTCATTGAAATGCAAATGGTAACAAGGAGAAAAACTGAACTAACTCTCTGAGTCCCTAAATATCATATAGTGGTTGCTTGGAGTTTTTATAGACTTTAACTCCATAATATTTCTCAGGCACCACCTTTCCCATCTTCCCATACCCAACACCCTAAGCTGGGCTCAGCATCCTTCATTTTGATTCTGCTCTTCTCTGATTTTGCCTGGCTCATACTCCTCCAGGATGATATGCAAACCTCACCTCTGTAGTTTCTCACCTATACGGTACCCCCAGCATTACACATTCTTTTACTGACCTTTTTCATTTTGTTCTCTGCACTTTCCAAAGTTTATCTATCAACAATGTGGATTTTAAACTGGGGCAAGTTCAGTGTTTTCATTGATATTTATATAACACTTACGTGCTCAGGGGCTTAACAAAAGACTAGTGCTTCTAGTTACTACAGAAAAAATAAAATACTAGTAAGATATATTGAACTCTATTCTCTTACTGGTTCAAGAATTTCTTTAGATGTGCTCATTATTAAGTAGGATCTACATTCAGTCTTTGATGAGTTCTGTGCTAAGTACTGCTCATTGTGAGGCACAGGAGGAATGCCAAAAAGAAGAACATAATAAAAATCTGTATTAACACCAGGCATCCTGACTCCTACCTGTTTTTCTAAAGCAACAGACTCACCTGAGAGAAATGAAAGCAAGCAAGCTCTAAAACACTTAGAAACACTGAGCTTTGTCTTTGGAGTGTTTAGTGGCTAAGCTGAGTGTATACAATTGTGTACATCTATTTTTCCCCCTGCAATATTGACTTTTAAGGCTATGAAAACATTTTCTGTTCCACTCATCAATGCCTCCTGATTATATTGACTTACTGTGCAGCAGCTCTGATCCTCCTTTTATTTCTACCCTTTTAGCCATAAATTCTTTATTAATTTTCCAGTTACATGTAGTAGCATGGGAACTGAGAGAGGAACTGTAAATATGTGAAAAATCTTGTTCATCATGATAGGAATGAAAACAGTTCCAGCCCCACAATTTCCCTGAGTGGCGCGATGTGAGAAACTGAAGAATTACAGCCATGTGCAGGTTTTTGAAGGGCATATCTGACTGCCCACTTACTCTATTAATTGATCTGCCCCAGTTGGAGTGTGGCTGCTGCGCACTAAGGAAAAATGGCCTATTTACTGTTGGTGTGATGTGGAAAAAGGAGCAAGGAGCTCTGTTCCCATCTATTCTTGTACAAAGCTTGAGCAATTTCTCTGAAGTAACAGCTTTTTTCTGAGTAGACAATGGCACTCCACTCAATTTAATTTATTCCATTTTGACACAAATTATTTCTGCTGTTTCCTGTGACACTTTGCTGTTAAAGTTCCCTTCAACTGAGTGAAAGGGAGGTTGATTGTCCCGAGATGAGACTGCGGTTAGGAAATTTAACTGCTGTTAAGAAGCTTTTTGAGATGAGCTGTCTCTGAGAAGGTCCATGTGGTTGGGCACTGCAGGCAGCCTGGCCTGGAGAGCCAGCTGCCCCTGCTTCTCTTGCAGCAGGTGCCCAGCTGAACCTGCCTGCCTGTATCCAGGAGCATGCAGATGCTCTGTTAAGGTAGAAACAGGCAGATGGAAATGGCACTACCAGCATTATTCAGGTTTTCCTTTATCTGGAGTATCCAAGACCTGCATGACCCAGGCCATAAAGAGCTGATTGCACAGCAGGAGTATTGAGGAAGCTCAGTAAAAAAAAGGTCATGTCTTGAATCATTTCAGAGACAGCCAGAAAACAACTATTTTTAGTGGCTAAGTAGTGCAAGTTAAGGTCTTTGTATTAAGGATGCCTACGAGTCTGAAGAGGGGGAATGGAAGTTATTCTGGACAAAGTTTGAAATAGGCTCTCTGTACTCTTGGGAGTGTATCACCTGCATTGCACCATCATGCACTGGTGGTCCCAACGCACAGCATATGCTGGACATGCACTTCCCAGCAACAACAGTCACATGGATGGATCTTTCCTTCTCTTCTCTTTTACCTATTTTTCATTCTCCCACTGCTTATTTCTTTCCTCTTGTCTCTCCTTTTATGTGTAATTCCCTTTCCTACATACTTAGACTCTCCCTGCTCCCTGAGGTGACATCCTGCTAAGCACACTTTTCCCCCTGCAATGGCAGCACTCACATCATTGCCTCTGGGGACACTTGCACCACTACCAAGAGACAGAGCTTTGGGAATAAGCCCCGTCACTATCAGTTACTCTATGACCCCGGGGTGGCACAGCCAACCCTCTGCAAAAGCACCTTCTGGGGTGAGGAGAATGATCCTGACACCACACCCAGTGAGCTCTGCCCATCCAACAAAGCATTATCCATTGCTTGCTTGTGTGCACCTATGTTCATCTGATTTATTACAAAGCTTGTTTTATTTAATTATCTGAGTGGTTTGCCCACGGACAGCACTGTACCAACCCCAATGTTTTCTACAATAGCAATGGACTACGACCTGTGGCCAAGGGTTGTTTGTACTCCCAACACAGAACAACACTGTCACTATCCAATATTAAAATAATTAGAGGTTTGTGCTTTCATTTTGCTGGTTTCATGCAACACTTCTTTCTGGTTTTGGCTGAAAGGCATTTCTCATCCATATGTTTTGACACCGGGGTTTGCCCAAGAATGTGCTTAGGGAGAGGGTGAATTAGGAGCTAAAGTAGTACTGACTGGAAAATGCCCCTGTTTACCTGAGCAAACAGAGAAATCTTATTGGTGATCCTTCTCCCTTCCTCTCTTGCCCTGAACTGCTCCAGGTTTCTTAGGAAGTCTTCAGTAATGAAGAACAAATACTGGGAATATGCTGAAGAAAAATGTGGTTTGTCAAAAAATGCTCATTGTATTTTTTATAGATGTTTGACACTGTCAGGAGGGAAGGTTTCTGTAGTCCAGAGTGCTGGTTTTGGCCAGACTGAGAGATGTAGCTTATCCAGGTAACTTGAAAGAGATTACAAATTTCCATTCCATGCTGAGGCACCTGGGTCAGTAACTCCCACCGGAATGAAAGAGGAGGACAACACCCAGGAGGTCAGAAGTGACCATCAAGTGTTTTGTTATTGCAAGGGCCACTGTCCACTCGTTCACCATCTCCATCTGGTTTTGTGCCAAAAGGAAAATCAATACTAGCTCTGTGTGCATAGTTGTGATGTTTTGAACATGCACATAAGGCCAGGTTTGTCGCCAGAATTACTGCTTGCTAGTAGAAGTGCTTACTACTTACTTTGCCTGTTTCAGAGAAATGAATATATGTAGAAAAATTGGATAAGCTTTGGAAATACAGCTGGTTTTCAGATCCTGATGTTTGTTTTTTCCAGCTGGTGCTGGCTGGTTGAAGAAAAGACAATCCATCCCTTTGCTTACTCGAAAGCTGTTAGTTGTTTGCATCCATTGTGGGACAGGATAGTATTTAAAATCTCCACATACATAGCAGAAGAGCCTGAGGCAATTAAGTCAACATTTCCTAAGTGGGAAGTGCTTTCAGGCATTTCTTGGCACTGCATGGGTTTCTGAAAGGGATTCTCTGCTTTCACAAACAAACACATCCCAGATTTTCCCAGAAATTAATCAATCTTCATCTTCAAATGATTTATTCTTTACTATGTCCACTGAAAGGCAGATTCAGGCTTTTTTGAAGGTGAGGGGACATTGAGGAAAGTGGGCTGCAGGCATTTTTTTGTGTGCAAAATTAGGCAGACATAATTAAAGGTTCTTTCTGAAAAGGGGTGAACTGTCTGTCTCCATCCTTGGAGATCTATAATCTCCAGTCCTGGAAATATTCAAAAGCTGTCTGGGCAGGGTAGCTGCAGGTAGCACTGCCTGAGCCAGCATGAGGAAGAGATTAGAAAACAAGATTTTAAAAAATGAACAAACCATCTGGAGTATGCTCATGTCATTCCTTGGTGGTGTAATCCATTTTTCATATTAGGTGTGGGCCTGAGCTGAGCTAAGGGCAAGACCTGCATTAACTCTGTGATGATGGCAAGGCTCCAGAGGCTGGGAGAAAGGCAAGAATTCCAGGAAGTGATAAGAGGGAAGATACTGGGTGGAGACAGGATCACAAAAGAGCTAGGTGAGAGATGAATTGCCACATGCATTGCCAGAATAAAAGCCTGGAGGGCCTCCTCCAGGGGGCACATCTCACCTTGTGATGATGTGCCGGGGCTTTGTGCCTGTGTGGCTCCCCTGCAATGGCACAGAGGGACAATGACCCACGGCGTCGATAACCATTAGTGGGAGCTTGGAGGAGCCCAAGGATGAAACGTGGCCCTGGAAAGCAGAAGCAGTGTATGGAAGACAGCTGGTTCCGCATTTTAAACCTATTTTTAATATCCTTGAGATGCTTAATGAGATAAGGAGGCATTTCCCTATGATCTCCAAGAGATACAGCTGCTTCTTCCTTGGAAGAATTGCTTTTTGAAAGATGCTGGGATTCATTGAAGAATAGTTGAATAGTTTAATTAAAGCACATGTCTGGTGGTGTCTTCCATCAGGCATCCTCCTCCCATGATAAATTTAAAAAAAAAGATTCAGCTGGTGTTGTCTTAACCATGTTCGCTAGCTGTTATTAAATGGACTGGATGCTTTTACTTGGGAAAAAGCAAACAAGAATACCATTTGGATTCATACAGCAGTCAGAGGAAGGGTCAGCAATTGCTGGATTCACCCAGGACACTGAGCCAGGATTCACTCAGGGCATTCACCCAGCAATTGCTGGATTCACCCAGGACACTGAGCCAGGATTCACCCAGGACATTCACCCAGCAATTCCTGGATTCACCCAGGACATTCACCCAGGTCCAGCCACAAGCTCATTCCACTGACGGGCTGAAACAGACCCTGAAGGAGGTGAGGGATGCAGATGCCTGACACCTGGTACTCCCTGACCCAGGATCTGCTTCTGCAACCCTTCACACTCTGAAGAAAAGGTGTGATGGCTCAGATTGGCACAGCTCATCCCAGAGCGTCCCACTGCAGCTATGCTACTGGCTTTGGTCATGTTTCCCACTCCCTCCACTGAGCCAGCCCTTTCACAGTCATGTTGTGAGAGTGTTCAGCATCTGTCTGCGACCCACCTGGGTCTTTTTACTTCTGTATCTGTCTGCCTGTCTAGTCAGGCATTAGATAAAGGAACAAATTACTGTGGAGCATTTCATCACTGCATGCAAGCTCCTCCTAACACCCAGCCCCCTGGCACTTTGAGGAGAATGAAAACTAATTGTTAGAGACTCGCTGGGTACACGGGAGGGAAGAGGGATGAGCTGTCATGCAGCCCATGCTCACTTCCTTCCTGCCGAGCAGTCGATTGACAGCAACCTGTTACCACCAGGAATTTGTTCTACCTATCCAAATATTTCAGATTGTTCGTGGATAGTTTTGACTTCTTCTTTATTAATGAAATATTTTAGTGCTCATGGCTGCAAAGAAAAATTTCAAAGCTTGATTTGCTCAAAAATTAGAGGGCAAACAAGGAGGGTTTGCATTTACTACCTTTTATAAAAGACTTTTCCATTTTTGAGATGCTGACTTGAGATTTTTAAAATACCTCAGAACAGTACTATCGTGCTTTCTTTGGCTAACAGGACACTTGTAAAAAAGCAGCTGTTGCGAAACCCAACCCGTGTGCGGTAAGTCACTACATGTATTGCTCTTGTCTGGGTTTGGGCTCCCTTCGCCGCTCTTTGTCTGGGTGATCTGGCTGGTGAGATTAGGAGCACTGCAGGGCAGGGAGGATCCCCGTCTGTGTATTTGCGCTGTGTCTTGACACTTGTAAAGGAAGCGAGTAATCATCACTCTTGCTGCTTTCATGTCTCCTTGCACAATAGAAATAATTAATAGTAATAGCAGTGCTTTGCCTATCTGCGGCCCCTTTCATCTAAAGACCTGAAAGTGCTTGACAAGCATTAACTAAATTAGCTTCCAAATACCTGGAGAGGGAGTCAGGTGTAATCATCCCCACTTTTAGATGAGCACACAGGAGGAGAAGCTAAGCTAACTGAGTGCTTACAGTTAGTCAGCTGAAACCATGTTTCCTCCATTGGGGGAGCTTGCTCAGCACTTAGGAGGCTTTTTGAGGTATCCAGAGGTGGGGTTTGATGTCCACTTTTTACTTCCAAAACATACAGGCTGTGGAGCTGTGTGATCTGCCCTGCAGGAGCTGGAGGATGCATGTCTGGCACTGTCATTCATGAAGTTTACCATTTGAACAACTAACGTGGACTGGGAAGAAAGGAACTTCTGCTGACACCAAGTTGGCAAAACTTGAGTGACTCTGAATTTGTCCTGACTTCAGAAATGTAAATGGCCCCTGACACAGAAACACTTCAGCTTGGATCCAAGGGTGGTGCAGCCAGGTTTGCACCATGCTGCCTTTCACTTCAAAACCCTTTTGGTGGCAAATTTGATCAGCCTTATATACAATGTGTGGCCACCCTGCCACTGTGGCCCTGCCACAGTGTTCACAGCTCTTTCTTGCAAAGAAAGATGCTGACAGTCAAATCTGACACAAATCTGGAATCTTAAATAGATCTCTGTTAAAACAAGGGTACTCTGCAACTCCCAGGACTGTACTCAGCAGGGGAAAGTAAGAAATTCTCAGTATCAACTATGTAAGATCAGGTACTGACATGAAATTATAAAACAAAGGCAGGTGATGTTTTGAAAGACCACAGCAAGCTCTTCAAAGTTGTAACTGAGCTAGTGGACAAGAGAGGTTTCTTTCCATAAACTATGGAATTTCTAATGCTGCTGAAATTATTTTCCTTTTTAATATCATACCTGAAAGGCTTCCATTCCAGGAATGGTACTCAGGCTGTAGCATAGGCTTGAACAGGAAGTATCATAGTCACTGAAGAACAAGGGCTGCTCCTTATTGCAAAACTATGTAGACTCAGATGAAAGGCACTCATAGTGTTGGCAGCATATCCCATAAATCACATGATTTCACTGTGGGCAATCATCCATGTTTCTACAAGGTTGTGACATTTTCCACATTTTCTCCTTTCAGCCGAGAAACTGGCCAGAAGAAGTTGTCTGGACATCAGGTAACTCCTGTCAGCTCTTCCACTTCATATGGCACCCTCCCATTTAATCAACAGACACTAAGCAAAATGTCACAATCCTGCTTGGAATATGCAGCTTAATATCAGTCTTGGGGATGGGTTGCCTGTCAGAATTGAGTTTGCAACAATTTGAAGCCACTTGAACAGATGCAATCACATCAGTTCTTTCTTTTCTGCTCACAATGCTTGGTACCTTCTTTTCTTCTACCTGCTTTAAATAGTCCTGGTTAGGTTTCCAGTGCTGGGGTTTATTACCTCAACTCCCCTATTTACCCAGAGAGAAAACGAGGCAATGATCTCACGGAAGGAAAACAAAAGGGTCACATTTTCTCTAGAGTAAGTAAGTAGGTCAGTGCCATGAGATGTGATGGAAGAGGATCCCATGGTGATGGAAGAGGATCCCATGGTGCCCACAGGGTGACTAGAGGAGGCTGGACAGGCAGCAGAGCTGCCTGGAGGAGAGCTCAGGTGAACCTCAGCACTGGCCCTCTTGCTGGCAGGCAGCAAAGGTGTGTGTGAAAGAGTTTCACCATGCCACCTGTCACAGCATCACTTCCACAAACACTTGAAGTCCAGCAAGACACTGATCTCCACCAGCCCCGTGCTCAGGGGGAAGCCTGGGGGCCAGGAGGGCTGTTGCCTTGCTCCCAGCTCTGGAGAGGGAGTCAAGAGACCAGGCTCCCTTGCTTCATGAGCAACTGGACATTGTGTACACTTCCTCCTTCCTCATTTGTATAATAGGGTTAATAAACATGTTCTGTCCCACAGTGCTGATGTAATGCTAAGCTCTTTCATGTTTGTTGAGTGTTACAATGCCACTCCATGGAAACTCATAAATAATGTGCCTTG
This sequence comes from Molothrus ater, assembly GCF_012460135.2. Lineage (NCBI taxonomy): Eukaryota > Metazoa > Chordata > Aves > Passeriformes > Icteridae > Molothrus > Molothrus ater. The sequence continues at coordinate 79,155,637 of NC_050479.2, read as the reverse complement.
AAGTTCTGTCGAGGTATTAACCTTGTTTTAACAGTGCAGATTTACATGAGTTACCACGCACAAGAAGCTTCTCTTAATTAGGATCAAAACTTACTTTTTTTAGCTTTGTTTTAATGGCTCTTAAGGTTGAACAATTTTTACTTGCCCAGCCTATTTGGCAATTTATTGTAATCTCTTCAAGCTTGCAGTTCCTTTCAGTGCTCAGTTAAATGCCTTTCTTCTCATCATTGCATTCCTTTACACTCTTCAAATTGAAATAACTTTAGGGGTTTTTTTTTACAAATGTATAGTTGGTTTCTTTGAAATATAAATTAATCTATGTTATCGCACTTTTTTGGTGGTGTGAGAGATACTGGGTTTGGCTCCAAATGTTGACAGAAAAGAAAGGATCTGTGTGCTGCTTCTGACACAACAGAGGCCCTTTTTTTCCATTTCACACCTTGCCTCAAGATTTGTCAATGGCTGGTAAGGTACCAAAGTAGCTGTTCTGCAAGGAGACACAGACAGGTACCGAGAAAATTATTCTGCACTAATGATCTCCAGACAAGCCACTGTGGTAAATGCCCAATTGTGACGCTGAGCTGGGTGCATGGACTGAGCCCAAATGGCTGGAAGGCAATGCCAGGGAGCCATGGGGGCTCTGACATGGGAATCTGGAGGGATAGGTTCAGTTTCCATCCTGCCACAAAGACTTCTGGGCAGATGTGAGTCAGGTTCACCATGTCATGTGTAATATGGGATATAGCTGCACTTCTAATATCTTCACTGATAGTAGATCCTTGTTATTCTTGGAGTTCCAGCAGCTTTTTTGTTGTTCTGTCTCCAACAGTTTCGGTTTTCAGTTCTCAGACTTGGAATGCTCCAGGAAAATGCTGTGTATGCCAAGGAAGCCTTTCTCACCAAAGTCCTATCCAGAACTCCAAACAGAAATTCTGAATGCCTTTTGAGATTTCCAACCTACCAGTGTGAACTCAAAAGATTCAAGTAATTCACATGCATCTTGTGTGACTACCCAAGATAACGTGAGGTTTATATTCTGTTCACTACTGCTGCAACTCAGAAAATTTTTTGAAAGTGCAATAGAAAATGGTTTTAAGTGATATACAAAGAGGCTTTTACATTTAATGTGTGTTTGTGTCTGGAAAAAATGGGACAACTGATGAAGGGAGAGGATGTCCTGGTTGAAAGGCTGATGCAAAACTTAGGAGGGTTCAATTCCCAGATGTATCACAGACACACTGTCATCTTGGGATAGTCACTACAGGCACGGCTCCAGGGCTGGTGGCAATACTAGCTGAGGGTAATCTTATGCTGGAAACTGAGACCAATTCCCCAACCTGGATTGCAATGGTGACACAAATGAACACAGCAGAGGCACCAGGAAGAATCCACTATGAGTGGGAACTACTACTATCAAGAGAAAGCAGAGCAGACAATCACAGAGTAGACAATCTGTGTGAACATCAGCTCATCATCTGCTCAGTGATTGGAGAATCAAAGCTGGGCTTCAGTCATAGGCAGCCTGAATAAAGTGCTCGTCTATGATCTAATGTCAAGGAACTGACAAAGGTCAGCACATCCATCATCTCTCTTGTTTGATCTTACAGCCATCACTAATGTTTTAGTTTGATCACTAATGTTAGTTAGCGCAAGTCAGGGCTTTAGTGCACTAACTTAAGCTAGTTCTTCCAATAATTCTTGATTTACTTGAAAAGAAAGCTCTATTGGTGATGCTTTGGGGCTCATTCACAAACTGGTGTTCAAGATGTTCACCCTTCAGTCCTATGAACATTGCTTCTCATTGCAAAACTTTGAAGCCCAGCCATGCTCTAATTTTAGCCTTCAGAGGGACAGAAAGTCTCAGAGTAACCAACAGTCAACCCCTTTGCGGAAAGGATCCTGAACAAAGTGACAAATTTAATCCCATGAGCTCACTGCTGGAAGGGAGCTTCCCAGAAATTTTCCTGATGCAAGGGCAAAACTGCTGTTCTTTCATCTTTTTCTGAGTCACGCCCACAGCACCTCCCCGGAATGCAAATGTGCCTGGGTTTAATGATGTGACAAGGTAATTAAGTGTTAATGTGTGGATGCAAAGGGTATACAAGTTGCCAGATTTACTAAGTGCTGAAGCCAAGCTAAGGCGTTTACCAGACTTACAACACATTGCTGATAAAGGGTGCTAATGTCTACACATTATTCCTGCTACACAAGTAAATTTTACAGTAATAGACAAATAAATTAACTTCATATTTGAATTTTAAAGAGGTATTCTAACAATAAAGCAGCCAGGATCCAATCCTAGGTGCGTGAGAAGCAATAGAAAAACTAGGACATAGCACTATTATTATTTAAATGACTATAATGCAGTCAGAGGCCAGCTTAGAATTGGACACTCCCCCTTCGTATTCACCATTACCCTGATGCATTTGTGTTATATTAGTCCATATATACTGAGATTTAAACAGAAAACAAAATTCTTGAGTTACAAAAAAGCACACGGACAGAAAATCATAATAACACTGTCTAGATTAAATTGGCCCTGTACCCAGTCCTTAAATATCTCAAATGGCATGCAAATGGCTGATTTAAGCAATTGAACTCCACACAATCTCATGCAAAGTGAGCAGTGCCCTATAAATAAACATATTTCCTACTCGAATGCAAATGCTTGTTACACCATGACAATGAATATTTGCATAACAGGCACGAGTTCTTGTAAATGCAGGTGCTTGAGTGACAGGTGATGAAGTCTGTAGCTCCCCTGGGCTCAGGAGAGCTCCTCTGGGCGGGGGAAGTATTCCTAGGCCCTGAGAAGAGATGACAGTGGGATGCTGTTAGCCTCCAAGTGTCCCCTTGGCCTTTCCACAGGTTTGTAGCCCAGCAGCTGGCTCGTCTGTCCCACCCCAGGGGCATGCTCCCTGGATGTGCCACGGGCTGGCAAAGCTCAGCTCAGCTCCCACTGTCACTGTGTTTTCTTTTGCTTTCTAATTAGGCCTGTTAAAAGCACAGTGCTTTTAGTCATCATCATTTGAGTAACAACAAAGTGGCACAATAAAGCAGTGGAAAAGGAAGATGACTTGAGAGTATCAGCATTTTGGAAAAGAGGATACAGATTGACGTGAGAAGACAAGAGGCTGGGCACAGTGTGGTTTTGCAGCAAAAGAGTGAAGAGATCAGCAAGGTGTCCAAGGATATCAGGAAGACTGGAGGTGCTGCCTCTGAGGATCTCTGTACAACACCTGTATTGTCCTGTTGCACAACACCTGTGTTGTCCTATCACGTCTCCTCTTTCTCGATGTTCATCAATTAACTGACATGAGCAAATGAACATCAGCATGTATCAGAGAGAATTTAGGGGGCCAAGGGACTCCTGCTTTTATAACTGTGTCAAGCTGACCATTTGCAGTTTGTCTGACTGTACATATATAACCCACATATACTGGGCTTTCAGTCTTCATAGCTAAAGAAATGGAAAGCATAGCCTAAAACCAACAAAACCTTCTTCAGCACGATACTGCGTGTGTCTGTGTGCCTTGTCTCTTCATTTAGATGAGACCCATCAAGGTCCAGGTGGCTGGAGCTGGGCTGCTGTCAACAGCACCTGGTTTTTTGAGTTGTTCTCTGTGACTTCAGAGACACCTCCACACCCTTGAGGAGAGGGAAGCTCAGCACAGCTGACCATCGATGTAGCCATCACTCCCACATGCCAGAGGGTGAACCTCACTCAACTGCCACATAAAATATCACTCACATCACTGAGCTACATCCTGGTGGACAGCACTAAACCTGTGACTTCCAAATCTGTTTCAGAAGCCTCCTGCATCCCTAGTCATGGATAACCATTAGCTTCCACAGGAAGAGGTCAGATGGCTCTGGACCTGAAAGGGGAATTTCACAACTGTTAAAGTTTGCAATGAGTTCAAGAACTCTATTCCAGAACTGCAACTTTTTTTATACCTGTAGTCACTTAAAAACTAGGAACAGTATGATTTTGCAAAGTGTCTTGTCACCTAGATATTTTTGGGGCATTTCCTAAGTGGTTTAAAATATCCTATCCTATCCTATCCTATCCTATCCTATCCTATCCTATCCTATCCTATCCTATCCTATCCTATCCTATCCAGTTACCTGGGCTTTGCCAAGATGGTAACACAGATATCCTCTTGGAAGACGTTAAGCTGTAAAGCGAGGGAGTGATTTTCTAGAGAGCTACGTGGGTATGTTAATTGCCAAGGTTAATAAAAGGGTGATCTTCATGTGCCTCAATTCTTAGGTGTCCAAATAGAAAGACTTTTATAAGGGCTCTAATTTCCAGGGATGCTTCTAAAAAGGTACCTCATTTTGGGCACTCTCAAACTGCATATATTCAAATCAATTTCAGTCTTAATAAATAGATTAGAAAATGATGAGAGGTACTGGCCAATTCTTTTGCTCTCTCTGATAATGCTGGATTATACCTTAGTGTTATGTCATTTTAAAAAACCAATGAAGACAACAAGATGCTATTTTTAGAAATCTCAGACATGATCAAGAAGTTAAAATAAATTTTTTTAAACAGGGTTTTTACAAGGATGTCAAAACCACTAACCCCTCCTCTGCCCTAGTATGCCATATCACCTAGTCTGGAAAAAGGAGGACTGAAAAGCATCCAGACTTCTAAAAACCACCAACTGGCTCTAGCCTGGACAGGTAAGTGAGTAATTTACTCACTAACCAAAGGATTGGCAAAGGTCCTGCCATGACAGCAACATTCTCCCTGCTCTGCATAGCCTGGCTCTCTACCTATCCCAGTCCTAACCTGCTGGAAAGGAGGAGCTTTGCTCTGTCCCTTCCTTATTTATAACTTGTTGGGAGCTGGGAGGGAGGGAGGGGTGAGCTGGCTCTGGTGCACCCTGCTGCTGCCTGCCCGTGCCAGCCTCGCAGTCAGCACCACAGATGCCTCCTGCGCAGCGCGGGGGCTGCCTCCGCGCCCTCGGCTTCCTCTGGCTGTGCGCGCTGGTGGAAGCAAAGACCAGAACTTACTACCTCGGGATTGTGGAAGAGAACTGGGACTATGCACCATCTGGGAAAAATCTGATCACAGGGCAAAGCCTCTTAGAGGACAAGTAAGTGACTGGGGGCTTGAGTAAGCTGGAGGTGTACCAACAACTCCAAAACAAAATCGGTTCATGTGGTTATCTTGCTGCAAATGTCTTAAGATGGCCTTTTCCTTGTTTTTATTCTGATGATGTTGTCATAGGTGGGAATTCAGTTTCAAGGCAAGACTAGACTTTGATTGATTTCTCTTCCATTGTGGTTGATTAAGCAAGGGGATAGTTAGCGTGTATTTGAAGAGGATGTTAATGAGCTGATATTTTTTAAAAAAGCATCAAGTATGGGCCCAAAATCCCCTACCTGTATTTCATAGAGATGGAGGTATCTCTGGGTCTTGGTATCAAAAAGCAAACTGCAGCTTTTGCTATAACCACGCACAGTCTTTGCAGTAAAACACAAAACCCTGTTTACTGGCATATGATGTAATTTTAAGTATTTCCCCTGATAAAATTTGGCAAACTTGATATAATGAAATTCAGATGTGTATGGTACCTACGAATGGGATACAAGTCCCTACATCCATGCAATCTATACAACTTTGGGGACTTCCCTTTTGGAAACGTGCATAGATAAGTGCTTAGGTACACAGCAGTGAATGGTCAGAGAGAATTCCTGGTGAGCTCTGAAACTGGGGAGTGCTTTGATGAATCCTGCCTTAGCCAGTGAAACAGGTGTCTGTTCTCATGCCCACACGGCTGGGGCTGGCTGTGTGTTCCTCCCAGAGCAGGAGAGCTGGCCTGGATGTTCCATGGAGATGGCTCTGACGCCTGGTGCCTCTGTAAAGAACGATTTGGGTGGAAGGGACCTTTAAAGTTCCTCCCGTTCACCTCCCCTGCCATGGTCAGGGTCATCTTCAACCAGGTCAGGCTGCTCAGAGGCACATCCAAGCTGAATTTGAATGCTTGCAAGGATGGGGCACCTACCACCTCTCTGGGCAATGTGTGCTGGTGTTTTACCACCTTCATTGTTAAAAATGTTTTTCTTACATCTGAATCGACTCTCTTTTTGTTGAGAACCATTGCTTCTTACATCATGGGATTCAAATGTGTGGGAATATTTTTAACATTTCATTGATATTTTTGACACACTAGAGGTATTTTGGGGATCCCTCCTCAGCATCTTGGTTTGGGATTGGAGTGGGAGCTGTGAGGAAGTGAGGAGGTCCTGGTCTCTGTGCCAGGTTTGGAGGCTCACTGGGAGCTAGATGCTGCCTCCCAGAAGCTAGAAATGGAAATGTACTCTCTGACTTTTCAGGAAATCCCAAGCAAGTCTGCACATGTCTCTAGTGGTAAGTAATTTCAGAATCACTCTCAGAAGAATTTCACAAAAGAAAGTATTTTGTCGCAAGAAGAAGATGAGAAAGAGTTTTATTTTTCAACACAAATTTATGCTTAAGCTTTTCATAGCTAGAGGTCCCAGATGGCATCCAAGTCAATAGGTATTACATTTGTAGGTAGAATTAAGGTTAATAGTTTGTTCCCAGCCCATGAAAACAAGCTTTACTGACAAAATTGTTCTTAGTTTATATTAAATGCCTGAATTTCTCACTTTCCTAACCTTTGTAGCAAAGGATAACTTTCTCCACTCAATAAACTAGGAGATCTCTTACTACAGAGCATACAGCATTAACTGAAGAGCAGCTACTTATAAATCCACTTCAACGGAGAGGTATTCAATAGAGAAATACCACAGAGAGATTGGAATATGTTCTGTAAATTGTACTTTTGAGGCTGTGTGCACTTTGTGCTCCCTGAACATCAAGAGGCACATTTACTTTTAAGTTTGTAGCATAAATGCTTTTTTTTTTTTTTTTTTTACTAAATGGCAACACAGGGATGGAAGATACTTCATGTCTTCAGTCATCATGGCAATGTAATAATTACAGAATGCTAATTACAAAAGGTTTACCCACAGAGGGTTTTAATCTAGACTGCACATTCAAAGCTGGGGAGATGTTTGCCACAAACTTCCTACATGCAAAATAATTATGTGATTTTTGTTATTTTACTCCACTTTTAAATCCTATTGAATTGAGCCAGTATAAAGTGCTGTATTCTGGAATAATAGTGTCTGCATAGGCATGTGGGTTAAATAGTGAACCAGAAATAGCTATTTTGACTATTCAGCTCTTTAGGATAATCTCTAATGTAAATTTAAAACAGTATAATAATGGGCTACTTTTCAGCTAATTAATTGGTTCCTACGGATATTATTAAACAAGTAGTTCCATTAGCAATGTTTAAGGATCAGTTTCTAGGTAGGGATAGGAATGCCTTTTGAGCCATCTTTGTTCTGCAAGCAGCAACACTCAGGCTCGCTGAGCCAAGCACTTCTCACCTTGTGAAGCAGCCTCGCAGCACCCATCTGATGGGGCACTATCTCAGTTTTATTGAGAGCAAAGTGAAGATAAAGAGGTTGCAGACAAGCTGATTATCTTTAAAAGAATTGATGCATACACAAAAAGGAATGTTCCCTTTGATTCCAGCTAGCCCACAGAGATATAATCAAAACCTCTTATTCCTCAGTACCTAATGAAAATCCTGAATTAGCAAGTGTGCAATGGAAAGTGTTACATTACCTGGATCAGATAGCGACATTTAAGAGATGATTATCAATGTTGCTTGCCAAAGTCAATAACATCTTCCTCAACCTTTAGTTTTTAGTAGTAAAGAAGATAAAGGGAGCTTTGGTAGCTGAAGCATGGAGCTAGAAACCAGATTCTGGCACCAGACACAGCTATGCTGCTGAGTTCCTGCTGTGCTGGTGCTGAGCGAGCTGCCTCTGGAGCCAGGAGTCCTAGTGCTGCATCAGAACCTGCCTGGGTGGATGTGAGCTGAAGACTGGCTCTCATCAGAGCTGATTAACCCAAATGAGCCCTGTCTTAGCAGAATTATTCTGCTTGGATGATAATTTTTATTATGCCTAGTCTTACTGCAGTGTTTCAGAGCCAGCCTGCTGCTTGCAGAGACTAAGTATCTTGCTGGACATCAGTAATTGTAAAGCAAATAGACTAATGAGGCTGTTCACCTCTTCCCTTTGTCTTGTCTAAGCTTAAGGCCTCAAGCAGTTCTACTAACTCTCATAACTTGGAGTGTTGTGAGTAAAACCAAGACATTTCACTCTCTGTTCTCCCTTCAGAAATTAAACTTACATTTTCTGGAGCACACAGGGCTTTGGAAATCGCAGGTCCAGATTACAGCCACCGAGCATTGGTGAGCTGTGAAGGTGGTTAGCATCCCTTCCCACCTGACATAACTGCTGGAAGAGCTGACATCATTAAACCGTGCTGGACTAGACACACAGGGTGCAAGTGCTGTCAGTGCTGCTGTATGTGCTGCAGATCCCAGCGGGATTTTGTGAGTTAGGGCATGGGTATTGCTGCTGCAGGAGGGTGAGCCTGGATGTTTTCTCTTTCCCAAGTGGTCACGCAGAAAATGGCTTTTCAAGAGGAAAATATACCTAAGTGTTGTGGTTTGACATCCACCAGTCATTCTTTCCCCACTGTAGCTCAGCCCTCAAGATTAAAGTTTAGTGGATAATGCCTTGAAATTACCTTGATACGAGTTTATATGATGGACACTTAAATCTTGCTCTGCTGGTGGTAGATGTTAGTAAGTTTTGCCTGGTATAGCAGCTCATCCCTTCTCTTTAGGCCACCAATCCTACATTTATTTATCTGGGCCAAGTCTTGCACCCCAACACTAACGGGTGTTTTTTGTTAGCACAGCATCAAACACAGTTTGTGCAATTTGCCTGTGAGGAGATCCCACCCAGAGAAATGACGGTGAAACTGTCGTCACAGATGCTGCACTAATGGCTGAGTCATTATGAGGCCAAATAACCCAATTGCAACAGCAGAGATGATCATTGTGGGAAGGGTCAACATCAAAAGGGTATTTGAGGTGAAATCCTGGCTCTAATGAAGCCTGAGAAGAGCTTTGTTACTGACTTAAGGGGCAAGTTTATTGTAGGAGGGAAGCCATCATACCACATCAGTGACACCACGGAGCCTCATCTAAGATTTCATGGATTTTATTGACCTCTGTGGCTCATGTGGGTCAGAAAAAGCCTAAAAACATCCTTTGAGGGCTTTGTGTCTCTGTCTTTTGAGGACACTCAACTTTGTTGTTTGACGCTTTGTGGTCAGGGCGCCATTTAGAAAGGTGAGTTGGCACCACTGGTCCCCCTTCCCTGGCTATCCCTCAAGAACAGACATTGCACTGGCCTGGGCATGGGAGTCATGGTTTCTTGGAGGGTTACCTCGAACAGGTTACGTGACCCAGGGGTTAAAACAATTGTGGTAGTCCAAAGCCCTGTCCTGGCACTGTCCTGGTTTACTTCAGCCACAGGAAAAATCAGGAACTTTGACAAAATAAAATGGTTATAAACCCAAACCCAGAATATGTAAAGAGGATAGAGAGTAAGGAAGGTTTCACCATCTACAGATTTTAGGGAATAAACCTATAAAGATGGTTGTTTAAACCATAATGATGGTTATAAGTGTAAAGTCTATGGGACTTTATTGGAACAACAACAATAAAAAGAAATTTTGCATTTGCGTGCATTTGCACCCAGGAGTGTACAGTAGCTATTGGGAATGTTCACCACAGGAGAAAATTTGGGACTCCACATCTACTAGTTATCCTGAGTGCTGTTTTTTGGCACTCAGTGGTGATTACAGCAGCAAACAAACTCAGAAGGCTTTGAAATTGTATCTGCAAAGATCTGTCTCCAGGCTACTGAAGAGCTGTTTGCTTGGTCACGCACAAGCAAACAGCTCTTTCCATTTCTCACTGCTCCCTGTAACACCATGCTCATGTAAGCACCTCTTGGAAAACATAACCTCTGTTAGGTTGTAGCCTTCAGATCAAAGGTAACACAAATGCATTAAAAATTATGGCAAAACACGTCTTCTGTGTGATAAAAGAAATGGGTGTAGAAATTACACTTCACACATGGATATACCTGGAAATGGCAGATTGTCTGCATGTCTAGTCTTGATCTGAAGTAGAATCTATGTGATAGTCTTGTTTTACTCTTTCTCTCTGTGGAAGAGTTGTACTGCTTGTCGTTGCAGGGAACAGGATGTCCATAATTATGCTTACACTTGTTTTCAAGAACTAGAGTTTATTCCCTGTTAATAATTCACTGTTCCACTCAGGTGCATTTCCAACTTTTCTTGTGGCTTTGGAAGTGCTGAGAGGGGTCAAGCACCAAAATGAAATCACACACAGAAATGAAGGCAGGATTTGCATGTCTTTCTCAGTCGGAACAAGACTTTTTATGCTGATTTGCAAACCTGCTTATCTCTATATGTAACCTCAAGACTGGCCTGACTGCAGGAGATGAAAAGGAATTTAGGAAGTTTGCATGGGTACTGCCCCAGAGGATGGAGTATTCCTCCTTACTGTAGAAAGAAAGGCTGTCTGAGCATCATGACTTTATGGACATGAAGCACAGGCTGACAACAGAGTCGAAGGGAAATAGTTAAAATTTAGAGGAGCAGCTTTTACATCTGCAGATCAGAAAGATGGAAGAGATTCAGACAGAAGCATCACAAAGCCACCAGGGTGATGAAGCAGTTTGAAGTGAGCCGGAGAATATGAAGAGGCAGGGAGAAGCTTTGTCTTCTTGTGACCAAAGAGGAATGACAGATAGGAAACATTTTGACATTCAGTCCAGTGAGGCTATTTGTTCTGCAAAAGGACTTTAAACACTGTAATGCGAAGTACAGCAACACTTGTAAAGAGGCATGGAGCTACCAGCTACTTGGGAAGGCTGAGGTGGGCCCCCAAAATCCTCCAGGATGAAATGGGACAGCCTGGGCACCTAGAATAGGACTTAGAACAACCTGAGTGCTCTGTTTTCAGGTACTGAGGGCAACCGAAAGGATGTGCTGAAAATACATCTCTGCACAGAGCATTACCTACACTTTGACTGGATGCAGCTGATACCCTCTGTACCCATTTGAATAGTCCTCCTTTCAGAAAGCTGCCACTAAAAGACTTCTTTTCCTGACTTCTAGACAGCTTTAAGTAGGAGGCAACCACAGATCCAGATATTATAGCATAGCTTTAGATACTGAGACTCTCTGAGTGCCTAAGCCTAGAAGGTTTTCTCACAGTAATTTCTTGAACTTTGATCACTAACTGGATTTTGGGATCACAGGCTATGCATTAAAAGGGGCTAGGTTCATGTAAAGTATTTAACAAAGCCTGACTAAGAAGTGCATTTTTCTGGGGTACAATTCTCCTTCTTCAGAAGACACAGTGTATCTCAGGGGTGTTATGAGAGAGTGTGCAGTGTTGTCTGGACATAAAGACACTGTCATCATAATGAAAGCATGGTGCCACTGCACCAAAATATTTGGTGGCTGGTGAAATTGGAAAAAAAACTGAGGAAAAATATCTCCTGAAAATAGGGACTTTCTGAAAAAAATGGATTTGATATTTTTCTAGAGAAAATTTCTTACAAACTATTTCAAAAAATCAATTCATTATTCGAATTAGGACATAGCCATGTGAGTACATTGCCATGAAGTAAGGAAGCATGTGCATTTACACTGCACTCCTACTGACACCACCTCCTACTCTGTGGTAAACACTCTGGTAGCAGCTCTTCCCCCAGGCAATAGAAGGTATCTTCTCCTTGGTGAATGTGGTGTGACTTGCCAGGTCTTGCTATGTCCACAGACTACAGACCTGCTAATTCACTGAAAATTCAAATTTCCTGGCAACTCATTCCTTAACCCTGTTTTTGGGGTGTATTTTTCTGGCATACATTATTCTGTGAAGAAGCAGATGAGAAGCTTCTGTCCCTTCCCCTCCATCCTACCCCACTGTTTCTGCCCTAGAAATACTGGCAATGTTTTAATTGCTGCCAAAACTTGTGGCTTCTTATAAAGTACACATTTCAAATGAAAAAGTGTACTTTTTGGAGTATTTTATATCTGGATCACTTCAGAGGTCTGTTTTAGACAGTGATCGTGGAGGTGTAATGACCACAAGTGGGGGATGTTGTGTGTTATGGTATCATAGAAATCACAGAATCATAGAAAGATTTGGGTAGAGGGAGAAGTGGATGTGTGGTGAAGAACTTAAAGCAAATAATACCTTTCAACTTATGTGACATCCTCCACTTTGGTTTCTTGCACTTCACAAAAGAATCTAAACGAGATTTGTGAAGCAAGTGAACTGACCAGTCAAAGTCTCACAATAAATATGAAATTACTTTATTTCTGCCAGTGATACTTCAGAAAAATTTAGTTTGACTTTTTGATGAGTTTTTTAGGAAGCAATGAAAGTCCAATCAATCTTCAGGAGATGAAAAAGCTCACCGTCAGTTATGGTGAAATTGGTCATACAATCCCCTGCTTGCTGTGTAGCAAAGGGTTTAATTTCTGCCTTCATTGAGTGTTATAATTAGGGATAAATATTGTATATCATATTTATCAGCTGTAACATGGAGAGAATTAAAAAATGGATTTCATATCATCACAGATAGGATGAACTGGGTCATCAGTATGATGTTATAGTTAAAAGGGCAAAATTCATTCCTAGTTATGTAAGAAATATTGACTGGGAACATCTCTGACCGTAGCTGGGATATTACTTGCCTATTGTGTGAGTTCTTTTGTTCAGACTTCAACAGAGACAGAGAAATATTTGCTTTCAAAAGAGAGCTTTGCGTAAGATTTGCGGCATAAAGAGTGTTGGTGTGCTTGGTTTGTCCAGAAGAAGGGTAGAAGGCAATTTAGTCAATTAATTAAAACTTATGCAAGTGTCTGCATAAAAAATAAGTTTGTGATGGTATGTGGCTCCTTTGATCTGAGAGAGAACTTAACTGGAAGCAGTGGTTGGAGTGTGGAGCTGGATGATATTAGACTGCAAATGCAATTTAGGCTTCGAAGGGAGCAGGTATTTAAAAGTTATAATATGTTAACCACTGACCATATGGTGGGTTCTCCATCACTTGAAGTTGCTATAAACATAGACTCCGGAATGTGGAAGTTATACATTTCATGCAAAACACATTTAATGCTACTCTTCCAGGGAGCCGAGCTGTGTTGATTAGAATCTCTCTTATTGGCTTTTGAAAAAACCTTAATTTGGTTTTATTTTTCTTCTGAACAGTCATGCTTTCAGAGGTGAGGCTTCAAACCTTCAAAAGAGGGAGAAACTGTTAAAATTGAGCAGCTTGAGGCTTGAGTGGCTGGTCCTCAATGAAGGCTTGGAGCAACTGTGCTAATGACTGGACCTGAAAGCGGGATGGTTGTTACTGTACAGAAAGGGTCTTGGGGCCCTGATGTACTCCTGAGCTTTAATTCAATTCCACCAGCCATGAGATGTGTCCCAGGGAACTATTTATCTTCACTGCAAGCACCAGTTATTTGATCAGTTCTTAAGATAGGTTTACTGTTTCTCAAATGTTCCCTTCCCAATACCAGGTTCGCAAGGGTGTATGCAACAAGAGGAGCCAACCGGATAGGACGTGTGTACAAAAAGGCTATTTTTAGGCAATTCACTGATGACACTTACTCCCAGGAGATCCCCAAAGCAGCATGGCTGGGGTTCCTTGGCCCAGTCCTGAAGGCAGAAGAAGAGGATGTCTTTATCATCCATCTGAAAAACTTTGCTTCCCGCCCATACTCTGTGCACCCACATGGGGTCTTCTATGACAAGGACTCTGAAGGTAAAATCTGGCTTGCCTTTTCCTCTCTTTTTCCTGGAGTAACTAATGTCATGGCTACAAGTCTGTCCCAGTATTTATTGACATTGACATCAGAAGACTTTAGATCACCCTCTCATAAACTCATCAGTAATTGCAGCTGATGACTAAAACCAGGAACAGCCGCATCTCAAAACTTTTTGCCACAAACTTTCGACACCTGGGATAAACCCAGTACTGAAACAGGTTGGATGGGTCTTTTTGCCTGAATTATTTTTCTGAATCATAACTCACCAAAACATCTTCCCTCCTTCCTTCTGCCTCTAGTCTATTTGAACAGATGGAGTTCTTGCAACTAAATGTTTTCCTCTCTTTTAGCCTATAGCAGACATGATCTAATTTTAAGAATCCCAGACCTATACATGTGTATTTTTGTTAGAGGATTGTGTGGATGTGCCGACATGTTCCTACAGTCAGTATTCTCATCTGTTTCCTGTGAAAAAATACACACTGTTAGATGACAAAATTCTAGATGACTGATAAGAGTGAAGAGACTAGGAAGAAATGGGACCTGTTAATGCATTTTTAAAGGTTTATCTACCAATAAAAAATGGATTTTAACTCCCAATATATTTGTGGTGAGATTGACAGAAATTCTGAGTTTTTTCAAAATTTCTCAATGATTCTGTATTTGTGAACGCTGCTATTATTTTATAAATACAAGTTAAAATAGAATAAATTACACAGTTATTTAACACAAGCAACTAGGGGATGGCTAAAGTATTCCTTTTTCCTTTTTATGTATTAGGAGCACTTTACCCTGATGGAACTGGCGGTAAAAGCAAAGAGGACGACTTTGTTGTTCCCGGTGGAAATTACACGTACACATGGCCAGTAAGGAAAGATTATTCCCCAACTTTGGCAGACTCAAACTGCTTGACTTGGATTTACCATTCTCACATTGACACACCAAGAGATATTGCATCTGGTTTAATTGGGCCTCTGCTGGTGTGTAAAAAAGGTACTGAGCTAGAAACACTGATAGAGCAAGCCCCTCTGCCAAGCTTGGCATCTTAACAGTCATTTTTGCTTACAGGTTTAAACAGGATGGTCTAGAGTCTATCCCTACATAGCCCATAAAAAGGGGCAAGGAATAGATGGGCCATTCCAGGAGCATCCCAGGGTAGGTATTGTAGCTCTGGGACACCCCCCTTCCTGCTCCCCTTTGGCTTCAGATAGATTTGCCTCGGCTGGTGGAGGGACTGCAGCATGCTGTGACCATCCCATCGTGGCCGAGACCAGAAATAAGTATTCCCAAACTGGGGAAGTTTCAGCATGAACAAAGGACTTACTGCTCAGGAAATCAAATTAGAGCGGGTGGTGAATTTGGCATTAGCATTTACATATTTGAAAGCACAATCTTTGTAATTTTTTTCACATAGAGAGTATGTATTTATTTTTGTTTACAAGTTATATCACGCAGCCTTATGGGGATGTGCATGGAGCAGCCTGTCCTGTGTATTTTATAGCCTGATAATGTTGTGCTGGAGCTATTATGAGCCAGCCCTCTTCTCTTCATCAAGTGAGTCATTGCCACTTCTTCCCCTGGGCATGTGTAACTCTGCCACTCCTTTTCAGTAACTCCCAGAGTACAAAATCAGCCCTGATTTCATATGCAGTACTTCTAAGTGAAGTAGGTTCTATATATGAAGAAGAGAAATACTTTAATGTGGAAAAGACAAGCCTGGTTTCCAGCTTAACTCACACAATTGAAATGTCTCTGATTTACATTCTCCTTGAGATCCTTTGAAATCCACAGAACTGAATATGTGACACCGAGCTGATAACTACAAGATAACATATGAAGCTAGGAGACATCATATTCCAAACAATCCTAGCCTGAAAGCCAGATTATCTACATGTTTGGCCTTTAGTTCATGAAGGAGGATATCTACATGATGTAGTCCTCCAGGTGGTGGTGGTGGACACAGGACTGAGAGCAAGACTCTGAGCGTTCTCCCAGAGAAGGCAGAGGAGAGGAAAGTTTTCATGGGATCAGTGATAGACTGATTGGAATGAAGTCTACATCTGCCAGTGGATAATAACAGACTACTCAGCATCACTAGTCCTATGGTCTCAGGTTGCTCCCCAAATAAATATGGGGATAAAGATGTTGAACTTAGCTGGAATAAATTCTGTTCATCCTGTTTTCAGCCTTTTTAAATTTAAGTATCTAGTCCTAGATAACACTTGTGGATTCCTTGTCAGTCTGTGGAGAGAGAGCCACATTTAGAGGGCCACTCTGGGGGTATGGTTGAGAATTCACTTCAGTGCAACAGAAATGCAGGCTACCACTCACCACTCCTTGTCAAAAAACCCATGAGTCACTGGTTTCTGGATAGATCCAGCTCATGACCTGGCTCACTGTGCAGGAACACAGATGCTAAATGACACTGACGAAGGGACAGGGTTGGGTGCAACGGGCCAAAGAGTGGGGAAATGGGACAACAGATATTGGCAAGTGCTTGTGCTCGTGTTGGACCAAAGAGATACTGAAATATCAGCTTGACATAGCTTAGCTTTGCCTTCTGGAGGCACTCATCTGTTCAAAGTCTGTTGGAGCGGGGTCAAAATGCCTTAGAAGAGCAAAATTAGGTGAAATTCATCCTGCCCTGCAGACTGTGGGCAAAGAACTGTATTTCCTTGAGTGTGCCCAGGTTATTGTCATTTTTAAATTCAATCCCATCCCAGGCTTTTTTTATCACTTTCCTTTTCGTTTGCAATTTAGGAACTGCAGATGAGACCACAATAGAAGGGACTGGTGCTGCTAATGCTTTTGCCCTGATGTTTAGCATTGTAGATGAAAACTTCAGCTGGTACCTTGACGAGAATATAAACACCTTCTGCTTAGAACCAGACACAGTTAACAAAGAGGATGAAGGTTTCCAGACCAGCAACCGAATGCATGGTAAGAAGGACTTTTGAATAAATGGTGACCTACAGCAGTGAGCAGGCTCTTTTCAATTCAGTAGGACCCTCTGATGTCTGTCCTTTATCTGTGTCAGCAAGGAATGGGTCAGAATGCTGGAGTACTGTATTGATAAAACCCTCTCCCTAAAAACAGAATGACACTTGCAGAAAGGAGATTTGGCTTTCATGCCCAGCTCTGACATTTGTTTAACATTTTATCTCAGGCAACAGATTTTTGTCCAGCTGTGAAAAGAGCAAAGAAAGTTGCAGGGCAATTTGAGGTGTGTGTATTGAAAGAATTCTCAAAAGGCTTGTGGATGGTGGGCTGGCTGGTATAACCACTCCTGCCCTACAGAGATATACTGGCCAATGGTACTTTGTGTTATTTGGACATTTGGTATAAGTTGATTCCAGATATTTCTGTATATTTTGTTTGTTCCAGGGAGCCTAGGAAATAAAATGTTTTGCAAAATATGAGTCTCATTCTCCTAGTGTCCTGATATATTATCAGACGTAGAAGTTAAGGAAGACAGAGCTGACTTCACTGATTTGGCTGATAAAATTTTCAAATCTAAATTGCTTGTGCCTGGCATATAATGGTATATTTATGACATAGGACAAGAGGAAATTGATTTCAGCCATGCTAAATAGCTGCAGAACAAGTTAACTTCATTATCAGGCCTTTTTGGTGACGACTTGGCCTTTGCAACATCTTGATATTAACCAGGATGTTTTTCACAGACACAGACAGAGAATTTGGGACATTTGATCATACAGAGCAGTAAGACAGATGTTCAAAATTCTACTCCTTAGGAATGGGACCAGAGTCACTTTTCTTTCACTTCTCATAAAGTCTCATGCTTTGTTTTCAGCAATTAATGGTTATATATATGGCAATCTCCCCGGCTTGGAGATGTGTGCTGACACTTCCATGTCCTGGCACTTGTTTGGCATGGGGGCCGAGATAGATATCCATGCTGCTTACTTCTACGGGCACACGTTCACCAGCAGAGACCAGAGGGCGGACGTGATCGGTCTCTTCCCAGCGACATTCATCACGGCAGAGATGACCCCTGGCAGCCCCGGGAGGTGGCTGATAACCTGCCAGGTCAATGAGCACCTACGAGGTACGCTGCCAGAGACCTCCCTCATCAGCCTCTGCTTTGTTTGGAAGGGAAAACTGGGAGATGTTTCCAGGGGGAGCAGGATTTGGCGCTTTTTTTGTGTAACTTTGGAGAAATTTGCAACTGTTTCGCCAGATAAACATCACCATCATGAGTTTAGTCACCAGAAATGATACATGTTGGGTCAAATCTTCAGCTAGTATGAATGACTTGGCTGTGTAACCCATGTGAGGAAGACTTGCTAGACCCAGCACTGTCCCCACGATTCCTAGGTAAACCCGAGATTTTGATGAGCAATGAGACGAGTTTTCAATATTCATTTTTCAACATAGTTTTTTTGTTGTAGATAAGTACTTACACATTAAAAAAAAATCATGCCAGCTGAACACTTCGTAGCTTTTTGCTTTATGGAAATCAGGCAAAACTTAGCAGTGTTCTCAGAAACCATTATGTGAAGGGATTTGATGGTGATGTTGTGATATTTGTGCGGTGCAAGACCCTAAAAGCGTGTATCATAAACTAGGTGTCATGGCAGCAGGCAATGTGTAATTATCACAGCAGAGACGAGTTGGGAGAATTTTTACGCATTCATTCCAGTGGGCTTGGCAACAGGCAAAACAGACTCAATTCTGGCAAGCAATGAATAACTTCAGCAGAAATAACCAGTCTGTATTTCAGTGGAAGTCAGGGGGGGATGATGCTATTTGGCAGATATCTGGAGGCACTCTGACCTCCAAAATCATTCTATCATCACTATGGAGATTAAGAAATTGAGTAAATAAGTCCCCTAAAGAGTGTCATTGATGCCTATGGGTTCCACCTATTGCATAAAGTGTACCACCTTGCAAAGGATGGGTATTGGTATCTGGCCTGTTGTAAGCAGAGAATGTATTTTGAAATAGAAGTTTACTGCAGTAATTACTTCCAATCCATGTAGCTCCCAGAGAGTTTTGAATTTACATTTGTATCCATGAGATTGCTGACTCTGCAGGTGGTCAGGGACTGTCTCCAGACTCTTTCTTCTCCCAGGTGGCATGGAGGCACTATATGATGTTCAGATCTGCCAGAAAAACCTGTCTCACTCCTCACCAATCAGTCATAAGAGAAGATATTACATTGCTGCTGAAGAAGTGCTCTGGAATTACGGGCCTGACGGTTATGATAAATTCACTGGGCAGGGTTTGAACGCCACTGGCAGGTAAGATTTCTTGTCAACTCCCATTGTGCTTTAATTTCAGGAGTCTGTGTGCCACTGCCCCAGTGATTCACATGGGCTAGGTCCTGCACTGTCATTGGTTTTAATTGAAAGGGGCAGGGAGGAATGGATTTAAAGAGCCTTGTCAGGAAGCTGGATGCATAACTGTGATGCTTCAAGGTGCCTTCTGGAAGCACTTATCTTACTCCATTAAATCCATGGGGAAAGTGAGGCACGCCAAGTTGAACACAGTTAATGACCCTTCATCAAGACTCTTCAGGCAGCTTTCACACTTACAATCAGTGCAGTTCAGAGGTGCCACAGTGGCAGAATTTTCCCCCCTGATATGACTGATGGAGACAAATCGCATTATAGTGTCTCCCAGAAAAGCCAACAATGATTAGACACACATTGTGCACAGTTCTTGCCTAAGGTAAGTGGATATATATGTCTTCCTAAGTAAATCAGGGTTAAACATAAAAGTCTAATGTATAATCAATGCTCATTTGTTGGCTAATTCAAACCAGTAATACCTTTCTTTGTGTGCTAGAAAAGTGTATGCAGATTAGTAACCTGGGGGGGGTCATTTCTCCCATGTCTGGAGTAATAATTTTATCTGAAATGAAGGGTTCTGCTTGAACTTTCAATTATTTAACCAGTCTGATTTGCTAATTCCACAGTGAATCTGCAACATATTTCACACAAGGGACTGACAGAATAGGAGGGCAGTACTGGAAAGTTCACTATGTGGGATATACTGATGCAACGTTCAGTAAGAAGACTTGGTCAGAAGACATGAAGCACCTGGGAATACTTGGTACAGTGAATATTTTCCCCTCCTTTCATTACATCAGGTTTGAATGTAGAACCATCTGGACTGAGAGGGGAATTAAGTGCAAGCAGCTCTCTCTTCTTTTGGTGGAAATATGCTGGAGAGCAGTCCTTCTAATACCTTCCCTCACTCTGTTTTTTAAGGCCCTGTTATAAAAGCTGAGGTGGGAGATACAGTGCTGGTTACGTTTGCCAACAAAGCCAGAAGAAGCTATAGCATTATGGCCCATGGTGTAAGCTTCAGCAAGCTGTCAGAAGGTGCTCCCTACTTAGATGGTAAGTTTTGGTTGTACACTGGATAATCACCTCTAAAATACTTGAGCCCAAAAACCTGCTGCTGAGCTCTGCAGGTTTTCCCTTTTGTGTATGATAAGGCACAGAAAGGATGATTTGATTAGTTTGCATCTATCCTTCATGTCACAATCAATGGGACTCCACAGTCTGCAAATGTGATGGTTCTTCTCCTTGGATATGTGCCATATGATATATCTAAAACTAGCTGAGGCCTATGTTGAACAAAAGTCACAAGCACAATCCAATTTCTATTAGTTCTAATCTAATATTTCAATTGAATCTCCATTTCAAGGAGTGGATCTCCTCTGGACACGCTCCAGAAATTGACTCTCAGGATCTGGCTTGATGGCCCTGCTGAGTGTTTGGCTATAGCTAACCACATGTGTGTCAGCTGCATCACTCCCAGTTCTCTAATCCAGGCTGGCCATTGCCCTTGCTTTACTGTCAGGATAGTCAGTTTCAAAGGCAACTTTTATCTAATTTCCCTGGAACATATCACAAAGCAGTGATAATCCTTATTAATTTTCATAAATACATAAATGCTGAAATTGAGTGTTGATGAAATTCTTCCTCTCATTTTGTGCAAGGGCAGGGTCTTATCGTCTAAGTTTAACTGTTGAATGTTAAATATCATGTTAATTGGTAGGCACCTTTTACAGTCAGTGACAAGAAGGTGCTCTGGAGATGTGATTCTGTCTCCACCAAACACAGAAGTCTAGAATTTGAGTTAGGGACTAAGCTTGAGATGGCCCACTTCAGGTGAGATGAATCCCATTCATAGCATCTGCAGAGATAATGCTGTGGTCTCTGAAAAAGTGCATTTTCAGCCCTGAAAAGGAACATACTTTTCTTGTTGCCTAAATTGCTTTGTTTCCACTACAACACATCAAGAGAAACTCATAGGACATAATCCCTCTTTTGAAAATTGTGCTGAGAGAGAATTAGGTCAACATGTAAAACTCATCATACAATAAGATCAATGCAAAAGGCTTTATTAAATTGTTGTCTCTTGTTCCCGACCTTGTAACTCAACAAATTTGCCCGGAGGCAAAACATAAAAAAGCAACTGGCTTGAGTTCAGCCTTGAAGTTATCTGTACAGATCCTAATGCCACCCATGTAAGAGATAGTTCTCCAATGGAAGTGCAGCTTCCTGCTTGCAAAGCTGTTATGATTTCATTTATCAGTGCCCTTCAGCACTGCACACTTCAGTGTGTAGCAAAATCAAGGGGGCTTTTGACTCCAAGTCAATGTTTGCCTCATTGAGGACTGTTGCAGGATGAATCCAGTAGTATTGGATACTGTGGAAGCTGTAGTCTGTTTTCTATTGCAGTTTGCAGCAAATAGCCGGGCTCAGATGCAATACTGCTATTTTCACTTGTGTCTAAGTTTCTAAGATTTTCTTGGAGTACTAGACACTGAGTGTGCTGAGAAAATATAGATAATGGGTGCTTAAGTGTCAAAGACAATCTAAATCCACCCTTTGCATAGCAGCAGACAATGGCCCAAATCCTTTAAAAGTAGCCTCCAACAAAGAACAATATCATCCACTCTGGAGACGCTGACAAAGGCTCCTGTGCATTGCTATAAAATCAAAAAGAAACAATTACCAGGATCAGATTTGTTTTGAATTTCTAAAGAGCCACAGCTCCAGCTCCACTCACTAATGTAATTGATTTGTTGGTGCTTAATGAAAAGCAGAGACTGAGTTTGTGCCGCAGATGAATTCCGTGCCACAGATGAATTCCATGAAAGGGCAGGTAAGTTACAAACATTAGAGGCATCCATTTAAGCACCAGGATGAGCTCTGCGTGTCTTGTCTGATTGAATATAATCCAGATAATCCAACGTAGCGTCGGAAGGTGTCTGAGTGGAGCAGCTGAACATGTTCTGCAGGGAATTGGCTTGGTTGTCCCCATGGCACGGGCCTCGGGTGAGATGCTCCCATGGCACAGCTGCACAAACTATGGGATGGTGCTCCAGCTGTGGTGGCAAGGGGGAGCTTCTCCACAGAAATCTGTAGCTATGCCCAACTTCCATCTAACTCTTGTAGTCAGGGAGACAAAGCCTTCCTGTAATCTTGGTGCATCTCAACTTTGTCTCTCCAGGCTACCTGAAGCCAGGAGCCCATGTCAAGCCAGGTGAAACCTTCACGTACAAATGGAGGGTGCCTGAAAACGGAGGTCCAACAGAGAGTGACCCCCCGTGCCTGACCTACCTGTACTACTCAGCCACTGACGCTGTCAAGGACACCAACTCTGGCCTCGTGGGACCTTTGCTGGTCTGTCGGAAGAACGCCCTGAATCACGACGGGACACAGGTGCCCAACGGGAATGTCTGCTTGTTCCTAAGAGCTGGATGGTGCACTGGGGCTCCCATACAGGCAGTTTGCCCAGGTCCCAGCTCTGTTTACAGAGATTAAACAAATGTTACTCCTCAGGGTAAAAGCTGATCTAAGGGGACGGTTAAGAAGACGAATCACCATTCCCTAATTTCCTGTCTTTTCCCTAGCTTTTCTGTCTTTTGCATGCAAATAATAACTCTTTTCACACCCCGTAAAGGACACTCTATTCATCCTTCTGGCTGATGAAAAGGTGCCAATTCCTGTCTCTGTGCAGTCTTAGTAAGAAGGTGGCTTCAGGGAAAAGAAAGCTTTGTTATAAAAACCTATTCATTTTTATTGAATAGACTTTTTTTATGTCTTGTCTTCCTCCTTGTCTACAGAAAGGAATAGACAGAGAATTTTACCTCCTCTTTTCAATCTTTGATGAGAATGACAGCTGGTATCTGAACAAGAATATTGAATCATTTACTGGAGACCCAACAAAAGTGGATGAAAATGATGCTGATTTCATGGAATCCAACAAAATGCATGGTACAAAATATCTAATATCTGTTAATGATATCTTTTATTCAATCATATTAGGAAGATGAGTTGGCAGGTTTTATCATCATTCATAGCTTTCTGCACTGCACTGGAGAGTGAGCTGAAAAGCTGTCAGTCAGCTTATGGCCAGCTCCTGATGCCCTTGGAGTGCACATTGAAACTCCAGTCACAATGGCAATGAATGCATACATCTACAAATACATCTGGAAAAAGGGAACAGAGCAGTGATTTTAGATACAATACTTAGTTCTGTAAAAAGGCACAATGCCAGAGACAGGTGCAGAAGAAGCCAATGTTCACTAGTGTTTTAAATTTCACTGCTGGCCTTGGCACTGACTCATGCAGTAAATCTACCTGCCCTGCTGGGCAATGACTACCTCTGGAAGAGGAGACACAAAGACTAGGGGAATGGCCAAAAATATTTTACAACATCATTTCTGGATGTAAGTATCTGACTTTAGCATGGATCTCCTCCAAGGTACCCCTGGGATGACAGACTTGAGCAAATCACATAACATACCTTTGCTTTACATATATATTTTTAGAGAACTCTGGGATTTTCTGGGCCTGTCTATTTTATTCTTCTTCTATGAGATGGAACTAATCATACCGAAGTTTTGTTCTTTTATAGCATCTTTCACACATTGATCACAGAGAACAATTTGAGGATTAGGGAGTTTTGCCTTACCCTTGTAACTCAGACTCTTTACGGCCCTTTCCATAGCCTTAATGATGTGGTTATTCATTCTCCAGGCTGAAAGGAGGTACCAAATTTGTACACTTGACTGGTGTCTGGGAGGTACGCTCAAAAGCTCAGAGGAGGAGTGCTACATCACAATAGCAGAGAGCTATTACAAGATTTTACAGGCTAAAACCAAAGAGGTAGAAGTTCTGAGTTTATAGGAATAGCACTTAGATGTTAATTTGATGTCATCCAATCCTACTTTTTCTTCACAAAATGCCCCTTTAGTGACTTGCTGAGTCGTGAGTCTTTGGCCAGGTGGGTGGTAGGAGGTTCTGTAATGCATTCTTGTGGACCTGCTGCTAACCTTGACTTTTTCCTTCTCCTCCAGCTGTCAATGGCTACTTGTATGGCAATCTGCCAGGCCTGACCATGTGCAAGAATGACAAGGTCTCCTGGCACCTCATTGGGCTGGGCAGTCACTACGACATGCACGGGGTTCATTTCCAAGGAAACACCATCGACTTGAGAGGGACAACAAGGGATGGGCTGGCCTTGTTTCCTCATTTATCAGGGACAGCACTAATGCAGCCAGACCGTGTGGGTATGTTCATGAACTGATTTTGGTTGTGTGGCGCTTGCAGATACCAGTGAGCCAAAATAACAGACAGTGAGATGCTCTGCTCTGCACAGGGAGGCTGAAAGCATGGAGAGAGACCCTGGTGACCTGTCATAGCTGAGAATTCAGGCTGGATTACTTTTCTGGGAAGGTGTATATATTCATGTACACCAAAAACCAGAGGCTTTAATGACTTAGGGATGGGTAGAGCAGCAGGCAGAGAGATAGCTAACAGGATGCTCATAGAATTTCATAATTCTCCAAAAAGACTTTTTTAGAAAAGCAAGTTCACTGCCATGTGGATAGTCAGCACCATTTAAGGTATTTTAGGACTTCAACAAAGGCTTTTCAGTAATAGTCAGTCTTTAGGAGTTTCTTCAGAAGCTTATACATTAAAAGTACTTTTAAATCTCATGGTTAATCCAGTGATTCATACTTCAAACCAGGAGAGTGTGAGTTGTTTGCTGGAGACACCAAATAATCTTCATCATATAAAGTACAACATTACCTTGCTTTGCATTGATGCAACTCTGTTTAAATTAATAGAGTCATCAGGGTTGTACAAAGCTATGCCAAGGGCCATCCATGGCCAGGGCACCTGATAGAAATGTACATTGGAATTGTGTATGTGCCAGGTTAGACCTCTGTTGCAGATGCTGTAAGACAACTGAAATTTTTCTAACACAAATCCCAAACATTTCCACCATCTGTCATGAAACTGCATTGTAGATCTCACACAAAACAATTATTCTAAGAGATTATTATTTTTTGGCTAACCTTCTACCAGCAATAACAGAAATTGAATGAATTATCAGATCTTTACAATCGTCAATGCTTGTGATTTTATTTTAATTACATATTATTTTATCTCTTTGATCACTATTGCCTCTGAGGTGCAAGAAATAGACTGAGATCTAGTCTGGACAGGACTATGCTTCTAATTTTGATTTTATCACTGACTCACATACAAAGCAGCTGTGAAAGTGCTTTCCTCCTTCACACAGTGCTAGCAGGTGGAGCTGTACAGGACAACATCACAGTCAGCTTCTGCTTGAGTAAATGGGCAGGAGAGAAGGAGAGTATAATATTAAAATCTGCCCATGAACAAGCCAAAATACGCTCCCTCAATCACTACCATCTTTGACCACCAGAGCCACCAAAAAAAAGGGCCAATGGTGGCTTGGCATTTCATGGAGGGAGTGCAAAGGGTCAGAAGGTCCCAGTTTATCTCAACTGTGCAAATAGATAAATGGTTATAAGCAGGCATTCCTGTATTGTGGGACTGTATCTGTATTGCAGAGCCTTTCTTCAGCCTGACTACACCAGACAAACTTCAAGGGCTCTGTGGAGAGTCCCTTGCACTGAAGGATGGTAAAGTGGCTCTGTGCTTAGGGACAAGGAACCAGCATCTCTGAAACACACCCCTTGTTTCTCCATGCCTTTACTGCGTTTTGCAATGAGTGCTTCCTCCTCCTCTTCCTGTGCTCCTCGTGGGCATGTCTGCAGCATGAGCTCGCTGGCAGTGAGGCTTGCTGGCAAGCTTATTCCTGCTGCCAGACATTTGAGTGCCTTTCAGAGTGTCCTTGGCCAAGCTGATCTAACTCAAATAGTTAGAAGTAATTTATGGTGATTTTTGAGCAAAGATGGAGCAGGCTGGTTTTTCCTATGGAGCAAAACAAGGTCAAGTCCTGCTGGGTCCTTGGTTCACAATAACCCCATGCAATGCCAAAGGCTGCAGACAAAGTGTCTGGGAAACTTCTCAGCAGAAGAGGACCTGGAGATGCTGGACAACAGCAGCTGAACATGATCCAGGGTGTGCCCAGCTGGCCAAGAAGGCCGATGGCATCCTGGCCTGGATCAGCAATTGTGTGGCCAGCAGGACCAGGGCAGGGATTGTTCCCCTCTACTCAGGTCTGGTGAGGCCACACCTCCAATCCTGTGTCCAGTTCTGGGCCCCTCACTGCAAGAAGGACATTGAGGGACTGGAGCATGTCCAGAGAAGGGCAGCAGGGCTGGGGAAGGGTGTGGAGCAGCAAGTCTGGTGAGGAGTGGCTGAGGGAGTGTTTAGCCTGGAGAAAAGGAGTCTCAGAGGGGTTGTTCTCACTCTCTATAACTACCTTGGTGCTAGTCTCCTCTCCCAAGGGGTACCAAGTGACAGGAAAAGAGGAAATAACCTCAGGTTGCATCAGGGAGTTTTAGTTCATTGGAGCAGGCTGCCCAGTAAGTGGTAGAGTCACAATCCCTGGATGAATTTAAAAGATTGTAGAGATGGCATTTAGGGACATGGTTTAGTGGTAGACTTGGCAGTGCTGGGTTAATGGCTGTCTTCATAATCTTGGAGGTCTTTTCCAGCCTAGAATATTCTATCATTCTATTTAAACATCCTCTTGCTTGACTTTCCATACAGCATTATACATTAGGATTATCTGAGGACAGATCAGAGATGTACACAGGACCTAATTTGCCAAGATGCTTGTTAGGTTTTTTAATTGCTTTAATGCCATGTGCTTTTCTTTCCAGGCACATTCAAAGTGGTTTGCAGGACTTTTGATCACTTTGTTGGTGGGATGAAGCATCTCTACGAGGTCAGCAGCTGCCGCAGCCCCAGCGGAGCCCAGCAGCAGCGTGGAGCCATGAGGGTCTATTACATTGCTGCAGAGGAGGTGGAGTGGGACTATGCCTCAAATAAGAGCTCAGCACCAAAGGTTTACAACATCAGCAGCTATGAGGAAAGGTACCCAACCCAAAAAACAGTTGTGGGCACAAGACACACTCACAGTGGAGGGGAAACTTTGAAGCACCATTTCATGACACCAACCTTGTATTTTCAGGAGGAACTCTTCGCCAAAGATATATGAGAAAATGTATTTACAAGTCACAGCCTCTCAGTCTAGACCAGTTCATAGGCACCAGTTTCAAATGCTTTCATTCAGACTGTCTTGTAATGCTGTTGAATTCAAGAAGGCGTCCAAGTTTGTGTTCCAGCCCTGGCTCAACCTTACAATGTTGCCCCCCAACCCTCTTCTCTCCCTTACCCTCCCCAGCCTTGCCATCCCAGACTTCTGGTTTTCATAGAGGAGAAAGTCAGTCACCTGTTCCAGATGTGAGCTCCTGTAGGCAATGCAGATGCATGATGGGGGTGCTGAGTCTGCTTTCTTGCAGCATGGTAGCCCCTAGATCCCCTGAGAAGATCAGAACATAAGTAACCCTGCAACTGAATCACTCTACTGTGTGAGGAATAAAAAACTTGGGAAAAAATACACATTCCACATCATATTAGACAGACTCGTCTCTGAGGACACTTTGGTGAAAGCAAAAAGGAACTTATGTCAAAAATAAACCTTAGCAAAGCATCTATGAAAGTGCTCTGGTACAGAGGAAGAGAAGTCTGTAAAAAAATACACCTGAGGAATCACAGGTGATGATGTGAGTTTAAAGAAAACATAAACTCCACTACTGTCAAAGGCTGCTGTTGCACAGCTCACTACACAGTGAGCAGTATCCCTGGGGCAGTTTTTTGGTTTTATTTAGTGTATTGTGAACCAGCCTTGCAACTCCCCTGCCAGGGGCACCCTGGAGATGAGGTGCCAGGAGGCAGCTGCTCCCAGAGAGGGTGAAGGCTCAGCTGCACAGCGGCTTGTGAGTGTCCTCTGCCGGCGAGTCAGCCCTCTGGGATCCCATGGGAGCAGCAACACACTAGGGAAACCTGGAAAGCATCCTCTTCCCCTTGCAGAATGAAAATACATTTCTCCTTTTATCATCATGCTGGGAAAGCATCCAGCCTGTGCAGTACACAGCAGCAAGAGGGAAGGGTAAAGCAGCTCCCTCTTATCTCAGATGATGGATCACATTAGTTTTCAAAGGTCAAGCTTTGTTTATCATCTTCCCATGGCTAATAGCCAAGATAGTAAAAGCAGCCATCATGATAAGAGGATTCAGGTTTCCAGGGACAGGCAGTATCTGTTATTGGAGTGAACAATGCAGCTGGAGAGGGCAGCTGAAACCACTCTCATCTCACACTTTACCCCTACTCCAGCTCTAGTGAAGGATTTGTGTTCCCAAAATTCTTGGAGAGTGCATCTTATCCTCAGCTTTACCTGTTTGAGGAGGCTGCGCATTCAGTAAGGATTATCACTCTTGCTATTTGCTATTCAAAACCTCTTGCATCTCTCAGGGCCTTCACATCCATCAGCACATTGGATCAAGCTGTATATTCTCATTGAATCTGTTGTGAATAGCACAACAGTTGCTAGCTTTCAGCTATGTACACTTTAGTGCTTTTATTGCATTTTATTTTGCAGCTATGGGCATGTTTTTCTGGGCCAAGCAGAGGACCTGATTGGTTCAAAATACAAGAAGGTGGTTTACAGGGAGTACACAAGTGGCAACTTCACACAGCGCAGAGTGAGGACAGAAGAGGAGGAACACTTGGAAATCCTGGGCAAGTAGCTCTCATGTCTCACAGACCAAGCCTGTGCTCAGGGAGAGGATTGCTTTCCAAAAACTAAGATGTTTTCTAGCTTTATTAAGATGGAAAATATGGATCAGTGACGCCTATTCCAGGTGTCAGCTATTTTACATGCTATTTATATAACTGCTGAGTGTAAAGATCCTTTCCAAATTAAAGAATTAATTCTTGAATATGAATAAGGAGTATCCTAAGGAGTGTTATAATGGCAATTCCAGGACTCACTTTAGCTTCAGAGCTTGTAACATGGGGGAGACTCTTGTAAACAGATTAAGACAATATTAAGGAGATGGATTTGTGTTTGCAATTGGCAAGACATAATTTTACCCATCGTAAAATAACCATCAGTTCAGGTTTTTTATGGGGTGAAAAGCAGGCAACAACTGGTCATAAAATAGTCATAGAATTTTAGAATATCATGAGTTGGAAGATCATCAATGTCCAACTCCTGGCCCTGCATGACTCACACTCTGTGCCTGATCGTGTTGTCCAAATGCTCCTTGAACTCTGTCAGGCTCGATGCTCTGTCCACTTCCCTGGGGAGCCTGTTCCAGTGCCCAACCACCCTCTGGGTGGAGAACCTTTTCCTAATACTCAAACTAAGCCTCTCCTGATACAGTTTCATACTCTTCCCTCAGGATAACCTTCTCTAGGAATATGTTTACAATTTCCTTTTCTGAAGGACAATAAAATTTTGAAAGATTCAAAAGCCATCCTCAGGAGTTTTCCTTAAAAACAGCTGTTCAAAGACCTGTCTTCAGAGAGAACAATTCTCTTCATTGACTGAAAGGGGATTATTTGTACATACGGAGCTTTTAATCAGCTGAGATAAAACAATTTTGATGGCTTTCCTGGAAGAATAGAAAAGCCCAATGATTTTGATAGAGACCTTGGCTCTGCTCCCAGACCAAGCTATTGAAAGTTTGTTGAATTCAGAAAAGCAGCATTAAACACTGGCATCTCCTGTTTGAATTCAGGGCCACTACTCCATGCCGAGGTTGGTGACTCCGTACTGATCGTATTTAAGAACAAAGCCAGCAGGCCTTACTCAGTAAGTGCACATGGTATAGAAGAGGTTGGTTGTGAAGAACAGCCTGAGACACCAATTACCCTCCCTGGTAAGGCTCCCTTTTTTTCTTTTTTCCCCCCTTCTTTTCTTTGAGCTACAAAGGCTGTATATAAAAGCATTTTAGCACATTCATGATAATCTCTCTTTCAAACTTGCCCATATCTATATGTTCTCCCGGGTACAATATGCTCAATGCTTATTCAGCTACAGTTCTGGGTTTCTAGACATGTAGGTTCTTGACCAAGTGAGCATGTTTGGGCAGAGAATAAGCCTTCATTCCTATCAGGGGTAGAAATAGGAATGTAAAACCACTAGACAACCTCCAAAAGAGAGAGAAGCAGGCCCATAATCATGGCAAGAGAAGTGTAAGCCAGTGCTGCATTTGGCTCCAAACTGACACTCTAACAATGTTTTAAAAACTTTCAAATTCAGAGGTAAGAATTGCAGATGTTAATATTGACTCTGCCTCTCTCAAGCTACAGAGAATTGGCATTGCATTCTGACTCATGCATAAAATGCCAAACGTAGCTGTCATGTGAATTAATAACCTTTGAAAAGTGTACCAAATATGCCTCAGTTTCTAGTGAGGAAAACAGTAGATAATAGTTTTTCATATAGAAAAATTCCTGTTTAATTCCTGTTTTATTCCTGTTTAACTTTTTGAACTTCAATTTTTTTATTGGGTTTATGATCTAAGTGGGAAATCAAACCCAAGCATAGCAATCAATCCAAAATGTACCCACGTTTGCTTTCCAACACCCATGCAAATTTTTTTGGCAGTATTTGTGAACTCCAGTGTGAAACTAAATGTAAAGAAAATTTGATGTAATAAAGCTCTTTGCAAGCTGAAATTTCTTTCCTGTGAACAGCAAATACACAGAAATACACAGAAACTCATGTCCAAATGTGAGCCAACATCTGCCTTGCTGCAGTTTGATGAATGTATACCTGAGGTTAATACATGGGGGAGGGGAAGGAAAAGGAACTGGTTTATATACAATTCCTTTGTTTTGTAATTTGCTCCATGATGATGTTGACACTGCTAGGCTGGCGTTTGAAATGTAGCAACGGGAACACTACTGTCATGTCTCCTGTGTCCACACGGGAGCAGGCTTGGGATGAGTTAGATGAGGGAAGGTCTCTGTGTTTGAGAGTAAGCCAAAAGCATTCTTCAACAGGATCTAAGGACTGACTTTTCCTTAGGAGTTTGGAAAGAGCAGTTGACATAGAAATGAAATCCCTGAAAATAAGAAAAATTTCTGGGCACCTCAGTCCCCACCAGCATCACCTAGAAATCCTCACTGTCTTTCTTCCTAGGCCAGGCTGGACTGCTCACCCCAAACTTGCCAAAGACTGTCTAATTCTACTAAATCCTAAATCAGTCATCAAGACAGATTTGCATCCTGACAAACTGTGCTCCTGAGAGCACTGCCGGGTCCTAAAGAACCTGTGGGGGGCATGGTAAATAGATGCAGAAAGCATATCCATAGCAACCTATGCTAGACCAGCTCTCATCTGCCACAGCTTTGTTCTCTCCCTGGCCATTCTTCCAATTACCCAGAAGGAAAAAAGGGAGAAAACATCAATTTTTCCTCATGTTTATAGCTTTTTTCCAGGGGTTATGCCTTATTTGAACTTCAAAGATCAATCTTCAATGCCTTCTGAGGTGTGTCAGCTTTAAGTAGGGTGGAGATTTTTTTCCATCTACAGCCTCCAAACATCCTGAGCTGAGGAGGAAAAAGTAAGGAAGGGGTGGAGGACCACGACCAGCCTCCCTTCTCAGATCACACCTTCTAAAAAGAGGTGATGACATGTAGGTTAGATACAGGTGGATGAGAAACATTTCCCTGGCCTCCATGTCTCCATGACATGATGCTTATCCTGTAAGAGTAAATGATATTGCAATACTTACATGAGACCCATCTCATACTGTATGAGAGTTGAAAGTCATCACTTTTTTGTTTTTGTAGTTGCTGCTGTACAATTAAAACCCACTGTTGCATGATGCATGAACAGTGTAGTGGCTCAGTGACACAAAAGCTAGACTCAGTCATTTCCCAACCCTTTAAGCTTGAAAACTCTCCTTGCCTAGATGCCCACAGCCATTGGCAGCTCTTGGGCTGTAGCTGTACTAAAACCATGGTTCTGTGATTTCCTGGTTTTAACCTGACTCCTAGCATGTCCCATAATGCTCTTGGCTGTTGTCCCCCTGAAAGACTTTTGGGACAGAGATTGCTTGGTTCAACATTTCTCCACCACTTAAAGGGGCAAGGTGTTGACCACATCTTGGTCTCCTACTCTTTCCTGAAGTACCAGCAAAAAAGCAAAGCAGGGAAACACAGCATAGGCATTTCATCTGAACACAGATGTTTGTGTTTGGTGCAGAGAAATGATCCTCACCCAAACAGATCATTTTTTCATCCATTCATGATGATTTTTTTAAAATCAGAGGTCAGGGAATTTCTGCTCAGGGAGGATGTGGCAGAGATGATGACATTTGGGAAGGGATAGAGGTTCTCTGGTAATTGCTGTGGAGCAAGGTCTTATCTGGAAGATGAAAGACCCCCCCTGCTCCCCCCTGACAGCAGGTTGGTACATAGCCAGCTCTCCTATCCGGGCCCCCAGCTGACACACTTCTGCAGCACCCCCTGCAAAATCCCAGTGGCAACTGCCACTTCTTTTTGCTCTTTTCAATTGAGAAGGTCCAAGAAACATTTTCTGGGCTTGGCTCCCAGTGCCTCATCTGATCCTAAGTATCAGCAGCTGAGATCATTGAATTACTGCAGGTTTTGCCAAGGGCAAAGATGAAGAGTCCGATCTGTAAACTTCCTTCTGTGGGATGCCACTTTTGTTAGAATCATTCGCAGATCTTTTCTGGAGCAATCTGCCTTCACTTACACCACTGGAACCTCACTGACCTCCTGGAAGGCAGAGTCATATCCCTATCCCATTGCTGCATGCTTCCACAGGTAGTTTTGATGCAGACAGTTTTTTGATGAGGAGGGTAGGAGGTCTGAGTTAGATACCATTCAGAGACTCTAATACTTAGCTGCTCAAGGTAAAATTGTTCTCTCTCTTTTTCAGGGGAAATAAACACCTACAGGTGGAACGTCCCAGAACGATCCGGTCCTGGCAAAACAGATCCAAATTGTATCACTTGGGTTTATTATTCAACAGCAAATTTTGTTAAGGTAACCAAGAAATGGCCATTAAAGCTTGCATTGCTTTGGCTAACACGTCATGCCTTGTGTAATGTTTATGAAAGGATTCTGCTTCTCAGCTGGGAGAGGACCACAGGCTAGAGACACCATTTACAGAGCTAGATGCTTTGAACTCTTTACCAACAGTTGCACATGCCTGGGTAATTTAAGCTACAGAAATCCCAAGGCATACACCACAGTAATATGATTTCCTCCTTAAAGAACAGTTGAAGAGATTTGGGGTAAACACAAAACATTGCACAAAATCACAGAATCACAGAACGAGTAAGGTTGAAAGGGACCACTGGATGTCATTGTTTTGGTAAATTAACAGAGAGACACACAGAGAAAGAAGTTTTTAATTGGACTGATTTTTTCTCATCTGATAGGAGAAAGCAATTTAATCTTCAATTAATCTGTATCTATTTCATAACTGGATGAATTGAAAATCTCTAATGCATATATTTATTTTATTTCAGGACACATACAGTGGTCTGATTGGGCCTCTTGTGGTTTGCAGAAAAGGAACTTTAGATGAAAGAGGTCTGAGGAAAGACATTGATCGTGAATTTACTCTTCTGTTTATGGTGTTCGATGAAAATGAATCCTGGTATTTGAAAGAAAATATTGAAAGATACCTTCATAAGAATCCTGATGATTTTAATTCCACTGAGAACTTTGAAGAAGGCAACAGCATGCATGGTATGTAGGGTTCAGCAGCAGCAGCCAAGAGGAAAGAGGTTTATTTTTCACAGCCCTTTTAGGGAGACATTGGACTCAGCCTGCAGTTACCCAGCCATGTGACAACTTCATAAACTGCAATGCTGGAAACAAAGAGATTTCACAAGGCCCAGCCAAGATATTTTTCTAACATGATAGTTTACTCTTATACTTTTGGGAAGAGGCTGCCCTGCCAGGATTCCCTTGTCATTTGTGAGCTGTGTTCCTCCAAGGCTTGTTTTTTAGGAGCATAGGGATGATATTTTAAAACTGTGGCTGTATTTGCAGCCAGTCCAGGAGCCAGGCTGAATAGACTGGATGGGGACACACAGCCTGCAAAGCAAACTTTTCTTCTACAGCTGGTACCCATTTTAGGCAACAATTCTATTTCCTCCTTTTCCATGTAGCTTCTCAGCATAAATCCAGTTTGCTCAGGAGTTCAATCTCAACCAGTAAAAAAACAGTTTGATGCTCTGTAAGACAGAAAATTGTTTGTTGATGTATACTTACACAATTTGGAAAGTGAAACAAAAGCATGACTGTCTCCCTGCAGTGGCAGTGGTCACTGGGGACAGCGCTTGTCCTGACCACACATGCCTCTCCCCTCTCTGCCTGAGCACTCCTTCTACCCTGAAAGTGCAAAGGGTGCCTGAAGTAGAGGTTATAATCACCCATACTGTGGCCAATTATTAATCATTCCTATTTTGTCATTCTTCAGCAATCAATGGGAAGATTTACAACAGTCTCTTGGGTCTAACGATGAACGAAGGTGATAGGACAAACTGGTATTTGATAGGAATGGGCAATGAAGTGGATATCCACACAGTTCACTTCCATGCGCAGACCTTCATCTTCAAGGTTGGTAAAATAAATCAAAGTAAAACTTTTATAGTATTATGGGAAATTTATGAGAAAAACAAACAAACAAACAAACAAACAAAAAATCCATATTTCCAGCCTGGTTTTGTCACTTAGGCACAGAGCCCTGGGCTAGTGCTGAGGTGGGTGGGAGTTTTGCATTTGAAGGAAATACAAAATGAATGAGATACTTGCAAAACTTCTATTACCCTAGTAGAGGACATGCTTAGGTGGGTTAAAATATATGATTTTAATATTAATGATTTAAATATATGATAGGTGTGAGGGAAAATACAGGGAGGAAATTAGAGTTATGCTGGGTTAGAGTATGGTTTTATGCTGTGACAGTTTGCCACTGGAGGACTACCTGAAAAATATTTCAAAGAAACATGTTTGCTCAGCCAAAAGCTGGAGTCAACAGAAGGGGTCTGCTGTTGTATAATGGATTAAATGATGTGTCCACAGACCTCAGTTTCTCTGGACGATGCTCACTAGAAATGTACAAGAAGCATTTGATCTACCTTAAGGAGCTGGAATTCTGGCTGGAATATTTCAGTGCCCATGGGGGAGTATTTGAGGCATGACTCTCACAATTCTGGTTTTGCTTTGCCACAGACAGATAAGGACCACAGAGGAGATGTATATGACCTTTTCCCTGGGACTTTCCAGACAGTTGAACTTGTAGCAGAAAACCCTGGGACGTGGCTTCTGCACTGCCACGTGGCCGATCACATCCATGCTGGCATGGAGACAACCTATACCATCAATAAATCAGGTGCAGTATCAGAAACATCCCAGGACTCAGAGGTGGTATTGCAGCACAATTGGATGGAAGGCAGGGACGAAAGGAAGAGAGGTCACCTGTGCACTGGTGGGAAGCACCTGCACTGCCATGGCCAGTTAGCAGTGATAAGAGACAGGACAAACACCCCGAGTGACATGGCAATCTTTGGTGCACTTTGCCGCAACTTGAAATCAGTTGGTGCTTCACAAGTGCTCCTCTGAGACAGTGGCAGCCTAGGGACCATTTGTCCTTTAAAGGTGGCACAGAAAACATCTGCAAAGCTGTTGTTCAGCCTTTCTGCCTCACTGTGCAGGAGAGCCTTCAGTCTGGCATGGTGCTTGTTCCTCCCTGTGAGCCC
Source organism: Molothrus ater (assembly GCF_012460135.2). Classification (NCBI taxonomy): domain Eukaryota; kingdom Metazoa; phylum Chordata; class Aves; order Passeriformes; family Icteridae; genus Molothrus; species Molothrus ater. Next base: position 79,119,818 of record NC_050479.2, on the reverse strand, counting down.
TGTAGATGACTTGTAGAGCTCTTTGGGCTCCTCCCTGCACAGGCAGACACCAGCTGGGATAAAAGGAGCTCCAGAAAATGGTTGTTCAACTTGTCCGAGAAATAGGTGATCTCTTGACTAAGAAAAGTTGGCAAGCTTTTTGAGTGGTGCTTGTCTCTTCCAACACACGTGAGTGAAGCTGAAAGTGTTTTTTGAGCATCTCCACATCACATTACTTCACTAAACATCTGGATCCAGTATCTAGGTCCTCACTGTGCTGGCTATACTCCTCTACAAGAGTTGAAACAGTGCCAGTAGGCACACCTCATACCTATAACCCTGTAGCAGCATGATGACAAATGTAGATGCCAAATATAGCCAAAATACTCCTTCCTTGGATATCATGAATTTATTTGACTCCACATATTCATGTGGGCTGTGAGATTTCAAATGGACAAGCAAATGCAGAACTGAATCATGGAATGGTTTGGGTTGGAAGGGACCTTAAAGATCATCTTGTTCCAACCCCCCTGCCATGGACAGGGACACCTTGCTCTAGACCAGGTTCTTCAAGGCCCCATCCAGCCTGGCCTTGCACACTTCCAGGAATGGGGCATCCACACCTTCTCTGGGCAACCTGTGCCAGTGGCTCACCACCCTCATAAAAAATGTGTTCCTTATATCCCACCTAAATCTACCCTCTTTCAGTTTAAAAGTTACCCCTTGTCCCATCACTACAGTAAGCGGTGGAGTAACAGAGATGCCTACAGAGAAGGGGAATGTTGCCCATGGAGCTGCCCAGAGGAACAGTTGTGATGATCTAATCACAATTTCTGTTCAGATCAACAAGGTAGAAATAATGAAATAAAGTCAACTCTAATTTTTCAAAAGAGAAAAAAGAAATATTTATTAAGGTTTCCAACTTAACTATGCTTTTTTTCACCCTGAGAAGGGCAACGAGAGTGGGAAGTTCCTTCAGAAGGAGGACACACAACTGGAACATACAATAAAACTACTACAACAAATGAAACCACTACAAAGGGTAAAGATTTTTTAAAATGCCATTTAAAACTCTTCAGATTCATGTGCATATTTCTCATTACAACTCTCTTTTAACAGATTATGACAACAAAGTGGGCAATTTTTTCAGCAAAACTTTGAGTTCTGGAGAAGCCAGCCTGATACTCGCAGCTTTTGTTTGCATTGGACTTGTTCTACTGTCAACAGCATTAATCTTCTTCTGCTTCATCACCCACCAAGGAAATCGAATACATTACACAGCTCTGGATGATAAAAGTGCACTTCTGGCAGATTCCCTGTAAATCCCCACTTTTAATATCATTCACAGGGACTCACTGGATTTCACAACACAGAACCATAAAACCATTAAGTTTGGAGAACACCTCTAAGATCACTGAGTCCAGCCATTAACCTAACACTGCCAGGCAACATGCTGCTAATAAAACTGGAGCAAGGCATATGCTGACAGTCCTACCCAGGCCTACCCATGGCCAGTGTTCACAAGAGTGAACACGAGCTGTAGAGCTCAGCTCCAAGAGCCAGGTACCACCCATCACCATTTCCACTCCTCTGGAGTTCAGATGAGCTCTGTCCAAGATCCAATCTGACACCTGAGCAGAGCAGCACACCTCTTGGCATCCACTGGGTTTTCACAGGAGTGAGGAGCAGGCAGAATGGCATCCATGTGCTCTGTGCAGAAACTTGGGGTTCACACTAGAAAATAGCACCACCAGGGACTGGCTTGAGTTGTCATCCTCTGAAAGAGCAGGTGCAAATCTCCCAGTCCCTGCAGTTTCCCAAAGTCTGGCTCAATGAAATCACCACCATTCAAGTGATTGTCTCTTTTTTTTTTTTTTCCCTTTTTAAATGAGGAAACTTTTCACCGGGGACAGATTTTTGAAGACCTACGAATAAATTTTAGCACGTGATGGGTTCAGCAGTACCCCTGCTGTTAGTTTCTAACAGCTTTTATTTATGTCTAAAAATCTAGCTCTGAACAAGCTCCAAGAGACTGACTTTGTAAATGCTGCTTGTTATGGTCCTGATTCTGTACCTCTTCTTTGCACTGAGCAACACCTCTCTCCCAACCTGTAATGAAGCCATCGGGAGGATGATCTTTGTGCTCTGCGAGGCAGACAGACAGAATCAGGACATGTTTAGTGATACTTGAATGTTTATAGCTAATTTTTTGTTAGGTTGTGTTTATTCTTGCCTGCTCATTCCTGCTATAGCTCTAGCACAGGAATTCTAGGACAAAAACCTTTGTAAAACTGTTTACACAAATTTGATTTTGAATGTAAATTCAAGTTGCTAGTTTGGTTTTTTAAATTTTATTTTTTCCACTCCTGTACTTTAAAGTATATTCAAAGGTAGGAAATTTTACTGTGCAACACTCTTACTGTAGCTTAAATGTGTCCTTCATTGGTGTCCAGTCAAACAATATGTTGAAGGTTCTTGGATGTTTCTCAGTAATTTCTTTGTTTTCCTCAGTCATTTGAAAGCACACACATGAAGTAGAAATGCAGGACTGAGCCCTTACAGATTTTACATCATAACAATAAACAACTCAAAACCTCCAATTTGAGCTGGCAAATACAGATATTTTCATCTTCCTGTCCTGTAACCTTTAAAATTGGGGTCTCCTGTTCTGTGCAAAAATACTGTCTGTGCAGAACTTTAGCTCTCTGTGTACATATAAAATTAAAGCCTATCACTCAAAATGCACTATTACAAAAGGAAATTATTTGGTACTTCACTTCTAGGGTAGCTAATGCACCTGCTGTTTTAGAAACAGAGTCATAAGTATGTTTTGACTGTAGAAACTAGTTTGCCAAAGTGATTTCATTGATAATAAAAAACCCCAGCTATTTGTATGAACCTTCTGGCCCAGTTCATTTCCTCTGTCCTGCTTCTCAGCTGGACAGTGGCTGTGAAACCAAAACAAAGGCTCCAAAGGGTCCCAGGACATCACTGCTGCTGGACCAGGGGACACAGCCTGCCAAGGGGATCATGAAACAACAAAAAAAGTGTAAAGCAGCAAGTGTACCATTGCCTGCCTGGTGCAGGCAGCCCTGTGCCAGCTGTGCCCTGACACCTGTGTTGAAGGACAGCATCTGTGCTGGGCTGAAGCACTGGCAGGAACAGAGTTAAGCAACAAAATGAACAGAACATCAAGTCACCAAGGCAGGGGTGTTTTCCATGGAATGCTACAGGCCCTCAAGTATGAAAAACCTGGATTATAAAGTGGGGTAGCAGCTGGGAACTGTCCTAAATCCAAAAACTTGAAAGGTGACAAATACAAGGTCAACCTTTAAAAACTTTCCAGAGGACTAAAAGCTCTGTCAGCCACACAATGGGAGCTAGTTGAAACTGTTCTAAAAACAAAAGCAGGAAAGTGTCCAAAGGAACAGAAGAGAACATGGAAGAGTTTATACTTTCTTTTTTTTTCCCCCACAAGAAAATTGGGCATTAGGAAGGTTTTTGAAGGACTCAGTGCATAGGTAAGAAACGTGGATGAATATAACCTGCTTACATTTCCATAAGATCTTTGAGAAGGTCTTCTTAAAGCTTCTTAAGGAAATGAAATCACCATGGGATGAGGAGTCCATGGAGGTTAAATAACTGGTTAAAAGGCTGTGAAAAGTGGTCAGTTTTCATGTTGAAAGTCACTCATGGGGTGCTACATGACATTCTTGTCTTGCTTTTCACTATTTTACTAAAGTGTTGTGAAAAAGAGTGGACAAGTTGAGTGACAATCTTAAGTACACGTAGCATAAAAAATCAGGGGAAAAAAGGGCAAATTTTATTACTGATACATATACAGTACTACATGTGGTAAAAAGCAGTCCTACCCTTATGTGTATCATACTGTCTAAACATCTCTGAAATGGGATTTGATTTGTAATACTTTAATGACAACATTAGCTCCAATGTTGTTCAGTGGGCAGAAAGGCAATTAAATATTAGGAATCAGTACAAATTAAGAACAGAGCAAAACAGAAAACCACTTCGTCCCATTACATAAATGTCTGGGGCACCTGCACCTTGTACACAGCATGAGTCAAATCTCCTGGCCTCATCCAGCAAAGCAGCACAAGACCAGAACAAAAAGAATAAGAAAGGGAATCAGTATTGTAGAACAGTTTCCATATGAGGATTGATTTCCTTGGCTTATGGCTTGGAAAAAAATAGGAAGGACAATTGAAAGCAGATAGGATACCAGTTTTATAAAGGGGAATTTGAGTGGAGGAGGGAATATTTTGTCCTTTTTGTAGAAAGCAGTGAGCTGGGGGAGTATTACATGAAAGCACAGCACAGGAAGTGGCTCTGCATGGGGTGGACATGTGACTTCTTCTGTGACTTCTGGGCTGAGGATACTCCAAGCTCACAGAGGTCCAGAAACCAACAGGAAATGTACAGAGGGGCAAACAAATAAAGGGTTTTTAAAGGTGAAGGCACCCCAGTGCCCAGTGCCTCCCCCAAAAAACTGACCTGAAAAGCAGCGATCAAACATTATGGGTGGGGAAAATGCCACAGTACAACGTGCTGGGTAGGTTGGGGGCTTGGAGCATCTGTCAGACTGTGTTGGGGCTGTGAGTGCTGAGAGAGCTGGGGCTCACCAGCCTGGAGAAAGTGCCTCAGGGGCTCTCCACAGTGTGTGCAAACAGCTGATGGAGGAGTAGCATGGACAGAGTCAGGTTGTTCTTGGCAGTGCCTGGTGAGATGACCTGAGCTGATGGGCACAAACTTGACACAAGGAGTCTCCATTCAAACACTGTACCTGCGTTGAGGCAACCACAGACATGAGTACAGACTGGAGAACCCATGGAGAGCCCCTCTCATTGGGGGTTCTTGTGGATGAAAAGATGGACATGAACAAACTGTGCTGAGAATGCAGAAAACTAAGCTCATCATGGGCTGCCTCATCAGAAAGAGTGTGGCCAGCAGGACAGGCGAAGTGACTCTGTCCCTCTGCTTTGGTCTGTTGACACCCTGTGTGGAGTGCTGTGTCCAGCTCTGGGGCCCCCAACACAAGAAAGACATGGACATGCTACAGCACATCCAGAGGAGGCCACAAAGATGGTCCGTGCAGGGGCTGGAGCAACTCTCCTAGGAGACAGACTAAGAGAGTTCAGCCCAGAGAAGACAAGGCTCTAGACACACCTCACTGTGGCCTTCTAGGACCTAAGGGGGCTTATAAAAAAGAGGGAGAATGACACTTTACAAGGACATGCAGTGATAGGAGAAAGAGGAATGGCTTTAAACTCAACGAGGGTGAGTTTAGAATAGATTTCATGAAGAAATTCTTTATTGTGAGGATGGGAGCACAGGTGGCACAGCTTGCCCAGAGAAGCTGTGGATGCTGCATCCCTGGTGGCGTTTAAGGCCGAGCAGGGCGTTCCTGCCCACAGCAGCGGGGCTGGAAATATATGATCTTTAAAGTCCCTTCAAAGCCCAGCCATTCTGCGATTCCGTGCCCCCCAGGGCTCCTGGCACTGCCGCAGTTCCTCTCCCGAGCCGCAGGACGCCGCTCCGCGCCCCCCGCCCCTCTGCGGCCGGGCCGGGCCGGGCTGCGGGGGCGTTCCCGAGCCGAGCCGGGCGGATCCGGGCGGAGCCGGCCCAGCCTAACCCGGCCCGGCCCCGCGCAGCGCGGCCCGGCGCAGCCGTGCGGAGCCGTGCCCGCCATGGCCATCGCGCACATCGCCACCGAGTACGTCTTCTCCGACTTCCTGCTGAAGGAGCCGCCCGAGACGCGCTACAAGGGGCTGCGGCTGGAGCTGGCGCTCGACAAGATCGTCACCTGCATCGCCGTGGGGCTGCCGCTGCTCCTCATCTCCCTCGCCTTCGCCCAGGAGGTCTCCATCGGTAACTCTGGCGCCCCCCTTTCCCGGTTCCCGGCGGCTCCCGCGGCGGACAAAGGGCTGGGCGGGCGGGGGGCGGCGGAGCGGAGCTCCGGGCTCGGCGGGGCTCCCGCTCGGGGCAGGGCAGGGCAGGGCAGGGCAGGGGGGCGCCTTTGGGCCGCGGGAGGAGGGAACGCTGCCGTCCCGGAACACAGCCGTCCCGGAGCGCATCCCTGGCAGCAGGCTCGTCCAGGGGTGCTGGGCTGCCCGGCCGGCCTCACCCGGGCCCTCCTCCTCGCTTGGGCATTCCCTGGCCGCTGCCGTTCTCTCGACACCTCCCGAGCAGGGGCTTTGTCAGCCCAGCCGGCGCATCTTCTGCCGGGGAGCGATGGGAGCGCTGGAGCCGCGCTGCCCTTTGTTTCCCAGCGCAGTTCAGAGCGGAGCAGCCAGCAGGGATGTGCCAGGGAAGTGCCCGTCTGCTGCCGCTCCGGGTGTTGGGCAGTAGGATTCGGTGTGGCTCAGCTGTCAGGGACAGGTGCCACGGGGAGGGCTGTCAGAGCTCTGCCTTGCGCTGCAGGCGGCTCGGTGGGGCTGCTCACCCGCAGGACGGGCAGTGGCAGAGCTCTCTGAAGCTTTCCGCTGCTCCTCTGCCCTCCTGCAGCTGTTCCCGGTCAGTTGTCAATTTCTGCTGTGACTCTGGTAGATGAAACTACAGGTCGATGAAACTTTACAGGCAAAAGGCCAAGTTCCCCAATTATTTTACTATCTTTTTATTTACCCACCTCCCCAAGTTACAAAAGTGATCATGCAGCAGCCCTTGGCATGAGGAGTGGAACTAAATGATCTCTAAGGTCTCCTCCAACCCAAGCCTTCCTATGATTTGCTAAGAATAGTACTATATGAATGAAGATCTCAAAGGTCTATATGTAATGCTATCCATTTGGAGACAGGGGTGCATCACAGGATTTCCAGCCTTTCAAAGAGGTAGTTTGATTTGCTGTCTGCCCCTGTTTATTGGCATTCAGTGTTATACACCTGATCTCCATCATCTACAGGATTGAGTCAAGTGAATGTCAGGAGAGTGGAAAGTGGAACAGAACTTTGGATGAGTGGTGAATCTGTGCAAAGCCATCATGAATAGCATTAGTCAGATACCAGATTGCTTGAGAGATAGGATGCCCCAGATGGCTGTATTTACACACAGCTACACCCCTATTGCACCAGATTGCTGTGGCCCGCAATAACTGCACAGGGAACTGAAGGACAACCAGACTGGGAATGCTGAGACCAGATCTGAGCCCCTTGCAGCTCTGTTCATCCAGAAACTGGATGAACACATCCATATTTCTGCACTTTAACCTGCTTCTTTTAGTTTTAGATCTGCTACTGATATAAGCACATTTCTTCCTCTTAAAGCAATTAAAAAGAGGGTTTGCTTTTCCATACAGTAGCTTGTATATGGGGCCCTTAATTCTTCTTTCTGCTTCTGCTGTAGAATTGCTGGATCCAGTTTGAAACAGTGCCTGGGTACCAATGTTTCTTTTATTTCTTTCCTTTTGCTCCCTTACACAAAGATCAAACACACAGTTGAACTGCAGAGTTCAGTAAAGTGTGCCTTTCTTTCAGATGAGTTAAGTTCTCGTCTTTCAATTATTTCGGATTGAATCTGTGAGTGCAGTAGATTCATAAAGCAAGAATAAAAACAAGGGCTGCATCTTGCTAGTGTTTTTGTTTATAATCCTGAGAACCTGTTAGAAGGAAACAGTGCATTGAAAACTGAGCTTTTTTGGTTGAGAAATAAATATGCAAATAACTCTGAGAAGTACTTGTTATTTCCGGCAGGGGTGAAACTGCACCACGTGGTGTCCATACAGAAAGTGATAGTAAATCAGCCACACTGCTGGGACAGCTGTCACCTATTTCCCACACAGTCCTTGCAGCTCAGCAGGCTGGCTGCTTGTGGGACAGCCCAAAACTGCTTCTATTAAGGCATTTGGGGGAACACTGAGGATTTTAGGGGCTGGAAATGCCTGGTTGTCTGTGCTGTGGCTTTCAGCTGGTGATGAAATAGACAGCACGGTTTGTTTTCAAACACTTCGTGATATAATCATGCTCTGAAAAAGCTCGGGAGTGCTAAACTGAGTGAAAATGTCAGGGTTCATTTTTGGGTCTGAAAAAGAGTAACTCAGAGGTGGGTGTGAAAATGGTGGAAATACCTGCTCAGAGTACAAAAACTGAACACCCTTTCCAAAAATGAATGCTCAGCTTCTATTTCTGTTGGGATAATTGCATTCTTCCCACCTTGAGTTCTCTTGGCGCCTCTTCCTGTCACCTTCCCTTCCTGCTGTGCTTTCCTGTTCCGTTGCAGTCTGGTGTCAGACACCTGCAATTTTCCTCCAACACGCGGTTGCTCGATTTGTGCAAATTTATTAAAATGTTTGCAAAGGCTATGGAAGTTTTCTGAAGCCACCAAGCAACTTTTAGTTTTGATGGGAGTTTCAGGAAATAAATGAGATTCCAGCTGAATCACAGAGGATTTCTCTGCTGGAGCAGAGCAGCTGGAGCACCCAGCCAGTGAGCAGTGCTGAAATTCTGGGATTAGTGCCTGCACCCTGCTTTGGCATTCTTCAGGGGCAGGGGGAGAACTAACCTGAGTTTGCTTTTTGCTATATTTTAGTTATTGGTCAGTTGTAGTTTTGTGAGGATTTTAAGCTGGTTCTGGTGTAGTTAAGCAGTGACTGAGCTGTTGTCTGCTATCCCTGGGAATCTTTGCTGCTTGAAATCCTGCACGTGTTACCTCTTTGCCGCTAGACCTTGTTTTATACAATTTTACATATACTGGGAATGGGAAAATGGAAATAACAATAGGATTGTGAGGATTGTGCTGTATATGTATATTCCTTATAACGTGGCTTGATATTATTTCCTTATATTATTTGGCAGTTCTTGGGTAAATTATACTAGAGGTGGTCAGTAGCGTGGTAGCAGAAAACATCTAAATGTAGCTAAATCAGCAATTCTTCTTATAAAGGGGAAAAAAACCCTTGAAAGATAGGGCACCCTCAGCAGTGTATGAATGAGAAATGAGTAGAGTTTTATCTGTGCCGTTTTTAGTAAGAATAGCTCTGAGTCAGAATTTAATTCCAGTTTCTGATCTCAGATTGTGTGTACTGCAAGATGTGCTTTCTTACTGTAAACACTTTGGCTGAAAACATAGATACTTATTCCCAGGGTGCTGCTTGGAGCAGGATGCTGCAGCCCTAAGCAGGTACAGTCAGATGAGCAGAGAGGAAATCAAAACAAGCTGCTTCATTTTGGCCTCTGCCAAAATTCAGCTTAGTTCTGGAAAAAGTATCAATGGCTGTCTCGGGTTGCAGCTTAAAGAAAAGCAGATGTGAGAGCTGTCCACTCAACATCAACTATTTTCATCTTTTTCTGTAGGAAGGCAACTGTGAACTGCTCATCTGTGCTTGTCACCAAATGATGTTTGACCTCCTGCATGCAGCAGCTTCAGGCACAGCTGTGCAATGGGCAGCATTCCCTGCAGCCTGTGTGGGAGGGGATGCCTGGGGAGGGATGAGAAGGGAGGGAGAGAGTGGAGAAGAATGGAATTTTGTGGTGGCCACAGCAGCCCTTACGTGTTTGGTTTGGGTGTTGGTTGTGCATGGCTCACAGGTAGTGGGATGAAGTAATGCAGGTGTTTTAGCATCTCTGTTTTATCGTATAAGAAAACTCCTTGTAAGCCTTTCCAGGACACAGAAACCATCACATGTTGAGTGTAGACTGCTGGGAAACTTGGTTATAATCATAATGAAGGCTTGCTTAGTGCAGCTGGCTTATCAGTTTGGCAGGATGCTGGGCTAGGAAGTACCAGACCATGGGCCAACCAACAGCATCTGCATGAATCTGTCAAAATTGAGATTGGTTGCATTAAAACCATTTTATTTATCTTGCCATGCTGGAGGATGCTCAGAGGTGGGAAGGTGGAGCCTTGCCTTATGCTCTGCACACCACAGGGTAATGTCCCCATTGACCACTTTGGACTTGCCCAGTGATGACAATCCTTACTTGCCCTGCTCATTTTCCACCTAATTTATGGGCATCTTTTTTCACCCAGGTTTTTTGGTTTTGTTTTGTTTTTTTTGTTTTTTTGTTTTTTTTTAGTTTCCATCCTCGCAGTTGGCTGCCTGTGTGATTTGAGGTGCTTTGGCTGGGTGAAGGGTGTTAGTGGGGAGCTCTGCGTGCTGCATCCCAGAAGCTTCTGTGGGAGCCACAATGGCATCAGTGCCCCTTGCTGCATGTCCAGCTGGGCCTGGATCTCTCTAGATAAGTTAATCATGTGTCTGAAGCAGTCATGGGAATAAAATGTGTAGAAAATTATAAAAAACCCAAGCAACTGTGAGACTAAATCACAATAAATATACTGAAAAAATAGTCTTAACTCTTGAATTGGGCCCCTTTCCTCTCTTGTACCTCCCCGTTTGCTCCTCCCTGCTGATGTCCCTCTCCTTTCATGTTCACAAGTTCCTGGGGAGGCTCTTAGGAAATAATCCTATCTTGTGACTTGGTAAGAGCTGGAGGCTAAAGTTGGGTTGGGTGTAATTAAGCCAAAGACTATTACTATGGCGGCTGCTGGCGAGAGCTGGAAAAGCCCCTCCCAGTGCTGCTGGAGCAGGCTGTGTGCTAACAGCTGACTGCTGCACACCTTGCATTCAATTCAGCAGGGTGCTGTGAAACCCAGGGCGTTAATGAAGAACTGAGACAGCAAATGTGTTGCCTCAGCCCAGAGCAGCCAGGCAGGCTGAGACCTTCTGTCAGAGAGGTGCAGATCCCAGCAGGATACACTGTGCTGCTCTTTGGCATGTAGGGAGTGATCAGGAAAGAGCAGAAGTTCCAGCATCAGGCACAGGCCTGCCTGGGCAGCCAGGGCAAGCTTGTAAAAACATTTGCTTTAATATCAAGCTATAAACTGTCATTGTGTGAGCATCTTCAGCTGTTGGTAAGATTTTTTTCTGTTTAATTCCTATAGAGCCAGCTTTACATTTCCTGTGGAAATGATGGTAAGCTGCTTTAGCTGCCAGAGTAAATGTAAAAATCATGGGCCTCTGGTGTTGTCTGAGATTTGGGGTACCACCCATGTTGGCAGGGAAGCTAGATGGTCATTGCCACTGTTTGGTAGTGCTTCTCCTTCAGATGAAGGGAAACTCTGTTTAAAGATGTGGTGGAAATTTAATTCACAATTGCTGTTTCCCATGAATCAAAAAATTTATCACTCTGAAGGCTGTGCTTGATAAATAACCATCTCTTTTCCCACTGTATGATTTTGAGACTTCTCTGAGGGGCAACTTGCAGCCCTGTAGAGAAGAAATATACCTGCTAATTTCTCTGACCCACTTCACTTAAACATTGTATCACCTGAGCTTTACATTCTGCTCCTGCTCTGTTGCCAAAGTACCCCGGGAAGAGGTTTTTTTCTCCAGTGCCCCCTTTTGCTCCATACTTTCTTCTTCAACAGATTCTGTTTCTCCCAACCTTCTACTTGGCATGCATTGGGTTTCCTTTTTTTATTCTTTAAAATATTTTTTAATGTTCATGTGGAGGATGTATGTTGGATGGTGCCTGGCAGTCTGTGCATTGTCAATGTGTGCCTTGATTTTCTTGCTTATGTTTTTGTTTAGTGGCTACTAAGGAGCATAATTCTTGCTGGATGAAATCAGATGTTTGGATATCATGGCAAGTTCATTTTGCCTTGTGGAAAATTATAGTAAAGATTAATGGCCAGGTTTTCCTCCAAGCGTATGCAAATCTTTTTGCAGTAACTGCAGTGTATTAGAACCCAAATAATTACTTAATGAAGGTTCAGTCCTGTCAGCTGCAATCATTTCATCCTGGTTCAAGAAAAATAGTTAAGCCTATGATTGGCATTGATTTTTGACTGTCCTGTCTGTTAGCTGCAGTTTCTTAATTAGATGTGTAAGTCAGCAGAGAGGTTTTGAGCCACTGAAGAGGAAACCAGTCTGGCTTGCTGGCTTTACCCTCTCTTTTGTGAAGGGTGCAGCCAGAGGGTGCTGATCCCTCAGCTCCTCCTGCCTTGGACCCAGCAAAGCAGTCCAGTACTGAACAGGGATTCTCCTGTCAATTTAAGATTTTCTTGGGTTCTGAAAGTTTCTTCTCATACACAGATTTGCTGCATAGAGCTGCAGAAGAGCCAGTTGTAGGGGAAGAAAAGGTATTCCTGGTACAGATGTGGAGGCAATAGCTGGAAGTTTGTTGGCAAAGCACCCATGAAGAGGTGCCACAGCTGCATGGGGTGACAGCTCATCCTTGCTGTGCACTGGCTGCAGTGACTCAGCCTTGTACTCTGCACTCAGCTGCATGCCTGCAAGCAATTCCTGCTGCAACAACCAGCCCCATCTGTACTCCTAGCACTCTTGGAAAAGTGTCATTTCATCAGATATGGCTGCACACCTGCTGCTGCCTAGCTTTCTGCAGCTCTTTTGGGTGGTCTGTGTTTAGGACAGCCATCATAAATAGCATTTTTTAATCCTCATTTGTTTACAAAAGTAAAAGACAAATCCCTATTGCTCCCTCTCCAAAGCTAATCAGGAAATGATTACAAAAAAAAGTCTGTTGCCAAGAGTAATGATAAATTGGCCAAAGACTGTTGTGGCAACTGCTTAACAAATTCAGTCTTTTGTTATTCCTCATGCTTCTTGCCTGTATATTTTATCTCCCTGTAGACGTGGGCTTGTTAGCTGCTTTTCTCTTTCCCAAGCTATTACTTGCAGGAGCAAGAGAAAGGAATGGCTTCATGTCATCAAGCCAGGAGGCTGCTCCTGTGATAGCAGAGGACCATTAGCCTCTCATAACCTAGCCCTGTGCATAGCTGTGTGCACAGTGGGTCTGTGGAAGGCATGTAGCCCTGTGCCAAATTTCTCTAATAGAAACTACAGATTTTCTTTTCAACTTCCTCCAGAATAGTCCAACATAAAATAAATTATCTCTCTATACATACTGCTGTTACTCCTTTGGAGGAGAGAAGGAAGGAAGGAAATAAAAGATGGGAAATGGTGACCATTTTCTGACGCATGTAATGGTCTGTGTTTTGTACAGATGATGCACAAAAACATCTTCCCTGTATAAGTCCTAACTTTAGTACTGTCACTGCAAAGTTGTAATTTGAATTAACAAGTGTTTACAAACAAGACTGCAATCAGATAGTTAAAAACCAGTCCAACAACTGGAGTGTCCCCCTGCTTGAGGGTGAGCTCTATGTGCTTGGCTCCCAAGTCAGGTTTCCAGTGTCCCTGCTGAAAGACTGTAGGTTGTGAGTGATGGTCTCTGCTCTGCTGCAGCACTGGCATTGCTGTAGCTATTCTGGTATGAAGCTGTGCACATGACATTTTGGAGAAGGAGGCTGGCTGCCTTTTTCATCACTAGTTTTGGAGAAGAGGCATGCCTGCCTTTTTCCTCACTTCTGCCTTTTAAACACTCCATCACTTTAAGTGGTGTTCAACTGTTAATGAGAATGAACACATGGAATGTGTTTCTTTTTGTGGATGCACAAACATGAATAAGACAAAGCATCTTTCTGAACACTCCATTGCTCTCCTTTTGAAAGGGTCACTTGTTTGCTGCTCCGCACTGGGCACAGCCAACAGCAGGAGATTGGTTAAATGATGAGAGCAGGGCATGAATGGTCCCTATCCCATGGAGAGCAGACATTAAATGCCTGCTTTTTTCTTTGCTTTCTTTCCCCCCCTTTTTTTCTGCAATATATTATTTCTTTGGTTTCCACAACTAATGGAAATCATCTGGGAAACAAAAACTCCCAAGGCTTTGGGGGGAGTGCAAGTGCTTGTGTGGTGCCAACTTTGCTAAATCACATGAGCTCTGTTCTGATAAACAGTAACTTGTTTTCCATAAGGGAGACTTGTGACAGGTCAAACCATGATGATCAAACCATGTCCTTATGATACTACAGCCCTAGAAATAATTACAATAGTGACTCATGGAAAGGCTTTTATTCATAAAGCTCCTTGACTATGCTACATTGTAAAGAGGCCGTACAAGTTACAAGGCAAATGCAGTTGGTTCCTTTTCCAAAAGAAGTTGTTACTCTCTGAAAACTAAACTAGAAAAAAGGCATGACAAATGATACAGGCTTGTATTACATACTTACTCCCATAAAGCACACAGCAATTCCATTAGCATAACTTAGATGAATGTGTTCAGGGGAAAAAATACAGCACATTTTCCCCTGTTGGCCTTTTGATATTAGCAAAAGTGTTGGTAGTGTTGCTCTTAGAAGAAACGTTCGTGGCAGAGCCATGTCCACTCTGGGTATTATTTGGTGAAATGACTGTCCTGTTGCAGCATTTATGAAAGTCTGGTGGAAATGTATTTGTGCTGGGGGGATTGCTTTCGCTATCAAAGCTTCAGAAATAAAGTTGAACCCCTTCATCCTGTTTTACTGGCATTACCTAGGGAGCCACTGGTATTCCATGTCCCATAACCACTTTTCCTGGTTGAAGTATGCCGTGGGAGGGGTCACCTGGTGCCTGTGACTAGCCAGAGCAGAATTTGACCCTAAGGCTGGTAAATAGCTGCCCTTGCTGTCAGCTGGGGCCTTGATCTTAATTTGAAGCTCCTGAGCAGCTGGAGAGGTCCTGGGAGTAAATGGGAATGACAGTATTGTGCATAGTCTTGGACACAGCACATCACTCCACTGATGAGGAGAGACCTGGCATCCTTTGGATGTGTCTGGGGCCACAATTTCTCTGCCAAAAATTACAGGAGGAAATCCTTGTTTTCACAGATATAACTCGAACCCCTCCAAATAATTTGCAGTCTCAGAGGCAGAAGTGGCAGCACCCTGGGAAAACCTGCCCTTCCATCAATCATTGCAGGGGCTGCTGGCTGCAAGAATGGTGTTTGAGGTCTTGTTACAGTAGACATGTGAGCTGTAGGTTGTGCTTTTGGGAAGCTGTGACACCATGGTATGTGATGGCATTTGTTGCCTCGGGCCTGATGCGGTCACACTTTGTCAATTCCCCTTTGGCCAACCTGAGTTAAGTGCAAGTGAGAAAGATCTTAAAGGTCACATTTCCCACAAGACTTACAGAAATAGGCCTAAAAGATAAGTGTTGTTTATATGCTGTCTCAACCCTTAGGGACATCCTTAGATGGATCCTTGTGGGAGTTACAGCCTTTGGGGGCAGTGGGACTCGGGACCCTCCTCCCTGCAGAACTGCTGGGCTTTGTCTGATCGCTTAACCTGATAACTTTGGGTACGACAACATATTAAATGGAGGCTTTTCTTCCTAAGCTTGCTTTCTTCTTTTTTTTTAAATCTTTTGAGGCTGCAATAACTTTTGCTTTGTTTTCCCAGGTGCTCAAATAAGCTGTTTTGCACCCAGCTCCTTCTCCTGGCGACAAGCTGCTTATGTGGACTCCTACTGCTGGGCAGCTGTGCAGCAGAAGCAACCATCCCACAACAACTTAGAAAACATACCCCTGTCACTGCATAAAGTATGTATAGGTCTCCATCTCCTGGCAAAGTTTTTCCCACATAGAAACCTACCTTTGCCTCACTTTTCTGCTTTCTCTGCTCTTCTGTAGTCCTTGCCTTTGACTTGACTCTCTATTTTTAGAATGTTTTCTTCCCCTTACTTCCAAAGAGGGTAGTACTAGAGAAGGTATTTTCTGCCTTTAAATAAAGGGTCACCAGCTATCTGACACAAGAGTAATGTTAATGTTGCTGTGTTGCCCTGGAGTGAATGCTTCATCTGGCTTTAGCCAGGAACTATTTTAAAACTGGAGTACAGGACACAACAACTGCCTTAATGCTTGTAAAAGCTTATTTTATAAAAACAGGGTAATAAAAACATTTTATATTTTTATTGTGTTACTCTTGCCCAGTTATGCATGGAGACAGAGACTTGTGGCAGATAGACATTTTGAGGGAGGTGAAATAATCAGTGGTACCAACAGGTTTAACCCTGTCTTCAGCGTGCTCTTCTGCATGTCTGCAGGCCAGCCATGAGCTGGCTTTCATTGCCTCGGGTAAAGCAGTATCCTATAAAGCACAGAAGGATTTATTTTATGGGTTAAAAGTGCAGTGGGTTTTAAGATACCTGAGCTGGCTCAAAGCAGTTAGCAGAGGTTTGGCAGGAGCTACACACTGGGTTAATGCCATGCCAATGCCTGGAGCTGACTCAACTCGAGAGGCAGCTTTGGCCTGCTGGAGCAGTGCTGATGCCAAGGTAAGAAATGCTTGTTGGGCTCTGCAAATTTGTGTTCTGCCTTCCTCAGCCCTTGTATTACTTGCCCCAGCAAATACACCCCTGGTACCTGGGAGCAGAGGAGAACCTGGTGCTAGAGGGAGCTCAGGTATGAGACTTGCAGCACCTGTATTTCTGGCTTTTGCTTCTCTATCCTGAGCCTCAGATTTTATTATCCAGTCATCTGGTGGTATAATCTCTGAGGGGCTGTTCAAGGCTATCTCTGATTTGTTTGCTGACCCAAATCATTAATTGAGGATTTACTTTTGGCTTCTCCAGTTAGCTCCACTGATAACCTTGACCCAATAGGCATGTGTTTCATGAATATTAAAGCCAGACTTGTTGGTTTCTAGCC
Source organism: Molothrus ater (assembly GCF_012460135.2). Lineage (NCBI taxonomy): Eukaryota > Metazoa > Chordata > Aves > Passeriformes > Icteridae > Molothrus > Molothrus ater. Next base: position 79,103,340 of record NC_050479.2, on the reverse strand, counting down.
TGAACTCTTCCTTGCACAGTTAGAACTCCACTTCAGCCAGACCTTCTACAGAGGCCTAGTCGAAGCTGCTGGAACATTTCACAGTGCTGGAAACTCCACCTGCAAACCTGGATATTTTGCTGCCCCTTTCTCTTGAGGGAATGGGCTCTTGTTACCCAAATTTTTTGTGTTGAATTTCACGTGATAGTTACCTGCTGATAGCATTGGCTGCTTGTTTGCCAGCTACAAATAGCTTAAGCACTCATACTTTTATGATGCAACCCATGTTAATTTGCTGACTAGTGCTGTATCAGAAATTGCTGCAGTTCTCCATGATGTGTATGGCATATGATGTTTCCTTGTAAATATCCTGCAGACTGTCAGCAGTGCATCTGCTCAGCTGAGCCAGGGGCTTTTACAGAGGCTGGTGACTCATCTTCCTAGATCCATGATTAGCCACCCACTCTCTGACCCAGACATTGGGAGCTGCAGATGCTCTTTGCAGATCAATATTAACTAGTATACTTCTGGTTGTTCATCAGCCTCCATGCTTTACAAGTTTACAGGGAAGGAGTGGCATTACAGCTGTTTAACAGTGAACTTAGCTTCCCACTCTGCTATCTGAAGGCTGTTCTTTGCATCCAGGGGCCAACAGCTGCTCAGTGCCTTGGGATCACTTCTGCAGGAAGACTTGGGTTCTCCCCACACCATTGCACTACAAAGTATGCACAAGCTCATTGCTCTGCAGATGTGGCTAAATAATTATTGTAAAAATGGCCAGAGCAGAGCCTTTTGGGAGCGCAGTGATGTTAGGAGAAAGGGGAGACTTGCTGTGCTCAGGTCAGTGGTTAGTGGAGACCTGACTCTGCATCTACAGCAATGCACACAGAGGGACAGCAGGGGTCATTAGGCCCAGTTCTTCTTAAAACCTCACTTAAAACTTTTTTCCTTCTTTCTGGGAAGCAGAGCTTTTATTTGCAGGGCATCTCAGATTCTTTCCAAAACTCTGACTCACTTAGTATCTCACTATATTGGCATGCTGGAAGGCTCCATAAAAAACACTTAAGGAGGCACTATATTAAAGTTTTGGGGGAATAAGATTGTAGGCCCCATTACTGATTAAAATGGATGGGTTTCCTTCTGGCATGCTCTCTGTGCTCTGGCAGAAGTACTGCCTCCTGGGGCAGTGCTCAGTGTGGTACAGAAGGAAGGAGGAGCAGGGAGCTCTTTGGTGACAAAGCCAGTATGTAGTAACCTGCACTGCTTTTGTTCTCAACATCTGGTTGCTCTGGAGGATTATCAAAAAAACCTCCAGAGGTTTTTTTTTTTAACAGAAAAACTGAAACCTTTCCATCTCCCTCCTGTTTCAGAGTTCAAGTTTGCTCTGGGATTTTTGGTTTTTTGAACAGTAAAATGTAAGTTTCAGTTCTGGGCACTCCCTAAAGCTTGGCACCTTTACTGGTTGTCCTTTCTGCTCTAGGAGATCTCTCCCAGGGGTTGAATTTATCAGTTTGGAAGCTGAAAATGACCATACTGCAAACTTCTGGGTTCCTTGACTCTCTAGTGGTTATTGTGCTCCTAGAAGGAGCCCAGGACCTCTCCCCATGGAGAACAGGAGTTCTGAAATTTTCAGTTGTTCTGGAAACTCCTCACACTGGATAACCCTCAGCAGGAAGCAAAATGAGTTGTGTACTAAAATGCACAATTCAATGAACAAAATACCTGCAGATACATATAAAGAAGAGACTCTGGTAGGTCCTGCCTATATTCTTAATTTAATGCTGAAATTTCCTTCTCTTTGTCAATGAAAGAGCTGTCAAAATGATTATATGGCTGAGTCCTCTGACTCCTCCTCAGGTTTGTCATTGAGGAAACTTACTCTGGTCAGGCTTCACTATTTTCTTGCCTCTGTTTTCTTCTGAGATTTTCCATTCAGGTTTAATTCCATAAAGAGGTTTCTTGTGTCTGTCTAAAGTGTCAGAACAGAAATGTTGGTTTCTAGAGATGAGTGGTAAAGACAGACAGACAGTCAGTGGTGGTGGGGATGGAGGAGTTTTGTATTTGCCTGCCCTGTGCAGGTAGTTTGCTTATTGTCTCTAAAGATGAGTGTTCCACCTGACAAGTTATTTTGGTAAAACTTGTCTTGATCCTTAACTGGAAGGAGAAGAAAAGGTTTTGGCCATTTTGTGAGGGCAGTCCTCGCAGTGTAGTGACGGAGGAGAGGAGGCGACTGCACTTTTTAATGCATAGTACATAGAGAAATTTATGCCTTTTTAATCCATAGTGCACAGAGAAATTTATGAAAACTCAAGCAGGAGAACAGTGAGCATCATCTTACCAGCTCTTGATAGCAGCCAAGCAAGTTGAGGGGTGGTTGAACCCTGAGTGATGGCCACTTCATAGCCCTGAAATTTGGATTGCTAGGATGGAGCTACCTATGATCAAGAGTCTTCTAGGGATTTTTTAAATTACTGTATGTTCTAGTCTGCTATTAACTGGGGAGAAGCAAAGATGATAAAGGTAAGCAAAGAAAAGGTATAGGGTTGTTCAGAAAAAGGAGATTTATACTCATGTGAAATGCAGGCAAACAATTCATCTGACTGAAAGAAGAGATCTTCACATGTGGCACAGCCAGGAGAGGTCAATTGTCTGGCTCAGATCTTTCAAAGTGCAGGACAAGTGCTTTGGGACCTGCTGAAAGCATTGCCTACAGAGATGGGTCTGCAGTCTTTGTATGCATGAGGTGAAATTATGTGAAAACCCTAACTTTTCATAAAAGAAGTGAGATTTACAATGGACCCTTGAGTTGTTCTTTGAGTCACTTGTTTGTGAATACGCCAAAGCAAACCTTGGAGTTATTTATTATATTGATGGTACAGTTATAATTGTGATTTTTACCTGGTTCTAGTGACTCATTGTTTGTACAATTTCTTAATTGACTGAGGCTCCTCATGTTTCACCTGTAAACCCTTCCCAGAGAGATTAAGGGCTGTCAGAGCAAGGACACCCATAGATGTATTTATAAATGCAGATGCATTTTGAAGTAATTTCTTGAAAGTGTAGTGCTAGAGGTACTTCATTCTGTTGCAGATGGAGTCATCCACTTCACTCTAAGAGAGAAGCAACAATGTGTTGTTCTAAAGCAGTGAGTTAACACAGTTAAATAAATGTGAATGTGACAGTGGTTTATCAAGGTTCAGTGGGAAGATGCACTACATTATTTAGTGCATAGAGGATAGAATGAGAGTTGTTGGGGAGACCCTCCTGTTGAGTCATGAGGTTCAGAAAGAACTCCTTTGTGGTCTAAACTTCTCAGAGGGGAGTTCAGATGTGGATAGGTTCAAACTTAGTCCCAGACCTCTCAACAGTTTATGTCTAAAGGATTGTATATGCACTGTCAATCCTTTGAATCACTTAGCTAAAATTTCAAGCATGCTAATAATCACCTACAGACCGTGTGTTACAGCAAGGAATTTCTCAGCCTTGAGGAGTAACCTTGAGATGTATCGCTGCTCAAGGGGAGAAGCTGGGATGCCGTCTGTAGCCAAGCAGGAAAGCGTACCAGGCCCAGGGCTGCCCACTGCTTATGGAGTGTGATGATTGACTCGTGTACCCCAGCAAGAGGTCTGGGTCACTGTTCCTGGCAGCCCTTGACTACCATGTTGCCAGCTGTCCCCCACAGTCCAGAATAAACTGGATCCAGCCATCACAGCCTCCCCTGGTGATCATGGCTTGAGCTAATTAAAACTGGAGAAGAACAGTTTTGAAGCTGTATCAGAAAAGAAAGTATGTAACAGGAGGGATAAAGGTCAAATAGGGTTTGAGATTCACCTGTAGATTTGGAGACAGGACAGGATCTCATTTAGAATGATCAGTCATTTATAGCTGTTTCTGCTGAACACCAGGGAGACACCTCCCATTGCTGCAAAGAGGAATTGGGTCATATCCAGAGGGAGTTTAATGCCTTTGCTTCTGGAAATGTGTAATTACTGTCATTAGCCTGTTTGGGGACTAGTGCCTTTGCTTGGGCTTTTTCCAAAATTGGAACTGGTGAGGGAGACATCTCACCATGTTTATGTATTTTAAGGAAGGCACTTCAGTGCTTCATTCTTTTAATTGTCTGCCAATTAATTTTCTCAAAGCTGTTACCCAGACCTGTGCAGCCCAAGTTTTGTGCTACTCTACTCAAGTTACTCTTTGACCATGGTCAGGTAGGTGGAAGTCAGATTGCTTTCAGTCACTTGTATAGTGTTTGCCCAGAGGAAATAGGGACTGAAGATAAAGTAAGATTAGAAAGCTGTTGTTTTCTAAATACCATTAAAGTTATTTTCATCTTCTTCCAGACATTTATATCCAGACTCTGGCAAGCTTTCTGTAGATTAGGTCCTTGAAAATGCCCTTTGTGTCACTCCACCAATTCCAGCTATTTTTTTTTTTGCATGATAAAAGCATATTTGAGGTTATAAAGCACTTATTTTAAATGCCCTTCTAACTTTTCTGTGTATTGACTTCACCTTAGCAGAATTAAAGCTGGTGATGACAGACTATTTTGTGCTTTAGTCTGATTTTATCTTTCACCTTTGGAGGAGTATGGTGCTTGTGCATCTTCAAAAGGGTTTTGTGATTCCACCACTTGATGTGCTTCTGCAAATGGATTGCTCAAATGCCTCTTCTTCTCTACCCATGCACGTGTTCTTGCTGAACAGTGGCTGAGTGCTAACAAATTTACTTAAACAGCCTGGAATGTGCACAGGGCTCAAGGGCTTGTCAAGTGTCATGGTGACATGACCTGCAGCAGTACAGGGGCAGCCTCTTGGCTTCCAAGTGCTCTGCCTCCTTGGGAGCCTGCTGTCCCCCTCAGTGTGCCATCAGGCTAAGGCAGGAGAACCTGCTTCCATCATCCTTAGCTTTCAGGAGCTCAGCTGCAGCAGAAAACTTACAGGGCACTGCAGTTTGGGTCCCTGCTGCACACACCACTCCTTTTGTCAGTCTCCTACTGAATATGTTGAGAAGGAACTTTGTAACTACACAGCAAAGGAAAAACTGAGTTTCACTTCTGGGCCAGTATTTTTCTCTGGCATACCTTTGAACATACAGTTCTTGGGATCAGTGACACTTCCTTCTACATCAATGCTCAAACTACGCAAGACTGAAGGGGCACTTCCTCCTTGTGCGTTCGGTGCCTTGGGAGCAAATAAACCATAAACCATAAAAGAAAGGCTGATGGCACGTGGTTGTCTGTGCACAAATACCACAGAGTCCTCCTCTTAAAAGGGAAGTCATTATGTTTGACTGTCAAATGTAGTCAGATGAGCTGGACAACCCAAGTCTGTTGCTCTGAAACCTAGGACTCATGCCAGATGACTTTGCATTTTCACTTCTCCCTGTCATTCAAGACCTTAAATTTTAATGATTTGAAACAATTTGCTGGTTATCTAAGCCTACTGTTAACAAATAGAACAAGTGTATCTTTCATTTTTGAAAAAGCCAGGACCTGAGAAGGATGGAATTGTGCATCAGGTGCTGTGGAAAAGATGACAAATACAGACTTTTGTTGGCAAACAAAAAGAGCTGCACTAATGATCGTGTACTGCTCTGGTTTTGTGACTATTCAGAAAAGAGTTGCACAGAGTTCACTTTTGCTGCAATGAACTGAGCTTTGGGAGTGATGATAGCCTGGTGAGAGGAAGCCCAGCAAATGCATAGCAAATGTGCCTTTTCCCAGCAGTGTGATGCTCTAGGTGAGGAGGCAGTGGTGAAGGAGCTGGGGAGAGGAGGAGGTGCAGGGCAAGATGGCAGGGGCTGCTTTTTTTTAAGGCAACAGCCTAAAGAGGGCAGGCTAGAGGGGGACATTGGGGGACATCTGGGACAGAGCAAGAGCAAGAGGGCTGCTGCCAATGTGCTACACAAGTGCAGAATTCTTTTATATTATAAAAGAAGAAGTAGAGACTGGAACAATGGAGGTTTGGGGCTGTAACTCCAGTGTGAAAACTATTTTGCCTCTTACCACATGTCTTGTAGTGCTTGGGGTAAAGAGATCTCTAGGATTATATGGGATGCTCCTGATGGCGTTTCTAGTTTTGAGGGTCAGAAAGGGAATTAATACATCTTCTTATGCTGGTAAAATTTGAAATGAGTGAGTACTGAATCGAAGTGGTGTAAACCAATATAAGGCATTTTGGTTGCTCCTTTAAATCAGATGTGTCTTTGTTGTTTGTTTCCCCATCTAGCACCAGTGGAAGGTGGCTCAGAGGTGTATGACACAGGTGTAAGTGAAGTCAAACAGGCTTTGCAGCTATACAGGCAATCTTAAACATTTGTTAAGACCTATGGAAAATGTGTTGCAGCAGCTTAGAGGAGCTTAGGTAAATATAAGATAGGTTCAAAGACAGATCATTTCTATTTCTACATCATACAGAATTCAGAGGACTGATAGAGCCTGGATGTGAAACCATGAAGTTTTGGGTAAATCAAGGCATCAGGACTCAGACCTGTTGGCATTGTCCACAGTGATAAAGAAGAAGACCAAGTTCTTGTGTTGATGATGAGATGTACAAAATACATTGGAGTTTTACACCTCAATTGGAAGGTCTACACCTGGGAGAAGGAAGATGATCTGATGTTATCTGTTGTGTGCAAAGAGGAGGGAGAGGCAGTAGTGAGGGCAGAGCTCTGCACAGTTTTTATGGGCTGCTGTGGATAGGGGAAGTCAGTCATTTAAGGTCTAACACATCATATGCATTCCTACTGCCAATAATAACACAGAGTTTTGCTCTAATGGTAGTTCATATTGGAAGTAATTTTCCCGAATAAAATGTTCCATAACATCAAATTACTTTGTGCATGCAAAACTTTAATATCTCTTGATTAATGCAAACACTAGTTAACATTGTTATATTAGGCCCAGATTTTCATCTTGTTAAATACCTGCAAATGTACGTGTAGCTTTTCCACTTGCAGTGATTAATGACTTCAGTTCAAGCTTCCTCTAAAAATCTCCACTGGCTTTGCCAGTGAACGTGCAGGGGCACATGTCTGTAACACTTGTGATGTCTTACATCTGTTTCATATTTGTTCAACTAATTTAAAGTTCCTTATGAACTGATGCTAGATTGGAGTTAAGTGTGCTTGCTAGCAAAGGTTGAATTGAATGAATTAGAGGTTGGCTGAATTTGCAGTACATTTCATTACAAACTGCTTGTCTCTCCAGGTCTTACATTGTGTCTCTGTAAGGGTAATGTTATCTATAATTTTATGCTTCGAATATAATGTCAGAGTACATAGAAACACCATCTTTCCTGCAGCTGGGAGGAATTAGAGTGACAAAAACTACTTGTAGATGAATAGAAGAAAGATGGCAAAACTTCAAACTTGTATTTTTTACCTGCTTCAGCACTTTTCCTAAGCAGTTGTGACCATGTAAGGGCTGACTTCTCAGTGCTGCATTAATACCAGACCATTCTGATGCTGTGTGTTGGTTTCCATTTAGGTGTTACCTGAAAATATTCAAATACCCTGAAGTACTACAGCCACACTTACATCTTTTACAATCACTGGATGCACTCTAAACAGATGTGTGTTTGCAGGCAGAGGCAGAGCTGTAGCAGCTCTATTCATTAACCTCCTGACAGCAAATGGAAAGCAGGAGAGATTTTGCTGGTATTTGGAGTGCTTTAGTTGCTATGAACAGTGGTGACACATCGGAGAGGGAGAGTTAGGTGATGATGTCTTCTTCTTTCAGTCAGCCCCTCTGATAGCTGCTTTGCTGTTCTATTTGTTTTTTCCCCAGGTTAATGCTGTATTTCTCAATGTCAGCTCCAGTTGTTTTGAATATGCAGAAATTGTTATCAGGATCATGGCACCTTTATTCTGTGTGCTTTTTTTTTTTCCCTTTGGTGGGGAGACGCTCTAAGCAGCAGCAAAGTTACTGGAGCTGTCTGAAAAGAGATTTTGCTTCCCTGCATATCCCAAATAATCACAAAATTGGGTTTTAGTAGAAGGATTTAAATAAAATTACAGGGATTTAGTAGGCCTCTAGGAAATGTAATGCTTATGGGGAATGATGGCGATTGGCTGACTTATTACTTAGGCAGGTGAAGCCTAATCAGGGTTTTTTTTCTCCCTGCAGTTCTTCCCATACATCCTTCTGCTTGTTGCTATCCTGCTGTATCTGCCATGTCTGTTCTGGCGCTTCACTGCAGCACCTCACCTTTCCTCAGACCTGAAATTTATTATGGAAGAACTTGACAAAGCCTATAACAGGGCAATCAAAGCTGCTAACAGCATTCGGAGTGGAGACCCCAGGGACCCTGCTGACTTGATTCCAGCTGCTAATGAGAACTTGACACAGAGGTAAGATGTTGAGGCTTGGCTTTCTTTGCTCTTCAAGTTCGTAACAGGTGTGACATCTGTACCCACTTGGAAGTTTATTGCAAAGGTTTGAATGGTGACTTGACATAATTTTAAGTTTGGTTAAAAGAAAGAAGATATCTGAAATGATTACTTTGGCCCTGGGAGCTGGAACTTATAACTTTCTTTTTTCAAAGAAAACATGTAATGAGCTCTTCAGATTACTTATTACCTGAGATGTTTCTGATTTCTTTAGTTGCAGTAGCTGTTAAGTAGTGTTGCCCACCACGGTGTAAGAAAAGAGATACTTCAGTCCTCAGTTCTCAATGTTCTTGACAGTCCCTTGCACACTGTCAAGTTACTTGTTATCTCCTGTTCTTTAAGATACAGGTCTGCAAAGCTTCTGATCAGAAAAATGATTAAAAACTCAAACATCAAAACCCACAAAAGCAACCCACCCCCCCACCTTCTGATCAAGCTGGTGCACTGTTCCAACCAGATCCAGTTCCTGCTTCCTTGTAGGCTGAGGGTACCTGTTTCTCTGTGTGGGGTTACAAGGAGTGCAGCAGTCTTAGGTCCCTGTGAAATGTGGAGTTGGGTCTTGGCAAGTAAAAAGCCTTCTAGTGTTCTGTTTTGGAACAAGTGCTTGGAAAGTCTGCTCTTTTGCATGGATTTGCTTACTGCACCTGTTCTGTACTGGAAAAGAACAAAAATATTTTGTTGCCATGAGGGCTATGGTTTTTTTCCCATTTTCCAGGATTTGAACTCAATTTTTCATTTGTCTTCTATTCTATTGGTTTTCTACTGACTTCAATAAAACTACCCTTGATTTACCTCAATAAAAGGATGTGAACGTGTTGGAGTGAGTCCAGAGGAGTATTATCAAGATGATTCGAGGGATGGGACACCTCTCCTACAGATACAGGCTGGGAAAGCTGGGGTTGTTCAGCCTGAAGAAGAGAAGGATCCAGGGAGACCTTAAAGCACCTTCCAGTACCTAAAAGGGATATTTGCAAAAAAGACTGGAGAGGGGGTTTTTAGAGGGGCATGTAGTGAGGAGGAATGGCTTTAAATTGAAAGAAAGTAGGTTTAGATTAGGCATTAGGAAAAAGTTCTTCCCTGTGAGGATGTTGAGGCTGGCACAGGTTGCCCAGGAAAGTTGTGGATGTCCCACCTCTCAAAGTGCTCAGGGCCAGGTTGGATGGGGCTTTGAGCAGCATGGTCTAGTGGAAGGTGTCCCTGTCCATGGCAGAGCACGGGGGTTGGTTGGAAATAGATGATGTTTAAAGAACCCTTCTAATGCAAACCATATTGTGATTCTGTGATTTTAAGAAGGTTTCCAATCTTTTATCTCATTTAGAGTACTAGGTTTTGTTGATATTTGGGGTAGGTGAATGTTGCAGCATCTGACCTATATGAGTTTGATGTGGTTTTTTCTCTCTTTTTCAGTTTGTGGGAAATATCTGAAAGCTACTTTAAATACCCAATTGTGGAGCAGTACCTGAAGACAAAAAAGAATTCCAAGTGCTTAATAATTAAATACATTACATGCCGTTTGCTCACACTAGTAATTATTTTCATTGCATGCCTCTATCTGGGCTACTACATCCGTCTCTCCTCTCTGAGTGATGAGTTTCTTTGCACTATCAAAACTGGGATCCTTAAGAATGACACAACTGTTCCAGAAGTGGTTCAGTGCAAGCTTATTGCTGTTGGTGTCTTCAAGGTACTCAGCTATATTAACCTGATAGTCTATCTGATGGTGATGCCCCTGGTAGTGTATGCAATGTTTGTGCCATGGAGGTGGAATTCAGGTGTTCTCAAAGTGTATGAAATCTTGCCAACTTTTGATGTTCTGAAACTTAAGTCAAATCATTTTGATGACTTAAGCCTTTACCTCCTCTTTCTTGAGGAAAATGTGAGTGAACTTAAATCATTTAAATGCCTTAAAGTGCTGGAGAACATTGCAGTTTCTGAGAAGTTTGATGTCATGCAGCTTTTGGTAAACCTTGGTACTATTAAGACTGATACCATAGATGGCAAGCCAGGGACTGCTGAGTTGGAGAAGCCTGAAGAAACAATTACGGAAGAGCTGGAAAAAGATGCAACAGAGTTACAAGGTAAGCTGATCTAGATGTATATTCCTACCAAAATCTTATTAATATTTTCTGTAAGGTAATGGACCTCCTTAGTCCTTGCTCTGTTGCCTGCTGTGTAAGTGCTATAACCTCAGAAGAATGTGGTGGTGTAAGTCTGTGGCACAGCTGAACCCTGGGTTGTTTGTTGGGTTGGTGGTCCTTGCTGACATCTCTGCTCTGGCACCAACAGGCTTCAGCTGTTTGAACTTTACCTGCCTGAGACCCCCTGCACAGTAGGAGAGTTCTAGGCTGGGTTGTGCATGAAGCAGCTCCAGTGAGAAAGATGGTGGGTTCAGGACTTTTCTTCAGAAGTTGGCTCCAAAGTGCAGCAACTGCTGCTTCTGCTTCTATTCAGGCTTTGACAGAAGTTATGGGTGCATATAAAAATAAGTCTGATGCTCAGAAATGCTGCTGGCAGAGGAGCAGGAAATGACAAAAGAAGGGAAGTGGAACTGGAGTCAGTGAACACACTCCTCTTCCTGCTTTCATAGAGAGCAAGGAAGATTGACTGTAAAGAGATTTTTGTCAAAATGGTCCAAGTCAGTCTGGATTGGTGCAATGGTTCTCTGGATATCCCATCAGTCTGCAGACATGGTCAGCTTGAGCAATCACTCATATACAATACAGTCTAGGATTCTGTCCTAAAAAATGTAGCATACCTTAATTGTGAAACCAGTTCCTTCCTCAAGTGTAGAATTAGAGAATCCAAATATCCAGGGAGAGGTGTAAACCAAAAGTGATGATGATTTAAAACATTTAGAAGCTTACCTGGGTATGTGAGCACAATGCTGAGGGAAAGTTAAAGAACTATTTCAAAGGTAGGGAAGGAATAAATCTGTTCTCTCTTCAGAAAGCTATGCCCTGTAATTAATAAAAAAGAAGCATCAGTACCCGGGGATTAGCTGTTCCTGTACTTGAGTCAGGCAGTTGTGGTAGGCTGAGATTTGGAGAAGTCAACTTATACAACAGAAGAATTCAGAACAAACAAGCAGAATTCTTTTTGAACCAGAAGAACCCCTTTTGGCAGCCATCTCTTGTGCAGCAGCTTGGAGTAGTTCTGACAGCATTTAGTTTTCCTTTTAAATCTGTCCATTTTTTAAATGACAGGTGGATTTGGAAATAAAATATAAAAGCCCGAGGTGGAGATCTGGGCTCAAGGAGCTGAAAAAGTTAATAGAAAATATGACTGATTTTTATCTGAAAGGAGAATTTTTGAGATTGTTTTCACCTCCTGAAAACACTTCAAAGATCTATTTTTGTCCAAATCAGAGCAAGCTAATGCTTGAAGTGCTGTTAAAATGGATTGCAGAAAGAAGCTGCTGTGTTTGTGACCAGCTCAGACTGGTGTGGCCACTCTTCTTCTGCCTGGGGACAGCTGCAGGCTCCACACCCATCAGCAAAGCTTCACCCACACCTCATTATTTTTTCCTCTGTCCTTTGTGGTGTCAGCATGTTTTTCTGAGGGGCTGTGCTGACAAACCAGTGGCACAGTGCTGGCTCCGGCAGAGCGACGTGCAGGGCACCCTGGTGCTGGGCGTGGGGACAGTGGAGGCAGCTCAGGACAGCCAGCAGTACAGCACAGGCAGGGTGGCACTTTCTTTGTGCACCAGGAGGTGTTGAGTGGTTTGATGGCCCTTTCTCTTCTAAAGCTTTGCCTTCTCTTCAGTTCTGACAGACCGTGGTGCGAGTGGCAATACGAATATGAGAGAAGACAAGAGACTTCGCCAAAGGCTCATAGATTCTTCGTGCTGATGCTTCCCAGCTGTAGGAGCCAGGAGCCCTTTCCATGGGAAGGCTTCTCCACTGGGCTCAGTGCAAGGTGCTGCTCTTTAATGCAACGTTCTCAATCGCCTGACAGTTCCCCAGAGGCCAAACTGGTTTACAGACTATTTGTTGTATAATAATCAGGAGTCATGTGCCTGAAAAAGCACGTTGTACGCTTCCGTTATTTATTAAAACAATCAAACCACACACAAGGAGGAACAAGAACAAAACAATTCTGTCATGAGTAGCAAGTGATGTGTGTTGAATGCAGTTGAAGCTGGCAGCTGGACAGAGCTCACTCCATGCTGGACAGGGATGGGAACATAAGCCTGCAGGTGGCAAAAAGGGATGGCCGCTGATTGCATTCTGAAGTGTTGCTCTGCAGCAGTGGCCATCTCAGTTCTGGGGTTTAAGTAAGGTAACTTTGGGCTCTCTGACCTGGAAAAGGGGGGCTGGGGGTAGGGTTTTATGATGAATCTGGTTAATCTGTCCTGGATGGTGGCTGCTGCTGGTACTGGCTGTGTCTTCATGGGAAAAATAGAGGTTACTCTGTTCAGCCAGAGATGTCTCTGTTAGTCATCCCAACATTTGTGTCTGGGATTAAGTACTTGACACTGGTAAAGAGACTACATACAGTTTTAGTGTTAAGAAGGTACTGTAAATATTAGGGATTTTGAGTTTTCTATGTATTAATAAATTAATAATGTCTTAATAATGTTTTTATAAAATGTAATGATGTGTAAGCTAAGTGTTGGTTTAATTTCTATCCCTCAATTTCTTTTGGTCTTAGTGTCTAATAAATCTGCCTCGGGAGTTTTGGACTGAAGATCAGTGAAATTGGTTCTATTTTTGTAACAGTTTATTGAAGTTGTTTTGTAATGTTTTTATGAGTAGAATTTTTCTCAGCATGTTTGTAGTATCAAATGCAATATTAGTTGTGGTGTTTTCAAACCACACTTGAGAAGACAAACTAACTTGTATAAGTAGCACCCAAATGCCTCAGCAGAGCCAAGTACCCAACAGCCAAGGTGAAGTAGATGTAAATAGTATGACAGGTTGTTCTCCCCCACACACATTGTGACTGTATTTTAATTAAAGATGCTTAAGTGTATTGGAAGAGACAAAATAAGGGGGAGTGTTTGTACATCAGACCATTTGGGGAGAGTAGAATTCAGCTTTAATGTTGTCCCTTCTGCCCAAGACCTCAACCTTCACTGAGTATTAAAATGACCTTTGTCTTGAAATATTAGATGTAAGGTGAGGTGGGTGGGGAGAGTGAAGCACCACAGTGGCAGTGTATATCTTTCACAAATGTGATATACTGACTCGTTTTTCTGTATTGTCCATGAAAGCGAAATGACTTGACTGTCACCTCTTCCAAGCTGGCTTTTTAAACAAGGGAGGACTTCTTTTATAGCTAGGTAGGACTTCCAGTTTCCAGTTCCTTAGTGTCACACACTTTTGTGCTCTCATCTGCTAGCATTCTCCATATGGTTGTGGATGAGGGGCAAACAGGAGTAACTGGTGATACCATTTTTGCACAGAACTCTTCATGTGCTGCTGCAGCAGATTTCAGAGATTGTGCCCATACTTGAATCTGGCAGCCATTGTGAACTGAAGTGGATCTGAAGCTGAGTGGATCTGAAAGTGCTGCTGTGCTACACTTAGGGCTAATATTACAAGAACTCTTCTGTTTTCTTAAGGCTTTCAACTAAGACAAGCCTTATTTTAAAAGAAGTCTTTAAGACCATAATTTTATGCTACCTCTGCCCAGGACAGCAGCACAGCTGCCCTCCTAATGTCTCTTGCATTACCAGCACAAAACAGGGCTTACGTTGGACACTGGTGGTCCACAATGCTGAATTTTACTGCCATAATTCTGGCACCAAGCCTATGATCCCTTTGACCTTTCCTAGATTCTGTCTGGCTGTGCTGATGTGTTGCTGATGGTCCTTTGTATGTAGGCAGTGCAGGTGCACATTGTGCATTGTATGTCTTGGACGAGGAGCTATAGTGCAATACTAAGATTTTGTGATGTGGATGTGTTTGAACTGTTTGATGTAAGTAGAGTTTCCAGTCTTTAAAATTCAAAGCTCCTGAAAGCCACATGTTCATGTTTCATGTTGGATATGTACCTAACTTTTTACTAACTCCCCTTTTGTATTAAAAAATATGACTTGCTGCAGTGAATCTATTGTTGTCTTCTAAAGTGTTTAATAAAATGTCTATCAATCTTCCTTGGTTATTAAAATGAAATAAATTTTGTGACCTTCAACAGCATAAATGTCCAAAGGTTCCAGGAAAAATCACGTGTTGCCATAGTGCAAATACATGTGGTCTGATGCTAAACCCTGAGAAAACATTTTAGACAGTGGTTATAATTCTGCTCTTTTTATTTTCTCATGAAATTGTCAGAGCAACAGAAAATGTCAGCACATGATAAATAGTACATCCACTTTGTAATTTACTATCTACAAATTGGCCACACTGTCAGCACATACTTTTCAGCCATATCTTCCTGTTTTAACATGTGTTTCTGAGCTGTCCAGCTCAGTTCTACTTATGTTTTAGTAGCACTGCTCCTGTTGTGTTTTGCCATTTTCAAAAGATGGGTGGAATGCCAATTTAGGCCTTGTGGAAAAGAGTCCATCTTCAGCCACTTCACCACTATACTCTTTTAAATATTCTTCTTCTAAATATTCCAGAAAGTAAAATGACAATGTCAAGGTTCAGGTTTGGTCCGTGCCATTCCTTCTTGCCCCTTCTCTCTCCACCACTTGGGTATTAATAATTCTCTAAATGTAGGAGAGTTGCAACTAGTTCTTCTGCACATGCTTTGTCTTACAGTGGCTCTTGTGAGATTTAAAACTTGTGATTTAAACTGCAGAGAACAAGTAAAAATGTTTATTCCATTAGCAGATGGTGTGCCTCTAAAATCATCTGTACCCCACTGTTTTTCTGCCTCTGGATGTTGTCAGTCACTTTCAGAATAAAGATATATATTTTAGGTCAATTTTTTTTCCTTATGGGGAACAGTGGATGTTTTAATAGCAGCTTTGATTACTGGTTTAGTGCCTAAGCTTAGAACCCCATTAACAAAGGATGTCCTGACTGCACTTTGTGAACAGAAAGATAGAAATTGGGTCTTGAGTGTTTTTCTGAAGATGGTCGTAGAAGGAGGGATTTAACCCCCAGTACAAGCACAGGTGAGTCTGTCACAGAAGCAGGGAAGAAGCAAAGCTGTGTCATGGGAATAAACTTCCTTAGAAATCTTTTCTTTGAGCACCACTTTGCACAGACCACATGAAAGTCACACAAAGGAAAGCCTAGCTGTTGATTAGGGGCAGTTTGGTGTTTCTGTCAGGCAGGCTGTGTGGCCAGAAGCTCCAGAAGACTGCTTTCCTCATAATGGAATATTTGACTTAATATACTAAATTACTAAGAACTCACACTATAACACTAATCCTTTTAGGTAGTAAAATTTGCATCTTCGCTTTTGTTTCTTCAGATTCTTTGATGTGAGTTATCTCAAACTTTTTATAATCACTGAGATTAACCAAACGCCACCATGCAAACAACATTCCTAGCCTATGAATGAACTCCCACCCAGCCCAGGGCTGCTGAGTTAGTCCCCTTAAGTCAGAGTCTTGCTTTCCCCACAGTCCAGGGAAAGTGCAGGTGCCTTGGAAGGCATTTGAATGGATAAGTAGTCCAGGGATGCAAACAGCCTGGGTGCTCTCTCCTTGTGCTACCTTTGAATTGCTTTAGCTCTTGCACACTTAAAAAGTTCATGTACCTAAACCAAGAGCAGTGAAATCTCCCATCCAGCAGCAGAGGAAGTGGGGGCTTTGTTTGCTTTTCCCCTCTTATCTGAACTCAGTTGGGATGAGAGAAATCTGTGCTGCTGCACAGCTCAGAACAAGGCCTCTCTGCTGGGAATCTGAGCTGCAGGATGAGAAACAGAGCCTAAAGCTACTGTCTGCTTCTCTTGGAATGTGTTTGCACTGCTGAACAGGAATGCTGGGTACAAAGCTCAAGGGTTTGCTCCTTGCTGTCCTCCTTGTTCAAGTGTCAGATCATTCCTGAGCCCTGTCTTGGGACTTCTTCAAGACAAATTCTGGGCAAATACTTCACTTCTAGAGCAACTTCCAAAAATCACTAGGGATGAGACCATAACAACTTGGTTATCACCATCCTACATATCCCTCCAACATATCCCACCAAGTTTGTACCTTCAGAGGCTGATGATGTTCTTTTAGAACATCTGATACATATCCTTATCTTCATATTATTAAAAACTGGTAGCCTCTGACAGACCTGTCACATCATAGTGTTTTTAACTGAAAAAAAAAGCCTACAAAAAATGTAACTATGTCTTAAAATCCTCATATCCCTATGACTTCAGGGGCTAACAGTCAAGCACTGTGTACCACCACATATCTGCTCTGGATGGACCTAACCCTACATGTTGTGGAAATAAGTAAGCTGACATCTTAGAGCCAGGAATAATTTGTTAGACCTTCAGTTATTTAATTGGTGCCCTAGTTTCATCCAGAATACAGTTACTTGTTTCTTAGTAGCTGGCACAATGCCATGTTTTGGACTCAGTATAAAAATAATACTGATAACACACTGATGTTTTGGTTGTTGCTGATCAGTGCTTACCCTAAGCCAAGGACTTCTCAGTTTCCCAAGCTCCGCCAAGGAGCAGGTGCACAAGAAGCTGGCAGGAGACATTGCCTGAACAGCTAACCCAAAGTGGCCAAAGGGATAATCCACACTTAGTTTATAAACTGTGGCAGTTGGCCAGGAGGCACTGATTTGTTTTATAGATAAAGGTAATTTTTTTCCTGGTCAGGACATTGTGATGATCACTGGATTCACCTCTGCCTCTCTATCATTAAATGGCTTTGAGCCTGAGGCAAGAGGTGGAAAGTTTCATTGCACCATGACTCAGAAATCCCTTCAAACTTGCAAGCCAGAGGGCAGGCTATGGGGGACATTGCACCCAGAAGAGAAAAGGATGGGCCAAAGAATTTCCCTGCTTTTTTAGTGCCAGTCCAAACCTTCTTCCAAGCCCACTGTGCCACCCCCAGGACAGAGCAGGGGCTGCCCTTCTGTTGGGCTGTGCAGGATAGGGAGAGCAGAGGAGGATCCCATCCTCATTCCCCTTCGGTGGCGCAAGGAAGTTCAACAGCAAGTCACCAGCCACTAGGACTGGACACTGAGGCTGTGGGAAGGCACAGCACTTCCAGCCAAGTCTCCAGGAGCTGTAGGTGCCTTCCTGGGTGCAGAGTGTTCACAGCCTGCTGCCCTGACACAAGGCCGGCAGACTGCGTCAGCAGGGACCTGGCTGCACTCACCAGCACTCAAGGGCTTTATGAATAAGGCAGATGTGAATAATAGTTATTCTCAATCTCCTGGGAAACTGCTATTCTAAAGCTCTCTCTCTCTGTGTCCACATGCAGTTTCTAGGTCAGTCTGCTTAGAGGACTGAGACATCCCTGGAGCTCTTGAAACAACAGAGTGCGTGCACAGGTCAGTGCTGTGCAGATGTCCCTGTTCACATCCCAGAGCTGTACAGCTTCATGCAGCTGTTGCTAAGCCCAGCATAAGCTCCCTACTAGGTGGCTTCAGTGCACAATTGTAGCTTGAAATTTGGAACAAGCAGACAAGTCTGTAGCCAGCAATGATATCGTGGTCTTGTAGAGCAATCCATTCACGCCTTCTATGCAGTTCATAGCCAGACTCTTCTAATCATGTTCTACCCAAACTGCATCCAAATACATCTTGAAGTTTCACATTTAATATGCAAATATTTAAGATGCCCCCTAATAAAATATTCATAAGATATCCTGAATTGGAAGGGACCCATCAGGATCCTTCTGGCCCTGCACAGGACACACCAAGAATCACACCTTGTGCCTGATAGTGTTGTCAAAATGCTCCTTTGGACAACAAAGCTCTGTCAGGCTTGGTGCTGAGACCACTTCCCTGGGGATCCTGTTCCAGGGCCCAACCACCCTCTGGGTGAAGAATCTTTTCCTGATATCCAGCCTAAACTATCCTGGACTCAGCTTCATGCCATTCCCTCATGTCCTGTCACTGGTCACCAGAGAAAAGAGATCAGTGCCTGCCAGATAGTAAAACCGTGTTTGTAACAGCTAGTGGTGGCTAGTTAATATATTCATTGAAGAAATCAGAGGTTTGTGCTTTTCAGAAAACTGTGATTATGAAGTCTCTGGAATCTCCCAGCACTATTTCTATAAGAAGAGTGGAAGTAAATAAAGACAGCTTGGAGATGGTGTCTGATATCCTTTGAAAATGCCAGAGAGACAATGGAATTACTATTCCTGAACTTACAGGACATTACTATATTTTAAGCAGCTGCCTTTTCATCTGCATCAGCCAAGTGGAGAAATTCATCCCACATTGACAGGAGAAGAGGTGGGCTGCCCTGCAGTTAGAAACAACACCAACCAAAGGTGAAGTGCCTTTCTTCTGTGTAGGAGAAATTTGTCATCTTTTTTTTTTGTGTGATCTCAGTGTGCTTCGAAGAGTTGTCCTCCTTTTATGTGTAAAAGCAAGAGGTTTTTTCAAGGATTTGTTTTCCCCTGAGCGCTATTCAGAATAGCACAAGCTGCAAAATACATCATGGTATTGTCTGTGTTCCCTTGCAAGGTCTCTGCATCTTTCTACACAGAGAAAATGAAAGAAACACTAGCAAAACATGCCTGTTCTTGGGCTACGCAGATCTCCTGCAATGAACAGCTGTTCAGTGCCTTGTGCAACACTTCCCAAATTCAAAAGAGATCAAAACCTCCAGCTACAGCAGGCAAACACACACCAAATGGAAAATTGAAGATAATCTCCATCCTGTACATGCGTCTCATTATATCCACACTCAGATCCTCCCTTCACACCCACCAAGATGGCATCTGAATGCAGTTTATGCACCAATGGCTGTATTAGAATTCTAAAAGAACCCTCTGATCTGCAAGAGAGATGGGGTAGAATGGAAAAGTACCCATGAAGCCTGCATACCCAAATTGCCCAGAGTGTAATATTTTTTTGAGTATTTCACCTCATACTGCACTTTGTGTGCACAGATCACAACCCCCCCACTGATTTCAGCAGCACTGGTGAATGCCAAATATCTGTCCAGAATCCCAAATCAGACATGAAGAAGATGAAAAATAGCTAATTATTCAAAATTACGCCGTACCACATCAAGCACATTGTAGCACACACAGTGTATGATGTACAGTTTCCAAGGACACCATTTCCAGGGCTTTAATCATGTCCCCCTCTTCCATGCTGTCCAAGTCTCTCTGAGACCTGTACCTCTGCTGGCCACCAGCCACCAGAGGTACAAGTTTATCCCTGGAGAGGCTCCTGAAGTTCACTGTCCAATCTATCTCTTCTTTTCCTTTCATCCTGTCCATCCCTCCTCTTCCTTTGATTCAAATCAAACAACTTCAACTTCTTGCATCCCCCCCTTGTGCCCAGACTCAGGATTGAGCAGAGCCTGGAGGAGAAAGGTTTTCCACTCAATGCAGGGGTGCAGGATGCAGAGCTGCAACTGCAAGAGCCTCACTCAGACTCACCAGCAGCATTTGAAAGGACATTTGAGGATTTTGTCTACTGGAGTTACTGCAGTGTTCTTCATGCATAGCAGGATGACAGCTGCACTCAAAAACTGTGAATCTTAAGATGTTTCCTTCAGCTTCAGAAAGGACATCTTACTGAGGTACTCAGAATTCTCAGAGATTTATTTGCTAGTAAAGTGCTGGATTCTGCTGCCACTGGAATGGGGAGCATGGTTGACAAGCTCTGCACAATTGGGAAATAATAGAATAGAATAGAATAGAATAGAATAGAATAGAATAGAATAGAATAGAATAGAATAGAATAGAATAGAATAGAATAGTTCATTTGCAAGGGACCTACAATGATCATCCAGTTCAACTCCTTGAACAATTCAGGGCTGATGTGTTACAAGTGTTGAGGGAGGAAATGGGACTTGGTGTAAGGGGTCAAAGAAGACAGGAGGAAAGATTTGACTTCGCAGATCAGTGATACAAAATAATCTCACTCCAGGGGCATTGATAAAGGGCAGTAAAATAGCACTGGATTCACAGTGAGAGAGTGATAACCACTTGTGCAAGGGCAGGTTAGCTGCAAGGAGTGGTAGATATTTTAGTCTCTTTAAATACTGAGGTGTGAAAACTCTGCAAAAGGCTTAAAATTATTTCAGAACTGTCAGTTTATTACAGGACACTGAGAAAAACAGCTTCACTTTTTTTTTCCCATTTATAATAAGATTTTTCTCACTTCATGGCTGAATACTGCAAGTTAAATGTGGAATGGGTCATCCTGGGGTGATGTTCAAGCTAATTTCCACAGCACAGGGAAGTATTGATTTTCTGTGCAATATAAGGTACAGGTTTTGGAACACCCTTTTTTCAAACCCATATTTTCTTCTACTAAGAACATTAAGTTCTGAAATCTACTTCAGACACTTGGCAGTCATGAATTTTCTTAGCCACTCCAAATAGGACACATCTCAGCTTATCCTTAAATGCACCAAAATTGTACAACCAGAGGATAAGTTGCAGACAAATGTTCCATTTTTATTACTTGCTATCAGAGATACCATCTCTTCTCTCAAAGCTTCTCTCAAAGCTCTCTGATTCCAGAGAGCTAACATCTTAGTTGGAATAAAATGTTCCAAATGTCTGAAGTGACAAGTTGTCACAATGCCAGTGCCCTCATGAAAATATCTTCTCCCTAGTATACAGGTGCTTTACAGGGTAAGAGAGCAACATTCAAAGGCAAGTTAAAAATTCAAATTGCGTGATCCTCTAGCTGCAACTTGACAATGAAGAAAAGATGTTTTGATAAAAGGTTCTAGTCCAAACCCACAATAGCACTTAATTTTCCATTCTCCAACTGTGAATGCTATGTCCAACTTTTTGTATGTTTTTGGGTTTAGTTATCTATTTGAAGAAAAACCATCGACTTACTTGAAGAATAGGCATCCAGTTTTCTTCAAATCTATCTTAGAAAAAGTGCCTGTGATGTAAGAGGCTCCTATTTATCAAAGTCTATCATATCCCACACTTCTGTAAGCATATTTAAACACATACACACAAAAATTATGGAATAGATCTGTTCATTCATTCTGAACAGGTCTTGACTTTTCAGACCCCAGTTCAGAAAGAATGCTTTCCTACCCAGTTGCACTGGATCTCAGACACTAACCTAAAGGTCTATACCTCAACCATTTCCACGTTGCTACGAGGAGACTCAGGAGAGGGGAAGGGAGATCTGATGTAATGAGACTGTTGTTTAGGTACCAGCAAAACACAGAGTCCTAGTTCTAAAAAGGCTTAGTCATGCAGGTAACAGCAACACACATGCAGAGAACCCCATCCTGCGAGCCAGTCCAAAGTCACCTTGACAAAGACGAAAGTTCCTTCCTGGAAGAGTTTACTTTCTCTCCTCTAGGGCCTCCTCACCATTATCACCAGCCTGCATCAAACATGCAGCTCTTTCATATTGCCTCCTGCAGAACCTCCTTCTTGGCTTTATCACCTGTTGTGTGGCCAGGGCTCCACATCTTCCCACCATTTTAACTCTTGCCAAATCTGTGTGCAGTCCAAGGCCACCATTTAGCTCACAGCTACTATTGGCTCAACTGCAGAGATGTCTGTCTTCCCTGACTGGATGTTGGAGGATGCTGGAAGGACATGGGAGGCCTGCAACCTCTTGAAGTTGCCATTTTCTGGCCAAGCCGGTCGATAGGATGGGACTGTGGAGGGAAGCCTCTGTTCCGTGGGCCTGGGGGCTTTTCTGCACATGTTGAGCAAAGCCTTCAGTTCCGAACGGAAGCTGTCATTGAGCCAGCAGTAGATGAAGGGGTTGTAGCAGGTGCTGCTCATTGCAAACCAGTGGAAGGCGAAGTACAGGGCGTTGTTGGTGTGGATGGTCTGGCTGGAGAGGAGCACGACGTAGCAATTCAGGGGGAACCAGCAGACTGCAAAGAGGACGACAACGAGCATCAGCATCTTGATGGTCTTCTTGTTCTTCCTGCGAAGGATGAAGTACTGCTCAACAGTGACGTCCCCGATGACGTTGCGCAGCCAGAGCTTCTTTGCCACCGTCACGTAGGCAGCGGAGATGATCAGAAGGGGCAGGACATAGAGCAGAATGAAGGTTGTTAAATCAAGGTACTTCCAAAAGAGGTCAGCGGGCTCAGGGAAATCTGGCAGACACAGGCACCGGGTGACATCCTCACTGCAAACGGAGAGATGGGACAGGATGAGAGGCACATATGGCCAGGCACGGCGGGATAGTACATCAGAAACAAGGACCCAGCTGGGAGAGGGCTCCTGCCACAGGGCCTGAAAGCAAACACTGTTTATCTCACAAATGTCACAGCTGAGCAGAGCTCTGCTCTTCAAGGATCTAAGCCATGGAGAAGCCAGTAAGCAATGTGGTGATAATTTCTTATGGGCATTCATGACCTTATGATAATTTTATGAATTTCATCAATTACAAAATTTCCAGCTGCATATAAGCAGTTTTTTATTTTCTGTCCTTTGGCAAATAGGAACACATTCTCTGACATATTAAGGACCTTTCCCTCATTAAAGCACTTTCCAAATACTAAGGCTCTTGACAGCTGAGATAGATTTACATACTTTCCTAGAGCAAAAGACTAGATTAAAACCTCTTGGGTTTTAGTGGGTTTCTGGTTGGTTGGTTGGTTGGTAGGTAGGGTTTTTTTATTTCCCATTTCTGGTCTGCCCAAACAGGCCAGATTGGTATATGGCATAAAATGCCAGTGTCTAGAAGTAAAGAATCAAGCCAGATCCTCTAACTTCTTAGCCTTTTTTGTGTGGTTAGTGGGACAGAATAAAGATAAAATGTTTAAGAATAAAAAGGACAGGATATCAGACATTGTGGAAGGAATCGGATGAAAATTGTAGTTTATAGCCAGGTTTGGCTGACCTTGACATATGCTCGAGATTTTCTGTAGAATATACCAAAGTATGACTGCTCAGAGTTTGGCCTCCAGGGAGACTGTGGAGGAAAGCAAAGCACATCCTTACCTGTATTCAAAGGTAAAGAGCTTTTGGTAGATAGCATGTGGTAGGGAAAAACAA